>NC_046974.1:19914023-20514023 GCF_009769545.1 Cyclopterus lumpus
CCTCACCTCTAGCCCTCTCACAAACACTCCGAGTTGCCCTCAGAGGTGGAACTACACGTTTTGTGGAGAGTGCTTCACTGCAGCTAACAAGCTCCAGGTTGTTAATGAATGAGTGTTTCCTGTACCTGTCCACTCAGCCAACAGAAAGGGGGTTGGAGGGAGAGAAAGATGAAGGGAGGACAAAAGAGGGAGAGAGAGGAGGCAATTAAGAAGTTCCCTCTCTCCTGGACTAATGGACTGTTCCACCGTGGCTCTTTGCCCAGACTGGGTGACAATGAACCGGATATATACTGTACATGTGTAAAGGGAAATCTACAAAAGGGAACATTTTGATTCCTCTGTTCCAGTCCTTCTTTTCCATCCGTCTGTCCCTCCCACTCCAGATTTCCATCCCTCACTCGTTCCCTGAAAGGCTTGTCCATCATCACCTGCCGGCAGAGCTAAACCCTCTGAGTGTAAACTCTTCTACATGAATGATTGCTTTGTTGACATGACTGCATGGGACACACGCCCCTGCACTCCTGCCAGATCCAGGGCCAGAGTTACACCTTTTTTATGAAAAATGGAGTTTAAGAATAAATCTGCAGAAAGCATCACATGGTGTGTTGATACAACTACAGATCCAGACAAATGATTGTTGTAGTTTTTTTTTTTACCTCTGAGGCCTCAGACACCTGGAAAACCATTACACTTTGGACTTCTGTGTGTGTGTGTGTGTCCAACAATAAGTGTACGGACAAGTACTGTTTGCCAGATTTACTTCAAAACAGCTGGAGGTTCCCAACTGGTAAGACCTGAGTGACAGCAAATGAATGTAGAACCACTCTGTGTCTCAGAATGTTAATATTAGCCTGATTGTGCCCATGATACATTTACATTTGAGGGCTTAACCACAACAAATCATTACTGTCAGTACTTGCATCATTTGACATAAAGAACATTAGTGTGTGTTCACTTTGAAAGGCATTTAATGCACTTAAAAACCTAAACATGTCAGTTTTTTCACTCACTGGACTATCATGTGAGCTTAAAACAAGTGGATCAACATTATTGGAAAGAAATGTGCTTATTTGCTTATTTAAACTTTCTTCGCGAGTTAAATGAGAAGATTGATACAACTCTCGGATACATTTGACTTTATTTCATAACATAAAATACCGCCAGGAGACAAATGGCTTAGCTCAGTCTGGAAGCACATGGAAATTATTAATTTTCATTCCTGCATGGATGAAACTGAACTAGTAAATAAAATATGGTATGACTGTATGTGGCACATCTCTACAGAGGCTCAGACGTCATTACACATGATATTTATCTTCTATTCTTTTCTGTTCTATTTTGTCAGCAGCCTCAAGGTGGGTGGTTTTTGGCATGTTTTGGTGCTGTTGCTCAGTCCCACCCTGGGACCAGTTTGACTTGGCTGGCTGCTTTATCTCCCACAGAGGGAGTGCGTTCTCCCTACAAGAGTGATCCAGAAGAATGTGAGGTCCAAGTCCCCAGTGGCCAGACTTACATAAACTTGCAGTTAAAGTGCAGTTCTGCAGGCTGCAGTGGTGAATAATAACAAAATAGCCCCTATGAGAAATATGTTAGGCATCTGGCACGGTGGAGAGCAGTAATGCATGGTTGTCTACAAATTCTGAGCATATATCCGTGCCGGGTAGTGTTGCAAGAGCATCTGTCTTCTGTTTCTCCCTCTTTTCTCTGAGTCTCTCTCAGTTTGTTTGCCTGAAAGTGATTACAGTTGGAATTCAGCTGTGAAATAACTTCTAAGGATCAAAGAAGGTTAGAGCATTAATAAGTGGATGAATTGTGAAAGAAATGATGATTGGGAAGGAGGTGTGAGTCGAAAGCGTGCACCTGGAAGTTGCTTTTGACATCCTGTAAGTGTGCACTTAGAGCACTTAGATACGTACAGTACACACTTATACATACATTTACATTTTAACCATTTACATGAAAGAATACACACACTTCATAAAACCTCTACATTTCGAGGTTCTAGGGATGACAACATCGGTCACTTGGTCCAGGATAAAGTATCTCAGACACCGTCACAGGGCTTGCCATAGACTTTTTCCACATGCATTCACGATGCCCAGAGGACGGATTGCAATGACTTTGGCAATCCTCTGATTTATCCTCCCCTGAACTCGAAGTTCACAATTATAGTTTTTGTGTGACATGTCTCCACAGCTTTGTGTTGGATGTATTGCCGTGACATTTGTCACACACATTAGTGTCCCACTCAGGATGATAACACTAAACTAAGGTGAACCTGGTCAATGCTATACCTGTTTAGTGTCAGCGTGTTAGCATGCATCATACAGCCACTAGCACGGCAGTAGACTCCCGACTCTTTTTCTGGTATTGAATACAAATCTTCGACATATGGTTGCATTTCAAATTGGATAAATGACATTTTAACCATTTTATTTTAAGAACCAAGTCTTACATTTTTCATACATGACATGTTCTGTACAAAAGCTTTTTGTTGGTCACATTTTCTCACACACGACGACAGCTCCCCAGGAATCCCTTAGAGAGAAAGTGGGAGAGAAGAAGAGCGAGGGAGGCAGAGTGCCATCGAGGTCCAAGACAGCGAGGGAACCACATCCAATTCTTAGAAACAGATGACATGATTCACTATGCATTCAGCTGCTTTCAAAGGCTTCTGCTACGAGAGCCAAAGATTGTATCTGTCTCACAGTCTGCAGTAAAAAGCTCAAGAAATTTGCCAAGATTATTATTACTCTGGCTGTCGTTGCTGCATTCAGACAACTGTCTAAACGAACCGCTGATGTGTCATTTGTAGTGTTTTTCACCAACTTTTCCAGCCTCATATTTCAGTGCAGTGAAGATTCAGACCACCCGACTCAAGCTTGAGATCGAAGGCCTGAAACAAGTGGGTCAATTACAATATAGTCAGTCGAGAGGAAAGGCATTTTTGCCGAGGACGGATGAGAGAGAAAGTGAGCGAGAGAAAATAAAGTAAAAGGTGTAATCAAGTCATAAGGAAGGGGCAAAAAAAAAGAAGTTTGGGAGTAAAGACAGATGGAAAATGGCGGAAGGAAGGGAGTAAAAGGGGGGGTTGCAGGATGGTTTATGGTGGATGGGAGTAGCCGTATAAGAGTCATTATAATGACTGATGTTGTTTACTCCCATTTCCCCTCGCATCATTTATTCTGCGGAGGTGGAAAACCCACCCACCCTTTCTTTGCATTACAGACAAGCGCTACGGAGCGGTGCCAAGCCGCATCATAAGCTCTCCTCTTCCACTTATACTAGAAGCATTTATCCCCTCGTGCTTCTCTCTTTCACCTATTATCTGCTTCAGTCGGACCTCTTCTCTCTTTTTCATTTTTCTTTACCTTGCATCGGCCTTTTGTCCCTATCTGTCTCCCTCCCAGCTCCCTCTTTCCGTTCCTTTTGTTTTCATTGCCGCTGTGTTGACGCGGCTGTGTGTGACTGCTGTGATGAGCGGAGCACATGTAAGATGTTAGCGTGATGTACGGCCGTTTACACAGAAGATGACAAAGTGAGGTTGGATGCTGTCATCCTTTCTTCCTTTTGTTTAATGTAGTGTCCTGGTGGCATGCAACGCACACACACACACACGCACACCAGATGAGCACACACCACCCACCTCTTTGTTTAAACTATGCTGTTTGTCTTTGCCAGAAAACATGCAACAATGTATGGAAACAGATGCGTCATCTAAGACACAAAGGGGGGGCAGAGGAGGGAGAAAGGCAGAGAGAAACCCACAGCTAAATATTTTCATCTGTGGATGGGAGTGTGGGGCGAATACACAATTCTGCACAATTTCACATGCTTCGAACACTTTGTACAAAGTAGGAAGGTTTAAATCTGTAGGTCATAAAAGAAATGATAGCGGTACAAATTACTAAAAGTACAGTAAAGTTGAGGAAGGTCTTTCCTTGGTGATGATGGTAAACACTCTGGAATTTGCTAATGATCTGCCCATTCACAAAGAGGAGAGGGGAGATTTTTTTTTCCCCTTCCATCTGTGCTTATTGATTCTGGCACCATGACAGATGCCTAATGAGAAACAGGGCTGGAGGAGAGCTCCGAGGACCCCAGAGGGAGCCTCAGTCTGAATCAACGCACAGACACATGCACAGTAAATATACAATAGGAATATGAGCACATTCATGCCTGATGTGAATGCACAGAGATGAGCTTATATGGTATTCGCAGACGCCGAAAGAATGTTAAATAAATGTCTCCGATATTCAAACAGTGTGTGCCTGGACCTCCTTGGCGTTCTTTTTTTCCCATCAGATGTTAATTAGGATTAAAGATGAAATATTCATATTAAATTGGAAAGTCTTGCTGACGTCGCTCAGGCAAAAAGACTAAACAAATAAAAAACAATCACAGAATATGAATATAAGATGAGTAAAATGCAGCACATAAGAGAACTAAAAAAGAAGAAAAGATTCCCTGGGCTCAGCAGGAAGAGCGGCTCTGATCACAGGGTTGGCGGTTCGGTTCCCAGAGCCTGACATACTGACGTGTCCTTGAGCAAAACTCTGAACCCAAAAGAACTTAACTGGGAAGTCTCTGTGAATGGATTTGGATTAAAAGCGCGATAGAAATGCAGCATTAATAGTCAATTCACTTAATGTATTTTACCCAAGAGCCATATAGTCATGGGACTGTAATGGAGGGCGTTGAGATGGAGAGCCAGAGGAAAGAGGGAAAGTAAGAAAAACTCACTGAGAATGAATATTTCTTGAGTTGTGCCCAAACTAGGTCCTATTACTACACACACCTCTGTGTGTCACACACACACACACACACACACCACATACAGACACATACACACACTTAAAGAAACATCTGAAACATCAGAGTTATTTTCCTTCATATCTTGCGTGTCATATACAGGGTATGTGGTGTATCTGTTATGCCACTGATCAACCAATACAAGCTTGCATGTCTGCAAACCAACCCTCTCACACACACATTCTCACACACACACATTCTCACATTCTAAAAATTAAACAGAGACATGATTGGAGTGGAAGCTGCCGGAGAAGGATTTTAGAGCAGGAAGTGTGTAATTATCATGGACAGAGGGGCAAATAGATGGATGTGTGTGTGTTTAACACTCCCACTCAATTTCCCTGCAATCTACTGGACTAATGGAAAGCAGGTGTGTGTGTGTGTGTGTGTGTGTGTGTGTGTGTGTGTGTGTGTGTGCAGTGCCTGAGAGTGTGTGTGATACAGTATGTCACGGTACAAATGGACACACAGCTCTGGTATTGGGTTGATGAACTTGGATGATGAATGAGTGACAGGGACACATTTGTGTTGGGGGCCAACTCACTGCCGTTTTCAGGTCAAGTGGAGTCCCCTGGGGCCCAATACAGACAGAAGTAATACACAAAGAAACGGTGTCACCTTTTTTGCCCTCATTTTCATTAAACTAAAG
Source organism: Cyclopterus lumpus (assembly GCF_009769545.1). Classification (NCBI taxonomy): domain Eukaryota; kingdom Metazoa; phylum Chordata; class Actinopteri; order Perciformes; family Cyclopteridae; genus Cyclopterus; species Cyclopterus lumpus. The sequence continues at coordinate 19,919,485 of NC_046974.1, forward strand.
AGAGGCCAAACTATGTCTCTTGTCACTGCGAATGGAAATGTACAATTCTAAGTGTGAATATTCATGTTTTTTTGGGACTTATTGTTCACTAAATCACAGAGACTTGTTCTTTACGCTTACTTGCATTTGGGCTTAAACGATTAATTGTGTGCATGAATATCAACAATCTATCAGTGAAAAGAGACAATTAGAAGTGAGAGGTTAGATGTAACAGCTGCAGTTTTATTGGCAATGATTTTCTTACTGACTGATTGCACATGTACAGTCTCAGCTGGGTCTCTTCTTACTGGTTGATTACCCGACTCTACAACTCTATGGCAGCTGTGTTATATATAAGCATCTTTAATCAGAGGGAGTATCAGATCAACCTGTGGAACTTTCTCTCTCTGACACACACATACGCACGCACGCACACGCACGCACACGCACGCACACGCACGCACACGCACGCACACACACGCACACACACGCAGTTAGAAAGAAGAATAAATCTGTATAGTTTATTTAAACAAAAACTTGTAAAGATACATGCAATTCATGCTGAATTTAATACAGTATGTGTGTATGCTTGTGTGTCACTCTGTGTGTGTACGTGTGTGTGTGTGTGTGTGTGCATTTGTGTGTGCTAGCCGGTGTGAACAGGCTTATGCATGCGGTGCTGTTTCACATTGGTCACAGAACCTCTCTGCCTTTCTCAGCCAATCCTCAGCTTCCTCTGAAAGCAATAAAGAAGCATGCTTTGAAAAAATACCCAGAATTGCCATGAAGTGTGTGTCCTTGGGACAACACGTGTTTGTGCATGAAAGAGAAAGTAGGATGCTCAAGTTGTTTGGTCCCATGTTTTTTACCTTGAGAGACCCATGTGACCTAAGTGAGTCCCTTATGTGTCAAAGTTGTAAAAGAAACAAAGAAACAAATGGGTTATGTAACGTCAAGTCTGTTCCTCGAGGCAGGATTTTACACGCAACACATTGTGAGGCTGTCGAGGTTGGGTAGGTCTCTTGATGTCCTTTTAAGGCGCCTCTGCGTTGCATTTGTATTTCCTAGTTTGAGATGTTTTTGGTTGAGTACGTGCACTGGGGAAAGTGGTTATGACCTACAAGTTAACACTTCTGTCGTGTTTGGGTCAAATCTGACCCATTGACAACTTTAATCGATCATAAATATTGTGTTTTACATCTGATTGCCTCAAGGCCTTATGATATCCTCCACACTAGGCATTTGAAGATATAACATTGCTTTCATACTTTCATTGAATTGTTTGTGGTTTTGTAACAGCCATGGTGTTCCCGGTCAAAATTGCACATGTACAGTCTCATTTCAGACTTCAAACAACAAAATGATGGGAACCCATCTATATCCCGTGCTCACACCTTCCAGACTAAACCATGTTTCATATCTTCTCACTTTCCCCCTATTTATTTGTGCCTTGCTCTCATTGTACTCTGTGAACACAACACAGAGTGAAGTCGGCGAGGCAATCTTCCGTCAGAGAGGCTCTGAACCGAATTTAGCGATATGTTTTCAATATTCTTTGATATTCACAGCAGTTCTGGCAGTGAACCACGAGAAGAAAAAGGAGGCTTAAAAAGGTGTTCAATAAAAACTAGGGTTGTTAATACACCCATGAGAGTGGACTTTTCTTTTTTATTTATACGGGCTACAGTGTAAATAAACAGATTGTTCAATAACCTGGAATTTCTGATGCCAGTGAGATTTAACTGAGAATGTCAATCAAAAGGTTAGAAACGTTGTCAATGAGGTGACATTCTCTGTGAGAGAAAAACTAAATAGAATTTTTAATTCTAATTTATGACGATAATTCAGATAAATTAATGGCAATGCCTTTTGGAAAAGAAAAGAGAATACAAAGTAGATGTTGCTGTTGTATGTGGTTAATGTCTTGACAATTAATTTGTTTTCTCTTCTCTTGTTTTCATGAAAACTGTTCAGTATCAAACCGTAAACTGACATTAACTGCTGTGCAACCAAACTATTTACTCAAATGAACACACAAAAAGCACGCTGAAACAAAAAAAAAAAACTAAAATACACACAAATGCAGGAAGAACCAAAGAAATCCTTTAAACATTTACGTGAGTCTGAAATCCCTCTATGAGGGCTAGCTGGCCCCTGTCTGGAGACACCTCTGACAGCTCTTCCTTTATCTTCTGAAAATGCTCTCTTCTCTCCATCTCTGTGTCCCCCTCTCTCTCTCTCTCTCTCTCTCTCTCTCTAAAAAGCTAGACATTCAGAGTAAAGCCCAAACGGATCTGAAGATTTTTAACGGAACATTCCTCTACTTTAATTTGAATGTCTTCCCCCCCCCCCCCCCCCCCCCCCACCTCCATTGCTTTAACTGTCCTCAGGCTGAGGGACAGCTATGTTTCATCACACAAGAAGACCAGAGTTGACGAGCAGACTCAGGCACACACGTGTTGGTACTGATTCTGAGCGATGTGCTTGCAGGGCTGGCGTTGTGTCGAATACTGTTTCCACACATGAGAAAACATGAGAAAACAGACCTTTATTGCAACGACAAATAGGAGTGTGTCGGCATCGCTGTTAGTAAAAGGGCACTATCAGTCCAATCACACTCCATGTTCGATGGTGACATAACTGTGGCTCCACTCTCCACTCTTTGGCTTTTGAAAACCTTTCTGCATTAATGTAGGCGTGGACAGAATGAATGAGCTCAAGATATGACCCGAGTCATGACAGTGTATACTAAGTTAAATATAAATCAAACAGGCACTTTAACGCTAATCTTGGTACGTCTGTTCTGAATTTATTGTTGGTATTTTATAAATTTTTGCCATACTGCATTTAATTACAGACTGAAGTCTTGAGCTGTTGTGGCGGTAACATTTTTCATGATTCTGTCATTATGTTTGTTGTATCCTGTTTTTATCTGAGCTGCAGTGAGCATAACAACAATGTCTGACACTTTAAATGTGTGTGAAAGTCTGTGTACTTAGGTGCGTGAATGTGTGTGTGTGTGTGTGTGTGTGTGAATGTTTTTTTGTGTGCATGTGTGTGTGTGTGTGTTTGTGTGTGTGTTACAAACCGCAGAGGAAAAAGTAGGTTTTGTGCACCAGTTGTTGTGTTTTGGGAATGCAAGAATAAAAAGACAAAGATCATGCAAACAGAGCTTAATGTTGCTTATCGCAGAGCTCATATTTTCCCTTCCGTGGTATCCAGCAGGAGACACCACCCGCACGCACACAGCAGTGCAGGCCATCATACAGAGCAGCTTTGGTGTGTGGCGCACTGCGTCAGGCATCGGGTCACGTAGGGCCACAGTGGCAGAGCCAGGTTGGTAATGGCTTTGGTCTGGACCAGAACCGGTAATAGGATTGGTCTGGATCAGGACTGGCAGATTCGTCAGCAGCTGACCAACTCCTGGGTCTGAGTGCCCGGGATAAGCTCCAGACCGTGATCGCCTTTTCCACAAAATCTATTCATGGTTCGGGTAAGGGTTATATTTTTATTTTTCAGATGATAAACTTCAAGCATCGCTTTGGTGACATTTAGTTTTTTTTCATTTAATTTTGTCCTAAATTATCATCCGGGACAGAGTCGGATACAAAGAGTGAGATGAAGCACCTGCAAATTCAAGATCAAAAAAAATAATCACATGGTAGGAAGAGTAAGGAAGAGAATAAGGATGTCTATCATCTGGGTTTGTCTAAAACATAACATCTCTACATAATACTATTGAGTGAATACCAGTTTACGTATGTTTTCGTAAATATTCAATTGTATTTTTTGTCATATTTGACAGGTGCACTATTAAAATAACAAATAGTGGACATTGGAATAACAGCATGCTGGTTCAGTCGCTCAGTTCGCTGCGGTCAGGCCTACGCTCCAAGCACTCACACACACACACACACACACACACACACACACACACACACACACACACACATGCAAACACGCAGACATATGGAGGAGTTTTTGCTTCACTGCGTGACAGCCCGTCTCTTGGCTCTGTAATAATCACAGAGTAGCAGTACAGTAAAAACACACATGGTTTACACTAAATTTTCTCCGAGCATCCATATGTGTGCCCATGCAAGCTTAGGCATGGCAAAAGCACAGGCACGGCCACAAGGACAAACACACATATGCACATAAACACATGATGCACACACGCACACACAAACATCAGGGTTTCCACTTTGGGCATCAGACCACACTCTCTCAAATTTGTGCCTGGTTTTTCTTTCCTTCTCTCTCGTTTTTTTTTCCAGAGTATTGCCGGGGACCGTGTTCCAAACCCATATGCTGATATTTTTACAAGACTTGGGGACACACATACAGCACCGTGCACATGCAGAGCCCTTGTTGACCTACATGCCGGCCCAGGCAGGCAGCCAGGGTGGAGCTGATGGTGGACCTGGTCCAGAGACTTATGATTTTAACTGCTGCCTTCGCTGGACATTTACTGATGGAGACACCAATATAACTATGTTACGTGACAGTACTTTAATCCAGCATGAGCAAAAGTTAAAAGTTTTTTGATGACATTAGTTTAATTAGGGTTAAATGGTTGTTTATGTGCATGTGTGTGTCGGTTTCAGGACAGGGTCCTCTGTGTTTTCATTGAGACATTTTTCAGATATATTCACAGGTGCTGTGAATATATCTGAAAAAGCACCTGGAAGTAAAGGGATCACAAATAATCTTAGATTATAAACACACATTTTTGAAAGAAAGAAATGAGATTGAAATATTAACAATCTTTCGATTGTGAAACTCCACCCGAAGACGTGACTTAATTGAATTACTCTACGATTATCAATGGAAGGGGATGACGTGAACGGCACATTTCTTTTCCATATGGAACCCTTAATCAAAGTTGTTTGAGTATGAGCCTAATAGACTAAACAAATGACTCTGAGAAAGCTAATAGTGACTGCTTACGGTTTCAGGCAGATGGGGGTGGAAAATATTTCTTAAAAAATTCATAACGTAAAAAAGATGTTGCACCTCACATACGTTTGTACACGCAGTTTCCAATGTTTTATTTGCGAAGCAGGCCACAAGCACCAAACTATGAGAGCACACACACACACACACACACACACACACACACACACACACAGACACACACCGTATGTGAACGCACCTGCACACACATGCACACACTCCCTCCAACTCACACATACACATCCACAGCATGAACTTTCCTACCACAGAAATTCTGATGTCTAACGTGGAGCCGTTAGACCACTTTAAACACGTGCTCCATCTTACACACTGGACTGTCTCACTGTAACATTCACACTGTGCACACACACAGAGCTCATACCATGGCTGGCACATGCATATTGGGCGGTATTCAAGTAGTATAGGCACACGTTGCCAGCCACCACCGCATTTGACCACACTCAGACAAGAGACATTGAAACAAAGTGTGTCTGTGTGCGCGTGTGTGTGTGTGTGTGTGTGTGTGTGTGTATAATTACAAAAAAAACACACTTCACATGCGTATAATCATTTTCTCATGCAGGCATCAATGTACATTATGCCCACAAGCACATACACATGCACACGCACGTGCACCTCATACAAGTGACATTACGTATGTTTAAACAACCACTTCCTGGTGCACGGTGCTGGGTTGGAGCCTCTGGGTGATTTGTCAGTTTGAGCCGTGCAGGCCAGGAACCCCTCTAAGTTTGCTTTGGGTTCCAGAGGGACACGCTCCGGACCCCTGAATTCCTGCCAATGGTATGCACACCCTTCGTCAGCTTCACCCTTAGACCCTCCCCCCTGAAATGAATGTCACACACACACATACACTTTTTTCAGTTAGGGACCCATCCCTTTGGAACTGTTAGATTAGCTGAATCCATAAACTTTGCTTCAAAAAAACTTCTTAAAACCCATCCCGTTCAACTTCCCTGTAGGAGCTGTAATTTATTTGTGTCCTCTGTATTGTTATATGTGCCCATTCTGTTTATTGCTGTGTGTTCTTAATATTTGTTGTATCTGTAGCCTGTGAAGCACTTTGAAACTTTTAGTTCAAAGTTGCTATATAAATATAATCGTACTCAAAGCATAAGCACAGATACATGTATAAGTCTGCATAAGTACACACTTACACATACAGCATGCTCATTGTTTCAGACATGTTCCAATACATTTTAACCCTTGAACTGCTATTGAGAATGACAGGTTTATCTCAAGGCCAGCTAGATGAGTAAAACTGTTATTTAAAAATTCTGACAAAATGACCATGTGAAAATACAGATATCTTACACTGATTGAACTTTATAGTAATCTTTTAAGTATTTGTTTGTAGTGTTTTTATACTCTGAGGAGTTCTGAGTTCCTGATTTGTTTTCAATCTGCAATATTCACTTTGGAGAAGCAAATGTCTTTTAAAGCACTATAAATGCGTGCGTGCGTGCGTGTGCGTGTGTTCGTGAGTGTGCGTGTGCGTGTGTGTCTGCGTGCGTGTGATTGAGAGCCATGAGAGCCGGAGAGACATCTGACTCAATTTCCCAGCAGGCACTGCGGGGATGACGAGGGGGGGGGGGAGGGAGGGAGGGAGGGGGGGGGGGACTCGATTCAGCCAATCGTCTTCTTGAATACGCGGAACTCTGAAAGAAGAGGGAAGTTCAGTTTGTTTCCGTCGCGGGACGAACGCCTGGCTTCTGGTCTGAAGACAGACCTCATGAATGGAAGAAGCTGACTTCTGCTCTGCGAAGATTCAAATGTGACGCGTGCACGTCTTGTGTACATGTAAGTCCACATTTGAAGCTACATTAGTTGACATGTATACGACTGCAGAGTGATTCACGTTAACCTGCTAAGACCTGAAGTGACGGTTGTAAAGAAGCACGAGGTTAACGGGAGTTAATTTGAGTCGTGACGTAACTCGACACGAGATAACAAGTTGTTTGGTATCTCGAACTGATTCTGATGCTTCAGCAACATTCATTGTAATTGCAGTATGGAGCAAATACTGGCATCCTGTGGTGGGTTGTAGTTGTTGCATCGCAAACGTGTGCGTGCGTGTGTGCGTGTGTGTGTGCGTGTGTGTGTGCGTGTGTGTGTGCGTGTGTGTGTGCGTGTGTGTGTGTGTGTGTGTGTGTGTGTGTGTGTGTGTGTGTGTGTGTGTGTGTGTGTGTGTGTGTGTGTGTGTGTGTGTGTGTGTGTGTGTGTGTGTGTGTGTGTGTGTGTGTGTGTGTGTGTGTGTGTGTGTGTGTGTGTGTGTGTGTGTGTGTGTGTGTGTGTGTGTGTGTGTGTGTGTGTGTGTGTGTGTGTGTGTGTGTGTGTGTGTGTGTGTGTGTGTGTGTGTGTGTGTGTGTGTGTGTGTGTGTGTGTGTGTGTGTGTGTGTGTGTGTGTGTGTGTGTGTGTGTGTGTGTGTGTGTGTGTGTGTGTGTGTGTCGTAACTCTGTAAACCTTTTTAAAATACATTATTCAAATGTGAAGGTCGGGGAATAACTGATTCAGAAGTTGAATCAACAAAGATTGTCAATTAACTGTTAAAAAAAAAGAAAGAAGTAATTTAATGAAACTCATGTCAAAACACTTTCAAGTTTCCTGGATAGACAACAAATCCGGACAGGCCACCTCGGGCTTTGGGAAGCTGTGAGGAGTAGAGAAATGTCTTTCAAGGAGTTAGTGGAAAGACATTTTTCCATCAAACCATTCAATGACTCTTCAGGCGCTGCCCTGTATTGATGCGCTTGTACTGTTCATGTTTCCCCACTGATTTATTCAGGTGTGTATTGTCAGCACGTGGCAAATGTTGCCTTATTGGAGAGAAAGGATGACTAAAAACGTTTTATAATTACATTAGCACACATTAGTTTAACAAAACTGTTCCTTTTATTGAGACAACTTGTTCTCTCATTTAATCCCTGAATTCTTAAATAACAAACTGGGGTACAAATTTGTAGAAAGTGATGTTAAACTGATTTGATTATACTGAAATAATGTCAACAATCTCATAATTGGAACAGCAAACTCACTTTTACCCAAAGTCCACAAGCTTAGTTTAACAAATCTTCAAAGATAATATTTGACCAGTCACATCTCGTTCCTGCTCCAGAATGTGTTCAGCCAACACCAAGGCCGCTGTAGAGTATGTTTATGTTTATGTGCATGTACATGTTTTTATTTTTTGCCTGAATGACATGCATTTGCGGCAACAAAGTTGTGTAAGTCCAGCATATATTCCTGTGTATTCATATAATAGTCTGTAGGCGATAGAGGTTATGGGTGATACTAGGTATTCGGCATGCAATTCTTTTCCCCCTCTGCTTTACTAAAAACTGAGCCCTCAACAAAAGTCAACAAGAGGCGTTTGTTCCTAATTTGGTTGAGCTTTTTTTTTTTTTCTCCCTGAAAATGAGTATTTATATATTCACATCAGTGAGGGGCTTTCCAGCCGAGATGATGGCAAGACATTAAACAAATCGTGTGTAACGAGGTAATCATAAAACACAGACGTGTCATTATGGCAAGAAAGAACAACACACACACACACACACACACACACACACACACACTATTCTGAGGCTGCATACATACGCAAAGCACATCCTCACCCACACTTTTTGCTCTCCGTCAGCATAAAAGGTGTGTGTTTGTGTGATTGACTGGTTTTAAAAGTATGATTGTTACATTGTGGTAATAAGAGTTTAACACAAGGTTACCACAATATGCTTTCATTTATTTTCCACTTATTATGACTTCCATCATATTATCCACTTCTGCTCTAATAGAAAATGGGGGATGGTGTCGACCACACAAGCACATTATAAAGTAGAGCCCAACAATTTGATTGACAGGTTGATGTTATTGACTGATGTTGGTTTATCAAGATGTATTTTGGTGTATACGTAAAGTACAGAAATTACACACTGTACAGTGCTGTTGCATAGGTTGTATTTACATTTTTTTAATGTTTGTAATTATTTACACGTAACATAAATGGAATTATGTTATGTATTTGTTGTGCACTTATTTGTTATTTCAGATTCAGTAGCAATCGTTTTAGGTAAGAATGTGTTACCTCTCGACTTTTATCCCATGAAAAGTCACAAAAAAACATCCCTAATATGCCTATAATTCATGAATTTAATCATATGTTTTGTGTAAGGCTGTTTACATAAATTTATTGTTTTGTTAATGTCACTATAACAGCACCACTGTCACTTTACCATGTCGTTTTGTCCCCAAATGCTCTTTTTAAATTAAATCCTTATTTAAGTTATGCACCTCTTACTGTCTATACTTATCTGTATTTATTTCTGTCTGTCTAATCTGCTGCAACAACAGAACTTCCCCTCTGGGGATCAATAAATAGGGTGTCTTATCTTATTTGAATGGCATTTTATAGGGTAACGTGCCCAATAATTTATAAAATAGTTTGAGATTCAATGTTTTTCTTTAAAACACAATGATAATAATTATCATTATATAATATAGTAACAATCACAATTAATATATTTTCGATTTAGTTTGTAGATAATGACCGTGACACTCACTAAAGTCAAAAGTGCCCTGTACGTTTTAGTTTTTTTCCTTGACAAGGAAAGATGATAAGATATTTGTAGCCTTAAACACGGACTTGATCTTTGTGTCACTTGGGATCTTGTTTAGGTCTTCAGTCCATTCACCTGGACAAATAGCAGAATGTCTCAGCTGCAGCCTCCGATCCAGCTCCGACTCGCTGCAGAGCCCCTGCTGGACGTCCAGGAGATGCGGTTCTGGCTGGACAAAGCAGTGGCGTGGGGCCAGGCCGACCGCCCGGACACTCAGAAAGACACCGCCCTGCACTTGAGCAGACTGAGGGATTTCCTCCAGCAACTGCTCACACTTATCAACAACGTGGTGAGCATGTCCTTATATTCCTGACAGATATGCATACATACACTCTTTTTGCCCAGATGCCTGTTAAGTTTAATAAAATGGTCCGTATCTACTAAGAGTTTTACAGTCTTGACACATCACCAAAAGAAATAAATTAGATCAGTTGAATCGGTTACGCCAAAACAGCCGCCCAAAGTTAATTTAAACACCAGCACGTCTAGTGCTCACACACACACACACACACACACACACAGACAAACATGCAAACGCACACGCTCACTCTCTGTCCAAGCCGGGGCATGAACAGCGAGTCCAGCGTTGGTAGGGTCCTGCTAACAGAGGCTGCTCTGTGCTGTGCAGAGGCCGTGCATGTCTGCCTGGCAGTGCTACAGTGTTGAGTTAGTCAGGTAATAGTCGCATTGGGACCTCCAGCGCTAACCTAATGTATCCAAATGTCAGGTCTAGCAAATTTGGGAAAGGGGGCCGAGGACTCGAGGGGTGCAGTGAGATTTTAGTGTTACCACGTCCTTGCCTCCGCCCTCCAGCTCTTTTCCCTTGGCACTTTCTGCTTTTGATAAACAGAATTCCCTCACATATACTCTCCCTTTTTCTCACGTAAGGATCTTTTTCTTGTTAGTACCATAGTCACGGTGCTCTTGAGGGTTTTCATTTGTGATTCTCTCCAACCCATAGTGTAACACTCTGGTGATAGTTAGTCTGTCTGTGTCTCTGTCTGTCTTACTTTGTTCTTCCTCTCCACTTCAGCCACTGGCCTTATATTTTTTATAGATCAATGGCTGTTATTTGTATCTGTCTGTCTCCTTCTCTGCTAGCATTATTCCGGGTAAACGTCATGCAGAGGTGTCAGCATGTGTAGGATGGTGGAGCGGATACAAAGACAGGAAAAAAAAGAATGGTATAGCTTAATTGGGTTGAAATCATTTTTACTGGCTGCGGGCTCATAAAAGTCCAGCTGAAGATAGCCTGCTTCTTGGCAGCACGCTGCATCCTTTGATGACTTAACAACTTTCCTGTGGCTTATGGCCTAAGATGAGAAATACGTCTAGTTATGATTAATTTCCAGGTTAACGCTCGGTTCGAAAAGTGGAGGAAATTTCCTATTTCAAAATTGCACAAAACGTATTTTGATAGGTTCTTGGAAATGTTGCTTATTTTCTCTCTTACTGAGAGTTTGATCGATACCATTCTCATATCTGTTTGTTTAATATGAGGCCGTCTGGCTTAGCTTAGAATAGCATAAAGATGTGCAACAGAGAAACAGCTCGGCTGGCTCCGTCCAAATGAAATGCACCTCGCAGCACCTCTACAGTTCACTAACTAACATGTTCTATCCAGCCCGGTTAGTGTGAACAAAAAGTGTGAAATGGCTATTTGCCATTTTAAGTGGGGTTATATGTCCGGGCGCAGTAACTTCCTCCAGTCTTTTTATCACCATGAGGTTGTCATGCAAACAATGGACATTTCCGAAAGTCACTTTGCCCGGACAATAAATGGTCCCGCACTACCCCATAAAATCACAAATTGACTTGGCCCTGAACCCCGATCTAAGTAATTTAATACTAAATATCTGCGTACTTTAAAAAAGGCCTATATTATGCTGGACAATTGAATAGCTCTCCATTGCATTAAGAGCAAAATAGACTGCATCCTAGCTGTTTAATATGTTCTATTTTTATGTTTCTTGCAAAATAGCCTAAAATAACAAACCCTCCCTGTGATCCTTTTCAGCCTCGTCCCGTTGCCTGAATGAACTGTACTTGGTTGAGGGTTCCATTTTAGTTTGAGAATAGCTGGTTCCCCTTAAAAGTCAGCTCACTTTGAGTGAGCCTCCGTACGGCGTATTTTATGTGCTCGCCATAGTAACTTATGGCTATTTGATTTTAGTGCTACACTGAAGGTGGTTCATGGACGTCAGTGTTTCCTCACCCAGATACATCGTCTTGTCCCAAAGCCCATTTCTTTTAAGGACGATGTTGCATGGCTGTGGTGGCCCACGGCAGTCGGTGATGATTTCTTTCGTTGCGATTGCCGATTCTTATTAAAAGTCACAAAGCTTCAGTAAAGTTCTTATTGTACCGGTAAATGAATGTGCATTTTCAGTTGCATCACCAACGCACACATGCACATGTATACCCGCACACAGCGTTTACCATGTGTTGTGGGATTGATAGGAAGGCAGAGTGTGAGGGCTGTTTTCCAGACAGCATCGGTGGTGTTTTGGGGGCACAGAGAAACCCTACATATGGCCTATTACCACTCTGCTTCCCATTAATGGTGATCTCATCCACTCGAGTGCGTCAAGTTAATCTCCTTGTCTGTCTGGTGCTGGTTTTGAACGTATAGGCCGAATGTTAACTCAACATCTTCCTTTTATCCGATGCTACAGTTGGGCGTCTCCATGAGTGCTCAGTGCTCTCTGATCATCTTTGATGAATGGTGCTTCATGCAAGAATGATGCGTGTTGGCAGCGCAACAATTTTTCTCATATCTTTATTTCTTCTCTGCAATTCTTAAACCTTTCTTTTTCTGTTTCTTCTTCCCTTTTTGCTGTCCTCTTACTTCTTCTCATAAATACAACATAGAAATTGCAACAATTTTCTGTGAGGCTGATGGGATGATGAGCCCAAGGGGAAGACATGGGACAAGAAGAGGGAAATATTTTGAAGTCCATCAGAAAACATGTTTTTTTTTGTGGGTCTATCTGCATCAAAGCTGTTCTCTTCAGTTCAATTAGCTCACAGGTGAAATGCATGATATAATCCTAAAATATGGGATGAATACTGACTAATATTGTAAATGTGCATGATTCATGATGCACACATGTGCATACTTGCTTGTAAATTTAAGTAATACGTCACCTCTTTGATCTGCTTTCTGTATATCCCACTCCATCTTATTGTAAAAATTATGTGTCGAATGCCAAAAAACAACAACAATGTAATACACCAAGAAAAGTAATGAGATAAAACAAACTTCTATTTTTTTACAGAGTTATTCTGTATATAAAATGAGTTTAAAAGTCTTCATCCAGGCATTTGTCTCAGTCTCCAACTTGATTTGAATAGTTTTCAGAACTGTGGAAGCACAAATAATGTCACGTTCTTTTCTGACGAATGCCATCTTTCGTTGACATGAGTGCAAACCTTCGAAGTTCTCCCACTACACCGAGTTGGGGTTGACGGATTCGTCTGGCGACACGAAACGTCGGTTTCTTGGTTAAAAAGCAATTGAGCCAGTGAGCGACGCGGAGGGGATTAATAACCTAGCGAGTCGTAGTTTGGTTTTACTTTGCGCCGCTCTACGTTTAAAACCCCTGCTAAGCCAAGAGCGCAAGAGCGTCGACTTTAAATGCCGTTAGATTCGTGTGGATACGTTGGTCTCTAGTCATAGGTTACAAAACAAAATGTCCCCAACTGAGAAATCTGTTAGTGAAGGAATGTGAGATGGAAGATTGAAAATGACTCCTGTCGGATATCAGGCAAAGGTTTAGTCATATTAAACTAGAAACAACAAATGAGTTGGTTGTCGTTCTACGAGTTTTAATGATCACCTTCTGTTTGGCTCTGGTTTAAATAAGTGTGCGTGTGACTTGTTCCGGTCTTGTTTTTCCACATAGGTCCTTGATTGTGCTGTTTTTAGTATTTATTATTATTATTTATTTAATCACACTCATATTACTGTACACCAAATCTTGTTTTTCTCATTGGTTTCAGCGACATATTATTATATTAAGCATTGTGACAACTATCTGGTAAATTATAATATGTTCAAAAAACTGAAACGTATAGATACTCAGGATTTAAGGGCTATTCACGTTCCTTAATACAGTGTTTAGTGTTTGCCCAGACTGGAAACCTTCTGGATCTTTTAATTGGCTGTGAGGTGAAATTAATCACATGGTCTGTTGTTTGTACTGGATTAAGAAGCACAGACACACACATACTTAAACGATCACAGTATAGCCCCCTCGACCAGAGACCCTGTTGGTGTTGTGGCACGCAGGGTTGCTAGGTAAAAAGGATAAAACAAAGGAGGATGAAACAGGCGAGGAGGTGCAACTATCTATAATGCAGTCAAACCATAACGGAAGGAGATTTCGTTTTTTGGATTGGTTCCACTTGTGTAATGTTTGACTACCAGATGAGGAAAAAACAGATGACTGTATATGTCCCTTCATCTCCGAGAACTAACCCACTTAAGTTATTAGTCCAAGCTACGCAGCTCAAAGGTGTAAGAGTGTAAAACATGTTGACTATTAAATCCATTTTCTCCTTCCTACCTGTTGCCGTCCCCAAGAGCTCCACAACAGAGACCATGAAGAGGCTGCCCCTCCTCGGCCAGTTTCTTGGCCGACTCTGCTGGAACCCGTATGTCACTGCCGATGGTGAGTGCACCTCGGGAAATAAACTTTAACTCTGTATTGGGGAATGGTGGATGGATCAGGTCCATCGTAATAATAGTCTCTTTACAAGCAAGTCATTTGGATGCTTATAATCTGTGTAAAAGGGGTGTTATATTAAATCAGAAATCCACCATCCATTGTGTCTTGCTGTCTGCAGCTACGGGCAGGAGGCTGTTGTTCCAGTGTCTGTGGGGACTGTACTCGGAGCTTCCAGGCAATGCTGTGGAAACAAAGGCTAACCAGTGGATACGGGTATGGACTGGACTCTCTCTACCGCTGTCGATAGAGAAGTTAGATGGAAGGGAGTTGGGTAGACTTAGAATATTGATTATTTAAAAAATATATATAAATAATGGTTGAACCAAAGTGGTTCGCGATTGCTTTTACATGCCACTTTCTATCTGAGATTCATTTCATCTTTGCGCTGTGCAGTAACTGAACATTTTTTTTCTGAACTGCATTTCCTTTTTATCTCACCAGTTTTAGATTCAGGATCAAGTAGAAATAGGGCTTTAGCAGCCAGATTTCCCTTTGTGGGTTGATGCGTCAAACATAAACCAAAACATCCCTGCTGTTTATGGTTGGACCTCAAATGCATTGTCGTTCCCTATCTCGCTTAACCCTAATTTTCTGTCATCTCTTTAATCACTCTAACACATGTACGATTCCTTAAAAACACTGCTAACAAGAAGGAATAGGGCTGAGCATCATTCTTAATATATTTCTAACAGTGTCGATAGAACACCTCAGTTTTACAAGCGACCAAAATGTTGCGCTCAGCCTAAGAAATAGTGCGAGAAGCTCGGACATCCTTAGGGAGCTCCTAGTAGAGCCGATGCTCCTTCGCATTGAAAGGGGCCAGGTGAGGTGTTTGGGGCATCTGATGGTCAGGAGGCCTTGACTCTTCCCTTTGGAGGTTTTCCAGGCACGTCCAACTAACATGTTTGAGAGCTTATATATCTCCTGGGCTTCCCCAGGAAGAGCTAGAGAACGTTGATGGGCAGAGGGACGTCTGGAATACCCCGTTAAGCCTGCTGTCCTTGCAACCTGGCCCGATTATGTGGAAGACACTGGATGGAAGAATGGAGTATGCTAAATGTTTTAAAATGTCTATAGTTAATACAACTTACTCAGTATTATGTTTTCTGATAAAGAAACATTGTCAATTGTGATGCCAAATAATGTCATCCGTCCTGGCTGCAGGTCATTTGGATCCACCTCGTGGGGTTAGACAGAGATTAAACACGTAATCATGAGGGAAGCTGGAATATGTGGAGATAAAAACTACATTTGTCCATTGAATGCCCTCTTCATCATTTTCAGATATGATCTGTTTATGTCCTATTTAGATTCGGAAAGACTGGGCGTACAGACTGATTATCATCCCTTAAATACCCCAACAAAAAATAAATCTGTCTTCGTATGCCTTTGGGCTGCTGAAGAGATTTTCTGTCTAATTTAATTTTAATAGGAGTTTTCTCGCCAGCCTTCTGTTTCTCCTCTCCGATGGGACATGAATGATGAATGAGGTAGATTGGGTCTGTTATTCTGAGCCTTTTGTGCCCAAAACTGGAAAATATATTTTGAAAGCAAATTAGAATTGACTGTTTCACTACCCCTTGTCAGCAGAGAAGGATCCGCCTTTATATTATGGTTAGTTGATCGTACTCGCTGTGTTTTCATGGCGCGCACACTCTTTCAAAGGGAGGGAAAGAGGACAGAGGGAAGAAAAGATTCTGCAATTCTCAACTTTGAGAGGGTCCGCACAGATGGCTTATGATAAACAATGTGAACTTTCACATTTCTGCCAGGTTAGCTGTGTTTGTATTCTTTTGATTAATTTCTCATCTAATAAAACATCTTGCTAATTAAAACAGTGCCTTGAAAGTAAACCTTGAATTTGCCAGATGGTCTTTGACCCATAAGAGGGGAAGCGAAGTGCATATGTGTATGGTTATGTTTGTGTCTGTTTGTGTGGGCATATGTCCGTATATAGTATGCATGTCTATGTGCAAGTGGGGATGGTGTACAGATTTACCTTTACATTAATATATTGTTATTAATCAGGGAAAGGGGATGTATCATTATGTTGGGGTACCTTCAATCCCCCCCAAACGCTGCATATGAAGCCATTTTTACCTTACTAATTTCTGCTGGAAGGAGGTGATCGTGGTTGGAGGGAAGATTTTCTTAGATTAGGCAGCGGGTTTGGCGACAGTACAAACTTTGCTACGATTGTGAACGGTGTACTTTCTCAAATAGAAGGAGAACCATGACAAAATAACTGAGATAAAACTCTTTAAAAGTCTCAAACTATATTTCCAACGTCGTAGTTTATTGTAGCCGAATGCTCGCGATACAGCACTGACGGACCGAGTCAAAGGAAAGGGTTCACTAAAATGGCGCGCAGGACCGGATGAAAGTGTACAATACGCTCATAGCAAACTGTGCAG
Source organism: Cyclopterus lumpus (assembly GCF_009769545.1). NCBI lineage: Eukaryota > Metazoa > Chordata > Actinopteri > Perciformes > Cyclopteridae > Cyclopterus > Cyclopterus lumpus. The sequence continues at coordinate 19,936,199 of NC_046974.1, forward strand.
CGTCTCCTCGTTCTGCATCTCATCTTCTCCGAAGAAGCTTCATCTCAAGCCACAAGTGACAGGAATGGCGGGAAGCACACAAACAAAACACTACAACCTATTCCCCACCGCAGCTCATCCCGTCTGGGGGAGCGGTGCAGATGTATGGTTTGAAGACAGAGCTGGTCTGCCTCTGTGTCTCTCCCCGTGTCTGCGTTGTGTTGGACTGCCGGTCCTGGAATGCAGAATGCAGCCTGCTTTCTGTTAGCCCTGTCTGATCGAGCTCCCCAGCAGTGTTTTCCTGCTGCCTTCTTAATAGACTGAGGGTCTTGTGCTAAGTGGCACCTAAATACTGTAATTTTGTGCATGTGCTCGCATACGCATGTGGGTATTTGTGCAAAAACATGTGCTGCGCTGCTACTGTATGTATACTGTTAGAAGCCACATGTATTTGTCCTCCTTAAATGACGATAACGTTGCACATATGAGTATTTTGCCTTGTTTCGCCGTCCCGTCTTTCGTTGACCCCCCCTCCCCGTCTGCCTCTCCTCTCCACATCTGAGTTTGATGAATGCCGGGTACAGCCACAAAGATGCAGGCTATGTCAGATAGTCATTAGCTCGATCGGTCTGTTTCTCTACATCCTGCGCTAGCAGCGGGACCACACAGTGCTGCAGCAAAATGGTTTCAAATCTTTAAAGGAGATGACAGATCAAGTAAAGCACCAGAGTGTGATATTAGAGGGCCGGAGGACGGCTGGTTTGATACCTTAATCTTGGACTTGTATCTTTCCTGACTCAAACAGGGTGAACCACAGGTAGGCCCCGGAGCTTCTGTGGCAGCGTTAGTGTTTGGAAACATATTTTGGACCGCTCACATTGGCTGCTGCGCTCTGTGTTTTAATGTGGAGATGAAAGTCTCTTTGTGACAATTATGGTTCCCCTTCATCCTTTGGTGTCCTCTTGGGTGGCATTCCTCTTTCAGTAAATCTGACTTACTTGAAAGTATTCATGTTTCTGCCTTTTTTACGTTTTTTTTCTTCCTTTTTAATGTTCAATGTTTTTGGAAAATATGCATATTTCTCATAAAATAAAACCTTTTACTTAGCTGCCATAAATCTGTGAGCGTTGTCTCGTGAGTTTCGCCGCAACTGTAAGTAGACGCTGCACAGATGCTGGGCGGGCAGTTTAACTGTTTGTTTATGTCATTTTTTAACTTTGGAGAGAGCCAAGCTAGCCGTTTCCCACCGCTACCACTTTTCCATACTTAACATAACATAAGTTAAGTCTTTGAATAAGCCGGTATCCCAAATTGTCAAACTATTCCTTGAGTATTACAGTTTTTTCGTTGTACTTGTCTGATGCCATTTGGACCCTTTGCTTTTATTTCAAAGCACAATGTGTGATTTAAATCCACAAAGGAGAGCCCTAACCACCTAAACCACAAGACAAGACAAAATCAGAACTGAAAACAGCCATCACGCCCAGATTATGGTGTCATGCTTCAACTTCAATCAAAACAAAGTTTGTGTGAGTGTTTTTGCGTTACGTAAACCTCTTTGATTATGTATTTTTTAAATGCCTCACATTCGTGAGGTCAAAAGATTATAGATTTGATTTAGCACTGTTTGAAATATCACTTTTCTTTGTGGTAAATGTGGTATTCTTTTTCCCACATTTCATCGCTTCTCTGTTTGTCTCTGTTGTTTTGACCCTCTGAGGCTATACTCGAGACTTTCATTGGTTTTCGGAGAATTCAATCACAGCTCAGTAATTGTTAACAGGCACTCATCAAAACAAACCCATCTATGACTTGTGCATTTATCTCCATGCTCTGTTTTTATTTTAGATTTAAGGAGGTATCAGTTCTTTGGCAGCAGCCTCTGTCCAAGACCCCAAAGCCAGCTCGGTTGCTGTCTTTTTTATGAAAGAAAAATGACTTGACCTGAAGTATTTGCCATCTATCTATTCATTTGCCCTTCATCACATTCCCCCCCCCACCCCATGCTCTGAATGCAGCCATCATACGGTGTCCCAGTCTCTCTCTGCCATTCCTTCTAACCAGTCCTTCCCTCTCATATCCCCTGCCCCACTGTTCCTCCTCACCAAGGGTGGAATAAGTGTGATTGGTTTTGTATGTACTCAATGTGCAGAGTTTGAGGGTGCTCAGATGGAAGCGATTGGGGTTATTTTGTCAGACTATGTAGAGGGTAAGCATCTTAGCGTGCTGTAAAGCCTGGTAAAAGAAACCACAGAGCTCCCCACAGTGCTCCTGGTATTTTTTTTTTTTTTTTACCCCATCCCTTTTTTTAACCATATTGTGCCACTCTCGTTCTCTTTCTCTGCTCGTTGTGTGTTGACATCCTTTTATCTGCAGTTTGAAAGGGATTTGTTCTTTCTTAGTCTACTCTTAGTGGTGTGGCTTTTTTTCCCTGTTTTCGGTTCATTGAAGTTGTAAAAACAGATGCGTGCTGAAGATGTGAGGCCTTGGCTCTTTCTGTTGGATCACACTTCCCAACTTGTACCAGTGAATCGGCCTCTTGTGATCCAATAGAGAGGGCTGCTTCTAGAGTCCGAATCAATCTATAATTCAAAGCAACACTGCTGAGGGCTTTCATCACACCTCTGAGTGAATGTTGATGAAAGCAAACCTCGCCAAGCATACAGATTGTTTATCATAAGTAAATGCTGTGTGGCATTTTTGTTGTTATTTCTAAGCAACACATTTGTTGAGAAAAAACATCCCTCAAGTTTGAGAGCCACTCTTGTCGGATTATGACTTACAGTACGAGTCTCGTGTTCCCTCCTTTTTTTCCTTAATTATGACTCTTTCACAGACGAGATCAGCAGAGTTTATGAGTCTAGTTTTATCAGTGTATGATGAGGCCCCTTCTGAAAAATGCTTGTAAAACACCAAGGCCCTCTCTAACAAAGAATGTTCATTTTTGAAGTTGCTCATATGCCGTCCATACATTCTCACTTACCGAAATGCTTTTCCTCCACTCATGTGGTTCAAATGATGTGACGCCAACAGAGTCATCCTATATTCCAGAACCTCATTAGCTTTGATGTTGTGAATCTAGGGGTTTGGGCAGATTGCATTAAAGTATATTATAGTCTGTTATAGATATACATATAACGTGCCAATAATCACCTGCACATTATGTTACCTGCCCTCCCCCAGAAGGTGCTGTGTCAGCTTGCTACGGAGGAAGACGATGCTCCAGCGCAGGCATTGATGAAGCAAATTGGCGTTCCACCTGAAGAGTACCATCTTGGAGTTCTGAGAAAGGTATTGTTTTTTTTTCTGTTTCATTCTTACCAGCATTGATAAATACTGTAATTGATGTCAGCATTCATGCCAGTTGTGCTCTTTCCTGCATTTCAGATGGTGGCACTGCTGCAGGAAAACATTGGGAAGAGCTGCAGTTCTTTGGGCGACATTAATCAGAGGTACAGCACAGAAGAGAGAACACGGACTGCCACTTACAGTTATAAAAAATATTCGTCACAGTTTCCCAGATCCCGAGGTGATGTCAAATGGCAAATCCTCACGTTTAAAAAGCTTTAAAAAACAGATCTTTTATGCCTCTTCGGCTGTATAAAGTAGGCCATTGATGATACAGAGTTTGTCTATATTACTCTGTGCAGGTGTTCATGCGACAGCATTCTGGCCACATCAGAAGCCTGCGTCCCCCTGGTCACGTGTCCTGAGGCTGCTCCTCTCATTGGTGCACTGCTGCAGCTGCCAGGGACTTGTGTCAGGGCAGCACTGAGTGAAGACTTCCTGGATGCTGTGAGCTCCGCCTACTCCAGGTAGGCACACTGCGTTCTTGTTTGGGCTGTAAAATATGTTTTCTGGAAGTTTTTTTCTATTAAGTTGTGTCCAAACAGGTATATTTATATACACTACTTATATCTTAGATGCGATGATAATGCCATTGCTGTTTTTTGTTTTGCGTTTTTAGCCAATGCTTGTTGTTGGAGGAGCAGGCTGTGGTCTCTCTGTGGTATCACAACCTGTCCAGCCTGGAGGAGGCCGTGCTCAGTCTGCTGGAGTGTGCTCTCACCACCTCGGGGTCAGATCCTCACAAGCAACTGGAACAGTCATTGCTGGTGAGTCATTTTCTGTAATGAGGACTCTCTAAAATCACAACTCTGAAAGGATAAAGTCATGTATTTCTGTGTTAGATATGACCAGATTTCCCAAAAACACGTTATGTCTACATTTAATCAGCAGATAAACACTGAATGGGTCCTTTTCACAGCAGCACTTACGATATGTCTAAAAGGCTGCTTTGAAATTTGTTTAATCCTGCAAGTAAAAATGATCGCTTTTCTTGATTCAGAGTATAATCCATGAAATGTGACAAATGTGTGACGTAACGGCCATCACCGTTCCTCAGAGCGCAGGATGACGTATTAAAATTGCCGTTTGTTTCAAACCAGCGTGGCGATGACTTGGCATGTGCGCCGTGGAACGCATGATTTAAATAAATACATTTGACCTAATGTACCTCCATGCACGGCTACTTTGACAACATCATTATGGGAAGGAAGAAGTCCATCACAGCCAACCAGAACATTCTTTGGCATTTTCCTGAATTGGAAGCATTGTTGATTAATTAGTGACACATTGCTGTTGGTAAATGGTTTTGCTCTGTACCTAGTTTGTCTCATCTGCCCTGAATTAGGCTGTAGAGTCTCACATTGGAAATCACTGCACGCTCCATATGTTTTAATGTTCCCTTTGAACTAATTTGTAAACTGTGAAATCAAACAGTGTGACGATAATGCCTCCTCATTTATTGTGGGGTATTGTTATGTATGCATAGTACTTGGAAGCATTCCTTTGCTTTTTGGTGGATCTTTATTGACTGTTTTTGCCTCGCTAACTCACCCCCTTGGCTTCGCTCTGCTTGCGTCCCACATCATTTGGCGATCTCTGTAGTGCATCTCACATCATTTGGCTTGTGTGTACTTAATTCTTGTCACTTGAGCCCTTGGTCACTCCTCACTTCATATAACCTTTAACTTAAGAGCATGCTGTGTTTAAAAGTCAGAAGTGATTTTTGATTCATAGGTTGTTTTTGATTGTCCTCATGCAATTAGAAAATACCAGCAGTGTTTGGTGTTCTTTTCACTTGGCCACCAAGGGTTGCTTTTTATCCCACAATAACTGAGAACATGTTAGTCATATTAGGGATATCAATGAATAATTCAATGTGTCACTGGAACTAAACAATACAAGAGATCTCGGATGAAGCACTTAAATGCAGATGCAACAATTTACAAAATGAGGCCTATCCATTGAGTAGGCATGGCACAAAAGAAGCCGAGGGGAGATAAATCTAAGTAGACATCTGTGCCATGCACTGCAATACCCCTGAATACAATTCTATTTACCTGGATTACCCACTGCCTTTGGTTGATGTCATTGAAACTTTGTGGAAAAACCAGAGTTTACCTGGCAGGCAGTTTGCCTTGTGTTAACTTCAGTAACGTTTGTCAGTTGTGATACAAACAAATTGTTTTCCCAGAGTGATGGTCCACTTGAGCTGTGTACGTAACGGACTAGCAATGGCCACGTTTTTTCCGTTCAGGAACTGTTCTCAATATAGGATTGGAATACACTGGTGGACATGTGAATGGTTTACTAACACTGCATGAAGAAGAATATGTCTGCCTGATTGCACTTGAGGAGCCACAATGTTGGAGAGAGGAGTTCTGTAAACAGTCTTTGTTTACCCTCTCATCCATCTCTGACTGACCTCTGTTTTTATCACCTTGCTGGTTCACACGCACATGTGAACCCTCACACATGCCTCCAGCCGCCATGCTTTGTTTATGAAATTGCATCTGGTATAGTGTGTCTGCCGTTAAGAGGGTGGGAGGCATACGTTTAGGTTTCACTTAGCCTTCAGGTTGTTTGGAAGTCAGATGCGCGCTTCACATGTGTCTCCGTGTATACGAGTCTCCGTTGGTGTACACGTGTACAAGAGCAACACAACAAAAAACAAGAGGTGTGTGTGAGCTGACTGGCTTGTGTCTCCTCTCGCCTCCCTTTCACTCACTTGTTCAAACTCCAATCAAAATCGTGAGACATGAAATAAGGCTCACATTCCTCGTTTTGGCTTGCCCCACCGCTCTGTGATCCAGTGAGAGACAAAGGCCCAATAACAATAAACACTCACTTCCTGGGCCTTACTACAAAAAACAGGATGTTTGTTGTGTGCTGTAATTGACCCTCCTTGAAGTGTTAGTGGTAAGGTATGGAGGAGGATGCTAAAGAAACCCATCTGTTTTCACTGGGGGGTGCATGGAGTTTGTACGCACGCATAAAACGCTGGCATGCAAGAATTACACTGACACCCATAAAACCTATGCCGGCGTACATGTACGGCACCGTTTGTTTGATTAATACTGTTTTCTGGCCCCAGTGGAGAAAAAAAGAAACGAGACACGTGAAAACTGAAGATGAAAGCACTTGATTTGTATGTCGTAATGTTGTAATGACACCATATAAACACTGGGTGGGGTTGTTTGTTCTTATTTACCTCACTAAGACTCTAATTGGTCTTTTACTCTGGCACTTTTACAATTACATCTGCAGTTCAGTGTGTGCTTGGACTAGTTTGGAAACGGTCTTCAACACACTTTACAGAAGCAGGTTGAAGGTCATTTTTCGCCTTGATGTCCCAAAAGTATTGTAATATACATTTTACTACATTATTAACACAGATGGAAGTTTTTATAGCTAAGTCGAATATTTGGAAAGCTTACTCACAACTGATTCTGGTGGTCCTTTTAATCTCTCTTCGACTGCATAACAAAGAAAGTAGGCTACTTGTGCCCCTCCTATAGTGAAACGTATGCCCCTATATGAGAGTGTTGGGGGTGAGAGGGAGAATAATTGGGACTAGAAGATATATAAACGTGCAGCTGTTACATGTTTATGCTTGGGCGTTTTAGAAAGTGTTGAATCTAAAACACATGATGTGTGTGTGTGTCTGACAGTGGTAAACTGGTTAATGGGGACAGAGTGAGAACAGGGAGGAACTGTGACTCATTGAAGATTTGTAGATGATGCAATAGGGACACCAAGTGGTCAATATTTGGTGGTTCATGATTTGAGTTATAATGGGATAGATAGGTTTCAACGTATGCTTTCTATAGTTTCTGGATTCTAAGTGTAGGCCTTTAATGTCTTTGAAGCAATGCAATTTTACAAAGTTTAAAAATTGTGTTTTTGTGTGTTTCAGCCCAAAGCCTGTGCTCAGCACTGCTCTATGTTCTTGGTTGTAAACGACATCTTCAGGTGAGGGCTGGTGTGTCACTTTAAGGTTGTAGTGATTCTCATGTGTGTGTGTAAGTGTGTATTTTTGTGTGACCATAATTGTTTGCGGGTCCCACAGGTCCATCCTTAAGCAAGCCGAAGGGAAAGAGTCTGTTAAGTATTTCATCCAAGCCTTCACCAGCTGTTTCCTCAGGGAACGGGCACTGCAGCAGCAGGTAGGCCTCGACTTCTCATCCAAAGATCCATAAATATTTGGTTTCTTTCAGGGCTGCAACTAACGATCTTTTTTCATTATCCATTAGCCTTCCCATTTTGTGTTATTTGTTAATTTTGTTGATTGACTAATTAATCTAATTAGTTTTTAAAATATGTAGTTTTTTTATTTATATTTACTTATGAATATATAATATCCATTGATTATTGTATTGAGAGACACAAAAATCCATGTTTTCTTGTCACTTTGTGTGCGCAAACCGGTGATATTGAAGTCCACTGTGGCGTCTACGTTTCCAACTGCATGTGGTCATCAAGATGCTACAGTTTTAATGCTACGACTGATAGCTTTTGTCAAACATATTCCTCTTTAGTACTCACCTTTCGTACTTTACCACAGAATCTCATTATTCTTATGCACCATCTTTGCCGAGAGTAAAAGGATGGTTACTTTTATTATGCCGCAGGCATAGAGGCACACACAGGGCGATGAACAATTACCTCCTGTCTGCAGGCAAAATCACTTAACATTTGATTAATCCTCCGCGCCATTATCACTTCATCTCGTGCCGAGAGCGTACTCCACTTACTACACACACCACGGTTCACACCTCTGCCTCATAGACGAGAAATCCAAATGGCTTTTAAAGCATCAATTTGTGGGTAATAACTTTTGTATATATATAACACCGGCAATGTGTGCAAACCTGTGGGAGCTGTTCCACTGATGTGCCACTATGGATTCATCAACTTTCCCCCACAGATTCTCTCAGATATACATGAGTCTGTTGTCTATCCTGTGTGACTGTAGGGAACCTTCTGGCACTCACATGTGAGCCGTTACTGTCAAAAGGCCAGAAAACATGTGTTACGACGTAGGATTTATGTATTACCCGCTGACCGGTTTTGTGAATATAGCTTAACTCCTTTCCCCCTATTAACCAGTAGATGGCAGTGCTATAGTGTATTTACAGTGGAATCGGTTTTAATGGCTGTAGTCACACTGCACTAAACGCTACCTATTACACGCTACATTACACATTAGCACCTACTGTATCACTGTTACACAGACTCCCATTCAAAATGCTATTTTTCAGGCTTTCAGAGCACAGCGGTGTATGAGATATCATGGTAAATGTGATTTACAGTTATGAAGCTGAGGAAAATGTGCGCTTTGTGTTGTTTCAGATGAGGGTATCTTTGAAGGCCATGTTCCCACAGTCACCTTCGAGTCTGCTGCTTCCTCTCTTGACCCGCCCATCAGGTCAGTGTATACATACACACTTATCTGTGTGTGTGTCTAGATATTTGACTTTGACACAATGTACAAAACCCTGCATTGTGAGAAATGGTCTTTTTGGGTATTCTTTAACTGTGTGTCAACAAAGCCTTCCTGCTGCAGAGTGAATGGACTCTTGTGTGTCTTGTTCTTGCGAATCAATTTTAGTTAGTCAGCAACTGTGTTAACTCTTTTATGTTGGATATCAAAGTTGAAATAATGTCGAACAGAAGTTATGCTTTGTGTCGTTACTAATATCAAATCCATAGAGACGTTTAACGAGTTATTTTATTACAAGATGCTTGTGAATAACTGAAACTGTTGATTGTCTTATACAAACACACTAATGCCCCTGATTATTATTATTTAGAAGAATATATTTGCTCTATACTGAATATGTATAGGAATCTATACTGTTGAACCGATGCATAGGTGAGTGCAGGGAAACAGTGAAGCAGTGCTTATCAGTGTGTGCCCAGACTGGCCAGGAATGGTGTGTGTGTGTGTGTGTGTGTGTGTGTGTGTGTGTGTGTGTGTGTGTGTGTGTGTGTGTGTGTGTGTGTGTGTGTGTGTGTGTGTGTGTGTGTGTGTGTGTGTGTGTGTGTGTGTGTGTGTGTGTGTGTGTGTGTGTGTGTGTGTGTGTGTGTGTGTGTGTGTGTGTGTGTGTGTGTGTGTGTGTGTGTGTGTGTGTGTGTGTGTGTGTGTGTGTGTGTGTGTGTGTGTGTGTGTGTGTGTGTGTGTGTGTGTGTGTGTGTGTGTGTGTGTGTGTGTGTGTGTGTGTGTGTGTGTGTGTGTGTGTGTGTGTGTGTGTGTGTGTGTGTGTGTGTGTGTGTGTGTGTGTGTGTGTGTGTGTGTGTGTGTGTGTGTGTGTGTGTGTGTGTGCGCGGTGAGGAGTAGAAGATTTGAGGTCTTATCGTGATTTGTGCTTCCTTCTAAATTAAGACAGCATGGCATTGTTGAAATATAGCTTGCGGTGGGGGGAATCAAGATATCGTTCAAGTTTATTTGTTAACCTGAACATTAGGTTTGTGGTTCGGGTGTATTTTTTGACAGAACAATGTGACAAGCACCACGCCGGCCCTTTAAACACTGGTTTATATAACACGATTGCTGGAAAACGGAAAAATGTATTTGCAAGTGATTGCAAATTATCCAGTTCTGCTTGGAAAATCGATATGTCTAACATTTGGAAAATTGTCTATTAAAGTTATTTCACTCGCAAAACCTTTTGAGTCTCATATTTGTTCTTGTTTTCTGGATCGTAACATTCGGGGAGACTATGGAGAAGGACTTTCAGTTGGCTTTAAATACGTTGTGGCTAATCTACTCACAAAGGGAAAGCAGGACTTGGCTCAGGCTGTGTGCTGCAGGTTAGGACCGGGGATATTGTCGAGCTGTGGAAAGAGTACTTTGAGGAACTCCTGAACCCAACCAACAAGGAGGCAAAGACTCGAAGGCTCAAGGGAAGACCCATCTGCACCCAGTTAAAAAAACTCCTCGATGGCTCTGAGAGGCTGAAGGCTCTTGGGTATCGTTGGGCTGTCTTGGCTGACACGCATCACCAGTGTGGCGTGGAGGTCGGGGACCTTGCCTGTGCAGTGGCAGAAGTGGGTGGACGTTCCCATTTCCAAAAAGGGGTGACAGGAGAGTGTACTCCAATTGTCACACTGCTCAGCCTCCCCGGGAAAGTGTATTCTCGGTGCTTGAAAGGAGGCTCCGACCGATTGTCCAACCTCAGATCCAGGAGGAGGCGATATGTGGACACAGTGGACCAGCTCTCTGGCAGGGCTGTTTGAGGGGCCGTGGGAGTTTGCACGTCCAGTCTACACGTGTTTTGTGGCCCCGCCGACTCCTGTGGGGGTTTACTGGGTACATTGGTCTTTGCTATGAGCCATCCAGTCCTTGTGTAATCAAAGTGAGAGCTGTGTCCCTGTACTCGGCACAAAGACAAACGCATCCCCAGTGGGGGTCCGGGGTGTGGTTCGGGCATCTGATCACCATGCCTCCTGAGCGCTTCACTTTTTTCCAGATACGTCCAACTAATACAGAGAATATATATGTGTGTCTTGTCTGGCTTGGGAACCCCTCAGGGTCCCCCATTAAATGCTGGAAAATCTTGCTGGGGGTGGCGCCTGGAATACTCTGCTAGGCCTGCTGTCCCCACAATCCGGCCCAGGATACACAGAAAAGATAATGGATTGAAACGCAAATTGTAACATAAAGCTGAATCAGGCTGAATCTCTCCCTCCCCCCCTCGCTAAGGGTGGTATCAATCTTCTTATTCAGCTCTCACCAAATTAATGTATTCCCATAATTCTGAAATTCTCTGAAAGAATACTACCTGACTTTATATGTGCTACAAGTAATCATTATGTCTGTATATGTGAATGTGTTTTTGCAGAGATGCCTCAGGAGGCCTGGAGACATCACCTGAACTGGCTCAGCGGCTCATTACAGAGACTGACAGAGGAGGGAGAGGAGGGAGACGGAGACAACAGCGCTAGCACCAGATTAGCGTGAGAAAGGCTTGCAGAGGGAATGTGTTAATGTGTGTCTACATCTACCACCTTACTGAGTGCCTGTGCGGCGTTCTTATTTCCATTAACTGCTGTTGAGGGGGTGGTTAGTCAGATATTTTCCCCTTGCATCACAGCAGAGAGGCCCTGGTGCAATGCAGTGTTGGAAAAGAGTGAGAAAAGGAATGCACAAATATTAAACTAGAGAAAGTGGTTGTACAGATTTAGAGGGAAAGAGGATAGCAGATGCAGATGAAAGGCAGTCGATGTCCGCGAGATGGAGACGGCTGACTTAATACGCTCCTGCTGCGCTTTTTTTAACGGGGCTCGTTATTCCCACCACTGCTCCATTCTCCATGAAGGATTCCCAAAACATTGTTCCGAGCCAACTGTGAAAAAGTAGTATGTTGTGTTGCTCTGAGCGAGGATGCAGCTGCTAGTGCTCTGCAGGAGGGTGCTGCCGTTCGGATTTTGGGAAAAGATGGTTGATGAGGAAGAGATGATGATGATGATGGTGAAATTCGATAGAGATCCTTATCGCTCTTCTAATTTGAAGTCAGTGTCACATGTTTCAGCTGGGTGGCTCTGTTTCACTCTGTTGCAGCTCCATCTTGCAATCTTCAAAAAAGCACACTTTTTACAGTAATATGCAACACTAGTTTAATTATTTATTAATATGCTACATGTAATTAGTCCTCATGTCTCTAAATTGTGAGAGAATAGTGAAAAATGACCACTGATTCCCAGAGCCCAAATTGACGCATCTTCAAATTACGTGATTTTTTTCTTTCTACCAAAAGTCCAAACCTGTATATTCTGTAAGCTGAGAAGAAAAGATAAAAAGCTATGCAGTTAGGAAGCTACAACCAAAATGAAGAATAAGAAACCATTGGGCTCAACCAAAGATAAAAAAGGAGGGAGTTTGAATACACCCAAATCTATCAGATTTCTATTCAGACGACCAGATAATATTTGTCATCTAGGCTGTTGTACTTTGAGATGTTACTTGAGTGCTATAAAAGCATTAAAATTGATAATTTTTTTAATTTGATGAAATATCACCAGTGGAATCACAGCTGCCCCTCAGTGTGATAACACCTGGGAACAAATGATGAGATTCACTATCTAATTCTGAAATGTAGATCTGTGTGGAAGCTCTGATTCTCTTTGATCGTCTATTGTTTGGGTCAGCGGGGCAGGACCAACTTTGTGGCTCATTCATGAAGCTATTATGATGTAAATGACCCCAGATAGCCTGTTATATTAGATGGTTTCTGGGGCACACTAGAAAAAACAAATCATTTCCCGACAATTTTGCAGCATGGTTGAGTTTCATAGACAATTTGTCAAAATGTATTAAAATATCTCAACTTGGGTGTAATTTACTTTGATGATGATTATCGCGTGCAAATTGGGTCAGGAATTAGAGAAGGACAGAGTTGTACATATCCATACACATACCTTGGTAAGCTGGGGAGTGGCAGGCTGTTTAGGAGCTAAATGAAACCTCCCAAATCGGTTCATAGTTTATATTGTTTTTGTTCATAGCACACTGAACTAATAACTTGAAGTATAATGCTTTTGTTTTTAATCTGCCATTAAAAATGAACATTGATTTACTTCTACATCTACTTCCATAGTTGTCATCCCTATCTGCAGATTAAGTTTGCTCAGTTGTCATGGAGATGTATAACATACAGTATCAGGTCACATGAAACTCCAACTGTTGACGAAGGCCACAAGTGTGTACACTTAATAATGCTGCAGTGCTCCATGCTCAAGACTGAATTCTTAAGCTCAAGATAATTGGTTTTTTTTTAGTGACGCTGGTATTGTTTTCACCATGTGGGGCTGTGTGTGAGTGGACAAGGGGACGAAGGGGCCATTGGTCCCCTTGAGCCCTTATGTTTTCATAAGGATGGGACGAAGGGGCCATTGGTCCCCTTGAGCCCTTATGTTTTCATAAGGATGGGACGGAGGGGCCATTGGTCCCCTTGAGCCCTTATGTTTTCATAAGGATGGGACGGAGGGGCCATTGGTCCCCTTGAGCCCTTATGTTTTCATAAGGATGGGACGGAGGGGCCATTGGTCCCCTTGAGCCCTTATGTTTTCATAAGGATGGGACGGAGGGGCCATTGGTCCCCTTGAGACCTTATGTTTTCATAAGGATGGGACGGAGGGGCCATGAAAATATGTCCTCTGCTGCAGTGTCATTTATCCATGCACCAGCACAAGGAAATCTTTCATATCCCAAGATGCCGAGAGGAAGTACTCGGACAGCCCTCTACTTTAATGTTGAGCACTGTTTCTGCTCCTGTCCTGTAGGAGGTACCACAAAGTGTTCGAGTCCTGGTTCCTGCTGGTTCAGTGTGCCCACTGGGTGCAAGTGGCTGTCCAGCTGCTGGTGACATCGGAGCCCGAGGACCGTGGCCCCCTTTTGTGGCTGCTTATCTTCTACCACCACCCCACTAACCGGGGGCACCACAGAGCACGGCAGCTGGTAAGATGTTTACGAGAGAACATATTTAAACGTTATACCTGCTAAACGTTAACCTGTTTTTAACAACGTGTTATCATTGTCAATGCGAGCTGTACTGACTGGCCGAGCTTTGTTAGATATGACTTGAGAAGGACTCAGACAGTCTGCCTAAAGCACGTGCGGTGTCATAACAATGTGGAGGGTCTGCTCTCTGTTATTGGATTACCATTGTAACGAATACAGAGACAGAAGAATAACACTTAAAAAAATTATGGTTGATCTGAGTAAGAGAGAATGAGACGGCGGCAGAGAGAGAGACGGATACAGATGAGGGAGGGGAGCCGGGTGAAGAGGGTGATGTGTATTGATTTCTCACTGAGTGTCTGGCCAGCTGGCCCGAGTTTCATCTCCCTGTCTCCGGTTTGTCCGCCTCCTCTCAAAACCCGGGGAGACGCGCTGTCGTCGGCGCCGTCTCCACCATTACGATCAACTCGCAGGGGGTTGACTTTGTTAATTATTTGTGAATTACTAATCTATTGTTTTTTTATTGGTACGACAGATACTTAGAGCAATGCTTCTTGATTCCAGTGTGGTCCATACACGGACGATCCGTCAGCTGACATGAGGTTATTGTGTAATCTGTGTTTCCAGGTCCACGGCAAAGAAGCATGGGACCAGCTACACTCCCTGTTCTTGACCTCAGCTCGTCCTCTCCCTGTTGACCGCCTGCAGCCATTGGTCGCTCTGCTGTCACCACAATCTCAGCAACCATCGCTGTCTCCGTTATTGATCCTCAACCTGGTCGTCAACTGTGCTGTTTTTCTACAGCAAACCCTGAGTGCATCAACAGAACTGATACAGACGGTGAGGAAACAAGCTTTTCTTCCCCAAAATGTGTTTTCAGTAATGTCAATTTTGTATTTATTCAAATGACTCAAACAACATACTTTGCTTTGGTTTTTTTCATGGCAGAAAAAAACCCCGAAACCTCAAGTTGGCTAAATATTAGTTGAGTTGCACATAGAATATTATTTATTACTCAGACTTTGATTCCTAAATTTGTGTTGTCTCACAAAAATATTGTATTCCATTATTTAGATGGCTATACATTACATATCTAGAATGATATAGTTTACTATTGAATTTGATATTATAATATATCACAAATAACGAGTCCCTTGTCTTTTTGAACAATAAGCAATATGGTTTTCTTTTGTCTTTTGTGTGTGTGTGTGTGTGTGTGTGTGTGTGTGTGTGTGTGTGTGTGTGTGTGTGTGTGTGTGTATCTCCACGTGTGTGTGTGTGTGTGTGTGTCTCCATGTGTGTGTGTCCAGGTTGTGGACCGGTCTGGTCTGGTTGATGAGGCAGAGTGTGTTCTCAGCTCACTGGAGTTCAGACTAAACGAAGATAACTGCTTATCAAGCGACACTAAAAGAGTTCATCTCAGGATCCACGCACTTCAAAACACACTAACACGTATGCATGCAGCATCACGGCCTGCCGAGAACTAAGCACGCACAGACACACACACACACACACACACACTGACAAACTCACACTCTAAAATAGGTGAGAATGCATACACATGCACATTAATTCATAAAACCACACAGCAGTGAGTTCATCCTCAGCTCAGGTTTTTTTTTCCAAGGCACCTTTGCAGAATGTCAAATAGCCAGACTCTCGTGAAGACATGCTGCGGTGCAATGACAGGAGTGTGTCAAAACAGCACAGCAAGCACAGATTATGTGGAGAGGCTACAATTATACGCACACACACACACACACACACCTTCATGGCCCACAAGGACACTTGAACGGTGACGGATTGCACTGCAAAGAAGCAGCGGCTCCCACAATGTGTCGGAGTCCTCCCATTCATAATTGTCTCACATGTACTTCCTTCACGTTACACATGCTGACTAAAAGACATTTATGTTTGGAGGACAGGAAAACCAAACGCCAGTTATCTTTGTGTGATTTGTGTTCCAATGTTAAATTGTGTAATGTTTATAAGAAATGTAAATGTAAATATTAATGTCTTTGTGCATTTTCTATTGCTTCATTATTTATACAGATGGAGAATGACTCCTTTTTTGTGTTATCGATAATATGTCTCTACATATCAACCTTTTATGAGTACTGATTGACTACTGCATGAGCTGTAAAGAAAGAGAAACTAATGCATACTATATATTAACATTTCTTGTGCTGGCATCGTGCAGGATGTTTGATATTGTGTTTTCTATTTGGTACATAATGTACTTGTAATGCGTGTAATTTGTAAACAGATTTGATTTCCACCTTTTTAAAAGTAAATATTGGAGTAATTACTTGA
This sequence comes from Cyclopterus lumpus, assembly GCF_009769545.1. Classification (NCBI taxonomy): domain Eukaryota; kingdom Metazoa; phylum Chordata; class Actinopteri; order Perciformes; family Cyclopteridae; genus Cyclopterus; species Cyclopterus lumpus. Next base: position 19,952,298 of record NC_046974.1, read on the forward strand.
GTACTAGGGAAATGTCTTTTCTCCTTCAATAGATGTTGTACGTCAACATTCAGTATAATGCTTACGGTATCAACAACAAATTGAGAGATCAAATAGAGGTTGATGCCTTTTGACTTAAGGCTTTTGCCTGTCTAGGTCTAGTAGTCTAGTATACTGCGTCATTAAAAAGCTCTACAAAGTTCATAATAGTATGATTTAAAAAAAAAAGTAATTTCATAAAATCATCATTTAATGTCTGGGAGATTCCTTGAGTCACTTGGAATTCTAGTGTAGCATCACACAGTCTGTGCAAGAACTTTTAAAAGAAAAGATTAAATATATACTTGGATATCACTTAACCTAACACATTACACACTTATTATTTTATACAGTAAATCAGTTCTCTAAGAAATCTGAAAATTAATTTGGCTGACATTCTTACCTAGTTGCAAATAAAATAGGCACGAGGTGCGAACTAATGTTCAGCTTTTGCTTAACAGATGGAATAAGCTGAAGATAATTTATTTCAAGAAAACAATTTTATTTCGACATGAACATTTCAAAAACCACACATTAGACAATTTAACCTTCACTTAAAATGTACAAAGAAACACAAGTTCACTACTATCATTCGTTCACACAGCAGTCACACAGCCATCACGGCTCTAGAAATGTCCTGAGAGGTTTCATAATATGTTCCAGGGTCGTTATTGGTCGGCGTGAAGTCATTAGTTACAAAAATGGGAATGACCTGAAAGCATTTCCTGTCTCACTCTTAAGAACCACATCATGGCTTCAGAGTAAATGGACATGAAGTCACACCTAAACAAAGAGAATCTAACTGATACCAGGCTCCTAAACGTGGATCCATGGAACATCTCCCAGTATCTCTTTTCTTTTTCTTTTTTTATCCAAAAGGACACACACAAAAAACATCAAGACCCTCTGGCGTCATCATCATCCGTTTCCTTCTCTTCGCTTCCAAATTCCCCCAAAAAACATTAATACCCAAAGAAATCGTCACAGAAACAATGTCGTAAACAATGGAACAGCTCTCATTGTGAGTGGTTCCCACGCACAAGTTATTTCTTTCGACTTGAATGGGCAGAGCTGCGGCGCTCTCGACCAGTTGGCCGTCGAGTGAGAACGAAGCCTTTTGGTGTTCACACTGCTGAGTGATTCTGGAGCCTCCGGTCTCGTCCAGAGGAAGAGGAGGAAGAGGAGGAGAGCGAGCACCAGACCACCATCTCCGTCTGAAGTCAGCAAACTGTAGGGGAGAAAGATACGTTGAGACTGGAGCGTTGCATAACTCACTGATGTAAAGGCAAACACTGGATACTGCGTGTAGACTAATAACCCAGTTTAAACACCGATACCGGGTTCTGGAGGTGGATGACAATATATAAGAGTTTAAAAATGTATCGACCAATATAGTTGTGGATAAGAATCTCTTAAATCAAATAAAAGTGCTGAGCAGGACATTTACAGGTATAAACTTGGCATCACCCTCTGGTGGACAAACTGTATAATGCAGATGCTAGTTCTGCATTATATAGAAACATCTCACTGCGCACAAAACTATGCTGTAGTTCCTTGTTTTTAATCTGCAGATATAAACGCTGATACAAAATTAGGTCTGCAAGTAACAACATACATATATATATATATATATTTTTTTTTAAATCTGTAAAACATTTTTTGATTGACAGTTTAGGCTACAAATAGTGACACATGGTAAACCGCAAAGATATCCAAGCGACAGACAAAATCAAAGACATTTTCTAGCAATTCCCTGTCCAATAGAACAGCAACTTCTTCTGCAGTGCTCGTGTTTTCTTCTTTGGTGGCGAGTGGACTGGACTCCTGTTCCTGCTGAACTGAGCCAGTGGTTGTATAGGACTGATTATCAGCTCAGTAGGCACAGGAAGCCAAGCCCAAATATCTCTTCTCTCTTTTTCACGAAGCACTGGCGAGCTATGGACACCTACAAAAAGCAATGCCAACTCTGGCTGCGTGTCAGGCAGCGTTCCGCTTTGCCAAACCCACAAGAAACCACACTGCTTTAGGTCTATTTAGACGGTTGGATTTCACAAGCTGGTGAAAGGTGTGCTTGGCACGGTAGAAACTTCTCTACCGCAGTCTCAGTTGTGCTGGATTGTTTGAGCTCGCCAAAGTGTTTGGTACCACGGTTGGCTTTCGAAAAGGCGATCATAAAAAATCTATAAATCCATCAAAATCAAATTCCACCACCTTCCGTGAGGAGCGTCCATACATATGAAAACAAATACTTTGAAACAGAATACAACAGCTCTCTAAAATACAGTTGACATTAAAGAGCCAATCAGTCAAGTTCAGTTGCGTGAAGAAAAGACGGTGTGGGCCAAATAAGTTTATTTTTGGTGTCTTTATACAATGTTGCTTGGTCCTTTTATGTGCCGAGCACCATTTCGCTCCCGTTAGAGTGTAATAAATCACCTTTTGGATACGGGCTCTGGCGGCAAGTCCTCTCTTTTACAGGCCTTTGATGGTCATTACTCTTTTAACAGGCCCTAAATATAGGTCTAAAAAAGGCAGACTCCACATGGCCCTCATTTCTAATTCAAACATCTGTCCTCGTTTAGTCGCCATTTTGTCGTCGTGAATATAGAGCGCTATAATACCTCCTCACGCCTCTTATTATGACTGCCAAAAAAAGACTGACAGTTCTAAAATACACTTCCAGCCATCTGTCACTGTTTTGAGTGGGGAGTGATTGGCCCAGAACGATATAGCATTGCATTACAATTAGCGGGTGTAACAGTGGACTACACCCACGCTGTAGAGAAGCTATACACTAAGTTAAAGACTCATTCATACATGATTTATTCTTTACATGTAGTCCAGCTGGACTTATTTCCAGCTCGGATGATAGAAACACTTAGTAGTAACATATATTACTTAATAGTAATAGTGTGTTCTGGAGGAACATGCAAATGGGGGTTGTTGTGTAACAGCTCCAAAACTAAAAGAGACGGGTGAGACAGACGGAGATTTATTCATCATTGTGTTGGCAGACGGGCTGAATAAAAAGCGTAAAAGGTGTGTCTGTTGAATTGTTTTGGAGGTTTCAAGCTTCTCTTGACTCATTAGGGATGCCCCTCTCTGTGCACTCTGTAAGACTTGAAACAAAGCGTGTGGTGCAGTCCAATTGTCAATTCCTGCTGTTCTTGTCATCACCGGCTGTTTTACAGGATCACAGCCTTTTGTTTCTCTAAAACGAAACAATAGAAACCATATCGCAGAAACACTTGATTGTCCCAATGAAGTGGAACTGACCTCCCTCAATGATAAAAATCATCTAAAATCGTTGCAAGATTTCCATCCATTGAAGCCTCGGTCTTGTTTTCCTTCAGTGTGGAATGGTGTTCAGTGAGAATCTGTCTGCTTTATGGATCTCTGTATCTTGGTTTCTTCTGCCTGAGATTAGATCAGAAATCAATACGCATCTGCCCGGGCATGGACGGCACTTTTCAAGTTTTAAAACTGGAGCACAAAGATGAGCACCGATTTGCTGCAGGACCTGTCAACCTTTTTTTTTAAACTAATTAGCCTGCTGTATAAAAATAAACTGTCAAGTTAAAGGAATAGTTTGACATTTTGGTGAAATTTACACGAGATGAACAATAACAGGAAGTCAAGAAACAGCACACCGCATTTCCCATGATAAAACCGAGACTTGTTATTGTCGCACTTTTTTTTTTCTTTTCTAGGAGTGAGGCCAATGTGGAATCGTTTTAAAAGTTGCATTCTCTCTACTGACCAGCGGGGGGCGACTCCTTAGCTTGGAAAAAAATAAGTCTGATTTGTATTATGAGAAAAAAAAAATCTAAAGTTCCAATCTTAATTATCAAAATGTACGAGAAAAGAAACTTGGATATTCTCTGAGATGAAATTTACGAAACGACTCACAAAAAAGTCATAAATTCATCAGAAAAAAACTTGGTAATGGCAGCCAGCGTCTGAAATTCATTTCTCATATTATTATATATATACATATACATTATGAGCGGGATGATTGTAGCCACTGTTTACAGATTGATGTAATATCTGTCGGCAGCATTAAGCAGCGTTCGGGTCTTCCCAGGCCTCATTAGTACTCCAGGTGCTCGCCTCTCACCTTCACTAGAACTACAGAGCGTGCAGGCCGGCATCATCCGCAGGATTATCTTTTATACTACGTTAACTGAAAGGAGACGGAAGCAGAAGGGTGGAGGAAGAATGCAAGAAAAGAAGTGGAGGGAGAGAACAACGGGCAATGCAGGAGAGCGTGGAGTGACGCTCATTAGCAATGTGGCACACCGTTTTGAATTTGTGAGGAGGCTTGTGTGTTTAATTCTTCTGAGGGAGAGGCGCTCAGTGGAAAGCTCCACAAGTGAGGCTGCAAGAGAGGAGCGCTATTTCGACCGACGTCGGACCAAAGTGAATGGGAGATACAGGATGAGGAGAAAGGGAGGAGAAGAGTGAAATGAGATAAGAGAAAGAAGGGAAAGGTGAAACGATGGCAAGACAATCAAGTGAGGAGCGAGAAAAACAGAAGGGGACAAAGGGGAAGGACTTCTGTGAGTGAAATGTATAAACACACATTAGACGATTGAACTCAATGGTGTTCACACAAAAGCACACACACACACACACAGCCGCCGCCGTAAAAAACTTAAAAGAGCATTTCTGTTTCATTGTCTTCCTTTGTCTGCTTGTCTGGGTCATGCTCTCCTCAGGTGCAGAACTTAGCCACTGTGAACAAAGAGGAAATCAATCACTGTTCACCAATCAGCTAAGCTCTGTGCCTGGCTGGAGAGAGGATAAAAAAACTGTCTGGAGGACTGACACATACACACACACTCACACGTGCACACACAGACCAAGACCCTCTGGCTCCATCATCATCCGTTTCCTTCTTTGCGCTTCCAAATCATCAACTCCTCAAACACAATCATACGGATAATCATGTCTTCTTGGTTTTAAGTTTCTGGGGGACAAATGTGTGTGTGTGTGTGTGTGTGCGTATGTGTGTGTGTGTGTGTGTGTGTGTGTGCGTGCGTAGGAGAGGCTGTGGTTGCCACGGCAGCCGGCTGGGTCAGGGCTGTGTGGTAATCCCTGGCAATGTGATTTTATCATAAGTCACAAATCAGCACGCCAGGAACCCTCACAGCCCAGACATGAAAGATCCTTTTCTCTGTCTCATGTGTTCTTGCTCCAACTACACCCTCATGTCCAACGCTAACCGGCAACACTTAGAAATGAGATTCTCTAACTTTGTTTGTACTTTCTCCTTTTCAAGTCTGCCATCAGAGCGCAGTCGTGAAAGACTGGACTTGTTGATACTCAGTCCCTCTCTCCCACACTATTTCCTTGGTTACCCCTCTCCTCCTCTACCATTCGCCACGCTCGGCTAACCCGGCGATATGCCCCTCATTAAGCGGATCAAGAAGGATTCCAGAGGCATGTACCGGGGGAGAAAAGAACGCGGGAGTGGGAGGGGAAAAGAAGAAAAAAAAGGACAGGGGGAGACCACCCTTTTCCTTTAAAGGGTTGTGCTTTTTAGGTTTAAAAACACAGAGCAGGGAGTGCAACTTGACAGACATGTTGTTTTCAGTTAAAACCCTCTCAGCCCGCCTCTGCCTAATCCCACTGAACCGTGTGTGTGTGCGTGTGAGGGTGCAAAAGGTACAGGGAGGACTGCTCCACTTAAGAAAAGATGGTTGGGGCACACAACGTGAGCAGTAAAACATCAATCCATCTCCCCACAGTGCAATATGAAAAAGCAGTGAGGAGGCTGGTTCATCCATCATTTTAATTGGAGAGAAATATGACCTGAGCTCAGTTGACCAGCATGTTCCACTGATGTTTACAGGGGTTTGTTTGGTTCAGTCCAACGGGATGTAATAGTAAAAGTTTAAGGACATAAATCCCTAAATGCTTCTTTTCTTGTTCGATTCTTTTTTTTGTGGGGGGGGGGGGTGTTTAGCTGGTCCGTTTCAGTCCTCCTGAACTCAAAGTGAGGCTCCACAAGGAGATGTAGAGAGGGAGGGACAGACCGATAGGCACTGTGTGTGTGTGTGTGTGTGTGTGTGTGTGTGTGTGTGTGTGTGTGTGTGTGTGTGTGTGTGTGTGTGTGTGTGTGTGTGTGTGAGAGAGTGTGAGTGAGAGAGTCAGAGAGATTTATCAGGACTGAGCCAGATGCCGAGCACTTGTCTAGAAAGCCTTTCACATCCTGCGCAAAAGCATAAAGCTGTGTGTGTGTGTGTGTGTGTGTGTGTGTGTGTGTCTGTCTGTCTGCCTGTACTCGTGTTTGTGTCTGAAGATAAAAGCCTGTCTTGTAGTGGCTTGGTCACAGCCTAAAAAAAGGATTTAGTGCTGTAAATCAGTCCGGTTGACGTGACAAGTATTTAGCAGCTCCTTTTGACTAAGCCCCTGTCGAAGGTCACAGACACATTGTTTAACCCTATACTTGCTGGTTTGGGAGTTTGCTAGATGTGTCAGTGCCATCATACATTTGGGGGATGGAGTCACAATGTTCCATAAACATTGAAGCCCCTCCTAGTGTTGCTCCTCACCCATCTTTCTGACACACTCAATAGGGAATGCTGGTGTAAATATCACTCGACGTTATAACGACGCCGCATGCTGCGAACCGTTTTTACTAAATTATCGTATGACGATGTTCTCACTTTCTCTCCTAAAATTCATGTGAAGTCAGATACAGCAATCTAAATTAAAACCCACCTTCTCAATCAGCTTTGCAATGTTCTGCCAGAATTATAACCATCCTCCTTCTTTTACTTGAGTGACGTATGGATTCATGTTTCGTCCTAGTTATTGTCACTGGTTCTAAGCGGGCATGGCTCAGCTGGAAAAGGTGCATTAAGTTCATCATCATCGGAAAAAGAATGTGATGGCACCATAAGTGAAATGTAATCAAACCACACTAAAGTATAAACGATTCGTCTATCAATTGATTAGGTTTATAAATGAGTGGAAAATTAACTGGCAAATATTCAGATTTGGTAGATGTAGCAATACTACTGTATTGTTTAAAAGAGGAATAGAGTTACAACAGTTCAATTGTCGGGCAAAGATGTGATTAACTGCCTGCTCTCATTAATCAAAGATTGGTGTCAGTAATAGCAGGACTGTTATGAATAGACCAGCAGCTTCAAAGAGACCTGTCTTCACTACAGTCCTCCCTTTGGCGCTCTTTATTCCTCCCATTTCTCTACGTCTGTCTGTTTAAACCATAAATTTCTCTCTTCACTGAATTTAGTGTGAGACCAATAAACCCCTCACTGTTTAGAATCATCAAAAATCATCAGGCACATACATCGCACACACACACACACAGGAGGAATTTCAGGGTCAACAGTATACAAATCATCCCCCATCGAGGAGAGACCGCCCCGAGTCCTTCAGAAAACGCTCGCTGACCCGTCATCGCTCTCTTTATTTCTTCCCTCTCTCGTTTGTTTGAGGAACACATTCCCAAATTCCTTCCCTGACAAACACATCTGATGGTGCTGCTGCGAAACCACGGAAAGGCCCCATTCTAAGTCTGCACACGCACACGCACACACACGGACACACATACGCACGCACACACACACGGACACACATACGCACGCACACACACACGCACACGCACACACGCACACGCACTCAATGGGATCAGAGAGGAATGTGAAGAATAATTAGCCAAGTGACTCAAGTGTGGACTGTCCACTGGGGCAGATGGAATCAGGATCAACGCAAAGATTTTCTTATGATCAACATCCAACATCTCACCTCTGAAGGTCAGAATAGTGTCGATTAATATGTAGAAATACTTTTTAAAAAACGGAAGAAGAAATCACAATAATTAGCCTGACAAATGTAATTAGTAAAATGTATTTGTACTTTTCAGATTCAGCTTGCTAGAAGACCTCTTGATGTAAAGAAAGTAGAATTCCACTAATTTAATGTGATGTTGAAAGAAAACAAAAAGCGAAGGAAGATAATGAAAAAAATGGCATGTTGCTTTCCGGTTTAACTTGAATACTATCAAGGACACAAAATGGCACGACGCGCAGCATGGACGACACAAAGGCAATGAGACACGGAGAAGGAGACGTTACCTTGAATATCAGAGAACCATCTCCTCCACCACTCTGCGTGCCGATTGGTCAATTTCTTCCTGGACCAATGAGAGGCAACGACGGGCCAGAGCCTGCTGCTCAGGGTCCTCCTGAACCATCAGCTCGCCGTACAGATACACCCCCATGGCCTAAAACGCACACACACATCATCAAATACTTTATCTCTTTGAAGTCTCAAGGCTTTTCCCTCAGTGTAAAAGTGTTTCCTTGTATCAAACAGGACTAATGTTCAACAGTTGTGTCTATTTACTTGGTCGTGAACCAGAAAGTGTTCCACATCTCCGTAAGCCCCAGCGTATGCATGTTTGATCACCAGCTCACACCAGCGATGTTTCACCTGGAAGACAAAACGGAGGACAATATACACCCTCTATTAATGTAATCAACAACAAAAGTATTCATTTAATTATTTGAAACCTTGACAGACATGTTTTATATTTAAGAGACAAAAGAGAGAAGAAAAATGGAAGCACAAAGTTGTCAACGGGGACTCACACGAAATCAAAGAAAAGAAGATTATAGGCATTTAAAAAAAAGTACATTCCCACAATTGCTACTTCAAAGTAAAGACATACATGAAAACAATTGCACTTTCCGTCTTTAAAATGGCCACGAGGGAAAGTCTGAAGCTGTTTGTATGTTGAGCATTCGAAGCTGTTGAAGCTGAACACATGAAAGCTTCACCAACGTGTATAGACTCTTGGTGCAGACAATATGAAGTTGGGAGGGATAAATGACTGTTAAACATAGTTTATATCACTAATGAAAAAAAGATCATTAAAAGAAATAGATGATGGCAAAGATGGAGAACATGTTTATTTCATTTGTCTGCCTTTGGCTAATGCACTTGCAACAATAATGTGAACAGGTCTCCCTCGATGCCAGTAACAAAAGACAAGCGGCTCATCCGACAGAGCTGGAAGCTGCTCCACTCACAACGAATATATTCATCCACAATCGGAGGAATAATAATAACAGGCGTGAACTTGGTTTTAGAAAGGAAACCATCTCAATCTAAAGTTCATGTTTAATAATTATATTTCCTTCTCTGACAATGTGCATGTGTACGATCACAGTGTGTGCTTCTTTTTTACTGTATGTGCGTGTGTGTGTGTGTGTATGTGTGTGTATGTGTGAAAGCTAATGCCTGGCCTTTCTCCCAGAGGATCAATAGGAGCTCTGTTGCCGCGGTTACAGGAGAGATCAGAGACTGGCTCTGTCCCTGTCTCAGCCATCATCTTTCATCATCTGCTATGGGCGTGCATGTGCGTGTGTGTGTGTGTGTATGTGTGTGTGCGCGCGTGTGTGTGTGATACGGACTTGTGGAGGAGGCCGACGGAGGATGATACAAGAGACAGAAGAGCAATACAAAAAATGAAGCTGAAAATCTTTTAAAGCACTGTCACTACTACAGTTTCCTTTGGCTGTTTTTTGTATTTTTTTACGTGGGCATTTCTATCTCCTCCATAACTATCTCTGCACACTCAGGATAATAAACTTGTCTTTTGGAGAGCACAGTCACCAAGCGTTGATGCTCAAGCTCAAACTTTGGCCATTTCTACAGCGCTTGTACAGAGATATTCATTTTGAGGAAAGGAGCCAAAAAGGGATCTACCTGCGACAGTGTTCACACGCCTCAGAGGAGTTGATGCTTGGTTTGTTTGTGCCAGGAATGTTGCGCTGCCCAATCTGTTCATGCAGCATGAGAATGGAGCTTGAGCGACGCTCCACTTAGAACAGCCACATTTAAATCCTCACATTACCTCCGCAAACTAAATAAACATGAAGTTAATTGGTCTCTGAAGTGCTTTCTACTTCCTCTTTCATCCCAAATTTAAAGTCTTCCTTTATCCTCATATTCTCTGCCTCGTGTTTACTTTGGAAAGCTGCGCAAAAAAAAAATCGGACAAAAGAGTACAAGTTAAGTGTTCCATGCTCTCCTATCGTCTACCCACATGGGAACAAGGATATGTGTGTGTTTGTATTCATGAATGTGGGAGTGTGCACAAGTGTACCCTCTGGTGCCAGCGCTGCCCTTCTGGCCCGCGTAGCCCCGGCAGCTGTTCCCTGCGCTGGGTTACATTCCTGGGAAAAGCCCTGGGGCAGAGCAGCTGCCTCGTGCACCTCTCCTTACCCTTTTTTTTTTTTTTTTTTTACTCGGTTTCCTCTCTTGGCCTCTCTCTCTCTCTGACAGCACATGCAATAACACAGTGACATTCCTTCATTTATTACTGAACTCCTGCCCCTCCTTCACCCTACACCGCCACCACCACCACCACTGATTCCGACACTAACACACTCCGCTCGTGCACGCACTTACCATGACCAACAACGAATCCGATAGACAAGACAGACACGCAAAAGAATATATGAAGTGAAGATCCGTGGGTAATGTTACGGTCGTCTTGACTTGTAAGGATAGTGTCTACCGCATGTATAGTGGAAATCCTCAACATTCCTTCCAACTAGGGATGTAACATAACAATTATATTCAAAAAGTATACATAAATTGTATTTGCTTAAAATATGATTCAAAAGGAGGATTTGGGTTGCACCTAGAGGTGTAAATGAAGATTGTAACCAAATGAATACCCATTCACTCACTCAGAGAACTACGGTGGCCTTCGACTACTGTAAAAAAAGCAAAAAGGCAAAAAGGCCCTCTTTAGCGCCAAGGTTTTTTTTGTTTGTTCTGGGCTCCAGTACCTTAAACATGTGAAGAAGACCTGTTCTGTGTAGATATTAAAAGCTCATTCTAAGCTAACGAATAAACACTAATAAATACATAGTTGTTAATGTCAAATCCATATATATCCGAAATGCTACACACTGGCCCTTTAAAAGATGATCAAAGTATTTGACGTTTCATTGACTTTCGATCGACTCATCGATTAATAAACACATCTTTCTGCTATGATTTTATATCTGTGCTCTCCATCACAGTATCTAATTATAGCTGCCATTATTGTTTCCCTCTCTGGTTGTTTGCCCCATGCTAACTTTAGGACTGGAAGGGGATTCCTCCTCTCTGATGGTTCTTAATTTTTAGCATTAGAGTTTTTTTTTTGTTCTTCTTCACTTGAGAAGCTGTTTTAGTTTCCAGTCTGTGAAGTCCATCGTGATTGTGATGAAAGGCTACACAAATAAACTTAAATTAGCTTCTTTTTTTTTTCTACTTCGACATTCCTTGGTTTATTATAACTCTCCGCTTTCTCGCATGTTGTTGTGGAGTCGGCCTAACCTGGGCGCCAACAAGACAATGTGTCCTGTGTGCTTGACCGACAGATGACCTTCGAGACAGAGACACACACACACACACACACACACACACACACACACACACACACACCACATGAGGCTCATATGAAAGCTATGGGAACAGTCATGCACTCTCTCTCATTCACTGCACAGCGTATCACTGTAAACGTCTCTCTCGCTAACAGCTGGTTAAACAGTATGTAACGCCATGCTGTGCTTCTATCGCCATATTAAGGTGTAGTGGTGAGAAAATACCGTATAAAATGGATTCATGAAACTTGTTAAATAACAAATCAGGAACGCCCCTCATTAAGGTGGTATGAGGTCCTCTTCAGAAGAGATTTTTACTGTATGCACCCATGACACAGTTCGATTACAGGGTGAACAATCTACGTCGTGTTTCATCACAATGCATTCTGAGTCGTCACATTACTAACGGCTCTTCAGAAGCCATGAGAATGACTCCCATAATCAAGTAGTCATCCATTAAAGAACTGGAATTCTCTACAGCGAAGGGTCGACAGAGGCTGAACTGCACTCAGTCCCGTGTTTGTCCAAGAATTTTAAACAGATCATTCATCTGAAGAGGATGCAGTACCAGACGGAGGAAAGCTGAGTGAGACGATGAATACAATCAGACCAGAGAGGGAGGGAGAGAGAGAGAGAGAGAGAGAGAGAGAGAGAGAGAGGAGAATAAATGGCCACATTTATGAGGAGAGATGTAGGTGATTAACCTCCTCTGAATGAGATTACTAACATTAGGACAGGACCATTGCCTTTAGGCAGGTGCGTGCAGGAGTGTGTATGTTTGTGTATGAGAGAAAGGGTGTGTCTTTCCATGCATGACTATGTGCATAATGGCCCTGTGTATTTTTAGCGAACACTGAAAGTTTTTCCTGGAAATTGCAGATGAGAATCTGCTTTCATATGCCAGGAAGTCTGACTAAAGAGGCCTAGACCTGAAGCCGGACCCAAGGCCAAACGCAAAGTGGCCTCGGCTCGTTGACCACGAGGTTAAGCACTTGAATTAAATGCAAGACAGCAACATCAAGAGCAGAATAAATTCCCAGAATCAGACTTCGAGCTAATAAAGTGAGAGAATACGTTAAAATGTCTAAATTAGACGCAACTTTCTTTTCTTCGTGGGAACGCAAACAAGTGGCCCAGCTGTGATTTTGGAATGTACATTTAAAAAAAAAGTCCTTCGATTACTTTTAATGTCTGGATTCAATACAATAATGGCTCAATTGGCCACGTACAACATAGTGTCTGAGCCCCGTTATATGCATTACGGCCCCAACAAAACAGCTCATATAATTAATAAGAACTTGTAAAAAAAAACAACTAAATATGTATCAAGTTTTTCTTTTCAAGACGAGCCACGTGTTAACAACGGAGGTTAGCGTGGCTCGTTTACGGGCTCTGCCGCAGCTGTGCTTCCACCCTCCTGCTCCTGTTCTGAGAGGCGACGCTGTACAATACACAACCCCTCAGCCGCCAACACACACAGCTGCAGAGCGCACACACACACACACTCACTCACAAACACTGTTAATAGTACCATTAAGGAACATTGTGCAGTACTAAAACATGAAGCAAATACTTGTGGGATTTACTCAATAATGGTTGCTGTAAAGAAGAGAGCTGCTATTACGGCACAATTTACTCCACATTACCAAGCGATGTGCCTCGGGATGAGAAGGGAGAGAAAAACGTTGACATTTCATTATTGGAGGAGTTCATGGAGCTTGGATGGGTATGCTCACTTAGTATGTGTGTGCGTGTGTGTGTGTGTGTGTGTGTGTGTGTGTGTGTGTGTGTGTGTGTGTGTGTGTGTGTGCGGTCTTACCTCAGCGTCTTGGTTCTGTAGGTGGTAAGTTCTCTGCAGAGCGCACAACGTGGCCCCGCTCAGCTTCTCTTCTTCGAGCAGAAGCTCCAGAAGCATCACGAGCTGCTCCGACGTCACCTGAGGAGACAAAAGGAGTCATGAGATTAATAGCGCTGACTTATACAACCCTCATGAAATATATTGAGACGTATTATTGGATATTACAGAGGGAAAGAAAAGTCACTTTCCCCTTGCACCAGCAGTTTCAAACTACTAAACTAGAAACATTATTAACATATTGCAGGCAATGAGTCTGTTCTCAAACACATTTATGTTTATTTTATATTCCAAAGGTTTTTATTCATTTTCTTTCCAGTGCTGGGAAGAAAATACATTAATATAACTCAGGCAATTAATGAGGGCTTTCAAACGGAGGGAACGGTAGCATAATAAAACAGAGCTGAAACGGTGATTAAATAAATATGGAAAACCAAGTGAATCCTGTACAACTAGGGAAATATTACAAAATATACAAAAGAGGGGTAGAACAAATTTGAAACAAAGCAATGACGTTGTCTTTTTGTATATTGCCCTATTGAAGAGAAAATAAGGGAGAGAGGCACTGCTCAGGGACACCAGCTGCTAAAAAAAGACATCTTTTAGAATATTTAGCCTTTGTAGGTGGTAAGACTGCAATAAAAGCCCTGATTGCAGCAAAGACGGAGCCTAAAAATTAACAACAAAAAAAAATCTAAAAAAAATCTAAAAAAGAACACAGTTTTCAAGAAATAGGAAATGCTTCACTGTTGCGTCTTAATAGCGTATGTGCTGATTGTGCTATCCTGAGGTGCACCTGAAGGAAACAACCTATTTTCTTCTAATGACTAACATCTTCAGGGACGCCGAACACTCAGTGGTGAATTTGGACGATTATTCTGAGGATGGATGTGGGCAGCGATATGAGAGAGCGACTTCCTCCTCTGGAGAGAGCTGTGCCCAGCCTTGCCTGCCTGTCCCCTGCTTACACTCACACTTTCCCTCTCGTCCCAGTCTGGGACACAATTAATGGCTGACGGCCCTGCAGACGGATGTGAAAATAGGTATGAAGTGTGTGTGTGTGTGTGTGTGTGTGTGTGTGTGTGTGTGTGTGACTGAGCGAACCAGAGCCAGAGAGAGAGAGAGAGCAAAGGAGGAGAAAAAAGAAAGTGACAGAGGAGAAGGAAGACGGACAAAACTCTTAGGAAAACACATCCAGCAAAGAATGAATTATATATTTCGTAAAGAGCCTATTCATTAGGGCTATCTTTGGTAAACAACCTCCGAAGCTGTGCTGGGAAAAACCTGACCTAAAACCAGGAAGTATTTCAGCATGTAGCTGTTGGAGCTGAGGGAATAACACCCATACTCCAGCTGGCAAATGGTCAAATCAAACACCACTAATGCTATAACACACACACACAGACACACACACACACAGACACACACACGCACACACACACACACACACACACAGAGAGAGAGACTGATGATCGTCTAACTCCATGGAAAATCAGATATCCAGTCTTGCCCTCCACCCTCTAGCGACTCTCCGTCCTCTCCTCCCTCCATTTTGTGAAGGCTGAGGTTTTCTGAAGTGGCGTCTCCATCTCTAAAGGGTCTTTTTGGGGCCCACCCATGATCCTTCTCACTCTCCCACCCTTTGAAAAAAGTGAGGAATCCACAGCAATAAAACACTGCACAATGCAGTAGACACACACTCACGCACATGCACACACACACACACACACACACACACACACACACACACACACACACACACACACACACCCCTCTCCGCTGTCTGTGAGGTCCCGGTGTGCCTGTATGTACTTGTGTTGCTCTGGTGGTAATCAATATGTCTGCGCCAGTGTCTCCAGAAACAAATTCCTGGTCAATGACGGTACACAACAAACCAATTTAGTATAATTTTCACACCAACACATTGAACACATATTTACAGCCAGAAGCACAATTGTCTCTCTCATCAACAGCAACTAAAATCTGCTTCCTGAAGCCGTCTAGCTCTCATCTACTTGTACAACAAAACCAACTCGAGTATTGCACTTAAGTACATGTACTTTATTTGTTTTATGCTACTTTCTCCTTCCACTACACAACATTTTAGAGGAAAACATTGCACTTTTCACTTCCCAACGTCCATGAATTTCTTCCTTCGTGCGGGAATTGCTTGTGCTCGAGTACACAATTGGAATCCGGTGCAGCAAAGGCGGACTCACTACTGAAGCTCCTCTTCTGAGAGTCGAGTACCGACTCACCGAGCGTCTTGTTTTCTACACATTTAAGCCACCTACAAATGGCTCGACAACTGATTCAAAGCTTCTCTTTTAAGAAGATCCAACTTCACATTGGGGACTGAAAAAAAAATGTTTTTCAGGGGAGCTTTGAGCATGGTTGAGAAAGTGTATGTGTGTTTGCGTGTGTGGGTGTGTGTGGGGAGAGAGAGCAATTCTAGGTGGAAAGGTGAACTCCATGGCTGAGCACTCCTTTATTAGTGGGCCTGAAGAATGACACCCAAACACTCACAAACAGCTCATACACACAGCTAAACACACGCGCACAGTCCCGTGTCATGACCAGGTCATGGGTAACTCTAACAATAGCCCGTAATAGTACAGTGCTGAAAGCAGTTTACCACTGAAGGGGGTAAAGTATCCCCCTCTATCTCAACAATTCTTGAGAAAAGATCTCCTCACTCACACACACACACACACACACACACAGAGTAAACACAGGATATGATCAGCACCACCAAACTCTAAATTAAATAAAGTATACATAGTGTGTGTTTGTGTGTGTGCGTGCGTGCGTGCGTGTGTGTGCGTGTGTGTGTGTGTACACTGCATTACATGGCATTCTCATGTGAGTGGGAGAGTAATGGAGAAGAAGTCAGCTACACTTTATTTGTGCATGCATCAGAGTTTGTGTGTGTGTGTGTGGGCGGGTGGGACCATGGGACTAAGCAACATTAGTCATGCTACTGCTGCTGTATAACATGTTTGCACAGCACAAAACGAATCGGAGCTCCTTAGCCTTTTGTGCACAATGTGGACACACACACTCACAGCAACAGTGTGATATTTCCACCCTGAACAATGATCGGGCTATAACAAAGCATGAGTTAAGAGTCGCATAGAAATGATTCCTGTTACATCTGTGAGTTTCTGCACTTCCTTTTCTGAGATGGAAAAAGGGTTGTCCAAAAAAAAAAAAATATATACAAAAAATGAAAACTATAAATCTTTTTCTGTCCCTTTCCAATAATCCATCCATCACTTGTTCAGCATTTCCATGGCAACGGCACCGATTACCACTGCGTTCTGTACAGTACACAGAAGAGCCAGCTTATGTCCTTTATCAGGAGCCTTTATGCATCGACGGGATTGATCCAAAATATTTCCATTTCCTGCATCTATCACTACCATCACATCACACCTCTGTGCTAAAGAGCCTCATGGTCGACGTCCCTTTAAGGCTCTTGTTACAGCAAAGTCACTCACCACTTACCATCACATCTCTACAAGAGGAACCTGAGACCACCTCTGCTCACTGAATCATCACTCTCCAACATTTCTGCTTCTTTCTCCTCACGCTGATTTACGAGAAAAATAACCGCCGGGTCTATTTTACTCCCAATTCACTAATTCAGGTCTGTGTTTTTAGCACTTTTCTCACTCGACTCTCTCAAGCATTATGGTGTGAACTCCAATATTCCTTTGGGTTATTTGTAATGATAATCAGAAAAGCCAAATTCACTGAAACTTACTGGTAATAAGAAATAAAAAGACAATGGGACAAAAAAGAAATACCCCCGTTCCTCCCAAGGGACTGTGTCGAACAAGTCAACAATTGGACTAACTGACCATAAAATCTATATAATGACTCCAAAGAACGTAAGAGAACCTCTCGCTCTGCCCTTGGCACCGTTGAAAGGAGCACAGAGGTGTTGCGAATGCTTTCTTTTCCTCCCATACCTTTCCTCTCTTCCTTCTCCCGCTCCTTACATCCGTACCACCGAGGAGAGCGTGCTGCTTGTTCAGTCACACTGCATCATGGAGGCTGGAGACATTGGATAACTGTGACATTATAAAACCAAACTATGAAAGGCCATTGAATCGTGTGCGAGCATGCGTGTGTTTGCGTATGTGTGATGCCATTCAGCCGCTCGGCTGCCTTTTATTTCTGTCTGACCGCAGGCTCGTAAAAACACATTCTGGCACCAGCAGCTAAAGGCCTCAGCCCACGCCTCAGGTACTAAGGTTTCACTCATTCTTTCCCTCAAATCCCTCCCTTTCTCTCTCCCTCTGCCTCTGTCTCCATGCCTGTCTGCTCCCCGTCTCCATACCAACTCCTTTTCACTGGATCAAACTGCGTGCCTTGCTCATCCAATTATAAGCCCCTCCTTACTTCCTTTATCTCTCTCTTTCCGACTTTATTCTACACTTGATTTAAGGGCCCGAGCATTCATCTGCTCAAACTGCAGCGGCGGGTCTTGAGGAGGAACAGTATGCAAAGCAGCTGTTAAGATTGTCTCAACAGCCATGACAGCATAAATAGCATCACAAATACTTACACTTTTAATTGGGTTTTTACTGCTCTATACAGCTGCATAGAATTGAAATGTGCAAAAACGTGGCAGATGGTCAGGAATAATACCAAATGATGTAAGGAAACCATTCAGTAGCTCTGGAATATTGCATTTAGGCAAGCAGTCTTTTAGTTCTCTAAAATCTCTGGAACTCTTATATTGTGTATAATTCTCAAATTGTAAAGAAAATGACAGTTTCTAACCAATGAATGAGGTGTAAATGTAACAAATACATTGAGTCTTACTACCACACATACGCAGTCCCATGTTAGCAGGAGGCCCCTCTCATACAGTAGCAGGAGTCTCTGCTTGCAGATGCATGAGTGGAGTTTAGTGTAAGTCACAGCATTAATGAGAGGACCCTCTAAACATAAAACCTATAAACATGATAAGTGGCCAAAGAAAAATATATTCATACAATGTGGGGATATAATATTGCAATCTTGTGGCTTCACAAGGTCTAAAAAGACATTATAAAACGGCCTGCTGACATCATAGGTTTTGTAAACCAATTTGGGGGGAATGGATTGGACACACTCAGGAGATGCTGAAAGGTCATCTGTGAGTCACTTGGTCCCATTTCAACTTGTGAAATGGAGCTGTCTCCTGTGCTACCATCTCCTCAAATGATGTCACACCTGCTGCTGCAGCACGGTGACGATCTCGCAAATAGCGCCGGTCACAGACTGATGACCTCGGTGATGACAAGCTGCGACTGTCTATCTGCAATCTATTCATTAAGAGCTTTCATTCTTTGTTTTTCAATTTTGGAAAACTGCTTTAATCAACGAACAGAGAGCGAGATGAGGGTGTGTGTGTGTGTGTGTGTGTGGGGGGGGGATCTGGCTGTTGCAATCAGTCGTGAAACATAATCAGGAAGCTAAACATACAGAGAGCTTTCGAGAGAGACGGACACAGTGGGACAGGAGACAACGCTTTTCAAATTTTGACCTTGCAATCTCGATGACTGTCTGGATCAATTGTCTCATCGGTGCATCTTGCGACACGAGCACATGCACTGGCAACCGGAAAAGTGTCCGGAGCGTTCTCCGGCATGAGTATAAGGCACCACAAATATTCCCAGCACGTACAATACATTGCCAATCAACAGAGCCCATTTGGAAAACAAACAAGTCTATAATGTGGCTCATTTATGTTGTGTTCGTCAAGTGTGCGAGATACATTTGTGTGAATGTATGATTTGTATGTTTGATCAGCTGCTGAGGACGGGTAGCCCGTCGTAGCTGCTCCTTCTACCCCCACTTCTTGCTTCCTGGCCTTCAAATTCACAGTCTCAGGCCAATCCAAAAGCCGCGTGGGGTCACGGCGGGGTTGCCAGTCCGGGGTTAAACTGAAAAAGCACACACAGTGGGTCTGGAGGAGAGGAATGACTACTTGCTCTGAGGGGGAATCAACCGGGCAAACATACACAAATGCACGAAGAAACACTCTGCATGTGCACGCGCACCTTTTCATCAGGCACGCAGCAGAAAATTCTCGGGCTCATCGGATTGCTTTCCTTGACTGTCTCAACATTTTGTTCTTTCTTTGTGCACGTGGGGCGTTTTTTTTTTTAAATGTAAAAGTCCATGTTCCTGCAATTTGGCATGGATCATGAAGGCAATTAACATGTTTTCTCTCCTACTCATCACTGCTCTGACTCATACTCATTCTCACATGCACACACCTCCGAAACAGGGGAAGTTTAATTAATCTCTGGCACGTTGTGCTTTGACGGAAGCCACAAATCTCACAGTCTCCAGTGAATGCCTCCCTCGCCTCCCTCCTACCATTTCTCCTCTTACCACAACCCGTTGTTCATTCCCGATGGAGGCACAACTCCTCAAACACATTCCACCCAGATTTTGGAAAGCACATTTCCTTGTCACTGCTTGTGCTACTGTTGCTCTGGGGAGACCGCCATGGGCCTCGTCCTCATTGTCACTTGCCACCTTCCCCGGAAGGGTATAACAAGCCCCACTTGATCCAACTCCCCTCCATGCAGGTGCCCTAACCAACCAGTAGGAGTCACGTCGGGGGATTGAACCCGGCTCTCGAGTGTTTTTCCCCTGCACCGCCCGTATGCCTTTGAAAGAGAGAGGCCTTTGAAACAGAACTGGAACAAAAGGACTCTGTTTGGGTGCGAGGGCGAAAATTCTGCAGCATTTGTACTACGGTGACACATTCAAACAGCTGGCCGTCAGCTTAGACAAAGAGAGAGGTGAGGAGAAAGGGATGGTGGAGAACAGAGACACACAGGACGTAGTCATTTTGTGTTCATTGGGACCGATTGCTCATGATTAGCGCTCAAACTAACTCCAGTTTAAAGAAAGATTTTGATGTAATGACACAAATGTAGCAATTCTTGTCGTTGTCCTTTTTGCTTTTCCACATGTCCATGGAGAGCTTCAGATGGTCTATATTCTGCTTCTTGGATTTTCTTCCTGCCAAGAACAAAATTCTAAAGGAAATCCAGACGTCTCAATCCAAAATCACCACGTGTTGGAATTCAGTTAAAACCGGATGTCCAACGCACACACTAACACAATATATTCATTTATATCACTGATTACTGCTGCGCCATGAACACACATAAGGTACGGAAGTATGAAATGTGACTCTGAAAATAGCAGAGCGCCCTGGTTTAATTTCCTCATGTCATTTGTTCTGGCCTGATCCTGATAGGGTAAGAGGAGTCCTGGTTAAATATTATCCCTGGGGGGTGGGAAACAAAAAACTCAAATTAAACAGCAGCAACCAGCCACACTGCGATTTTCTTTAAGGGGTTGTGGACAAATAAGTATTAGGGTTAATAGGGCACAGAGACAAACAGAAATGTCAAAAAAGTGGTCAAAGCACATTTGCAAGCTCATGCAAATTGCATGCTGGCAATTTTACCATGACATTTCCAATGGTTAGGCTCCTAAATGTCAGGACACACAAGGCAAAAGCCCACCCCGAACACACACACACACACACACACACACACACACATCCATGTACACACACAGGCAGCTGAGATTCATCCATTCAAGCCGGGTTTAGCTGTATGACAACAAAAATAGGGGCAAAAGAAAAACATGCACCAGGGATGACCTCCAGTGTGGAGAGATAGCATCGACTGCTGTTGAAAGATACACGAGAAAGAGCCAGAGTGGGAGGAGGAAAGATGGGATGACTCTGGAGTCCAACACGAAGGAGAGTGGCTCGAGAAGGGGAGAGGCTAACATAGCCAGAGCCATCAGGGAGAACGGTCACGTTCAGGAAGAGACTCTGAGTGGGTCTTTCTGCATTTGTGTGGGCCGTGTTACATCTTTGTTTGTTGTACTTTGTATGTGTGTGTGTGCAGTATGTACTGTATGTGTGTTGTCTCCTGTGTGTGTGCAGGATGTACTGTATGTGTGTTGTCTCCTGTGTGTGTGTGCAATATGTACTGTATGTGTGTTGTCTCCTGTGTGTGTGCAGTATGTACTGTATGTGTGTTGTCTCCTGTGTGTGTGTGCAGTATGTACTGTATGTGTGTTGTCTCCTGTGTGTGTGTGCAGTATGTACTGTATGTGTGTTGTCTCCTGTGTGTGTGCAGTATGTACTGTATGTGTGTTGTCTCCTGTGTGTGTGTGCAGTATGTACTGTATGTGTGTTGTCTCCTGTGTGTGTGTGCAGTATGTACTGTATGTGTGTTGTCTCCTGTGTGTGTGCAGTATGTACTGTATGTGTGTTGTCTCCTGTGTGTGTGTGCAGTATGTACTGTATGTGTGTTGTCTCCTGTGTGTGTGCAGTATGTACTGTATGTGTGTTGTCTCCTGTGTGTGTGTGCAGTATGTACTGTATGTGTGTTGTCTCCTGTGTGTGTGCAGTATGTACTGTATGTGTGTTGTCTCCTGTGTGTGTGTGCAGTTTGTACTGTACGTGTGTTGTCTCCTGTGTGTGTGTGCAGTTTGTACTGTATGTGTGTTGTCTCCTGTGTGTGCGTGCAGTTTGTACTGTATGTGTGTGTGTTGTCTCCTGCATGAACTCTAGGCTGGCTGGGTTTAAGCAGTTCGAGCTGTATGACGTATGTGTGATGTTCCAAGCCCAGATATCTGCTGCACAGACAGACATGAACACACAGCTGTGGAACCGTGCACCACCACAAACACACAGGAAGAAGAACAAAACAAAGAGGCAGATATTAGAGACTGGCAGAAGATACCACAGAAACAGGAGGGTGATGGAGTAAGAGACACCATCACACAGAGACAGCGATGGGGAAAACAGATGGAAAGAAATTCAAAACGTGCTGTTTACTTTGCATTTAAGCCACAGGAAGACAATCCTTCTGTATTTGTTCCTACGATAAGACCATATCCAGCTTAGCAACACATGATCTCCCAGACTGTGGAGCTGAAGCTGTCGCCCGCAGTATGGCTGTTGGCAACAACTGAACGGCTTCTATAAGTGTCTGTCTGAACAGCAGACTCAAGACTTTTGGAAAGATTAAGACCGTAGTTTTTTGTTGTCCCCCTGGCAGTGTGTGAATGACAGTACACAAAGTGTCAGTGTTGCGATGCAACACGTTCATCATCACTATGACTGGTCTTAAAGTTAATTTGCCAATGTTTTACAGCACTTTGTTCCTTGCAGGACAAACACAAGTTCATGGGAAATCAGATTGTTGAATGGCGCTGAAAAGTTTCTCAAACTGAACATTTCTCAAACTGAAGTTAATCTACATTACTGATTTGATTTGAACTGATTATCCGTCAGTTCTTCTGAAACAAGCATACCAAACATTCACATGTTTTAGTGTCTCAATTCTGTCCATCTGTATATATTCTATTTGACAGTAAACTGAGTGTTTTTGGATTTGTTTCTTTTTGGGGCTGTTGGTCCAACAAAATGAGCATTTTTACCTTGGGGTTTAGGAAGTTGTGATGGGTGTTAACAATGCTGCTTTTGGGACAAAAATAAATAAATAAATCATATAGCCTGAAATTGAGCTAAACAAATAAGCGAAGAGCATCATCGGCCAGACAGCCACTGTGAAGACAAGCTGCCCCGAAGCACTGTCGGATCTCTGAGACACTTACTCATCAGTCGCATGTGCAGGGATTTCTGTGATCTTCAGCGTCTATGAGCCTTGTAGTATACAGCTGCCATTACTTTGCATTAGTCTGTGTGTGTGTGTGTGTGTGTGTGTGTGTGTGTGTGTGTGTGTGTGTGTGTGTGTGTGTGTGTGTGTGTGTGTGTGTGTGTGTGCGTGTGTGTGCGTGCGTACGCTTGACAAGGCTAATTGCGGCATGGCTGTCTGAGGGCGCTGTCGGCTCCCAAGTCATTACCAAGAAAGACAGATGTTTTAGCACTCAGCACGCCGCATTCATACGCGCACACACAGACACACAAACACATCATTACGTACTGTACCTATTAAAGCAACGAGGTGACGCCCAAATCGGATTTTATGGGAAAAGCACTGATTCATTTCCCACCACTAAAAAGCCAACTCCATTTTACAGCCCAGCCCAATAATGAACATGACTCTACACTTAATATCTGGCCAAAGCATCACTAGGATTAACAACGCGACCTCCACACTACAGTGTGTTTTTATAGCATTGCATTAGACTCAACGTCGAAATGTGCGATGGAATCGGCTCCAAAGCGAACAATTTTGTGCGAGTGACAAAGTGCTGTGCTTGTTTTGTATGCATTGTGGAAGCAGCCCTATTCAGCAGGCTGCCTTCCCTCTCCCCGATGCGTTTTCCATGTGTGCTGGAAAGACAAACACAGCTGCACTTTAATGACACTCAAATGCTTCTGGGATTCAGAATACACGGATGTGTATACGTGCGTGTGCGTCTTTGTGCGCGTCAATGTTCTTCCTGACCACTTCAGTGAAAAGCCTGCTGAAGCTACTCTTGCTCCGTATAACTACCCCTCTACGTACATACGTACGTACGTACGTGTGTGTATGTGTGTGTGTGTGTGTGTGCGTGCGTACGTGCATGGGTGCGTTCCTCAGAGTCATGAAGCCCTAAGTGGTATTTCTGAGCAGCTATATCTGCCATGAAATAGCTTGTCAGCATCGCCAATCCTGATTGTTGTTCTCACACACGCTCATGCACGCAACGCACGCAGACTGCAGGGAGTCCCCGGAGGAGATGAGACAGACTGCGAGCTTAAAATGACCCCGAAAAAACAGAACTGCTGCTGAGTGATAAATGAGACAAATACGCGCTGGCACTCTCTCCCTCTCACTTTCATTCCATCTTGCTCGCCCTCATTAACACAACACAAATGGAGCCATCTCCTCGCTCTCCTCTCCTCCCTCATCTCTCCACATAAATCTTCCCATCTCTAACACCTGCCCCACTGCTGAATTTCTCTTAGATTTTTACTACCCATCAAAAAGGGAAAAACTGTTTTTTTACTCTCCATCAGCGCGGATGTCAGGAACTTGAGGGTGAAATGGAGCGTAAAACGGCCCGATTATGTGTTTTTTCTAAGATGTTGTGATGACATTAAAATGGACTCCAGCACCAATACACACACATTCAGACAGGGACACACTTCTGTCTGTCATGTACACTTTTACAGGCATTGTGTGGATTTTATGCGCGGTCAGTTTATACAGTACTACGACATGGGCTTTACAAGTTAAACTCTGGGGTCATATATAGTGGCAGCATTGCCAGTTACCATGAAGCATGTTCTGTAGGCGTAGTGTTCAGATTTAGCGCTTACTGCATCAGCTTTGTCACAAAACAAACACCGTGCAGACTTTCGTTCAAATACAAGTGGGCTGAAAAGTTTCATTGGCAGGTAATGCTGGATCAACAGCGTATTGATGCACAGTCAGTGGAAGAGAAGCAGAATCAAACAGCAGCTGTTTGCCACAACGATCCCTTGATTCCCACACAATCTGAGTCTTCTGGTCAGCACTTTTCACAGCAGTTACTGCAGAAAATGACAATGCCGGTAAGATACTTTTATTGATCCGTTGTTTTACTCCAGCTCTTTTGTCTCTTTGGATGTTCTGGACTCTCTCATCTCTTTCTCCTCAGATTCTCTCTTACTCTTTCACTATCTCTCGCCGAGCTCACGAGTTCAGCCCCCAGGGAACCCTCATCTCGCGTACTCAAAGGAAGACCGTGGTACATTCTTGTGTAGCAACAGTACAGTATGTGTGTGCCTTTGTGTCGGTGCAGAGTCATGCCTCCAATAAATGTAATTGTCTGAAAACCATTCCTCTTTCAGTGAGCAGTTTATACTCTAATAGAAGAGGTTAAATACAAGCTGATGGTGCAACACAGCTAATAAGCTACACTAGTTTCCCTTTGTGTCCACAATCATTCCCTTTTAGCAGCTATTGAAACAGCTCATGATCATAGATGAAGATTACTCATTCCCCTCTTCACCGTGGCCATCTTTTACAATATGCGCATTGGCTGCCGTTGCCGCACAGATCCACTTGCTCATCTGGCAACCCATCACTGTGAACAACAACACCTCAGCCCTCAGCTTCCCCATGTGAAGTCTCTATCATCGGAACGAGCGACACCAAAGCGGCCCATGCGGATCTCACCATCCGGGGTTGAAATGAGCCCAGAGAACTGATGCGTGGCTCTTTGCTTGACCTGTCACCTGAAACCGGTCTGCCACGGAAGTCCCTCATCAGAATCAGCTTGATGCTTCAGACAGCACAGCTCCCAGTGGGACGGGGGCGCACAAACCCTCGATCACGATACGATTTGACAAGGTAAGAAGTACAGCACAGGAATTGGACCCATAAAAGTGAGCCATAGCCACATAATAAACTCCCTATGACAGCAACTCATACTGCAATTTAAATATTCCAATAAAGCCATGGGGTGGATTATTTAGCTTGAGCTCTGTATATCTTGCCATATGTGTGGAGAGTGACTTTTTTTTCTTCCATTTAAAAAGACAATTAAGGGGTTGTAGCTCACAGTGGTGAGCAGCCCTTAGCTGATCTCCAGTTGGTCTGATAATGGAGAAACACGCACACACACTCACACTCACACACGCACACACACACACGCACACACACACACAATTTTCTTCCGACCATTTCCCATCCTGATGTGATGAAGTCTGGCCGGAAACAGCCATTTCCCTGAATGTTCCCATCTCTCCTCCGGCATACTCCCTCATCCCTGATTCATTGCCAATAAATCACTGAGAGAGAGAGAGAGAGAGAGAGAGAGAGAGAGCGAAACAGAAAGAGTAAGGACAAGTGTACGAGAGAAAGGTAAGGCGGCATAAACCAGGAGACAGGGGTGCACTGGAGATATGAAAACCAAGATGAAGGAGACGCCATATTAACACCACTACTATACGGATATGCCTTATTTCATGGGTTTGGGTCAAACTCTAACGAAAGAAGAAGAGAGGAAAAACAGACAAGACAGTTGGGTATTTTGTTACTCAAACGTTCTTATTATAGCCACTGGTTTATTATGCTTACGCACAATACGCGACTACGGCCTGTGATTGGTCAAATCATGAACTAGGATTCAATTTTTTTCTGTTCTTCTCACCAATGGGCAGAGAGCGTGAAACTATGTCCACATTTCTTGCCTCTTTCTCCATGCTCTACTTAAGCCCATTATGGTGAAGTACTGTACGCCACCTGCAAGCCCCACCTCACTCAAGGGGCTTTTTGATCATGCCCTCCCTGCCGTTTACCCTCCCACAGGGACTCAGTTACCTCTCGTACGTGCCCTGTCCAACCATTAACATCACACCTCAGCACAACACAAGGGATTCCAGTCACCACTCGAGCGCGGTTCATCTATTTGTGGGTTTACATTATCTCCTAAAATAGAACTCGCTATCCATTTGTTATAGGAGCATAATCCCGTGTTATTTGAACTCGGAGGCCTTCAGTTAGTTCACAACACACATTTCATGTTGTTCCTCATCTGTCTCTCCCCTAAATGTGTCTCTCCGGCTCATAATAAAAAGGCATAAAATATCTTAAACAATACTTGAGAAAATAATAATGAAGCAACAAAAAAAAAGTTAGCCACCGCCAGCACGTCGGTAATAAACTGTTTTAACTGGAGTTTGGCATACCTCTTGAGTGACATCTTCAGACGGAGTGTGATTGTACCACTTCTTAAAGGCCAGAAAGTGTTCAAATCAGATGTCTAGTGTGTCCAATTATGATATATGCATTCACTCTTAACCTCGGAAACAACAAGTGATGTATGTCGATCTGTTAAGCCTTTAGAAATGTAACTTGGATTGGGCAAAACAAATAATCAAGGTCCACTTATAGCTTTTTTTTGTTGTTCGAAACTGAAGCAGCCTTTTAGATGAGAGTGAAAACCCTTCACCAACTGAAAGCAACGTAGCACTTCAGGATAGACCTTGAGTTATGATGCTCAATCTCAAACTGTCTTTGTGAAATCCTGATATACATGATATGTGCAGAATAATATATTTTGAGGGGCAGTTTGAAGCTGTTCCTCTGAACATGTTGTTGTTGTTGTTGTTGACATCCTCCTCAGCCACAAAACAGAAACGTGGTGGTACATGTTCTCACAGTAACGCGGCATCGACCCGGGAATGTGCAGACTGCCATGTCGGTGCAAATGAGGTAGCAGAGTGTCAGTGAGATGGAGGCTGACTCATCATCCACCTATTCTGCTGCGTCTGTGAAAGATGTCCCTGCTCTCACATACATTATCCTCTGAGCGCGAGCACCGATTTAGAGTTTATAATCATATGTTGCCATTTTAGCCTGAATATTGCAATGGTTGAAATTATTAGGTGCGTTTTCAACAATCGAGATAACGGAAGAAATAATCTAGTGCAGATTATATTGTTGGTTGATTCAGAATTATGATCTCATTATGAACCAAAATAAGTTTGGTGGACATAATAATTGTGCAGCCTTAGATTCAGGGAGGCAAAGTTAAAAATAGTGTGGAGCAGAACGGTTTCTGCAGGAATGACAAGAATTCAGGATTACACCATTTCCCGGATTTGTTTATCCGGGGGAAGAGCTGTGTAAACACTTTCTATATACAGAACCTTATCACATCTGCACTAAAAGCACTGAGATGTGTCATGCTGCATCAAATATATTCTATTCAAAGAACTACACGGAGCTTTGAATACAATACACTTTGGTAATATTAATAACTTTAAATCAAGTACAATTTAAGGTAACTTTCCACTCAAAAGTCTTCTTATAATAGGATCAGTTGTACATGCCCATAATAACACCTCTACAATATGTTTCATAACTTTTGATCTTTTTCTGCTAAATTGTGCTTTTATTGTACTATTGTCAGAGCGAAAAAGGAGAAAGAAATGTGCCATCTCCTGGAAAAGCAGATTAGGAGGTCAAATTATGCTACATGTGTAAACAATTAAGCCCATTCTGCTGGCTAGATGTTCCATGAACCCAGAGATTATTGAACAAGCTATATGGCAAAGCTGCACTCGTTTCGGTATGTTTTGATAGCTATTGATCATCGTTGAGGCAATTTACCGTGGAGTCCAGTTGATTAATATAAAACCCAGATAAATTACAACTTATAAAAAGCATCTTCAAAGAGCAGAGGGGCCCGTCTCCGCCAAAAAAGTTGGCTAAGTGCTCTCACTATTTACAGCTCTTTTACCCTACAGGGTTTCCTGTCCTGATCATCAGGGGCAGACGGACCCTCTCATTACAAAGACCGCAGATGAAAATGAGAGCAAAATGAGGCCCATTACCATGCGGGCGTGACTAATATCCCTCTACAGACCTCTCCACACACTCTGGACACACGCACGATCATCACGTGCACACGCAAGTTACACGTGTACATAAAAAAGTCTGCATGTGAATCAATAACGTACCGCAGAACCAAAGACGACGGGAAGTTGGTAATAAACTTAGGCTCTATTAAACTGACCAGATCTCTGGCTGCTCTGTGGGGGGTGTCTGGCTTTTTCCACTGGGTGCATCTATAGGTTTGTGAGTCTGTGCGTGTGAGTGTGTGTGAGTGTGTGTGTGTTTTCCCTAATCATCCATGATGTCATTAGCGCTTAATGCAACTCCGGCTCAGCCTAATTCCTTCCCACTAAAAGTCCTACCTTCTCTATTCCCTCCCTCGCCATCCCTCTTCCGAACCACGCTTACATCATCTGACCTGTCCAGTAATATTTCATCTCTTGCATGCGTCTCAAATGTCCTCAAATATCCACTTGAATTCCTCAAATTCCCTGCAACAGATTAATTACCTCGCAGGAATTCATCTGCACTTTGCTCCACTTTTCTACTTTTTCTTCATCCTCTCTTTCTCCTTCAATACAATCATTTCATCTCCTATTTATTCTCAAAACCTCTGATATGACCTTTCAATTTGGGTCTTTCAACCGCCAGCTAACAGCCTCATTTTGTGACTTAAATCCATGTTTCCAATCCAACTTGAATGGATTGAAAAGATAACCACAGGGGATGCCTAATGCCCAGCGGTGGCGCCAAGTGTTGTTGTTCATATTCCACTCTCGTTGCTCTATGCTCCACTTGTATCTTCATCTCTGGTTCATCCAAACTTTATCTTCCCCGTCTTCCTGTCTCCTGTCTTTTACCCCTCTCTCCCCTCATTCTTCTCTCCTCCTACCGAGAGGAGAGGTATAGATGAAAAAAGGGGTTGAGTAAAAATTGGGCTGTTTGGCGTTTGAAGTACATGAAGGAGTAATATAAAATACACCTGGTCCATCCATGGGGCACTCTCTGTACACAGAAACAAAGGGAAGGGAGGGAGACTAAGAGGAGCAGAGAAGAGAGGGCTGGGCCTCAGGGGGAGAGGGGTGGATGAAAAGCGAGAGTGGGGGGCGGGGGGGGTCACTTTGTGTTTCCTTTCAGGATGGCTTTTATGGTGTAACTTCAAACACTGACCTCCCACACCCCCCGCCCCTACACCCCCCGGCCCCATCTACCTCGCTTCGTCTGTCCGTCCGTCCATTCGTCCCTCCCTCCTCTTTCTCACTATTGTGTATGACCAAGTGGACAGTAATTGGCTATTCTTTCATGAGGCTGATTTCAGCACTCTCTGCCCCCCCCCCCCCCCCCCCCCCCCCCCCCCCCCACAGGAAGAGGCCCCTTTGCTGCCCCTCAGAAGTAAGTGTATTTGTGTGTATGAGTGTGTACGTTGTAAATATGCCAGACGGTAGGTATCAGGTGGCTGCACTGGCTGCGGACTCTACAGGCATTTCATTCACTGCACGCTCCAAATTACAGCACAGTAATTGTCGGTAATCTAATCCAGAAAAAGAAATCATGTTTCAAAGGTTTTATAAAATACTCTTTGGACTTCAGGTCCATGTACACTTTTGCTTATGAATAAAGCTTACATTACATTTGTTGAAATCTGAGTGTCGAGGGGAAATTTAAAGCCCTAAAAAGTCTCCTTGGCAAAGATTTTTTTTATTTATTCGAAAATACCCAGGGGCACTTAACCTTACTTATTCATGCCGTAAAATGTAATGTACCTAACAATTGGAGGCTTTGTCATGTGATATCTAAGCATATGGAGAGTAATATATAAAAGCTGCTCTGCTGCTAGCTAATGACTTCTGGCCCCTCAGTGGCTTATAGATCAGTGTGCGTTCATTAATGATGCAGGCGTGTGTGCAAGTGTGTGTGTCAATTAGTGGGTGGAGGGGATTAGCCATCCCTTGAGAGAACTAATTAGCACTACACACACACACACACAGGCACAAAACACATTTTTGGGGATATTTTATTTGGTAGGAAACAGTTTGAAATGACAGGAAGACAAAGAGGGATGCAGCAAAGGTTCAAGTCCAGATTCAAACCCGAACGTCGAGGCTAACTGGTCCCCGGCCCCTCCAGACAAACACAGACGCCGTCCCACACA
Organism: Cyclopterus lumpus; assembly: GCF_009769545.1. NCBI lineage: Eukaryota > Metazoa > Chordata > Actinopteri > Perciformes > Cyclopteridae > Cyclopterus > Cyclopterus lumpus. The sequence continues at coordinate 19,983,057 of NC_046974.1, forward strand.
CACATTGGCCATGACCACACAGAAACAGCGGAGGGTATGTGATGTACACAAGCTCTTAAAAGGTTAAGTATGTGTGCGACGGAACTTACAGTAAACACAGACTTAAACAAGTACAGGGTAGTCTGACACAACACAAACATAATTGGGGGGGGGTGAGAGACAAACAATAATGTTTTGTAACTCTTGAATCGCAGCTTAATCAAAAGAGGAAAAACACAAATAGACAGCAAGACAGAGGTTTCCGAAAGGAGAAAAGTACACTGCTAAGAGTTGAAGTAGAGCAGCAGGGAAGCTAGATCTTAATACAGGAGAGTGCTTCCTACCTCTTTGTAGTTCACCTTGGGCTCTGTTCTCTTCCGTTTTCTGCCCTTCCCCTGATGACTCTGACTGAGGAGAATCCATTTTACAACCTGCAGGAGGGAGGATGGGGGTGAGGGAGGGTGGTGGTAAGGTGGCGATGGCGGGAAAAGGGAGAGAAGGTAGAGAGGGAGGTGGAGAGAGACAACAAAGTGGCAGGTTTTGAGTGAGCAGAATTAGACAATGTGAAGCAGAAACAGAGAAAATGAGGGGGGGGGGGGGGGAGAGGAGAAATCAGAAAGGTGAAACAATGACAGAAAGATAGAGGAAGGAAAGGGTGTGAGAGAAAGAGTGAGTGGTCACGTTCGATAGCAGAGAGTAAATATAAACAGACTTCAGGCGCACTTTCCATCTCTCAAGTGGAAAGGCACACAGGAATATACATGTACACACTCTCAGTGAGCGAGCTTTGACAGAGTGTAAAGTAGAGACGCAAATGCACATCTCTCTCTCTCTCTCTCTCTCTCTCTCGCTCTCTCTCTCTCTCTCTCTCTCTCTCTCTCTCACATTAATTCCAACCTTTCAGCGCTCACTTGTGCTCCATATATAACCAACACAAACGGCCGGCTGAGACAAAAGAGTAATAGTGAAAGTATGTTGCTGTGACGGAGCAACTCCCTACACCATAGATCTCCATTAAACAGCTGATCACTATCAAAGCCAATCTCCTCTTGTCCGCTTCACTTTATATCTCAGAATAAATACACCGTCGTAACACAGTTTGTGAGGTTTCCAAACACTTTAACAGCCCATAAAGTGGATGAGTCATTTCTAAGATGCAAAATCACTCAGACATGTTTTGTGTTTCACGGTGTTATATATTTGACAGATATTCTCTTCAGGTCTGATTCAATTTCATTTAAACAGAGAAAATAATGGAAGAATTGGAAAATATAGGCAAAGCAATTACGAACAACACGGGAGCTTTATGGGAAATCTGATGGACGGCACAGAATGACACGCAACAGATGCACAGCGCACTTCACCCAGAGGCAGACAGAGGGAGAGACCGATACAGGGAGCAAATGAGCACAAGAGAGGTAGAGATAAGAGATGGTATCAAACATTGTGAAACAGGGCATGTAAAATGAGACCGAGAAGAAGAAGAAACAGAGAGGAGGCGGCGTCGAGTGACAGTGGCAAAATAACTGAGAGAAGGAAAAGAGAGAATCAGATGACAATCATATCAAGCAGACCGAGGGGCAACATTTCAAATCTGAGAGCTGTCCCCCCAGAGACTGGAAAAGAGAGAAGAGGGGGAAAGAGAAAGATAGAGTGCTTACCTCTGCTTTGACTTCTTCCACCAGCCTCGCCTGTGACCACACGGCGCTCCTTTCATACAGCCACTGAACGACACAGAAGAAGGGAAAGCAGTGAGCCGGGGGCAAGTGATCGGGACAGAGTGGAATGCTTTGCTGAGGCAGAGAGCGAGAGAGAGAGAGAGAGAGAGAGAGAGAGAGAGAGAGAGAGAGAGAGAGAGAGAGAGAGAGAGAGAGAGAGAGAGAGAGGGAGAGGGAGAGGGAGAGGGAGAGAGAAGCAGGAAGGGGAGGGTGGGAGGAGGAGGAGGTGGGAGAGCGATCACTTGTTCCTCTGACAGAAACTCGCAAATTGACTCCGGAGGATGAGAGAAAGGAGGAAGAATGGAGGAGAAAAGAAAGAAGAGAAGGAAAATAAAAATCCCTCAATAACTAGCAACTTAAAGATGGAGAGTCACCTCCTCCACCATCACAGACACACACACACACACACACGCACGCACGCAAACACACACACACACGCACGCAAACACACACCTACGCATAAAGAGCAGCTATAGGCACAAACACAGAGCACTTACTCTCTAACCTTATTAAGGCTTTCAGCAGAGCCACTACTCGAGTGATGTGAATCACATATCGGAGAGATGACGGGGAGGGTTGTGTGTCCGTCGGTGTGTGTTTGTGGCAGTGTGTTTGTTGGGGGGAAATAAGGACACAGTCGAGAGACAGACAGAAGTCAGGGATTGCATGGAAGCAAGGAGTTTGTAATGTCACTCACTCACACACACACACACACACACAAACGAGAGACGCAGCATCATAATTACACAATCCACACACACGTTCCCACGTACATTCGTGCAGCGATTCAATGCGATGCCATTAGCGTTACCATAGCCACACACACAACCTTCAATACTTTAACTGTAGAGAGTACTTCTCTCTGAGTATTATACAAGTACTCTGGCAGAAATAGCACGAAGGTGTGTGTAGAAGCCAAGGAGATGGGGGGGGGGGGGGATGAGACATACAGAGGTATGGAGAAAAGGGAGTTGTTAGAGTGGGCTGTATCAAATGTAGTGAGTGTTGAAGCAGTAAATTGGCATTGTGTAACCGGATACCACACATGGCTCTTTTGCTGCCTAGCTCCCCACCACCATTCCCTGAATAGCAAGGCTTTTGTCTCCCTAAAACTCTCTTCGTCTCCCCCCCGTCTGTGTAGTGTCTCTCTAGTGAATCAATATCAGCTTGCGTGTTCAGAAGTTACACCTCGCGCCCATAATGCATGAGAAGTGTGCCCTATATCTTCCTGAGATCAATACACAGTTTGGTGAGTGTTTTTAGCTGAATTATTCATAGCTATTCTTCAAAATATAAATATAATAGACGTAATATATATATATATATATATATATATATATATATATATATATATATATATATATATTACGTCTATTATATTTATATATATATACATAGTTGTAAATAAAACAAAAGAAAACAATGCCAGACAATAAATATACCAGTTGTGGAACTAATACCAGAACAGTAACCTTTTCAACACCTTAACTTTGTCGATAGACAGATCGAAAAAGCTGGAGATAAACTTTCCTAAATAGAAATTCCTCAAAATCAACAGGATTTGAGTCAAACAAACAGATCGAATATTTGAAATATCCTTGAATTTAGCAGGAATTTTGTTTTATTGAATAATGCTTCAAACACAGCTGAGTTGATGTACATTCAAAAGGTTCGGGCTGTCCTCGATTAGCTGATTTATTGGACAGATCTGTAGAACTGATTTTCTCCACTTTGAATCTTGTGTTTCCCGAAGATGTGCTCAGAAGTTTCTTGGAAATAAGTCACTCGGCATGAAAAAGCATGAAAAATGACTTATCGACGAAAGAAATCTCAAAATGGCCACTAGCCTTCCCATTCCACATCTCTTACAGTGAATGTCATTGTTTATTATTAGGCCAAAGCATTTCCTGCCTTTCTCCAATTCAAGCACATTGTCCACCGATGGAAAGGAGGAAGAGAGGAGAGAGAGAGAGAGAGAGAGAGAGAGAGAGAGAGAGAGAGAGACTTTAAAAATGCGTTTGTGTCGAGTGTACATAATGCACGAGCACTTGCATCTGTAAAAGGTTTCAATCGATCTCACTGATCGTATTAGCTGGTGACTGGCACATCAAACACAAGAAAAGCTTCTGCAAGAACACTTGAGCCGTCACCCAATCACGTGCGAGAGAACCGCAGTCGCCCCACGATGTACGCAACACCCTCAGAGGCCCCCGAAAGGCTCCCGTTACAACATCACATGATCTAGAAGGTGAATATTCCCAGACAGCAACAGGAGTGCAGACGCACAAAAATGCACATTTGCACAGCGTTAATTAAGATCAGTTACCATGGAGATGGGAGAATTGAAGAAGCTGTGGATTGATTGTGGGAGCGTGTGTGTGGGGAGGGGGTATCTATGACCGTGGGTCTTTCTCAATTATAGCAGGCAAAGCAGCACTGCTCCCCTTGTCAAAACACAGTAACAGTCTGGTAACAACGGGGATGATAATGATCCAACAACACGATGATACAATGAACTGCCAGTCTAACCGTTCATCATCAAGATGTCATCATGATATCTTTTGCAAAGCCAATTTGAAAAAACGTTCCTCGAGTTGAACAACTAATATGCCACCATCATCATCGTCATCGTCCTCGTTGTCGTTGTCATCGTCAAACAGTTTCAAAACGCCTGCTCGCTCGCAGTCACACGTCATTTAAGCTGTAGTATTTATGTAGTGAAAGCTATCTTACTTCTAATATGAGACATAATTGCCATTATGAGAGCGTCATTACACAGCCATTTACAGCTGGTAAATAGTGAGACAAATGTTAGCCTGCTGCTGTCTTCCAAGAGCAAATGTGTATGGCGCACAAGAAATATTGCTGTGTGTGGGACTATATGTTACCCATTTGGGCTCCAACTGGAACACAGCACCTTGAAGGGCCGTTGATCACATGACCTCACAGCTACACCGATGATGAAGTCAGTATGATTCTTGGCACGTGGCTTTCATACCGACCTAATCAGGCAGTTGAATGCTGTCACAGTTGTCGGGGAAACACAAAGTGACCACTGAATAGTAAGAACAACAGGAGAAAACTAAGAAGAACGGAAAGAAAAACTACAATAAGAGTGAAGTCCCGAAGCACTTTAAGGACTGACTAGGAGGTAAAACTATGGCGGCTGCTGTATATGGGAGGAGTCTGGGTATTGTACGGTAAGTAAGTAAGTTGAGACAAAGCTGTGCCATCAGCTATTTCAAACCAAAAGAGAACCCATCTCTTCCATAACCAGAAACCACTGAGTATTATAACTAATACCACCCTGTGCATGCACGTGCCAGGTATGAAAGGATCACATCAAGTGCTGAATAAAAGGTACTTTGACTGCCAGCATCAATACTACGAAACAACAGCTGTGTGATCATTTGTTTCCATTACCTGATATGATAAAGAAACGATGCGGAGAAAGAACATAATTAAAGCAATTACTTATTTTATAGCGAAACAGATGATGCATGCAAGATCAGTGGACAATAAAAAGAAACGTACAGACCCAACTAATTAACAGGCCAACATCAATAGTACTGAATTATTGCACTATTGTGTGATTTGTTAATTATGCATAGATTGTAATAATTCATTTTATACATTACAGTCAAGTGTAAAGTTTATTTTCAGTCAAAATTGATTTAAGAGTTAAATGTTTCATTAACTTGATAATGTGGCTTGTTGGTATTTAGCTTTTTCCGAAGATATATTCTAGATATTAAAGCAACATTGTCAACTTCTAAATTCTAATAGATAACGAAAGACGGATAAAAAGCTAGACTTTTCATACCTTTGGAATTCCCGGTCGATCAAGCCAGTCAGCATAAATAGCTCTGAGGGTGAGGCCTTTTCTGGAATACAATGGCACAAGTGTTAGTATTATTCCTATTATTATAGCAATGACTGTTATTGCCCAAGACAACCTATGAATACATGGCTCTGGGAAAATATTGTTGGGCACATGGCGGACTTTCAATTTAAGCCAACACCTTAAACAAAAAGAAGGGCACACCCACTGTCCTATACAAGGACAAGCCAACAGGCATGTATGGACAATGAATTGGGTTCGTAAGTATGCATTTATAGTACGCATGTGTGAGTACATCTGGGTGTGAGTGTGCACATGAAAACCATACATCATACACCAGAAAGCAAATAGTCACAGAACTGGCTTGCAAAGACAAATGTGCACACAAACTAAAAAATATTATCCAAAAAAATATATCTATTTCAAAAATGTATTATATAATTTTGGAGCAACATAAATGCTGGTTTGTTTATCTTTATTTTCCAGTTTTCCATACGTTTTTGTCAATAAGTCTATTTGCCTTTTACTGTAATGATTATTCCAGTATGTTGGCATAGTTATGTGGTTAAATAGTGCTGGGATCTGGCTTATGGCATTTGTTTGAGATGGAACAGCACAGGGGGAACAAAAACATGTGATTGGTGGACGCTTCACCCCCTTCATTGGAGACCCCCTCAACTACTGGATTTGTAGCGTGTCACGCCCGTGAAAAAGACTCAGAGTTCATACTCCACTGTGGACTCGAAGAGCCCAGAAGTTTGCCCAGAAAGTGGACACTAAAAATGTCTTCCGTGACTTCACCACTAGGGAATTTCAACTCTTGGCATTTGGCGTTGAACAATAGAGAGCATGAAGAAACTAAACATCTGCCACATCAACAGCGAGACACCATAAAGTGGGATTATGAGGCATTATGTATAGTTGGAGCAAACAAAAGGTTAATACAGTTAATAAACCACAAAATAAACACATGGCCTGTCAAATACTCTTCATAATTGGACTCGATAGAAATAAGCTTCACGTCTCACGAGAGAAGACAAGACGTGTATCGACCAGTTTTTTCACGTTGATCTTTGGATTTTTGTTTCATTTTATTGTTAATTACCCTGAATGGTGATGCCTGGAAAACAGAAGTTTCTTACTCGCACAAATCAATAAATGCATTGATTATTATTATTATTATTATTTTTTAAATGTGGGTTTATAGTTTGTATGTTTTGTCTTATAAATATGATGTTCCCCATTTAGTCTGGGGAATGGGCAGGATACATGCCCCTGCAGGGGCACAAAGAGGGGCCATGCTCCTCAACAGCGAGTGTCTATTCTTATCCTGAACCTTCTAGCGGGTTGTTTACTGAAAGAGGCATCAGATCCAAATATTGACTGTCCCCAACTCCCTCTGTTTAATTCAATCAATCTGTGCTAGTCCAGCAGAACACTCCACATGACAGGAAAGGCCAAACGACAACATTCAGAGCAGACAAACGGATGCTGAGGAGAAACGAAGAGGTGCAGGTAGGGAAAAACAAAGTGAAAGACAGGGAGAGAGAGAGAGAGAGAGAGAGAGAGAGAGAGAGACCGGAAGAAGAGGTTAATGAAGCAATCAGGAGAAATAGAGAAGTGAATGATTAAGCAAGCGCAGAGAGGGAGAGAGAAAATTAGAGAGGAGGTGAGCAGGAGGAGCAGTTATCCTTTTACTCTTCAATTAATATGAGAGTGGATGAGACTTCTCTAATAGGATTGCTTTTGGGAGCTTTTGCTGGTCATGTTTCCCCAGCAGGACCAAGAGGAGGGGCCACATTAACACATGCTGATATATTTGACAGTAAATCTACTAACATGTCAAATCTGTTAAGATTAAAAGGAACACTAAATGCATGCAGAAAATTGATGAAAAACATATCTTTAATTTGTCTCGAACTGGACACCAGGCTACCGATACTTGATTTTAACATGTCTCGACATTTTTTTTAGTATTCATGAACTGTAAGCATTATTCATAGCCACTTACATACCTCTCCATGTCGGGAAAGGTAATCAGCAGCATTTGCAGGAAATCCTGTCAGAACGAACACACAGAAAAAGACAGAAATGGAGGCTTTTAGGGAGGTGTGAGAGGAAGAAAAAAAAAGAAAGAAAGAGAAAGGCATACCTGAGCTTAAGTCAGGAGTGCAAGGTTAAACAGTGTTTATGTTACATCCATTATTTAGTGGGAAGACTCAGACTGCCACCGAAGAAACGGCAGGTGGAACACATCACATATCACACACACACGGACACGGACACACACACGTACAAACACACAGCGACTTCCAGATGTGATCACTCAGCTTCATGGCCCCAGCAGAATAAACATAATGTGGCTGAGCTGAGGTGCAGCCATCAATTTGAAAAGCTGCCGGAGCATTTTCAACTATTGTAACAGAGTGGCAATCAAGCTTACATCGGCCTCCCAATTAATTTATGGAAATAACCTTATGCCTCAGAGATGGGTCATATTTAAACAGTTAATACCCATGTGCCGTTGCCTGTTAAGTAGCTTCAAGTCAACAACGAAATTCCCAATACTACAGCCTCACCTGAGACAAAATGAGTTGCCCGTGGTATTTCTTCACAAATACTCGGAAGAAGTCGATGAATTGTTTCTCTCCCACTTGACTGGCCAAGAACCGGAGGAGGAAGTAACCCTGGACAAAGAACAAGATAAATAAAGGCACCAACACATGATCCATCAAGGACAATACAGAGAAACATGGCAGCAACATCTATAGTCACTACAAGTGCTTTTCCAAGCACATCCAACACAGAGTGGGCCACCTAAAAGGACACAGGACTTTGTTTATATTTTCTTTGTTTCCTTCTTCCCCTTCCTTCCTTCCTTCCTTCCTTCCTTTTGCACTCTATCCCCTCCTTCCCCACATGTATCCCACCTTGAGGTAGTGGACTTGCATGAAGGTTTTGTCAGGGTTGAGGGCATGTTTAACCGTGGAGGAGCCAGATGCACTGACCTGACCAGTGTTCTCCATGTTAGGTCTGCAGGAGGACAAACAACAATACGCGGGCAGATAAGTCAGGTTAGCAAATGGGCCAAAAAAAACAAACAGCAGAACAGCAAGAACAGAGCGGGATGGAGTGAAGAGAGCCAAAGCATTTTTGGTTGCAGGTAAACCCCAATTTCCACAGAGCGCCGTCAGCAACACTAAATCCAGCCACTCGGCCGATCCTCTCAATAGCGAACACATTGCCAGGTCGCCATACTTTGCCCGAGGCGGGCTGGAAATCAAGCTGCAGATTTATATTAGCGTGCTATACTGTTTATATGACCTCACAGTGCTGCGCTCTGACTTTACTGCCCATGACTCACTGAGCGAACATATAACACTTCCACAAAAAAAGCACCCCTGTCAACAGGCACAAAAGAGGCATGCTCTAGGTTACGCTTTCCCTGTCACACAGATACAAATCATCCCTTCAACCTACATAAACACACATAAAACCAATGAAAGCCAAACAAACACAGCGCTGACGTGGGATGCTGTGCGATGATAGTTTCAGTTATGTGGTATCGATCAGGCTGAGCAGATTAACTCAGTGTGCCAATAGGAAGGCCTTGAAGGATCACACTCCTGCAAGTCGATACGCCAGGCGCCTGGCCCACAAATCAATACACCCTTCATCACTGGCTAGCACTTTTCCACAGGGCCGCTCCATAACAGGGCCAGACACGCACACGCACACGCACACGTACATTTAGGGACCCAAAACCCGTATTCAAACTCGGATTAATGTGAAGACAAGATTGAAGACAAGAAGAGGAGAAACAGGTGTGGGACAGGAGATAGACGGGAATGTTTGTTTCGCTCAGTGGAGAGAAGATACCATCAACTTCTTGAAGTTGCTGAATTCGACTGGACCCTCTTGTGTGAGAAAAACATTTGATTTGGGGGAAATCCATTTCGGAATCAACATTGTAATAATGCTCGGTGTCTGTACATTAAAGACTGCCTGTCAATATTATGAGCCAGACAGTGAACATATGAACTCACATTAAAATATGTTTGTAAAACACAGGCCTGCATCGTAAAATAAGGAGTATTTTACTTATTCTCAGTATATCATTGCCACAATATCTCAATACAATACTTTTTTCTGTATGTTGCAGCTGATAGGTTGAAATTACTTCTTTTCTTTTTTTGACAGCAGGACTGTGCTGTATCCCTGGGAAAATGTGTGTAAATGTGTCAGACAGAGAAATACAGAGAGAAAGAGGGACCAGAGCAAGAGACAAAAAACAATGACAGAACGTGTATTTCCAGAGGAGAAAACGTGTCGGTTTCCTACATCAGAGATACTGGCGGCACAGCGCTGAGTGGAGAAAATGTTGATCCATCACTGCCATGTTAGACAAAGGAACTCCACCCTTCCCACTGCCCAGACCAGAGATGTATGGATGTGTAAATCTCTGGCTTTTGCCGTCTCTCTTTGTCAGAGATGATTTACTACAGCTTTAAGAGGAATCGCTGCTCGCTGCCTTGGAGAAGCACACAATAGCTCAATGTATTGCAGAATAAACGGCGCTCTTATCTGGCTCGTAGGCCATGTGTGTGAGAGGGAGGGTGTTTGTCTGTGTGGGTGGGTGGGTGGGGGGGGGGGGGGGGGGGGAGCCATGCATACACCAGGGTGTGTCTGAGATTTGGAGAGAGAGAGAGAGAGAGAGAGAAAAAGAAAGAGAGAGAGAGAGAGAGAGAGAGAGATAGTGTCGGGAGGATATCAGGAGCTATTACTGACAGAACTTAATGTAAAATGTACACGCACGCACATGCACACACACGCACACGCACCCACACACACACACACACACAGAGAGGTTTATGGCTCTATGAGCCATATCCTGACAAATTACACTGGGTTGACTGTGGAAACCGGATAAGGTAGAGCAGTGGTCCCAGCAGCCCAGTGAATCAGCAGGGAGAATGGCGTCTGGCCCAGGCTGCCCTAAATAGAACTCATCTGAAATGGACAGATAAACACTGGCCACTGGGGCCCCTGCTGGATCAGGGGGTGTCCATTGTGACCCACTGAACTTGGAAAGGCACAATCTGCCATTTAGCCTTCATGTGTGTGCTCTTGTGTACGTATACTGGTGATGTTGAGCATATCTCTCCTATCTGTACACCCCTTTGCGCTCCCTTTGCCTTCACCCGTACCTCTCTGAAATTTCTCTCTGTGCGTTGCAACAGACAGAATGTGTTTACTCAAAATGCTAAGCAGTGGAGCCACATCAGGAACTGGACATACAGGCCGACAAGCTAGCATCGAAAAGTAGCAGGGCCAGATTTTAAGAACCGCTTCCACCAAGCAGTCCAGTTCCAACCAGTTCACTCCAGTCCAGTCCAATTCGGATCATTAAACACTAGAACGGTTATTTTAGCGTTTCCATTATTATTATGGCGATCAGCTGAGAATCCGGCCTACATTGCTATCTGCAGTGGTAACACGGCATTGAGAGAAAGACCTTGGACCAAAAGAAAGTGGAGCAGAGCATTCAAAACATCTGAACACCATCAGCTGTCTATGGACATCATAACAAAAGTGGTAACAGCATCGACTGGATAGGGGTCAAAGTCATTGGTCAGAGAGAGATAAACATGTGACAACAGAGACCCCTCCTTGAACTGAGATGGGGTTACCATCTCCCTCACTTAGACCATGAGATGCAGTTGGAAACTCAAGGTAAAGAATGACCGACTGCGCTCACATTAAATTAATCCTGATAGTTATGACTTGTGTCCGACTAAAAACTTGAATGACCGATTTGCTTCATAACATGAATTTGGATGTCAAATTTGGTATCGCTCGTTTTATAATACAGGTCTGTGATTTCATTCCTGGGAAGGTGTGTGTATGTGTGTTTGAATCCAAGTAAACATTCAGTCATTATTCATTCATTATTGGAAACTCTATACTTCATATTTCTTGAATTGTTTGCTTGCCTGTAGGCACATTTTTTAATTTTCAGCTGACGGGATGTGCACTGCAAGAGTCTAGGTTACATAGCAATTAATTGGATATAATTGAACACTGGCTCTATTTTCCATATAATTAGTAGCAGATTACATAGTTATTTCTCCATGTAACATTTTTGAAATTATTTTGAAATTGCAAACCCATGAGGCAAAGATCATTGCATTTGCAGAGTGAAAGCTGCACCCGACTCCCAAACTGTATACAGTCATTAAGATAATGTGTGAGCAGCGTCCCTTTATGCCTCAACATGCTTTAACATTCCTGTAAGAGATGTGGGGATTAACAAATGGCTTTTCCGTGGGTGGCTTCAGCGATTACATGCTTTTTTTTACTAATGTGTTTCCATGTAACATAATAAGTAAAAATGTCGACATTCATGCGTACGAGCATGCACGTATGTGCATATGTGTGAATGTGTGTGTCGTTTGCATTTTTCAGATGTTGCTTTTGTGTTGTTGACTTAACCCCGTCAGGTGCAGAGAAACCTAATCCTGATCCTCCTCACCGGCATGTTCGCCTCATAGGGGAACACCCTGATGCACTGCGAGACAGACTCAGATCTCAAGTGCATGTTCACTCACACACACGGCTTCTGATTTCAAGATGTACTCCTGTGTCACAAAACCTCTACCATGCATGCCACAAATGTGAAACTTCATCACGCAACAACATACACTGGAGGTTATCAAGCATATGAGAATGAAAAGAGTATAATGTGTCCAAAAAGCACTTAAATCCTTTAAACGCACAAGGACAAAGCTTCAAAGTAAAAAAAGAATCAAAATCCCTTCTATGAATACCGAAGCTTTTCGCAGACTGATTAATGTAAAGTGTTGACTTCCATTGTGTGAAGTCAACACATTATTAGGGAAGTGACATAGTTAGAAGTTAGTGCCAAGCAGAAGTGCCACAAAATCAATAACACATTGATTTGCTGTCACGCTGTCAAGTGTGGATGTTACAAGTGTCATCTCCAGTTAAGCTTCTTTTTTTTTTTTGTTCAAAAGGAAGAGCTACAAAATGTAAGGCACAACGCAAAGAATTGCATTTCCACCCTTAAACAGTTAACACACGGCTGGGGTTCACACCTATAATCCCCTGATGACACTGTGCTGTTCCACCCTGGGTAAAACAAACAGGGTGTGGGCCCCACATTGTCAGGATCAGATGAGGAGTGTGTGTGTTTGTGTGTACTTGCCATGCTTGTGTGCAAAGCTTTTTAGACCTGACAGTACACCTGGATATACTGCAGTTGCCACACCTGCCACACCTGTACCCCTGGAATGCATATGCCTTACGCTCATGTGTGCGCCTGCACGTGAAGACGCTAACAAAATATCTCAGAGTGTGTGAAAAAAAAAGAATCTCGAGCAGTTGCACTGACCGCTGTGGGAAGATATTGCCTCCTCTGCACATGTTGAACCCAGGGTGCTAAACCGCTCCTGAAATTTAGGACGACTAAAACGAACACTGGGGAAGGCGATAAGCAGTCAGCATTTGGGGTTGATTACTTGTCAGTGTATCGTACTGAGTTCTGCTTACTGAAGGTGCTGTTTCTCTATTCTCAAGCAGCTACTTCCTCTCCAGTGCTAACAGCAGTATGTTAATTAACCCAGATGTACTAGACCAAAAAACACCCCACACACACACACACACACACACACACACACCTGAGGATTTGAAGTGCCTCCTCTGAGTTCTGCAACTCATCAGACAGTCGTCTCCACCTCAGCAGTGCCTTCAGGTCAGACTGTTCCGCTGCCTCTTGTAAGGAAAGCTAAAGGGAGAAAAACGGAAAGTTATAAAGACGTGAGGGGAAAGAATTAAGAGGAGGAAAAATACAAATATGGTGAATTTCATCAGCAAGAACAGAAGGAGTCAAATGCACACTAATATCACGATGCAAGCGGCCCTGCTGCTACCTCTGACACTGTGGTATTGAGTTTGGCAGCAATAACAAGTCCGCTTTAATCTGTTCCTTCAGAGCCAAGCACACATCAAAAAGGTGATATGGTTAACAGCGCACACATAAGAAAAACATTTGTGTAACTCTAGACAGTGTGGGAAAGTAAGGAGGAGGATTAGATCTGTATCAGCCCACCAGCTCTGCAATTAAGCAAATGATTCATAGCAATGCTTCACCCTTCACCTTTGTCCTGTTGTTTCCCTCATCTTTATGCAGGTATACTTTTATCAACATTATTAAAAGGACACAAGCTCCAAATGATCAGCTTCTTTAAAATGTCCCACTTTTTGAGGAGTGAGTGACGGTAGTACTTTTAGGAGTGTGGTCTTGCGTCAGGGGATTCGGGTTTGGATGTTCGTTTTGTGGTTGGCCCAGAAACTCTTTTCTCTTTTTGTTTGGATAACATCTCTGACCTGTACGTTTCTTGTTCGTCCTTTTTTTTTTCTGAAAACTCTTATTGCTTTTGAGAATGTTGGTCTTCCTGGGGTGACGGGCTGAAAAAGGCCACCATTAAGTTACTTTGATAAAATAGCTGCTGTAAACTGCAATCTTCAGGCATTGGTTTTACTGTACTTGTTGTGCTTGGGCCCAAATAATGTCCTCCAGGTAGGTGGCAAAGCCCTCACTGATCCATTCTTCAGTCCAGTCTCTGGCTCCAATTACCAGGCCGAACCAGGAGTGGGCAATCTCATGGCAGATCCTGGACCCGCACAGAGTCAGGTCGTTCTCTCCAGAACCAAGACTCCCAGCACACAGCACACTCTGGGACAGGAACATGACATGGGGGCTGGGGAAGATAAATGACAATAATACAAAATGAATGAGGGAGATAAAGTCGGGAATAAATTACAAAAGGGAGGAAAAGAGTGAGAAATGAGTAAGGGAGTGAGGGATGGAAATAGGATTAGAATAAAGGATTAGAATAAAAATGGTTTTAGAATCAAGGAGGTAAAGTAAATGAGAGAAAAACTACAGCGGGGACAACAAGAGATCACTGAGAAAGAAAACGATGACCACCCTTCAAAAAGATCGAAGAGTTACTGAAGTAAGGTTACACACCTATGATTACAGAAAATCTGGCTTGAACACGCCATGTACGGTAAGCCGAATCAACATGTGTGCGTACTAATGAGTATGGGAGTCACTCAATGCCCATCCCTTTAACCTTCTTCCACATTATTATTGTTATTAGCAAAGGGCAGCTTACTCACTAAATGTTTTTGCCAAATCTAACTGCCTTGTAAAAACAAGAACATTATGTTCCCTTGACTGAAATGATCTACTAACAATGGGTACAACTAAATAAATGAAATTAGAAATTCTGGGAGGTTTTGGCCAAATGTTAAGAATTCATCAAGGCCGGGTGCACACCTCCTCTTTTGCTTGTGAACACGACTTCAAAGCACTACGACACATTTTAGGTTTTAAGAGGAGATACAAGTTGTCATGATTTTATTTATTTATTTTACAGTAAAAGAAAATTCTTAACCAAAGCCATCCACTTTTAAGATATTTATAGAGATGAAAAGGAAAGGATTAAGAACAAAGCTTAGCATATGACTATATAATGAACCTCTTTAATTATTGACTTTAATAACTGACCGATTTATTGAGAAACTAAGTTAATTTACCTTGCTCTCTTCTCACAAAGAAACTTATAGTGATGATGTATTTTAAGATTATGTAAAACAATCTGAATATATAATAATATATTTATTATTATTATATTGACAGAACAGATTGGCAACATCCACATACTAAAATACACAAAAAGAATCATATTAACAGTGCCTGTGTATGTGTGTTTCTTAATCAACAACAATTCAAAAGCCACATTAAGCTTTTCAGCAAATAACAGCAGTTTATTGAAGCTCTGAACCAAAGAGGAAATAACAAGGCTGTGAGCAGCTGAATTACAATGTAATGGTTGCAAATTTGACATGGTAAATACAATTCAATATAGAAAATGGTTTCCCTTAATGTCCATGTTAGATGTCTTGTTAAAAATGTTGAAGTTAATTTGATTTTACCTTCAACTTTTCTCCTTGATCAAAGAAGTAACGTTTAGGTATGACAAGGGTCTGGAAAGTTTCACCGCTCATGATTGTTGCCAGCAGAGAACACTGAGCTGCTGAAATAGAATTGGCCCCGGCCCACACCACATTCAGATGAGTATCTAGTGTACAGTTTGCTGGTCAAATTATAGTGTAGGAAAAGGTTTTGAAGAAACATGTCGGATGTTTTTCTTCAAAAGGAAATTCAAAGAGTGAAATATTTGAGATTCTATCATCTTTTGGGGGCTATCAGCTACTCGGGGCATCCTCAAAAATGCCCCGACTAGACTAAGAAGTCTACAGCCATGCTAGCGACTCTGTGAGGCACAGTGGTGCTCTAAATGCTGAAATCATCATGCTCACAATGGCAATGCTAACATGCTGAGAGAAGTAGGGCGCCCCACCAAACCCACTTAGTATAACAACTGAACTGGGTAGAGCCATGTCCTAGCCTTCCAGGGGTAGAAAACATGAGCAGCAGACACCCTGCACAACCCATTACCCTGGTCACAGAGGAGCATGGGAACATGTCGCTGTAACAAGCCACGAGGGTAAAAGGGAGTGGATGCCAACGGCGCTGATCTGGAGCTCCGGTTCGTTCAGCGTTGCAGCAAACAACCGGAAGCAATGCCACTGCGGTTGGTTTTGAATCTTTGCAGCGCTCAGCAGGCCGGGCAGGCTGTATGGCTGTATGGCACTCGAAGCAGGTGCACAAATATCAGTCCCAACCATGAGGCCAGGACATGACGGGCACTTACGAGGTTCTTCAAGCTGGGACTCCATCCGTGGAGATTAACCGACATTGCCACGCTCACTGCTCTCCCTAAGTTTGAACCACATCCACATTACATTTGTGATAATATACAGGATCTGTCTGACACACTGTAGACTATCAGCTTCACATAGACACAGGAATACAGGACAGGACATGTGATTTCTAACCATGAGACAGAACTAGTTGAACAGGACCTATAGGAGTGATCTGTCAAAGGCAAGGTCATAGCTTAAGATTGTTCTGGAGCCTTCTTTACTTCTGTCTTATGTAACGGGCTCTGTGCACCATGAGGGGCTTTGGGCCGACTGTGCGTGACAGACAGGCAATTCTTCAAAAGAAGAATGGGTGAAGGGTCACAGAGGTGCTAATGAATGGTCTCTCTCCCTCTGCTGGCCCATAAAACAACATTGTCTAGAGTTCCCCCTCACACTCTCTAGATCTTAAGTGTCCAGGCCACTATTGATCCGACAATGCTGGGAGAATTTATGGCAAACTGCAAGTATGTTTCAAAGGGTCATACCACCCTACGACTATGTCAAACATGTTTAAAGATGCCTCTACGTTACAGAAGAAAGGTTTTTATCTCTCCGTTTCACTTCATTCTAGTCCACTTTGTTAAGCATCTTCGTATGTTAACTACATGTGAACATCACGTAGTAATAAAACCACACAATGCAGTCAAAGCGTCTAAAGTCATAAAGAATGGTTCTTACTTCCTGACACAGGAGCGACAACCACTTCACCCGTTGGATTGACAGTAAATGAGCTGCTCTTGTGAAGGAAAGATTATTTGCTTAAAACAGTAGATGACAGAGGACTTATTTTCCTTTCTTACGTAACCCTAATTATGGTGACAAGTCGATTACGAAGGAAAACAGTGAGTTAAGACATAGGTTAGTCCGGGTCTGCCAGACAGTCTATTTTAGAGGGAAACCTAAATTGGCCATCTGAGCACACAAATGCTCTGTATTTCCCAGAGGATTGCATTATCAGATAGAAGGCAGGCTATTGGCTTTTGTTACTTAGGAACATGTCAACATCATACAAAAGGCCTCTTATGGGCATCATTTCCGTGACAGCATCTCTAAACCTAATCCTGTGTTTTTTCTGATTACACAAACAAAAGCTCTCACTGGAGCAGGGGGATGCTAACATTAGCCTTATGAGTTTCTTTGTAGCCTAATCTTATTCCCCCACAATTGGATAAGAACGCCTTTGTTGTCAGCTCCAGCGGTGCGTTATATGCGTGCGTCTGTGTGTGAAACACAAAGACAGCCTTTCAGAGACGGCGCTTGCACATGCTCCGCTGAGGATGCGGAATCCATCACGACAGTGATAAATAGTGTCATCCCCACCCTGGTGAGGGTGAACAAACAACAGCATCTTTCACATGCTCTGATACAATGAGTGACATTAGTTGACATCAGGGACCTGTCAGGGACACATGCATGAAAACACAGAAGAAGAAAGGTGTATCCATATGTGCATATGCAACACCTGCACATATGGATACACCTTTCTTCTCCACTGTAGATCTGAATCTGTGTTGGGGAGGAATGTTTGTCCCCGATTAACAATCAACAGTGTCTGTGCTGTTTTTTCAAATAAGGTATTAGACATTAATCTGTAAGCAAATACTGTCTTCCAAATTACAAAACAAATGATTCACTAAAGCTCCGGATCGGACCAATAATTACAATCAATCAAGCATTAAGTGATAGTGATTCATCTTTAAGAAACGGTGTACTAACATGATACTCATACAACGTCTTTGCATCCCACATGTGGTTGGTAAAACATTTACACCTTAGAGTAAAGAAACTAATATTAGTGTTCCTGTCACATGTCTGTTTTTGTAATTTAATGTTTTGCCTTTAGGTGTCATAAAGACGTACTCTCTACTCGTCCTTACTTAGCTCTCTTATGAACAAGGCATGAAAGAAACTGAATCACAATATCTGAATATATGTATATAATATCTAATTGGATGCCAAACATGAATTGTCATCTCTACTGTCAATTATATCTCTTCTCTTGACTTCGTTCATGTGGTTTGTCTTGAGGCTCAGATAAAAACTACGCACGAATATGCTCAGAAACTCACACACAAGCACTGCAATGCATGAGAACACTCTACACTTGTATATATGTAAAAGCCTTAAAACAGCGCTATGAATTCATATCCAGAGGGCGATAAAACAAAGTGATCACGATGAGAGGCTGTCTGCATTTAGTAGCACAGACATGGACCTTAGGTGACCTTTCTGATGGAGGTGTACATCGTCGGGTCTAAACGCACAAAATGAAATACTCATTAAAGCCCTCCTGTGCTTTCTCACGAGACAACCTCACGACTCTGAGTCACCCACGGTGACTTGGCCTTGAATTTCAGAGGTGTGAGTCAGGGCAAGTCTCAATTTGGTGCGCACACAGATTGCAATACTGTTTCGCTCCTCCATCTCTCCATCCATTATTCATCCCTCCATCCATCGTTCCTGGCTGGTAGGCCATTTTTCCCCAGCGGGACACTTCCATGCATAATGCAGCAGTGGCCCTATCATAGTCCTATAATTGACATCCCTAGCCTAGCTGAGCTCATAGCTGGGGACACCAGTAAAACAGCCCCACGAGACATCGGGAGGAGAAGAAAAAAATGATGGGAGCTGAGTGTGCACTGTATGTGTAAATGAGAGAGCGAGCGCAAGAAAAACGTAAAGAAGGAGATACAATTCGACAACATAGATATAAATATTGTGAGTACACAGATACAGTGAATGAAAAGATGATCTGATAGATACTCATGGAGAAAGAGAGAGGAGAGAGAGAATCCTCTGTTATGTCACTGTGAGGAGTTGTTCTCTTTCCCCAAGTGCAGTGTCAACTCCCTGGTGTGATACCAGCTGAACCAGTGTGACACAGTTCTTACGGCATCGCTGGTGGAGCTTCACACATCGTTTGTTTGCATGTTTTCTACATAGGTATGCAGCACTTTTTAATGACAGACAGGTGAGGAGATAGACAAAAGCCACACAAGAGATAACAAGCACACAAACAACTTTGCCTATCCTTGTTCTTTTGTGTTCAAGCAAAAGGTTGGAGGGGTCGGCCTTTCCTAATGTCAGCTTACGGAAAGACGCTTTGTCTCCTTTCACTCCCTCTTGCGCAGAGTCTGTGGGCTATTTTAGACACGGGGGTCTATTTGACCAAACTCCTACCAGCCTTCGTTCCTTTTTCACAAGTCTGACTTCAAATGTCTGGCATTCCAGGCTGGCTGCAGATCAGCTCTCTGCTCCCAGACGGGGCCCCACAGGGCCAGGCCAAATGCCACTCCATGTAGGGCCTGATCATATGAACAGGGGCCAGGCTGGGGCCCCTAGAGGGCCGCTCCACCCACCTCCACTGCATCGCATCAGAGCCTGAAAATAAATAGCAGAAAAGATATCCGAGGTCATCAGGAACAAGGAGGCGTCTCTGCTGCTCACGTCTTGAGAAAATGAGGCGCTGTAGACGCGTAACAAATAAATGACGATAAGATTGAATTTTCTAGTTGTAGTCAAGTGCTTAATCTTAAAAGCCCATTCATGCATACGTGTAAGCAGGTCAAATTTGTATCACACTGAAGGGATCATGTGGGTCATAGCCTGATGAGGTCAAGAATGCCTGTGTACACACACACACACACACACAACGATGCAATAACTGAATAAGGTGCACCAACATAACCCAACACAGGCGCACACACACACACACACACACACACTCACACACACACACGCACACGCACACACACACACACACATTCAGCAAATACTTTGAATCCGTATCAGCTAGGAAGTGATAGCAGATGTCTGATCTATCTGATCTCTTAACAGTAAAACAATCCACAGTGCAGTTTGTTCCATGTTTAGTGCCAAGTCCAAAAAATTATGTCACACCAGAGGAATGTTCTTGAGAGTGTGTGTGTGTGTGTGTGTGTGTGTGTGTGTGTGTGTGTGTGTGCGTGTGTGTGTGCGTGTGTGTGTGTGTGTGTGTGTGTGTGTGTTGGAGCATAGATTTAAAAACAGCGTGGACACGTATTTGTATATTAAGTTAAAAGATTATGGGGCGTCTGTAATATATGTTGCCCAAAATGCGTTCTTTTTCTAAAATACTGCTGGTTCTGTGGTGTTTGCATTTCAAATCTGATGCCTGCAGTGCGCCACAGCGCCATCAAATGAAGCGCGTCAATTATCGCTTTCAGGGCTTTTGGACCTTAAGTGAGCACTAAAGCAGTGTGAGTTCGCCTGGCCACAACAAGCCCCTGTCAATCAGTCTCAGCCAGGTGTTGACGTGACATTTACGTGACATAACCCACATTCCTGTATCACTGCAGCTATTTTCATGCAAACCCCATCACTCATCGTAAAGCACTCAGCAGAATCCCTTGGTTTCTACTTCCGTCTCATTGAAGAAGACAGGATAAATGTATTTCACAGGATTATAGTTTGAGACATGTTTTGCCTGTGGGGTAATAAATAGACA
Source organism: Cyclopterus lumpus (assembly GCF_009769545.1). Lineage (NCBI taxonomy): Eukaryota > Metazoa > Chordata > Actinopteri > Perciformes > Cyclopteridae > Cyclopterus > Cyclopterus lumpus. The sequence goes on from NC_046974.1 coordinate 20,003,938, forward strand.
ATTTGTCTCTCTTCTATAAGTTGAGAAAGCGAGACAATACGGAGATGTAAAGCGAGACCACTCGGTACAGCAGGGAAACAAGAAGTGTTTGACATAATGTAAAGATGGATAAAGGCGAGATCAAAGGGAAATTTACTCTTTGTCTTTAATAAAGAGGTTTGAGGCGGCTGTAATGAAACCATTGACCTTCTGGTGGCGTTATAGGTAAGTCAGGCAAAGTTATTCTTTTTCTAAATGTCCATTAATGCCTGTATAAAATGTTAACACAATCCAGTTCATAGTTGTTACCTACATGATATTTCACGATTGACCAGCAGACCGACACTGCCCTCCATAGAGGCAAGTTGCTAGTGTGGCTAAAAGCATTTCAAAAGCGGTGCATCTTGGAGCACAGCTCTCTCCCCAAGGCTAAAAGCAAATCCAGACATCGGAAGCATTACCACCGAGCATTTCACAGCACTTTGTTTCAAATATCTCATTTTGGCCGGTTCAGCGCAGAGGTCCCACGGACATTAAGCCGTCTGGCTTTGCACAGACAACTGAAATAACCCTCACACCCCCTAGGTTCCACTATCCACACACGCCCCCAGGATGCCACACCAAGAGCAGCAGCAGTGTCCCCCTACCCCATACAATGGACCCATCCATCACTCCAGGGAATGGGTCCTCTGGACTCATTCATTAGTTAGTAGAACGGGGTGTGCAGTGACAGGCCCGTCTTGCCACAGCCTCTAATCCAGAGTTATGGCACAGTGTGCCTGTGTTACTGTTAAATGTAGTACTATTTGCCAGCTGTTGCCAGCAGGTTCACATCTGAGGGCAGTTAAAAGCCACGTACTATCACTCACAAACCACTGATGACAATGGAAGCTTATATGGCACCTGGGAATAAAACATGACACATGATAGTGGTTAGTTTTGCACAATGCTGCACATTAATATAAACTACTCTAATTGCATGTCCACAACAAATCGGATAACCCTCTCCTGTCATAATTGTGAGACGGTACGGTAGAAGAGCAGGTAAACCTACACCCAGATAGAGAAGGGAAGTCGAGAGGCCCAAGATAACTCGAAAGGAATGCTCAATAACAACACACTTTCTAAACTGGCCCCTGCTATCTTCATTAAGAGCACAGAGCAACGAGAAAAAGAGACAAGGAAAGCTCGAAGAGATGGAACGCTTGTGGGGTTCGGGGCCGCCCCTGTGTGTGTTCAGCAGGGAGGCGAGCAGAGAATCAAGGGCTACACGGGAGAAAAAAGGGAAAAAAACCTCACCTAAAAATCTCAACTACTGTGCAATCACTTTAAAAAGTGTTCACAGGGCACTCCCTCTCCTTCGGTCCAGGTGCAGGCATGCAGGAGCTGCCTTTTCAACTCGCCACGCTCTTTTGTGTGGCTACAGAAAAGAGGGAGATACACTGAAGGTGGGAAGAAAGAAACACCTCATCCTTGGACTATTTGATTAACAGCTGTCTCCCGAGCCAAAAAATGCGACCCCCCCCCAATCCCGCCCTCCCCAACATGAACCGCCCACCCCCCCCCCCCCCCCCCCCCCCCCCCCCCCCCCCCCCCCCCCCCCCCCCCCCCAAATGCCTCCTGAAAGAGCAGGTCTTTGTCGCACACTTCTAGGGTTACTTCATAGATTAAACTGCAGGGGAGAGCAGAAAGGCAAGAAATCCACTGGGACGTCAGAAGAAAGAGGGGAGGACAATTGGTGGGAGGACTGGGAAAGAAAGTAAGGAGGAGTAGAGAAAAAAGAGACAAAGGGTCAACAAGGAGGCAGAAGGCACAAATCAGTAAGGGTGTGATGAGATATCATGGCCAATAAGATATAAGAGTAAGACTCATGTTATTAACTGGGGAAGGTTAAAATGAACATTGAGTCTTTTTAATTTTCCCTTTGAGGTCTGCCATTATATTTCATTTACTTAAGATGGCAACAAGCAGCCTTTCTTCAAAGTGAATGATCTTTCCTTAATGATCAGCTTCATCTTTTAAAAGCTGTTGGTTTTGTAATCCCATTAACACTGACCACTTAGTAAAGTATGCAGGTTTGAAGAAACTACGAATTTCTAAATCCGTTATTGTAAGTGTCTCTTTGCAAATGTATGTTGTTAGTGCTTTGTTGTTAACAATTAGCACACATGGATGTTGCTTGCATTCAAAAGGTTGCCGTTTGGAAGCAAGTCTGAAATGATAAGTCTCTTGCAGCTGCATTACCTACCATGTGGGAATAAGTAACAACTTCTTCCATACTGACAATAATTAAAACCCATTGTCTCCAAAAGCATGTGGCATGCTTTGGGAAATAGTCGGCAGTAATGTGAAGAATATGTGATTTCTAGTAATGGGTTTAAAACATGCCAAAAACACCAGTCTGGTCCTATTAAAAATGAAAAAAGAGCTAAGGTGGTACACGTAAGAGCTCCAGGGCAACGGGTGATTACCCTGCAGGGTGCGACCCCCCCCCCCCCCCCCCCCCCCCCCCCCCCCCCCCCCCCCCACTTTCCCCCCCCCCCCCCCCCCGGCACTCCAGCTCCAGCTCCAGCTACTTCCTCCCAACAGGGACTAATGGCCGATGTAACTTCCTGCAAGCCCATAAACAAACAATGCAGTCAACTGAAGTCAGGCTGAAAATCCTCCAGTGCCACTTAGAGAGGTCAAGAGGTATACACCAGTCATAACTTTGACCTAGCGCCTGTGACAGTTATATGGCTGCCTAGGTTGGCTGTACTGCAAAAGGAAGTGAGCAGTTTAAATACTTGATGCTTTTTCTCCCTATTTCTTCGGGCAGCCACCGCCGGTGGGAGAGTTGTTGTTGTTGTTGTTGTTGTTGTTTTTTACTTCCTTTCATGCAAAACACAGGAGGATCGGGGGGTAAATTTTAAGAAGTATGAAAACTACTAATAAAGCCTGTTTGTGTTATTCTGCGATAATGAAAGGAAGCTGGCAATAATGCAATGACACGTGTTGACAGATGGATATGTTTAAGTATGAATGTGTGGGGGTTTAATCGGAGCCCGCCACTAAGCGGTGTGGGAAGGCCCTCAAAAAAATAAATAAAAGGATTACGCATCGATCTGACTGGTTCAATTACAATTATAACATAAGGATAACACAAAAGCCCAAAAACAAGTTAACTTAATTTTCCCCACCAGAGACAAAAAGTAATGACAATTGATCTGTTAAGCATTCCTCTGCGTCATCCCATTGCTCTAAATACACATCCTTACACACTTATTTGAACAATACATGCATTCATACAAACACAAGCACAGGAATCTGCCTGTCTACAGTGAAGAAAAACAAATCCCACATCAACCGCACTCCTAAAGGGCCTGTTTCAACACATTTCTCGACGAAATGTGGAGGGGGAAAGCACCGCTCTCTCGGGGGACGTCAGCCATGTCTTGATTTGGGCACGCTGCAAACGCAGTGATCTCTGATTAGTCGTACAAGTCCAGCGCACTGCGCTCTGGGACTCACAGACCTCGGCTTCAAAGAGCGAGAGGAAATGCTGTGCCCTTCCTGTCACTCCCAGTCGGAAGCAAATGACGTGGTTGAGATGTGATGTGGAGATTACGCATCCAAATAAAAAAAAAAGAACGAGAAAAAAAGTATGAGCTAAGGCACATTAAAATAAAGACACAGATGTACAAATGCACATACACACAAACAAATTGGGCCGAGTAGGAAACAGTGGGCGGTTTGACCATGACAGCTCAGAGCAGATTCATTAGAACTGTGGTTCACAACATGTTGTTCAAACCCTTCAAATTTAAAACAATGAGCTTTTTGATACGGACTGGAAACAGAAGTAACTTTGAAGCTGCGAAATGTTAGGATTCTGAGCATGAAAACAGCAGCAAACAACGATTGTCTATGTAAAGATAACGTGGAGGAATGTCAACCTGGGAAGAGAAGAAAGTCGCTCTCCTGTGTATATCAATCTTCTCCTAACTTTGTTGACATAGTCGAGCCATCAGGTAAAAACAATTTGCGTCACCAGCATTTCTGCCGTGGTTTGCTCTGTTCGCACTGTTAGCTGCTAGCCGCACGGTATAGAGCAACTTTAAGGGGTTTAAAGGAGTGTGCGTGTGTGTACAATGCAGACCTGCCTTTACTTGACTCCTTAATCTTCGGTTTCCTACGCCCCCCCCACCTCCCCTTCATGCCTCTGTGAATCCTCCCGTTTTGCCTCTGCCCTCCATTCTGTGTATCACGCTGTAAAAGCTTCATGCCTCCTTGCCACAGCTCCCTGTCCTATAGCCCCTCCACTCCTGCTGTTTCTTCAGGGGCACTGCACACAAACATCGCTTGGCTTGGTCCCAAGCACTGGGGCCCACATACCTCCCAATCTCTAGATTAAATAGCGCCAGTCTCTGAAGTCCTTCCAGGGGCTAATGGCTTTTGTTGCTGGGAATAATCCACACATCCTCTCCCACATCCTGGGGGTCCGCTGGCCTGTCGTGAACCTCGCCTTTGCCCTCTTCATCTCTCTCTCATCTCCATCTCAATCTACGCTTCCATTTCGGTCGACTTTCCCGCCTACTCATGGCACAACCCTGTGGTTAAGTGCGGAGACATGCAGGACCGCCGCACCACCCCCATTGAGGGGAGGATGCAGTGAGTTGACACTGGGTTGAGGACCCATGCAGAGTTTATAAGGAGCCAGTGCAGGTGCTGTCTGAAGCTTAATGAAGGCCCTAAATCTCTTCTCTGTCATCTGCAGCTAACTGGAGTCTAAGCAGCCAGGGCAAGAGGGATAAGTGCCTGGGAGCTATCTTCATAAAGGAAAGAAAACATCCATCAGGCAACAGCCACAGCAGAGCAGCCTCAGTGTTAGCCCTTGATGCCCGTTCAAAAGAAATACAGCAGGGAGACAGATTTTCACAAGATCAGGGGAGAGATTTTCCGCAGATCAAAGAGCACTCTGCACTTTGGGTTAATTACAACAGAAGACGAATGCAAAGTTGAGAACTTGTCGCTCTCTGTCCTTCAAAATATCTCGGGTTGAGACTCCTCCTGGCTGTAATGTCAGAAATGCACACAGAATACACATTCAGGTATGAGCTCATATCCTGTCTGGGGCACTTTTCTCGAGGGAGGCCGCCGGGGGAGAGGAGAAAGACAGACGGATAGAAAGAGAGACTGTGGTTGCAGACCGCAGACACTGGGACAACGTTCACTGACCACCCTAATCCCTTTACTTTATCAACACAATATATAAAAAGTAAAAAGCCAGTCAATGATGGTCTTTATTTTTGCTTCAATTTCCAATTTTAACTTCCTTCATATGGCTACGGGCTGGCATGCAGTCATATCTTCAAGCATACCATATGCCAGCTATATTGCAGAGAAAACATCAAACTTGATTTCCAGGGAAACTATCTCTATTGTAGAATGCTAGAGGCCAGACAGGAGAGTGATTGACCGTACAGAGAAATGGAGAGGACGGCAAAACAAAGAGAAACAGAAAGTCAGGAGATGAAAAGAGGAAAATGAGAGACGGTGGAGAGCGAAGAAGAAGTGACTGAAACAGGACACTACCGATGTTAAGTAGAAGAATAAAATAAAACAGGGGAGAGTAAGGGAATACAAGGCGGATGAATATGGAAAAGAAGTCGAGGGGACAGGAGCTAAAGAGGGAACAAAGAAATACATAGAGCAGAATTATTTCCAGTGCACAGGACAATGAATCTGTCATTCAGTGGCTTTGCGCCCACCCATCTGCCCCTGGACCTCTGTTTAAACTGCACACCAACAGACAGACGTAAATATACACATGTCTAGTGGGGAGCACAGAGTCTGCAGAGCACCTGGAATCTCTGCTAGTAAAATTTAAATAGATATATAATACAGCAGACTATTGACTGAGTAGCTGAGTGAATGAAGCTGTGCCCAGACAAGATGTGAGCCATGTATTCTCATCCAAAAGGATCAGGGTTTTTGGGATCTTGGGGTGGGGAGAAATTAAAGAAGGAAGAACCATGTTGTGTTTGGAGGAGGTAAGGAACATTTTACTGAGTGTCAACTTCATGGCTAAAATGTAAAAACAAATGCGAGCAGGTTTAAAGGAGAGAACTGTTTGGGGCGGGGGAAAAGGATGAAGGAAGAACGAGGTGGTGAGGTTTTGGAAACGAGATGAGGAAAGGGAGGAAGGAAGGGAGGGAGGGAGAGAATAGATAAAGTAAAGAAAAGTAGTGGGGAAGTCGATGGGAGAACACATGGGCTCAGGAAAAACTCCCAAAAAAATAGAAAATAACCTTTCACAGGGAAAAAAAGAGAATAAACCTTCAGGAGAGCAACAGAGGAGGATCCCTCATCCAATAGATGTCATGTGTACAGATGAACAGCGTTACAGAGTTACAACACATTCAAAGAATATGACAGAAACTTATGAGAAGAACACAGGGACAGTGTACGGAAACAAAGGATTTAAGTATAGGCTGAAGATTCCTTTGTCTGCCAACTTATATGCGTTTACATTTTGTCTCGCTTCAATCTAGTGCAGCACGAGTATTGTGTCGTTACTGTTTGGCAACATTCAGTCTTAAACTCACAACTGAAACACATGGATGTGCTAGTTGACAGCAGTTATATTTATTTAGTTATATTGGAACCAAAGGAGAGATGACAAGTGACTGAACAGAGTTCGCATTAAAGAGTCGGACTCTTTAATTCAGTAAAGAATTCCAATGTGGAAGATCTCCTCGATGAAGATTGAGAGGTTTGGAAATGTGAAGTATGTAATTAATCATGCAAACCAGGATAAAGTTGAATAAAGTGCTGACTTTGTTGTGGCAAATCTTTGATGTTCTGTTTATTTACAACTTGATTGTAAATGATTGTTCAAACATTGGCCTTTAAATGACAGCAGAATACAGTAAACATACTACGCCGTACTGAAGAACTTTAAAGCTGCTATATTTATTATAAGTATAACTCCTGTAGTTAATTAGCACCTTTCAGCGAATTATTTTGCTTTTAAGGCCTGTTTTGGGTCACTCTCACAGCTCTCATCCGCATCCTTTCCAGAAGGACAGCAAACAGAAGGTCACAGAAAACTGTAATAACTCTGTCGACAAACTAATTTCACCAGATGGTCAACATACTGGAGCATTTAGCAGTTATGAGATATTATAGATATTTCCCTCTGGAGTTGGTGGAGACCAAAACGGAGCTAAAGGGAGAGTGAATATTCAATTCAATTCAGTTTATTTTGTATAGCCCAAAATCACAAATTAGCCTCAGAGGGCTTTACAATCTGTACACATACCTTATGTCCCAGGACCTCACATCGGCTGAGAAAAAGCTCCCAAAAAACGTGTTGCCATGTTGCCTTCCTCTTGCCGTATTGGCCATTAAGGTGGCCATAAACACTTAACCCCAACATTTATTAAAATGTCGCTCTGTATCTGCTGGATGTGTAAAAAAAGTAATTATTTCTTCAATATAAATATAAAAGTGAAATAATTCCAGTGTTGTGTTCACAGGTTGTTTCTGCTGCCCCCAAGTGGTCAGAAAATCAATCATCGCAAGTTTTTTTCAATTTGAATTATTAAATCTTAATTCATATTCATACAGTTTTCTCGCTCTTCATTACTCCCTTACCCTTTGCTCTTTCCAGCTTCTTTTGCAAGGTTAACATATTACATGATTCTGCTAAAGACCCAGTTGTCATTACCTGGCCATGCCCAGACTGGAGAACCCTGCTGGAACGATGAGAACATCAAGGCGGGGAAAGGGGTGGACCCCCAGAACGGCGTGGGCTGCAGCCAAACATCGCGGCAAAAGCTTTAGGACTCCCATCTGCAAGAGGAAGGCAACGGGTTTCTCAAAACAACTGGCAACTATAAACGTGCAAGTTTAGCCTGAAGCAGATGTGTTTATGTTGATACAGATGTGTAGGATATACAATAGTTTGTGGGTACGTGTATTTGCTCTGGCATAGATGCATTGTGTATGTCAATGATGTGCTCCAGGTGAGAGGATATATAGTATCAAGTCAAAGGCAACTGCACCTTCTGTTTGTTACACATTTTTCGTCACTCATCTAACAAGAATCATCCGCTCAGAACTGACTGAACGTGACAAATCCTTTGGCCTAATACAAATAATATGAACACTATTTGAGCTCGAAATGTCTATTTAGAGTATGAGGAATGTTTTAAGTGGCCCTCATTGATTACAGTCTAGTACTTTTACCATTCAGCCAAGAGATGGCAGTTGAAAACCGCCGGCATAATGAAACAACTGATGCTAACTGTATCTTTTAATCGTACAAGGTATAATTAGCCTCAGTGGTTCTTTGTCAAAACTCCACCTGGGCTTTCTGCAGCAAGCAGTCGGGTCCAAACACACGGTGTGGAATCACCCGCTGGGACCTTGTCGACTGCTCAGTAAATCGGCAAGGGTAGTCGCCATGGGAACAAGGGATGCCGTCATTCACCATGCCTGAATAATCAGTTTCAGAGAGCACCTCATCCTCAAGCGACGAGTAACAGAATGCAGAGTCTGAGCGGGTGATCTGGTCTCCGCTGTAGCAGATTAAAAAATGCAAGCAAAGGTTAATAACGACAATTTAATGCATTTTGTTGATGTCTTTGTATACAGTTCTCGAGTTGGGGAACCAAATACGGCACCATGTGTCGCGTCTCTCTGTGCCATAAGCACGGCGATGAAAGCAGTGGAAATATGGAATACATACGTCACAAAGGCAAACCACAGTGATCCCAAAAATATCTCGCCGACATGCAATCACGCTCTAAATCCAACATCCAGCGCTCCCTCCCTCCTCAGCATCAGAGCCGTTCCAAAGGTTCTGAGCAACATCCAAGTTTCCTTCCATTAATTCGCTGAAAATAAAGGCCTTCCTTGTAGCGGGAGATTCCTGGGGCCTGCAGCAGGCTACAGCTGGGCTGCTGCTGGAGGAAAACCATGAGGGGAGGAGGGGGATTACTGGAAACCACTGGCAGACCTGCCAACCTGCTGGCCAGTGGAGAGGGAGACCCCATCCCAACCGTGCCCACAGCCAGCCGGCCCTCTCCAATGCCCCAGCCTGCACTCTATATCCTCGACCTCCGTACAATTTATGTGAGCTTTACCTCTTTTGGTCTCCAAAGATAATGTCTGCTGGGCACAATCAATGTACTATATACTATAGTACAAGCTTTAATATACTTGTCGTAAAAAATCTGATTGAGTACTGCACCCCTTACTTCACCTGCACCATTTTTGGTATGGCGAAAGGAAAGTTTCACCGTGGAATGTTGAAGGGCCAGACTTGGGTTAATAACAGTCTGGAGAGGAGGAGGAGGAGGAAGAAAAGAACACATAAAGAACAAATAATAAAATACCTGCCAGTCTTGACTGGAGAGCCCTTTACTACTTCACGGATGGAGCTTGGTCCAGACATAAGGTCAGCCTGGGCCCATTCCCTAGGTCCGGCCCCGAGTTTGTCCGTCTCGCCACAATCCGTCTTGTCCCTCACGACCCTTTCCAATGCTGGGGGGTTTTCTGATGGGACCTGGCGCCAGTGGCCCACTGCCAAGGTGAAGGTGGAGGCGGGCATGGGCATAGTGACGTAGTAATTCCAGATTAAGGAGCCTGCGGAGAGTAGAGGGAGGGCAAGAGAGAAAGGATCAAAATGTCAAAAGGTGGGGAAATGGAGAGGAAGACAGGCAGAGAGCGAAGGAAACATTTGGACTGAAATGACTTTTTTTTACTTGACTAGTCTGAAGACGTCTTATTCCTACATTGTGTTATTCTTACATCTTGTTATTCTTACATTGTGTTATTCTTACTTCTTGTTATTCTTACATTGTGTTATTCCGTATCCCTCATGCCAACTCGTCAAACGACACAGATCTAAGTACTGGTCGCTGGAGGCAGTTAACATTTTCCATGTCAATCAAAGAAATATGTAAATTTAGGATTTAAAAAAAATAATTCTCTTAAATCAGTTGTCAACAACCTGTACAGCTGCAGTCATTTTATCCACATCTGTATCCATTTTATAGAAAGTCTCTAGTGTTATTGTTACTGCCCCCCTACACAGGAAGTTGACACATCATTCTAACTCTGATTTGTGTTTGGTTGAAACAGATGCCAATGAGCACAACACATCATATCTATTTGAATTACGTCTAAGGGGAAACTTGTTTCAAAGTCAAACAAGCTAAATATATAGATATAAAACAAAATATTGCTTTTGTTATTGAACAAATAGTCACTTAACACTAAGCCATATTTTCGCGATAGATAAGAAGTCGTTCATGTTGTTCAGAAGGAGAGCTGTTGTGTGATTGTGGGCTACATTCATAAAATCGACTTGACTTCTACTGGTTTCAACAAAAGGTCTGCGAAATAACAGCTTACGTGTGTCCTCGTCCTCAATGGGTACAGTGGGCTCCTCCCCACTCATCAAAACCACACACCCACTGGGGGCCCGTACTGTTGCCTGCCACGTTGACATGGCAACAGGCGGCTCCTGGCAGGGGAAGAGTGCTCTGTTGTTGATGGGAGAACCGGCAGTGTAAACACACACCCTGGAAGGGTAAACAATGGTAAACTATAAACAACCCTCATGCAATTCTCAAAGGATCCACCAAACACACACACACAGAACAGAATATAATAATTATTGAACCGCTATTCTAGTCTCTAAACTGGTCTAATGTGGCAGGCTCAGAATAGTACACTGTCATTCGAGTAGCAGATATCAGAGCAGGTGTGCCACCAGTTTTAAAGTATTTAAAGACCGAGTCTCATCATGTGAAACCACAAAATGGTTTCATGATTTGCATCCCGAGACAAACCTGTTGTCCTGGTCTTCGGTCCACCTCACAGAACCTCCTGCTGGCCTCGTCTCATAGCAGATCCTGACAGCACGGGGGAACTCCTGAGGTGACGCGACCCCTTTCTTCCTCACCTGCAGGCTCCATCGGTCTCTGTGAAAATGAAGCGAGCTGCCACCCTGAGCGCCAAGGGCCCGGCTGCACGCCGAGAAGAGCCGCTGCTTCGGCCTCCATCGGCTCGAGGGCATGGAGATAAGATTCTGAATAAAGGCTGCTTGAGGGCTCGCTGAACTGACACCTGACCTCTCGGACGCGACCTCTGGCAGGAGGCTAGACGTGGCCGACACAGAGGTGACGTCCACCTCCTCCACCTTTGACACGTCGAGGTCACAGCAGTCCAGCAATAAGGTGAAATCCCCGTCGCTGGTGGTTTCCCACGAATGTGAAGACTGACTATTTCCGGCTTCGGCTGCAGTCTGCGCCAACCCAATGCCAGGCAGACTCACTCCGGCCTCTTTAGCTCCAGGGTCATCCTCAGCCGCGGTCCCCAATCCAGAGCAAGGCTCCAGGAACAGAACGACGCTACCGCTGATGACCTTCCTGTCGAAATGAACCGTCAGGTCCAGCACATAATGTCTGACAAGTATGTGGTTGGTATTGGCTCGGAGTGGAAGGTCGTCCGTGTCAGGGTTTAGGTCCTTGTCCGGCTCCATGTCACACAAATGGCATCAAAGTTGAGCAGAGGATGGTTGAACCTAAGAGGCAAGACCAGAAATAAAGCTTTATTGTCATTATGTGTTTGTTTCCATACAAGCAAACCCTTCATCTATCACAGGGTAATGGGAAAAGTGTGTGTTTACGTAAGTTACGGTCAACACTTTAAGTTGATATTCTACAGCTTCCTGTGGGCTGAGGCGCTTACTTTTAGTTTGTGAATGTTCTGCCAGTGTACTGCGACCAAGCCAAAACGGCCGTGGGTCTGTACGCTCAACTCAAACTTGAATGCCAAACTCAATCTGTTCACACATTCCGCAAATGTTTTCCAAACAGCAAAAACTGTTTCTTGATTGCATTTTCTGATCTGTGGCGTAATGAAGTGGAGGTATAAGTTAGTTATTTTATTAGCTGAACACCTTAGCACCGCACCGGGAAGTCACAATCCTTCCACTTAGGCTGCTTGGGGCATGAAGGCAAGCTTGGCAAGAAAAGAGGACGCGATTACCATTTACAGCAGGAGATCCTCAAAAGTTATTCGGTGCAGGAGTAAATTCATAAAATGATGAGCACACAAAAAAGAAGAGAATAATATCTACAGCTATAAGTAGAAGGCAACAACAACAAAAAGCAATAATATCTCTCAGTAGAGGATGGCTAAAACATGACCATACGACCCGGTGTGTTTTCTAACTTTGTGATTATAGTGAGTTCACTGTATATCTGCATACTGTTACTGTCGTGTGGAATGACACGCAGTGACTCAAAGAGTCTTCAAATGGGTCGCTATGAGCCAAGTGGAGCAAAGATGGATGTTAAGTAGAAAGTAGCTATTAAGTGACTTTGTGAAAGGCTAAACTGTGGCAGGTCAGTGCGCATGCGGAGTCCTTGCAGGCAGAAACGGGCGACAGCTTCTGAAGGCTGCAGAGCAACAGGTGAACTACTTAACGCCGCAGTGGTGTGCTGAGTGACGCGTTTATACGCACACGCGTCTTCTTGCGTCATACTGACAGTATGGCACGAGGGAGCGTCGCAAGTCTGCTCTCCGTCACTAAAAGCTCAAACGAGTTACAGCAGCGGCGCCGCCATTAAACACCGGCTTCACTGCAGCTTACGGCGGGTTGAGCAACCAGTCCTCAATGAAAACAACCGTCGACATAACGTACTCATACGCACTCGCTTGTTGTTAATGAAATCTACGACAAACCTGTGTCCGTCTTGTCGACGTCGAGCAGTGATGACGTCGACAAAACGAGACAGCAGAAGGTTGTAGTTTTTGTTTTTCCTCTTTTTAAACTCGCGTCGTATATATATATATATATATATATATATTTTTTTCACATTGTATTAATTGGTCATTAGTACAGTAGCCTAGTGGGGGAACAAAACACCAGTAAAATGGATAACTTTAAATTGAATCTGCCATTCAGCAAGTGGTATAGCTCTGTAATATAATACAAATCTTTAAAAGGCCATTTCTTGAAAGTTTTAAAAAGAGCCACTTAACACAGAAATGACAAATGTGCATATATTAACTTTTATTTGGGTTTTTCAACAGCACAGATTGCATGACAAGTAAAACGTATTAAAACACAATAGGTATAAACATAAAATAACTGATGAAGAAACCAAAATGCAATATCCAGAGGTCGAATGCCACCAATGCATCTTATAACGCCAACTTTCAGCAATGCACTGCATGTTTCAAAAATATGTATCCATTTTAGTTAATACTCACACTTGTTTATCAATTTAAACACATTCAACAGCCCATAAATAACAGATGTACCAGGAAACAGAGCGAAACATATTCAAATGAGTATCTAAAGTATATAAAAGATGTAAACACACACTTTTGAAAGTACACTTACATTACTGAAATACAGAGTGAGCTGTGTATGGATGTCAAAGGAAATCAGGTTGCCATGACTCAATACTGCAAAGCAGAACTACATTTCTCTGGAATGTATTTTGACGAGTAAACACAATGCACACTGCAAAGTACAGCTGACTTTTTAACATGTTGCATTTATAGTATCTCTATTCTTAAGTAAGTAAGGAGGAATTACATGTGGCACTCTGTATCGTAGGAAGTGGACTATTTACAGGTACGGAAACTACTAGAACATACATTTAGGTTGTTACAGTTCAGTCACTGAATCCTGCCTACTGATTGACATTTCTAATTAATATCATTATTGCTATTTCTTTATCTAAAAAAACATTTCCATAAAATGAAAAATAGTTTTTCATACCTTTGTAAACATCTTTGTAACTATCGGATGTAATACATCTATGTACAAAATGAGTATTTAGAGATAAGCCATGTGTGATTTTGAGCCTCAGATAAGGTAAGTCTATCTATCTCTTGTGTAATTACATCAATAAGTTAAACTCTTCCATTAGCTACATGGTCAGGTACTGTATGTTCAACATTATTAAGACAAGAATGGCCTTAAGAGCTAACACGGGAAATGGTGTCTATTTTTTCCAGTGCACAAATCCGTCCATACTCTTGCTGCTCCTACATTTCATGCAGAGACGCCCAGTGGAATTCCACAGGCCTTTTAGCACAAAACAGAATCATTTATCATCACAGAGTACAAAGTGAGTTCAGTATGGTACCAAAATCCCCTACTCCAAACATTATCGAAAAAAAACAACACACATCCGTTGACACATTTGCATACACACATCCATACACACAGGTCACGAGCATTATTGGCACACACACAGGCCCCGGGCCAGCAAGGGCAACTCTCCCTCTGTACCAACCCAGTGGAAATGTTTGCAGCATTATTAGGACTTGCAGTTATCTTTAAAAAAAAAAAAAAAGAGAGAAGGAAATCAACAGTGCCAAAGCATCTGAAGATTTTACAGTGAAATGCTCAATAAGCTACACTTTGCTTGAGATTCCCACCTCCATATTTGTATGTGCTCTCTCACCTTTTGTCTCCTGTAACAAACAACCGCGAAATCATAAAAATGGACGTGCAGCAGACTTTACTAAGCACTGGACTGTTGAGAGACTGAGTCCTCCATTGTGGACACAATGTGCGTCTCCAGCGCAGAGGATTGCAAGGGTGTCACCAGCAGTTCATTTCCTTGTTTTTTCATCTTATCTTCTCGTTTCCTCTTTCGGTTTTGTGACGGCCTCTACTTCCTCTCCGTAGCGCTCTCTCTCTCTCTTTCTCTCTGACGAGTCGTGGCATCTCAGGAGTTTTCTTCCTGAGCTTTGCGGAAACTTAGACGTTTGAAGGAATCCCTGTGAGACGGAGAGAAGACAAGTATAAGAAAGAAATATATATATATATATTCCATTTAACTTTCAATAATACATAATGGCAATAAACTAAAACAAATCCAATATAAATATATTTTTTAATTATATTAACATTTTCAAATAATTTAATTAGTCCTCATCCAAGTTAATTTGATCAACTGATTTTTGTCTTTACTAATTCAAGGGTACAATGTGGCCGTGGCTTTGGCTCAGCACTCAATCGGTGTACTGTGGCTCTGGTTCAGCCATCAATACTTGTAGAGGCGACACGGTCACTGTGAATGGATCTCTGCTTAGTTCCATTTGTTCTCACTTCTCTTTGGGTTCAGCAATCATAGAGAGAGATGAAATCAATGAGACATGTTTTTTTCCAGTGTTGTCTCTTGTCAAAACAGGGGCTGGGTCTGTCTACCTGTTCTCCAGCCGAGGCCTGATGATGGGTTTATAGAGCTCAGGTATCTTCCTCTCCAGCATAGGCCTCAGGTTCTCTCTCAGGCGGTTGTAGTTCTTCTTCAGCTCCTGCTGGTACTCTTTCTGGTCGAATGTGATCAGGTGCTTGTTCTTCTCAACTGCTTCACCACACCTACAGGACCAAGAGCAACGTGGAGTCAGTTTTAAACTCTGCTCTTAAATGACATTTCATGAGATGGATAAAAACAGAGTTGAATGTACTCCTTGACCTTTTTAATGAAATACCTTAAAAACAGCTTTAAAAACGATTCCATGCAAAACAATCTGGCGGTAATCCCCTCCCTGTCCTCGAGCCTTCTGAAACGCACTGCGCCGTTTCTTACCGTCAACATCCTGTAACTCCTTGACATAAATTGGACTCCTTTTTCATGCGAGTTAACAATGTACTTGGCTGTAAGACATTCCTATATTGGATCTTTCCAAGTACCTCAGCTAGAATGTGGGTTAAACTGTAAATGACCCACATGGCGGTTTCAGAGCGCAGTAAAAAAAAAAAAAAGGAGCAGCAGGGGTAAATCTCAAAATCAGGAATGACTCGAAAATAAACTGCTATTCTCGGTTATGAGCTGAACGAAGAGCACAGGGCAGGAATGGGATCTCACAGCGGTCCTCCATCATGACCAACACACAGAGCAGTCAGCAGGAAATAAGAGAGGTTGAGATGATTGCAAACACATGTCTGAGTTTATCTCTTCCATTTTAAAAGTAGGTAATATGGAAACAGCAATGTCATGTAACAGTATACAGTAAATACGCAGGCCAAGGAGCATTGAGGACAGTTCACAAGAGAAAAGGATTTTCCAAGCCACAAAAACGTCAACGGATATATAGCTTTCTCTCCAATTGCTTGGTTTGAAAGTTTTAAAATTAATTCTCCTGATGTACCTGCTCTATTTAAATACATGTATTTGTTCCAACTGACTAAATGAGTGTGAAATGAAAATGAATGGCTCTTTCTGTATGTGTCACATCATTCACACGTTTTCTGAGCCGACTTTTAAACATCATCTTTGTTTGTTTGTTACTTGGATAATCCAAATTTGAGCAAAGGGGAGACTAGACATCAGCTACACCGCGGCTCAGAACGCCTGTCAATCAAGAAAACAACCTCTCCAACATTCATCTCTTCAGGCCCGAATCACTAAGACGACGCGTTTTAGAAATGCCATCAATGCAAAGTAATAACATGTGACGTAACACATTTCGTAGATCAAATGTACTGACTTTTTTTTGTTGTAAATATATCTTAGGTGGAATCGTAACATCCATCCATCCATTTTCAATACCGCTTATCCTCATTAGGGTTGCGGGGGCGCTGGAGCCCATCCCAGCTGACATAGGGCGAAGGCAGGGGACACCCTGGACAGGCCGCCAGTCCATCGAGGGCACATGTAGGGACATACAACCATTCACTCTCACATTCACACCTATGGGCAATTTAGAGATCAATTAACCTGCAGCATGTCTTTGGACTGTGGGAGGAAGCCGGAGAGAACCCACGCTGCCACGGGGAGAACATGCAAACTCCACACAGAAGGACCGCTCCGACCGGGAATTGAACCCGCGGCCCTCTTGCTGTGAGGCGACAGTGCTAGCCACTACACCACCGTGCAGCCCGGAATCGTAACATGGCAATATAATTTGTTTCATAGTTTAACAAAATGTAGTTGTTGAAATGAATGACTCCAGGCTAATCACGACTAAAAGTTATGACTAGGTTTTAAGTTTACATGCGAGTAGTTTTATCTAAAATCATGCACAACAGGAGATGATAGTTCATTAAATTAAATATAAAATGTTGCATACGTTTTTGATTCCTATCTATATTGCTGCAGCTGAACGTAAACCTACGTTACAGTGCATCTGTTAACAGCAAAGAGTTTTACAGAAGATGACAAGTGGGAGAAATCAGATTACCAACTTCTAAAATTGTGTTTTCTTGAGTGGGTTTTATTAGAACGCCAGTCAAGAAAACAGGCATACAAAAGGGTGCTGGATGAAAAAAATAAAATACACTTTTTGAAATTAGTAAATATTTGCCAACCTGCTTGTAGCAATCAAGGCAGCTGGAATGTGACATGAGGGGATACAAATTAAAACCACCTTTTGGAGGCAAACTGCAAATGCCCAACACACACACATTTTTAAATTGTGTTCTGAACATTCAAAATATAAAGAAACTCTTGGGAACAATACACTTTTGCAATTCAAGAAGATGAGGGAAAATATCTTCCATGTCATAGAGGAAACGAGAAAAACAATCAGTAATATTTCTTCACACTCCTGTTGTACATAATTGGTTTCTTTAACATGCATCTGATGTGCACTTTAATGCCGAGCATCATTTCCATCTCTGCATCTTGACTGACACTTTGCTTAAGCAGCAGTTTATCAGTCTCCATCAGTCACAGTTGTCTCCGATGCTCTTTCATCATCATACACTGACACCAATGATTATGTATATAGAAAGCATCCTGGAGTCAGTCATGTCTCACAAACAATGAATTTTCTACCCAACAATCTCTTTGAAGTATTGTTCTACACGTCCACCTACTGAGCAAGCACCAGCCACTTGTAACAATAAAGGGAGGCATAAATGCAAATTTAAGTAAAATAGTTGAACTCCTTTTAGGTTTTTTGGCTCACGATGAAAGTTTGTATTGTTGTTTTTTTGGTATTTTTAGTGGTGTTTTTCCTCGTTTTTGCATGACTTTCGTGCTGCTTCTTTGATCGTATCTTACCTCATTATAAACTCTTTGAAACACAGACGCAGTTTGTTGTGGTGACGGAAGAGCTTTGGGTCCGCTGGGATCTCATTCAGGAAGACCTGGGCCACCTCCAATGGGCCCTACAATGATGGGTGAGGGGGACAAAAACAAAAAAGGGACAGAGTTAGAGAGGCAAAGAAAGAGAAAGCAAAAACAGAGGGGAGGAAGGAAAGAGAGGGGTAAGAGAGGAAGTGTTCGAGAGTGTATGAACAAAGGAGGGATGCGAATACCCCTTGTTCAGTCCGGGAAACGACTTCCTAACTGAATGTCTAATGCGACCCCGAGATGTCGAACGAGAACATGAGGAAGATATCAGATCAGAGAAGGAGCCATGATTAGCCTCCTGTATGGCCAATGTCACCACTAACACTGCATACACCCACCATTTGGCTCCCATTTGCCCAGTATGAGATCTTGTTACCTTAACTTATATTCATCATAAAACCACAGCATGCTCGCAGAGTGCCTGCATCACGACAGGCACAGTTAAACAGTTAGCATCATAAGCACATTGGGGCCTGGGCCACAGTCCTGGGTCTGAGCTGCAGACCCACACACAGAAAGCCAGCCTCCTGTGCTGATTACAGTCAAGAGTTATATGTTTACGAAGCTGCTGAGCATTAGCGTTATGTATACAGCCATCGGGACGGACCTGTCAGATTAGACGCTGGAAGATAAAGCAAAGGGGGGAGGGAGCGGAGACGCTATAGCTAGCTTCATCATTACTCCAACATTCACCAGGCTGGCAGGATCTGGAAGCTATCAGATCAAAGAGACCTCCGGTTCAGCATGCCATGCAGCAGGGACATGAAAGGAAAGAAGGGCCATGAATTGACATTTTAACTAAATCAGGCGAGAAGCAAAAAGGACGGGTTAGAGTTGTGGATGGGGTGAAGGCTTTGATGTGTGATCACTGTCATGTCTCCCACCTGCACTCTGGGACTACAATGGAAGCTGTAAATGTGATAAGATAAATAGAGGTAAATTATTCCGGTTTATTTTGCACAGTAAGAAGGAACACTCAAGGGAACAAAAGGACTATGTGTGATACAAAGAGACATCGTTTTGGGAGAACAGCAATCAGTTGGTTAAGCGTGAGGTAAGTGATCATTTCCGCTATAATCGGAGCAGGCACTGTAAAAGAGAAGCGCCGCTCTGCTACGCTCGTACCTGGTTAACAGTGGCTCCCACAGAGCCTTGAAGCAGCATCTGTAACATCTTAGCATCGGGCTGTTCTCTATGTGTGGCTACTGCTAGCTCTCTCGTCTTCTTCTGCATGTCCTCTATGGCCACCTCAATAGGAGTCAGGTCAAACTGGAAGCAAGAGAGAGGTAATATTGTACAAATGAACTGCTGCAGTCATCAACATGTAGAGAAAGTCCTAAAAGAGTTGTTAGATGTTGACATCCACCTCCTCTTTCTGGATGACGTTGATGCGAGTCTTGATGTAGGGGAAGGCATGCATGGTGGTGAGGATGGTTTTCCTCTTGTACTGCTCGTTGAGTTCCCCCCGTGGCCGCCCGCTCTTTGTGAAGGGCGTGGTGTACATGAAGCGGCGCAGGTTGAAGTTCTTCTCAAAGTTTGTCAGCCGGTCTTTCATCTCATAGTCATCAAAGAAGGGCTCCACATAAGTGATCTGGATATATGCCTGGAGAGGAGAGGTGGTTTACTGACAGTTGTTCAATAAATGCAACAAAAACAAAAGACACACAACAATCAGTTTCTGCAAATCTAAATTTGCATGTTCAATATCAGGAACCCCATATATATATATATATATATATATATATATATATATATATATATATATATATATATATATATATATATATATATATATATATATATATATATATATATATATATATATATATATATATATATATATATATATATATATATATATATATATATATATAGCTCCACAAAAACCCCAGAGAGACCCGGTCGAAAGCCTTCTCCAGGTCTACAAAGCACATGTAAACTGGTTGGGCAAACTCCCAGGACCCCTCCAGTAATCTTGCGAGGGTAAAGAGCTGGTCCACTGTTCCACGACCGGGACGGAATCCGCACTGTTCGTCCTGAATCTGAGGTTCGACAAGCGGTCGGAGCCTCCTCTCCAGCACCCTGGCATAAGCTTTTCCCGGGAGGCTGAGCAGTGTGATACCACGATAGTTCGAGCACACTCTCCGGTCCCCCTTCTTGAAGATGGGAACCACCACCTTGGTCTGCCAGTCCATGGGCACTGTTCCCGACCCCCATGCGACACTGAAAAGGCGTGTCAACCAAGACAGCCCAACAATGTCCAGCGCTTTCAGCATCTCAGGGCGGATCTCATCCACCCCTGGCGCCTTGCCACCAAGGAGCTTTTTGACTACCTTAGCGACCTCTGCCAGGGATATGGGTGAATCCACCCCAAAGTCTTCCGGCGCTGCCCCCTCTCCGGGGGACATGTTGGCCGGGTTTAGGAGTTCTAATATATATATATATATATATATATATATATATATATATATATATATATATATATATACACATATATACACACACATACATATACACACACACACACACACACACACACACGTTATTAGTAACATAACATTAGTATATGGCAATGAAAAGATTAAACTTAACCACCTGGATCATTACTCCTTTGTTAATAGAGACTAACAGCAGTAATCATGGGCATGGTCACCTACCTTGCTGGGGTTGAGTTGTTTTCTGTCCACTGGTGTCGAGTCCTTGATCATCACCAATGCGTCTTCTCCAAAACACTGACTGTAGAAGTTCTAGGAGTGGGCACAATTGTGTTGTTAGTATACAGTATAGTCTTTCATGACTTTTATGCACAAATTATACAGATTACAATGTCTTTCAACGCTATTCATTGAAGAATACAATGTTAAAAGAACACCTGTGACGCATGAAATGTCATTAAGCAACTGATTCATTGACTTATTTGATTCAAGACTGGGGCTCAGATTGTATTACTCTTCGTGAAATTATTTCTCCTTTTAAATGAAAGTTTTCCAGGCTCTCTAAAAACTCACTAAAACAGATGGATGACTGTGAGTCTTGCATTCCTTCTTTCTGTTAAACTCAAAGTCTTTGTCATTATCAGATACCACCAGTCAAGCCAGGCACCATCTTCCCTTTGCCCTCCACCACAATTAAACATTAATTCAACACATGCAGCGCACGCACACCGTACCTCCAGCCTGTGTGATATCTCAGGCAGATGTGTGATCCCTGGCTCCTTGTAAATGAATTCCCATTCATCCAGGTCGCCGAACTTGGCCCCATAAAAACCCACCCGGAAATAGGTTCCAAACATCCTCTTGTGGCCCTGGAGGGAAAAGAAGAGGAGCTTTTATGTCACCATCTAATCAATATGACATCAGTAACATATGCTTTCTCATTACGTTAATCGCCTTTTATAAAGAACCCGTTGCCGTTTTGGTTTTACCTTCTGAATGATGTTCTCAAAAGCTCGATGTAGTTTGTCATGAGTGGATGACAGTTTCTGAAATCTCTGTGAGCCTCCAGGATTGGTAAGATGATCTTGTAGACCTCATTCACTGCCTCGAAGAGACAGCCCTGATGAGACAGCCACCACTGCTGGTTAGCTTGACCACACACACACACAATATATAAAGAGGAAATATTTGAAATATATCTATCACTTAAAAAAAAAAAAATAATGTTCTATGGCATGACAGCCCAAATATGTATTGTTAACGACTCAATGCAAACAGTTACCAATTCCATACTACTACCTGTACTCTGATTATTTTAGTTACTGCATTAAACCTACTCTAAAGTTGTGGGTTAAGTACAGTTTGGTCCTCTTTAATGCCTTTATCTAAATAACATACAGCCAGGGCTTTCTATGTTAACACTACACTCTCAACATAAATATCATGAACGTCAGTGCAGCCTCATGGTCTCACATTGCTGAAGAGCTCGGCAGCCTGCTCCAACAATCCCACCAGGCCACTCTCGGTGAAGTAGCGTCCCGAACACACCCCGTCCTCGTCCGGAGACAGGATGTCATCCGACACCGCCGACTCCTCCAGCACATTGGTGGAGATGTTCTGAGGAGCAAATCAGCTAATTAATCAATCAATTAGCCCTCTTAATAAAATAATCAATCACATGGCTGATTTTAAAAAGGAGATGTCCTAAAGTCGGAAATGGAACTAATTTGATGAACATCCAATCAATGACCTGCTGACTGATACCGGTACCGAAGCGCCACAGAGGCTCATTGATAACACCATCATCACAGTTACTGTTATAACTTTGTTTTCAGATCAGGGGAACAGTCTGTTCTTCTGCCACGAGAGCACATATGCCCCCCCACCACCCCCACCCGCCAAATCCGTCAAACTTCAAACGGCGTTGTGCTAAGCAGTGCAACCAAGGGGACCATATTCATATGTTGACGTTTTGAGGGTACAGCTCCCCCCTCTGGACACAGGCAGCCAAATTTGGAAGAAATCCGTGAGGAGATGTGTGATGTGGCGTGTTGAGAGAATGAGTGTTTGCCTCTGTTCAACAAAACAACCAACAGTCCCAACAAACCAATACTGAGTGCTTAATTTGTGTGGCTGTAACAGTTTCTTCGTTCAGTCTAAATTTGTATTATTAGTTCCTTGCTAATTTGTTTTTTATATTTGTATCCGTGTTCTCTACCTGGAAGGTGACGCTGCCAACAGGTAGGTACTTGTGATCTTCCAGCATGCTGAGATACTCGGCCACCAGGGCAGCAGCGTGGACAAGACACATAGCCGACTCAGTGTAACACTTCCTGTTGTTGTGCTTCTCTGCCATGTTCTGCAGCCAGGTCAGACGAAGGTCGGGAGATGTCTGGTAGCCCTTCGCTATCCTAAGGAGGGAAGGGAAGAAGGGTCTTGTTGTGCTTTTTTTCTTTCTTTTCCTTAATTTAAAACAGGTACAAGTCACATTGAGATTAACAACTCACTTTGAAGACAGACTTAGCTAAGAAGGCAGCAAAGAAACAGACAAAACCAGTGTGCAACAGACACAAGGAACTAAGAACTATTAAATCTTTTTTTTATGCATTACAGGCAAGATGCATTTGGTGACAACATTTATGTTGATTTCTTTTGGCATAGGCCAGAGACAAATAGACAAATAGTCTGAACTGCAACCAAGGCTTAATGTTTTTGTAATGCAAAGACAACATAGATAAATGTCCATCATTAATTATAAATAAAACACACTGGATAGAAAACACAAAAAAGGAGGGCAGCAATATTCTTAACTGAAGAACTGCATCGGGAGAGTGAAAAAGGTCATGTCATGTTTTTATGGGCAACAAAAGAATATGGAAAATGTTTTCCTGTTCATGGAATGCATGAATAATCATTAGCCTAACAGCATGGGAATAAATCTGAAACGCTCTGAATTAATTTATTTATAAAGCAGGTGAGTCACCAAACTATACAAATGAATTCAAGCATCTGGAGACCAAATGTCTTGTACGTCAATGACCTCTGTGTTCGGGAGCTTGGAGGTAAACGTCGGGGTGAGTCTAGCTAAGTGTGTAAAGCTAATGGGTCGTTCTGTGCAGTCGTCAAACACTCACCAGGTGACTGGGCCCACAGACCAAACAGAAAGGTGCATGATAAATGACACATGTAAGTGACATTAGGGCACGTTGAGGTAAAGTGCCTAAAACAACACACAGCACATGTATGCTATCTTTGTCCCACTGTTCTCAAAGACACACGCTCGCCTCGTACTCACACACAGACACACTGGCATACATGCACGCGCACGCACACCGTTTGCATTTGCATATACACAAAGCCAAATCAGGAGACTAAACTGCTACCACATGGTTACCATAGTGAGAGCACCAAATAGAGACAAAACAGCCCAAACCACAGAGAAATAGGAACCAGCAGCACAACATAGCGAGAAGCCACAGGGTGATGAGAGAAGGAGTGAGGACAGAAGAGAGAGAAAGAGCGAGAGACAAAGAGTCTTTCACTGTTGATGGTGTGTCTCACCTGTACATGAGGTCCATCAGCATCTCAGGATCTTCCTGGAACTCCCTCATCTTCACTGTGTCTGACAAAATACTGTTGAGGTTTCTGAGAAGCTCATCCACCTGAAAGCACAGACGAACACAAGAAGCAGGTGTGAGGCTAGAATCCAATCAATGTCAGCCACGTAATGCAGGTGTGATTTATACTTGTGAGGGCAGCTGAGTGTTCTGCATCTCCGAGTCCTCCTCTGCGTAGGCCAGGATGGTGCGAAGTGAGCGTCGTAAGTATTCCTCCTGGAAGTCTGACGACTTGCCCACCAACGAGGCCAGAGACATGGTGACCTGCATCTTCACTCTTGAGAAGTTCTAACGAAGACATATATACATTTACAGTATGAACATGTTTGACTCCTTTCTAATAATTCAACCATTCCTTTTTAACCCGACCTTCAAGTTCCCTACAATACAACATCTAAATAAACCAATAGAACACATATCAATTGAAAGCAAAAATGTGTACGCACTGCACTGTGTTGTGTGTATGCAATTGTTGAATGTTCAAAGGATATTCTAACGTGCAATGAAAACGTTTCCAAGTTATGCAATACGGTGTCTTTGGAAACGCTATGCCTGTAGCCTGCTTGTTTTAGTCATGCATTGCCATTTGACAGCTGCTACAGATATGCTATTATACATCTGAAGACAATATTAAGCAATACTTATATTGGTACGCTGTATTGTTGACCCTAGTCACCGCTCTTTACTCGTCTCTCCATCCGTCACACTACCTGTCCACCATAACTGACAAACACCCCTCCATCCTCTGCAGCGAGATGTGTGTGTGCATGTGTGAGCGGGAGTGTGCTCGTGTGTGTGTGTGAAGTCCCATCCATCTCCAGCATGACCAGCTAAGCGGGAAATGATCTCCCATTAGCAGAGACATAATCACCCATGGATCATCTCTACGGCCCCATTCTGTTCAACTGAGCATGCAGCCAAAGTCTAACCACCCATCCCTGCCCTCAACTCTGTGTGTGTGTGTGTGTGTGTGTGTGTGTGTGTGTGTGTGTGTGTGTTCAAAAGTACCCTAAATGATAGTTTAAGTCAACACTAAAACCCTCTTTGTCTTTCTTTCTCATATTCCCCCTTTCCTATGGCTTTCTTTCCAGTGGTTACATAACATGGACAATATTTAACCAAAGGTATCTGCTTTTAGTGAGTTTTTTTCATTTCTGGAAGATGAAAAAAAACCTGGTATTGTCTCTTTTTATTACCACAATCGGAAATTAAAGTAAAGATGGACAGAGGGAAAAAAAAATGTGTGACAAACAGAGAGGAACACAAGGGCGGATGAAGGGAGGAAAACATAAACGAAGGAAGAGGTGGAGGTTCTGAATGAATGAGTCATATGGCTGCTACGCTAATTCAGATCACAGCTCCGTCTGTATACACCACATAAACAAACATACGCTGGGACACGCAGATGGGAAATACTCTTTAAACTGTAGATACTCTGTGTGTGTGTGCGTGCGTGTGTGTGTGTACTGTGTGCTCCCACAAGCTGGTGTCTGACTTTCATTAAAGTGTACAGACTGTAAACACAGGAAATATCAACTGCAACAGCAGTTATTGAACTAGCAGAGCAAATGAAAGAAGATACTCTATCCTAAATCTTCCTTCCTTCCGATCTGTCTCTCGTTTTATTTCCCTCCGTCACTGCCTCACCTCTGGCAAAAACACTCCATCTCTATCGTGATTTCCTCCTTTACGCCCCTTTCACACTCACTCTGCCCTTGAGCACATGAACGTACACATGCAAACATATATACTGAAAAACACACACACACACACACACGGTCTGGCTGTCATTAGTTTAAGAGGGGTTGGAATATGGGGAGACAGTGACATATCTCTGTGCTATCGACTCAGACACATCCTTCAGCAGAAACTTTCTGCAGCACGCTCAGAATAGACACAGAAAAGACATTAAAGCTGAGCAGGAGAGGAAAAGTGGAGAAGACAGGCTGAGATGTGTGTGACAGACTCCCCGCTTCTATGTGTGTTCAAGAGCACATGTATCAATTCAAGCAATGTTGAACTCTCGAGTGCACTTAAATTATATTTGATCCCACATAAATGCAATTTCTTCTGCAAGCTTAGATGTTAGATATGGTTTTATCTGACAGGAAGGTAACACATGCCTGACATTTGCTTTGTGTGTGTGCTTCTATGTGTGCGTCAACCCATTGGAACATATACACAGGATAAGTGTGTGTGTGTGTGTGTGTCCTCACGCTGGCATTGCTGTAGCTGTATCTCATGATGAGGTAGAGGGTGGCACAGGCCTGGCTCCTGTTCTCATCGACAGGGCTGCTGCAGTACTGAAGCACCTTCTGGCACAGGTCTGCACACTGTTCTGCCTCCTCCTCAAACATCAGGTCCCCAAACTGCGCACGTACACGTACACGTACACGTACACACACACACACACACACACACACACACACACACACACACACACACACACACACACACACACACACACACACACACACACACACACACACACACACACACACACACACACACACACACACACACACACACACACACACACACACACACACACACACACACACACACACACACACACACACACACACACACACACACACACACACACAAATTGAAACCAGGTATACACAGGCACACGCAGATATGTACATAAGTAACTCTGGCTCGCATCAACAGCTTGCTACCCCCGAGAGTAAATAACAACATTTAATTTAGAAAGAGATTGTGTTTTGTGTAAACACATCAACACACAGTTACAAGTGCAACACAAACACACACACACACACACACACACACACACACACACACACACACGTCAGAATTAATTTACCTTGACAACAAGCGCTCGGAGTGTGCTGAAGGTGTGAGAGAGAAAGGTGGTACTCTGGTTGCAGGTGAGGGAGTGAAGTAACACCTTCAACACTCCGCCAACCACGCTGTCCTTGCACTCG
This sequence comes from Cyclopterus lumpus, assembly GCF_009769545.1. Taxonomy (NCBI): domain Eukaryota; kingdom Metazoa; phylum Chordata; class Actinopteri; order Perciformes; family Cyclopteridae; genus Cyclopterus; species Cyclopterus lumpus. The sequence goes on from NC_046974.1 coordinate 20,031,021, forward strand.
GCCAGTGGCACTGCCTGGACAGGGGACATTCAAAGATGAGCAAATCAACATGGTTCAACAAGCAAGTCTACACAGATGTGTCACATGTGTGGATGGCATATTATGCCGTCTTTGTGCTCAACTCATTAAATGTTGTGTTTATTCACAGCAATTAAAAACATGCATCTGCATTCAACTTGTTTTCTACTTTGTTTAGTGCCAATTCACTGAGGGAAAAACACTCTGGTTTTGACAGACTTAATGTTTTCCAGCCTTCTCAAGAAAGCTGATCAGGGTTTAGTCAAATACCTAATCCGGAACTTTTTTGGCATACGTACAAATTTAATTATTTTTTTAATAGGGTTAGCGGATGAAAGAAAATCTCTTGTTGACTCTCAGGTCCCTCTGCAGAAGCAAAATATTAAGAAAACCTTACAATATAGCGCATCCATTACCAAATGGCCGATGGTCTACATAACAATGTTCATTTCTTAATTTTCTGTACATAGTGTTGAAATGTTGCATGAGTGTAGGTTAGAGTGTGACCTGAACAATGGTTTCCAGCAAATCCAGCACGATTAGGTTAGACTCTGTGGCCAAGTTCCCACTGATCAGAGCCTCCTGGTCCAACTCTGCTTTAGTCCTGTTGGAACACAGTGAGAGTATGGCAGATATTTAGAGAAGAAAGCACTAAAAAGACTGAGAAAGCGGAAAGAAAGACTGATAGCCGCTGATAAAACAGAAAATCTTATTAGTTATAACTTACTTATCCTGTCTGTCGTTGGTCTGTCTCCACTGAGTGAGGTCTTTCCTCCACCGTAGGTTCTCCCTGTGACCCATCGTCCTATCAATCCCTGTGAGGTGTTCAAAAGCAACTTATCATGTCAAGAAATTTGGTAGTGAGAGAACTATTATGCATGTTTACTTAAATACACTAAACTGTATCATCGCAATCCATGCAGTCTGAAAGATGAACTATGTTTTATAAAACAATTGTGAATTTTCGTTTCTTTAAATTAACATTTAGAGCTGTATTTTCATGTACCTGGTCTCCTTATACACCGTCTTATACACAGTCTACTCATATTTGAAATGCTGCTTAATACAGAGCAGACATACGTTTCCTGAGTAATATGCTTAACCTAAGCACATACCGCGTACCCTGAAATTGGTTCTTACAGTAAAATACTGATAACATTCACTAGTTTTTCACGAGGTAGTTCCAGTTCAAAACTTTGAAATATTGCAGAAAATGCCCATCTAATTTTGACAGAAAAAGCAATTCAAAGAGAGGAGATACAACACCTCCAACTCGTTTCATCATCTCCCCGCGGGCGCCCATTCCTCTCAGCAGGGCTCCTTCCAGCTGCAGCTTGGCCTGCTGAGATTTCTGTAAGGCCTGGGTGCTCACTTTGTCACTGCTCTGCTTACCCTACAAACACATATTCACCAGCTACAAATAAGTGCATATAATTTTATTATTTAGAACACTTATCATTTATTTATCCTGAAGTTCTGTATGATAAACACACAGGATGCCCTGACGTCCATGATGCAAAGCAGGGCTGTGCGATAACATCTAACAATGGAATAATATCACGATAAAATCATACATTGCGATATCATGACACACAATGACGTAGTCTAAATTGTACATACAAATTAAAATGATTTTTTAAGGGCTGCTGCAACTGCACTGATACAAAACAAGTTGCTGAATAAGTAAACTGACCCCATACTCGAAGCAGGACACGCAGATCGTGAGCAGCTCCAGCAGCTTGTTGAGCTGCGAGTGAGGCAAATCGACAGTCCAGCGCTGAATCAGACTCCTATCGGCGTTCTTCATCACCCACAGGAAACACGCCAACAGGTGGCGACTGGTGTCTGCTGCCAGGGTGGCTACGGATTTACCTTGCTGGGAAGAGGGGAGGAGAGAGAAATGCAGTATGATACAGTATGATGGAGATCCCGCTGAACACAAAGAGCACCGGGACTCAGTCAGAAACACACACACACACACACACACAGTGTGGGGTCCCAGATCCACAATTTACCTTCCAGAAAAAAAACGAAAGGGATGCATAAAAAACAATAATAAAACAGGTAAATAAAAAAACATCTGTGTAAATGTGGTTTACTGGTGTTCTCTGTCTATTATAACATAACAGATAGTCAGGACGATTTATTCATATATTTCTATCAGAGCCAACTCTCATTAAAAAAAACACATCCGTAACACTGAGTGGTGGTCTCCTGCTCTACCCATCGAATCGTACAGCGAGAATAACAAGTGTATCTCACAAACTAACGCTGTATCACTCACAAGCTTCTCTCAACCCCAAACATGGCTGGACACTTCTTTTCACACGGGCTTTAGTGAAGTATGGTTCTCTTCCTCCATCTTAATAGGCGTTAGATCTACTGCAGATTAATTTACCTTCATCCGTGTGATGAATGGATCGCTACTATAGCGGGCTACTGCTGCTTCACTGTGTGGCAGATTTGATGAATGTTTCCATTAACCTCCTAGAGCTCTGGTGTCCCACCTAGAACCTGGTTTCCAGGTCTCCGTTTCATAGCAGAGCTGAGTGAAGCAATATCAAATATGTGTTGCATATAATCAAAAAACATCAGTTGCTTATTTGAAAATTAAAGTGAAAAAAAAAACACATCTGCAGCTGAGATTGTTTGAGGAGGAACTGCCTGAAAATGTGGAACAAGCGCCATGTTTGGGTTTGTGATGGATACCAGGCTGATGGCTCAGTTGTGTGAAAATCAGATTTTCCACAACAGTATTTCATGTTACAACATACAAGGGACTGATTCATCTCCTGGAGAGAAGCAGAGTTTTAGTGCCCGTGTTGTTGCTGTAGCTACACTTGATGGATGTGTTTGTCAGGGAGGACGGCCCTGTTCACTTATGATGGCAATGCCTTCCCATAAACCATCTCCCGCAGACATGTGCACGCGCGCTTGTGTGTGATTTTTCAGGATGGATGAAGTGTGTGTGTGGCTCTGACAGTCAATCAATCTACCTCAGTGCAGCTCACCTGTTCGGAGGCAGAATGCTCACAGACAAATGCACTTTTGAACTTTTAAAAATAATGAAAAGCACACAACAATCAGTTAGCATTTTATCATTACGGAATTATTATAGAACTTTACCATGGATGCCATGGAAACGAGTGCATTCCGTCCCAGTGTATTAAAGGGATTCCCGGCAATCGCCATGGCAACAGACTGATTGATGGTGGGACATTTTCAAGGTCATCCTCGGGTCCGCCCGTCTTGTTTTCCCGCCGGTGTGTCAGAAACTACGGAGAGCAACAGGGGTCACATATGCGGAAGAAGAGGGGGCTGGAGCAAACAGGATTTAAATACAGCATTTATAAAACGTTGACACTACAGAGTCGTAATCACGAAGGGAATCAAGCACGTACTGGATAAACTATTACATATCACACAATATATAACCACAACAACAACTCCATGTTGTAAATATGACTAAAAGCATTCATGTTTTCTTCCAGGGGATTATAATTTCTTCCTGCACTCTAAACATTAGAGTCATATATTTTGTGTTAGCATGTACAATAAAACTCATGAATGTCTTTAGTCCATATTTAGAACATGTGGTAGTGGTGCACTTCAACCTCTATATATATTATTTATTATATAGTATTGTTTTTTTTTCTCACTTGCCTCTCTGGGCTTCCGTACAAAACAGTGGTAAGACACCTTGATAATTAGAGGAAAATGATAAACAAAGTCGAAGTGGCTAAAACACTAATTCCACTGTGTCTATAGTGTGAAAGAGGCAGCAAGTCAACTCCGAAGGGTTGGTGAGTACAGAATGCGTGTGTGTGTGTGTTTGTGTGTGTGTGTGTGTACCAGTAAAGTCCAGGTAGTTGGTGGAGTCAATGATAATCCCCACCAAAGAGAGGTAAAAGAGCAGCCCCCCTTCGCTCTGACCTCAGGTTTATTACAGCGATGGTCGAGATCATGGGAACACAGCAGGCTGCAGATGGCATTGATGGCCTTTCTCTGGACTTTCCCCCTGTGAACACAAAGTTTCATTGAATCCAGCAATGGCATCAACATTATACAGAAGGACTTACAGAGGTATATACAATGTTTGGCACGTTTGGATGCTGTTATATTTATTAGAACGTGTCCACATCAAAGTACTTATTCAGAATCGGTTTTAGCAAACATGTACTGTATGTTTTTAAGTCTGAATCTTTTATTGTCTTTAATTTGTGCCTTGAAAGAGAGCAGACAGATTAGCTTTGTAAAAACAAGGCAATAAGGAGGTAAAGACTTGAAGGTGTCTATGTTTCAATACCCCTCTGACTCCATGTCGAGGGCGGCACTGAGCTCTGTGAGCAGCAGACCGGTGAGGTAGTGCTGCTGCTTGAATTCCTGAGAAAGCTCAAACAGCCCCAAGATCCTCTGCTGCTCCTGGAAACTACACGAGCTGGAGCTCTGAATGGAGAGATGAAATGAAGCAGTGACAGACACGATGAGAGGCGCGGGAACATATTATGGTTACGATTTTTCATTAATGCAAGGTAAAGTACTTTTTAAAACAGCCCCTGGTAAACTGAATCCCATTAAATCTAATCTGCTCGATTTAATGACTCCCTCAACTCCCCTTTTCAATTCTTCTATTTGTACTTTCTTAGATCTTTTCTGTTAAATGGCAAATGTAAAAGCACGAGGGCGCACATATTTACGCTGCTCCCTTATTGCAGTCATAATGACAATCCTCATCCAAACCGAGGGTCTACGGTTAGTACCGAATGCTTGCTGCTCGCTTTAGGGCTGTGTAAATTAACTTGACCTGCCACACATGTCACTTTGAGCAGATTGTTGGTTTTTACTGCCTAATGATGGAACAATCACCTGAATGCATGAATTACAAATGGCATAGAAGTGCAAATTCTGACTGAAAAGTGGGCAGACCTGTGAGGTGATGGATGGACAAGTGAGGCAGGGAGCAGAAGCAGGGCTGCAGAAGAAGAGGCTCAAGTTGAGGTAGTGCTCATGACTGCATAGGATTCGCAGGAACTCCAGACGCATGCTGATTAATGTTGGCATTGACACGCTCTTAGCCGACAATCTAGAAGAAACAGAGCAAAAAAAAGAAATAATAATTTAAATAATACTATTCTTTCAGAACCTAACATCAAACAATTCCCTGAAATCATGTTTTTAAGACACATAATTAAATAGTTTTGGTTGCAATCAATGTTACTCTACCTGGTTGCAGTAGTTTTTCACCAGATGAAAGACAAGCCTCGGTCCATGAGAGACAGCAGGTCATAGAGGAAGAAGGCCAGCTGGATGTTGACTTTCTCCGCTTGCTCGACTTCCTAAAAACAACAACAATCAACTATCCGTAAGCTGCACTGAGCGGATCTGGCCAAGCCTCCAGCAGTGAAAGCGGGGCTTTCTGATACCACAGAGGCAAATATAATTAGCACTTCTAGCTCCCTTTTGTGTTGAGGACACATCATGTAAACTGAGGCGGAAACAGCTTCTACCAAGCCCAGGGAACAACAGAAGGAGACAGTGAAACATTTTACACCTAATCTGACTGAATTATTGATGAGTGAAACGTATTTTCATCATCATCACATTCCTCACCTTTTTGTTGTTTGACAAGGATGGTCCCAATCTCAGCTGTCACCACGGAGACAATGGTGTGATGTCATCTTTAAACCGGTCAGAGAAGCGGCTCCTCCGGGGGACACTGTGCTTGTCGAGATGAGACACATGCCTGAGCCATGCTTTTCACCTGTTAGAGCAAGAAACACATCAAACACACCATAAAACATGTTAATTATCAGAAACAAATAAGGGAAAACCATGGAAATGCATTGGTGGTTTAAAGCAAGCGTGATGAATGTGCATTTTAATCAATAATTTTGTCGGGTAACCCGACAGAGCAACGCTGATTTGATTAAAACGGTGGCCTGATAGTAACAAGCGATCCTCGAATATTTATCATCTTATTCCATCCGCATGTTTTCATTAAAATAAAAAAAAGATGCCTTTTAAAAAAGTTAACATTTTTAATTAAGTTATATTGAAAAAAGAAACATGAATCCTTCATCACACGATGAAGGGATGAGAGTGATTGTGAGTGATGACACACTTCCAAAACTCTAAAAGGATGACAAATTGTCAAGTGACTTGATAAATTACAGACCAGAGTGTATTAAAAATGCCCTTTTGTTCCCCACACAATAAAACATCATTTATCTTTTAAGGTGTCTTTTAAGAGGTCATGTTTCGTTTTGTGAGTAATTTGTATTCCTTCATCCATTCATTAATATCACCCTAAGCAATCCTTACTTTTTTTTCATAGAGCTTGGGCATCAATCATAGATTGTGATTTTATTATGTTTAAGCACACTGACCAGCAGCTCAAAGAAGAACCAGGCATATTTGTATGCATTCTCTCTGCAGACCCCAGTGCTGACGACATCTGCAGGGCCAACTCCTCATGGAACTGCCTGCAAGACAGAAAATGCAAACCCGTGGTGAGAACAACCTCCCGGTGGTAGCTGACTGAATAAAACATTGAATAGAGCATCTGCAAGTATTAAACAAATTATCAATTTAAATACAATTTGAAATACTGGTTTGAGCTTTAACAGGGAAGAAACGGGAAAACATAATCCACCACAATATTTTGGGTTCTCAGTGTCACACTCCCACCCTGTGGTAACCAGAGGAACTTTCTCTTCATGTTACACTGTGCAGCAGGGGCTGAGTGTTGTTGAATACATGCATAATCCAAACAGTAGGAAGTAGAATTCTTAAACATAACAGGGTATGCTATGGATATCATTAGTTATTTCTTTATTTCAAGGTCAATGTAGCATCTCCAGAATGTGATGAATGGTATAATTTTAAACGGCAATTATTCAAAATATTTACCATCCTAAAATTCAACATATTAACAATTAAGCTACAACATAACATAACAACATATTTAATTAGTGTCAAATCATATATCTGCACTCACACATCACCAGTTAGACTTCAGTAGATTAAATTCAGTAAACAATTCAGTAAACATTAAATTCACTTAGAGTTAAACTGACTTGATACTTCATGTCATGGCATGCTCTGCAAACATTGCCTTAGTTTACTCATATCAGGACTGTGCATCACTGCTCACATTTGAATATGTCTCAGTTGGATAGAATATATTAATTAATATTTAATCATGTCTAATTAATATGCAAATGTCTGCAACAAGTCGCTCCAAACTGTCTCACATGCGGGGTGTTGTTGTTGACATGGGAACAAGTTAAAGTTATTATGTACCTTTCTGTTTGAGGCCTGGTGTTTCCTGTTGAGTCTGGTGGTTGGTTAAGTTCCACAATGGTGGACATGCGCTGCCTGGGTTGTTGTGGCCCTGGAGACAGAAACACACAGGTTCCATCACATTGAACGTGATGGATGCATTCATTAAAGTGGGCTTCTAGTGGCCTATTAGAATACCTAATGTACTGTGGGATGAATAGCAAATTACATGTTTTCTGTGTATGTGCAAGCCTGCTGGATATTTACATACTGCTGTGTGTGTGGTGTGTGTGTGTGTGTGTGTGTGTGTGTGTGGTGTGTGTGGGTGTGTTGGTGTGTGTGTGTGTGTGTTTTGTCAAATAAACTAAACTGTGCATTGGCCTGATGAAATATAGACTTCAGTGAAAATTGTCAAGATTTATATCGCACACTTTTGAAGTCAATGCTAATTTCCCTCAATGTGTGCACGAGTAGTGCAGATAACTTCCAAAAATAACTTCCAAAAAAAAAAACTTCTAAAACCGAGTTTAATTCATCTGACACTGACCTTCACATCAAATCATGGTTCTATAAAGTGGCAGTACCTTGGCAGAGAGGATGTGTTTGACCTCGGCATCTTCAGCAGAGGTGTGTGGAGCGGGGATGTCTGGGTTGCTGCTGCTGCGGATTCTGGATTGGAGAAGCATCGAGCCAACTGTGGCTGCTGTGGCCCGACCCATGGTGCTGTAACGGCTCTCTGCAGGCGGTATACTCCCTGAATCTGAACACAGGTTCATGGACACACAAAAAAAGATCACTTCTTCATTCTTAAAATAATGACAGCAAATATAAATCAAAGAAAAAAAAAACACAAAAAGTAAGCAAGTTAATATTCATAAATCGTACGTCAGTACCTGCATTCTGTATGTCTCGGGGGGGATCAGGCAGACGAAACACCCAGTAAAGGTAGGTCGCCAAGAGGCTGTTCCTACCCTGCTGGTCCCTGATCAGCTCCTGACTGTTATGAAGACTGTTGACAATAGACACCACTGATTCGAAGGCTATCTGGGCCAGATTGGCTGTAGGACACAGACATAAAAATGCAATCACAAATGTTAGACCGATAATATCCAAAATATTATCATGACAACAGAAACCTTCCTTGTAAATAATAATGATATTAAGCTGTGTATCACAATCAATAAGAGCTAAAGCAATGTGTAGATTAAGTAGTAGAAAATGCATCTTTAACAATTTTGATTTAATTTTTCAAAAAATGTAGAAGACTTTAAACAGCTCATTATCTTGCTCTCAAACATTTACATTTTGTATCTAGGGCTGAAATGAAATACTATTTTCAGTATTGATTAATCAGTTTATTATTTAGCCAATAAAATGTATTGAAAAAAATTAAAATAGAAATAGTTTAAAAAATCCCATTAGGAGTCCAAGGGTGACAATTTCAGAAGTCTCAAAACAGAGTAGAGCAGCAAATATTCACATTGTAGAAGCTGGAGCACAGAAATGTTTAACGTGAACTAACTCCTTACCGGTCTGGCCGGCAATGACCATGGGCTGCATGATGAGGGTGAAGAGTTTATCCAGCACCAGATGGAGGAAGAGGACCAGAGGCTCTAAACTGGAGGAGGACAGAGAGATGATGCTGAGCTTCAGCTCATGCTCCAGCTTGTTCTCTGGAATCTTCTCCTCCCTGACCCGCAGAGGGAACATAGCTCCACCCTCCAGGGCATGACAGAGGGTGAAGAAACGCTCCAGGTGGTTGTCCTGGTATGGAAGAGAGATGATTTGTTACAGTGTGGCACTTGTGAGGGAAGCAGAGATATATGGAAACAAGTGTAAAAAGACAGTATGCCCGTGATGCATCAGGGTGGATATCTTACGACATTCTCACCTGTGTGTGGACAGATGACACGGCCTGGACCTCAAGGTTGAAAATTCCTTTGTGACTCTCCATCCACTTGACCGGAGGAGTCTGGGGAGGAAGTTTCTACACGACAGAGACACAGGAAATATAACTGTGTGAACTGTCCTCCATGTCCGTGTTCAGTCTTTAATACGTGGGAAGCCTTCTACGAATACTCCTTTCCATACAGTAGCTTGATATGGACATGCAGAACTTATGTCTAAAATCTAAACATTATATATATATATATATATATATATATATATATATATATATATATATATATATATATATATATATATATAGAGAGAGAGAGAGAGAGAGAGAGAGAGAGAGAGAGAGAAAGAGAGAGAGAGAGAGAGAGAGAGAAATAAATAATAGATGCATTTACCTCAGGTGTGTGTAGTGAATAGTTGACAGGTAGTCGCTCCAAGACAATGGGCAGACAGAACTGACCCGTCTGCAGTCGGTCATTATTCACTAAGGGCAGCCACTAGATGAGAACAAAAAGTGAACAACTAGTATGCAAGCTTGTGTGCACTTTAACATCAGAATAGGAACATGTTATTTAATATTAAATTAATTCATATGCTGCTGCAGCATCCTGTTTAATTGTTGTGCCCATATCCTGTAATCCATCATGTACAGGACGTTATTAGGCAGAGCAATACTTTGACTTCACATGTACATTTATAAAAATGGTCGGGAAGTAAAAGGACAAAATCTCACAGAGTATCCAATGAGCGTCTCACAGCTGACACTCTGGTTCTGTTTCTGCTGGCAGCTGATGTGGTAGAAGGTGAACAGCAAGTGGTGTCTCTCTGTAAGACGAGCTGGGAGAGCCAGCTTCACTTCCTCATAGAAGTCTGGGGACCTGAAGATAAATACAAATAAATATGGAGTTTTAAAGGAAGTCAACCAGAGGGAAACAGGGATGAGTGAGGATGGAGGGGGAGAGATGAGAGAACAGGTAGAGACAATATTAAGCTATATTGAGTTAAACAGACTGTTTTATATTGTAAAAGAAGCCATCACAAAACAGTAAAAAGAACCTCAATAATGTGTACTTGCTTGTTATGGTAGGTAACAGGTGTGTAGACTTCTTGTAAAAATTCAGAGCCACTTGATTTCCCAAAAATGACCTAAGAATGGACAGGTGGGAAAAAACACAAATTAGCGGTACAAGATAAACACAAAAAGAGGACTGTAGATTGTATTCCCCATCACTTGCATTGAAAGCACATTAGGAGGGCATCTCGTAATGGTCAGTATGAAAAGGAGGAATAATTACAGCAAGCAAAACTTTTCTCAATGTTCATATGGACACCTCACTATTGTTTTCAGACTGACAGGAACACATGTGAATCTGTCCTTGGTAAATCTGAGGGGGAGGGGGGCAGCACTCACAGGTAGCGAGCAGGTTGGGTCCTCTCCGCTCATAAACTGCATTTTGATGGTGATGTTTCTTGCTGATGTAAGCCTGTTGACAAAGTTAAGCCTCTGCGGGTAGACATAGAGCAGGTTCCTACATTGACATAGGGAGAGAAAAAGTGCCAGAGGCTTCCTCAGTTATTAATACATGAAACAAATCATGCAATGCCCTTCTATATATGAAATTAAGCAGTTCCAATATACATCACAAGGTGGCACTATCTGTGCAGCAACATCATGGTCATGCCAAAAGTTCCAGAAAAGCAGTAATTCACTGGGACGGGTGGTTATAACACTAGACTGTGATCTGTAGAAACCTGGAATACGGGGAAATACTACAGGTTCCTCTGAACAAATGCTCAGAGAATGTCAGCGTGTAATTGCCATGCAGGGAACTTGTTCACGCATGACGTTACAAGCATTTCAGAATTCAGTGTTGTTTAAACCTCTGCTCACACAGACTGCCTCCTTATTGAAGCAATTTTACAGGTAGCCTGGCTGGAAAGGCCTAAAAGTAGACGCAACACTACAAAGAGCAAAGCGGTGTCAGTCCTTAGGTGACGAGTACAGCATGACTGTTCATGTTGACTCTGGTCTTTCAGTCTGTCAGTGAGAGGAAACAAACTTGTTTACACCTCAAGCTGCGAAACATTTGTTTGTATTTAATCCTGTTTACGGGGAAGTTTTTCTGAAAACAGTTTCACTTTACTATGACAAAGAAAATGTATTTAAAGTGAAACAGCTGTAAAAGGAGTGTATGACCGTTCAGTTATATGCAGTATATCATGCCTTCTAACCCACCTGTAAATGTTGTGAGGGACATACACCTCACTGGATGGGAACTCCAGCACTTCTTTGATTGGCCGAATGTTCTTCTCAGCCACAGGTATCAGAGGGATGAGCTCAGTGGACAAACATGCCAGTGGCGTGTCGTGGACTGGAGACATGTCCAGCTTTATGGAGCCTGGAAGACACAAGATAAGTCTTGTGAGTCATATGATATCACGCCACATCATTTGAATTCTTTGCATAATCAACACACAAACAAAACACACACTGATAAAAGGAAATCTAGCCGAACTCAAAAGGAATAGTTTTAGATTTGGGGGAAGTCTGCTTGTGCACTTTCTTGCAGAGTTGAGTAGTGTTGAGAAGAACAATACCAAACTCATGTCTGTCTGTTCGGTATGAAGCTACAGGCATCAGCTGGTTAGCTTAGCATAAAGAAAAGGAACAGGGAGAAACAGCAAGCCAAAAGGTAACAAAGTATGTGTGCTAAGCTAAGCTAACTGGCTGCTGGCAGTAGCTTCATATGTCGCAGTCGAATTGAGACCGGTATCAATCTCCTCAACTATCTGCAAGAAATCAGATAAACCTATTTCCCACAGTGTAGAAGTATTCCCTCAATGTGTACAATAAAATAAAAATCTCTGAATGAGTGTTTAGATGTGATGAGAGATGACCTGATATTGTCTTGACTCTTCTCTGTGGAGTGGAGGTTTTCTTGATCTCAGACAAGAACTTGAGCAAATCCTCATCACTCAAACGATCTCCCTCCTAACACACACACACACACACACACACACACACACACACACACACACACACACACACACACACACACACACACACACACACACACACACACACACACACACACACACACACACACACACACACACACACACACACACACACACACACACACACACACACACACACCACACACACACACACACACACACACACACACACACACACACACACACACACACACTTTTAACAGTGAAGACTCTGATGGAATGTCCTGTTTGATCAAAGAATGAGACAAGGCCGAAGACAAGCTGATCTGCCTGTTACACTGTATGTTGAATCTCAAGGAAATAATAGTCTCCTTGTGTGTGGGTTGCTGTCCGACCTGTTTGAAGATGGTGCTGATAGTAATGGTGGCAGGTTTGAAGGCAGACACGTTGCAAAATTGATCATCGATGGTATTGTAACGTTCAGAATTCCTCCTGGGAAACTGCGCCCTCCGGTCAATGCTGCTGGATTTACCTGGAAAAATAAAACATGCACACGGCTATAAACAATCTATGGAAATACACACCATAGTCCTCCCATTCATTAGGGCGGACACCCACAAGCACACACACCTCCTTTTAGGCTGTCAGAGTCGGTGACATCGCGGTCTATCGTAGCAGTGGAGATGACTTCCATGATGTTAACAGTTGCCCAGGCGAATGGCATGCGATAGCGACCGAGCCTGTAGCAGAAGGTCTCTGCCTGATTTCGCAGCTTCTCAAGCTTGTCCTTGTTCTGAAAGACCAACAGATAAGTAACGATAAAGTTTTATTTTCATGAATGCAGTCAAAAATGCCTTGAACTCTAAGAACGTAGAATAATAACAGTAGATGTTTGCATGATGACATTAAAAATATTTTTGCAATATTTTGTTTGGGGTTCGACTGTTTAATGAAATTGCTCTGCCACGTTACCTTTGCAGTGTCACATTCCCTCAGTGTCATGTAGGGGTCAGCACAGTCCCCAATCTCTCCCTGCTGGAGAACCTTTTCAAGCTAAAAAACACACACAAAGTTCATGAGCCATTAGAGCAGCTCAGAATAATCAAACCATAATATACAAGTCCCTATTTATTTGTTTTACCTGTATTTTAGCTATTCTTATTTATTTATTTTTAGCTTTTAGGATGTTTTAATTATGTGAAGTGTCTTTGAGTATTATGAAAAGCGCTATATAAATTAAATGCATTATTATTATTATTATTATTATAGATATTGAAGAGCAAGAGACACAAAGGCAGCATTACAGGGTATAATAATAGGATAGGATTAAATTATTTAAAGCCAAGAAATAAATAGCTGAATCCTTCTGTTCCATTTGTTCACAGGTGCTATGGATTTCATTATCACCTTGATGACCAGGTAGATATCTGGGGAAGGGTAGGTTATGGAGAAGATTGCAGATCTGGCCAGGGAAGACTGATCCACGTGTGGAGTGTGAGGTTTTAAGAAGTTTTTTAACTGTTCTGAGTTCAGATCGAAGTAGAAGTTCTCAGATATCTGGAGGGAGACAAAAAGTGGAAAAGTTGAACTTTTGAGTGCCAGAAAATATTTCTCTTCGCCACATTATTACTTTTGTTCAGAACATCTTTTACATCACATTCAGGGCATACAAAAATGCATGCAACTCGGAGGCACAATGTTTTCCGAAATAAAGATTAACAGGAATCAGTTGAGAAAAGGTTTCATGTAAACCTAAGACTGATCCAGGAATACCATCTGTTCAGTCAGCGCCATAGTTTCTCTACTTGCCTTTCTTTTATTTATTTGTTATTGACATTCACCAGTCAACACAAATCCATAAAATGAGATTCATTTTTGTATGACACACTAAATTAAAAAAATGTTCACAAGCAAAAACATTGAAGAATGTGTTGAATGAGGGAGTGCTCTTTTCTTTACCATATAATAATAGACAGTCAAAATCTGCCCAACGGAGCTTGACAGTCATCTACTCGTCTTTCTAATGACCTCGGGCTAGGAACACAGCCATATGTCCTGGTCTGGCCCGGCCTGGTGTGTGTCATGTGATCCTTTTCACTGGAAAGCCATTAAACAGCCTCCATCATTCTCCGATACACTGACCACACCAAAGCAGACTGCTAGGTCAGCCAAACCTGCCCAAGTTGTTAACTGGAATCCTGAAAACAGTCTCAAACTGTGCTCAGATTCCAGACTCGGCAAAATATTCTAGGTTTTCTATCTGAATTTTGTTCATAGTGGTCCGACAAGCCAGAAAGCCAAACGTCAGCGTATAGAGTTGGTGACGGAAATGACCCCGGTCATATCAACATGAGGCGCACTTACCACAAGAGCGAGAGTTCTCAAAAGCCTGCTGTGAAGGAGTCCACCTCGTACGGACACATGACTTCTTGGAATTCACAGAAATAGCTTCTCAATAATCAAAGCCAGCTGATCATGCGTCAACATTCACTTTTATGAAAATAAAACCTTCAAAGCATCAAATTGGGGGATTAAATGTGAAATGAGGAATGCACACGGAGGCTATTTGACCGACTGACACACACCGTTTAAGAATAAATGCTTCACGTTTTCTAACGTGGCACACTTACGACCACTCCAGCGTTGCCAATTTAGCTACTGTTGTGGCAAGATGTTGCGTGTTGTAAGACCCCTTTAACAACCTTTCAAAAGAAGCGACAGCTGAATGCAAATTTTCGGGTCAGACATCAGCCCCTTTCCCACAAACAGTCTCCAAAGCAGCTCCATGAATCTGCAGTTATTCTGCTTCCTGAGGTTGCTGACAATGTCTTGTCAACCAAACAACAGACAGACTGAAACACAAGCTAACTGCTTGCAGAGTATCCACTGCATATATGAAGAAAAGAAAACGCTGTGCTTCTGATCACTCGTTGTGTTTTTCGGGGTGCAGTCACAGCCCAGCAAAACTAGGCTTGTCTGGTCTTGTAGGAGAATAACAGGAAGAAGATTACTAATGCCTGGAGTAAACCTGGAGAGAAGCTGACATTTCTCAACTCTTCTTTAAAGTGACGACATAGTTGTCCGTTTGCAGGACTACTCTAGAACATTGGTTTGTTTTTATCCGTGAATCTGATATCATAAGTAGGCCCCCGTTTTTGGGTCAAATCCCGTGTCTGTACCTTGGCTGATGGACCAGAGGGGCATGATTAATAACGAAAGTATTAAATGGAATTATAGGAACATCTGCTGCACATTCCACAGATGTGAAGAAGAAAAAAAATGACAACAACATACAAACAGAGACAGAGAAGCACAATCCCCATGGGATATAGAGACAAGGGAAAGGGATGCAGGGAAACGGAGAGAAAATAAGGCAAAGAGGCAAATAAAACATTACACTCTTGAGGAGACAGAGAAAAATAAATCAGTGTACTGAAGGCAGAAAGTAAAAGAATGAGGGGTTCAAGGATAAATAGGTCAGCAGCAGATGCTTCACAGTTCCACTCCAATTAAAACTAAGTGAGCAAACAAGCTTGTCAGTTTCTCCTTCGCTCAGAGACACATTTCATAGTCTGGATCTGTCTCTGCTCAATTAAATAGGCAGGGTGTTGTAAAGACCTCCACAAAAGACACACACTTCAGTTTAACACGTGATAAAAGTATTCATCTTAAGTTAATGACAATGTAGCACTTCAGCTCTGCTCTTGTGCACTGACGTTTCTAGGAACTTGAACTTAAAATATTCATGTCTCTTTGACATATTAGGCAACATTTTCCTTAGGCAAACAAGCTTACACTGCTTGTGTTGTCCCAAGAACGGCCATTCAATTGCCCCATCTCACTCGGAGGACCATCTTAAAAGCCGTCCAGCCTGCAGACAAGCTAGAAAGCAGCTGGGCAGCGACGTGACGAGGGCGAGGCCGGTAGCTAACACCCCTTCTCATTCGAGAGACCCATGAGCATTTAAGTATCAACTAAATCCTTCCAGTCCTTTCACCAGCCAAAAAAAAAAAAACTATCCAGCTGTGTAAATCCACAGAAAACATGCAAACAGCCGTAGTTCAAAATGGTTGACTGGGAAAATGCGGCGCAGTATTAGTAGTTATAGAACCAAAACATGACGACCCCCAGGGGCAGAAATATGTGAGGAAGATGAGATGTAAACCTTGTAGATTACACTGATCCCTCAATGCTGACTGACAAAACTTCCAGACCTCCCAGCATGCAATAGCTACCGTCAAAAACAAGGCTGGAAACGCAATCAATGACACAAGCAGAACATCCCAGTTTGATGCCATTTTTTAAAGCTTATACAACACCCATCCATCCATCCATTATCAGGCTTCCCTCTCACCCGCAACACTTTCCAGCTCATTCAAGGCCAGCCGGGAGATATAATCCCTCCAGCGTGTCCTCGGTCTTCCCCGGGGCCTCCTACCAGTTGGACGTGCCCGGAAAACCTCTAATGGGAGGCGTCCAGGAGGCATCCTGACTAGATGCCCGAACCACCTCAGCTGACTCCTTTCGACACGAAGGAGCAGCGACTCGACTCCAAGCTCCCCCCTGATGTCCGAGCTCCTTACCCTATCTCTAAGGCTGAGCCCGGCCACCCTACGGAGGAAGCTCATATTGGCCGCTTGTATCCGAGATCTCGTTCTTTCGGTCACGACCCAGAGTTCGTGACCATAGGTGAGGGTTCGAATGTAGACTGACCAGTAAATGGAGAGCTTTGCCTTCCGGCTCAGCTCCCTCTTCACCAAGACGGACCGGTACAGCGCCTGTTTTACTGCTGCAGCCGCACCGATCCGCCTATCGATCTCCCGCTCCACCTTACCCTCACTCGTGAACAAGACCCCGAGATACTTGAACTCCTTCGCTTGGGGTAGGCAGTTTGCCCCCACCTGGAGGGAGCAATCCGCCGGTTTCCGGCAGAGCACCATGGCCTCAGATTTGGAGGTGCTAACTCTCATCCCTGCCGCTTCGCACTCGGCTGCAAAACAACCCAGTGAATGCTGGAGGTCACGGTCCGAGGAGGCCCCATCATGTTTAATTCACTCAAAGATGTCTCAAAGGCATTGACTAAATTCTGTCATTTTTGGGGCTATTTTTTGTGATGTCAAAGTAACTTCCTATTAAGAATCAGTCCGTGTTCATGAGGGTTTCCTTGTGACCAGTGTTCCTCTCTGTTAATGACATTTTCTCCATTTCTCATATGTCCTCCAAAGTGGTAAATGGACTGCATTTCTATGACGCTTTCATCCAAAGGGCTTTTCAATTTGGCACGCAGCAAAATATAATGGCCTATTTAAGTTACAAGCAGTAATGATGTAAACAAACATGTTGTATCCTGTTTGTGTCACAGTTTAAGAAGGCACATTGAATAATGTTAGCATGTTTTGATATATTTGACTGTGCTTTAATATGAATCACCTTTCTTGGGATTTCCCATTGTTGTCACAATAACTGATGCATCTATTACAAACACCAAAAACACAGCAAGGTGTCCACAACAAACACACACAATGAACCTCACCAAACAAGTACTGCAAGTGGTTTGTAATTGTGTCCTATCCCTGTATTGTATGAAGCAAGACAAACATGTCACACAAGTGGACATAAGTCATTACATGTAAGGACGACTGTGAAGCAATGTGTTCTTACCTTTTTCTTCTCTTTCAAGTCATACAAGGCCATAGTGGCAAATATGGGCTCAATGTCAATCTCAAACCTATGAAGCCAAGGAGGAAAAGGACATTACTCATTAAATAATAGCAGGAGAGACAGATATTTAACACTCAACATTAGTGCTCTGGTTATTCCCTTTAAGCCGATACTATTAGTACTATCAGTAGATTATTGTTGTATAAAATGTAGCACAGTAAGGGATAACATGTTTGCACTGAGGGCTAAAGAATAGAGAATGAAGTTGCCCAACCACTGCAAGAGGAGCAATGAGTTAAACTAAAACACCAGTTTTATGGGATGCAAGAAGGACGAGTGAGATCAAGCGTGAAATGCAGAGCAACTCTGTGTGTTTGTGTGTATGAATGATAGAAATAAAGAGAAAGAGACCAAATCCCACAGAGAAAGGGAGGGACGGGGTTTTCTGGAGAAGAACAGCAGCCACTGTACAGCACAGTCCTCCTTCACTCTCTCATACTGCGCTGTCGTCACATCTACTGCAAGCTTTTTGAACGACTTTTAAGTCATGATCAGATGTGACAGACAAGAATGTACTGCATGTTGAATGCTGAGCAAAAGGTCATTTTCATAAACTAGGGGGTGTAGGAATAATTTCCCTTTAACACAGCTAACTGTTGGTTCCTTGTCCAACTTAGGGCAGCTGTTTAAATCCCTCCTCCTCCTACAGTTCATGAAAATGTATGACATACTTGATGGCCTGGCATCGGATCTGGATGCGGTCTCCAGTGTGTTCTTTGGGGCAGTCGGGGATGGGCCGGATCTCCACTGCATCTTCCTGGAGCACAATAGCAGAGAAAGTTTTCAAACCATTTAAGATCTGAAATATGATTCCCTGGTGTTTATATATTGGGGGTAGGTGAACAAATAATTTCAACTACAGAATGGAAAACTTTTAAAGTTTAACAAGGTATAGAAGTAAATCCATTTACAGGCAAGAGGTGTAAATTGGTGATGCTTTTAAAAAATATATTTGCCCTCTTGAAGGTGGTTGCATTAGAGTAGTCTGAAACTTCCCCAAAAACTAATATTTTTCTCGGCCTTTTGACGTGTACTTTTCCTGTACTCTAAAGTCCATTCATATAGGGAACACAGTGGGAGAAGTGATAATTAATAGGATAATCTGGAGATTATTTTCTTGTTTTTGAAAAATGTCAATTTCCAAGGGCCCAAGGGGATGTCTTAAAAAAGCTTGCTTTGTCTGACCAACAGTCCAAAATCCAAAGATATCTAGGAAACTATCACAATCAGCAAAACTTCAACTCTGTAAAGATAACATACAATACTTTCAAAGAAGGTTAATTGATAACTCAACCATCTCTATTCAGAAAATTAAGTATTATCTTTTTTTTGTTAATCACATTATTGCAATGTGATTAACATTTCTGGCATGTCTCATAGATATTGATTGACTGTACATATATAAAGAAACCAGAGACAACCAAAAACACTTGGGGAATAAAGCATTGTATATATTGGAGAGGAGTTGTATGACAATTTCCAATTGACCCTCACATTAGTCTGCATCCTGGTGCGTATGCCTTCTTAACAGAGACAGACCGACCTTTGCGCACATGGCTCCCATATGTACCAACCCTCTCTATATCTCACCTCTTCGGCAGGTGGGTACAGAGCAAACAGCTTGGGGTGTCTGTACTCCTGCCGTGCCTCCTGGTTGAAGCGGTCTAGCTCCTCGTGGCTGCTGTAGGCCAGCAGGCCCTCCACTCTCTGGTCCGGGGTCAAACACCGCAAGTTAAAGTCGGAGGAGGTCAGAGTGCGGCCAGAGTCATTACTCAGCCCTGCTAGTGTTGGAGACGTGACCTAGGGCAAAGACAGCGAGAGAGGGTAAGGGGTTGGAGTTGGGGGGAGGACAGAGAGAATAGGGAGAGGAGGAGGAGGGGAAAAACAAAGGATGAGCAAAATAAGGCGGTATTAAAGCAGAATATCCAGAAGGATGTTATTTGGAGAGACATTGATGAAATTGGGTGCAGGGTAAGGGCTACTTTATTAATGGATATTTGGACAAAGCCCGGTCTTCCTTCAGTTAAACTACATTATTATGGGGTTTGAGTAAACAGGGAAAAACGGCATACTCGACATCCCCATTGAATTGTTGCCCCATGGCTAAATCTACCCAAACTAAAATGTATCACCACAAATTATCAACTGTACACTTCCACAGCATTTGATGAACCGTCGACAACATGGAGAAACGCTGCCTCCATGTCACAACAAACGGCTAACGGCTAACGGGCATTTACGCAGTCTAGACGGTTTCTGTTTTGGCCTGGAGACAATGAAAGTCTCCTGTGTGTTTTTGCCTAATCAAGGCTGACTCCATGTAGAGAACACGCAACAGATCGCTCATGTTTATGTGCATTAAATATTTAATGCGACAGAGAGAGAAGTGACACGAGTCCTATAATAACACTCAGCAGCTGCTTCCATCTGTGTTATAAACATGCAGTTTTCTTGCTGTATTTTCAGTTAGATGTGGGATATACAGTCATTCAATTTTGGCAGACAATAGGGTGGTATGACTTACTCGTCACTAACGATATTGATGCATTGTACATTAGCTGATCAAGTTCTGTAAGCAGAGATCTCCCAGCAGGCTGATGGCATGCCAGGCAAAAATGATGGAAGCAAAGAGGTTCACTGACCCAGAGCAACACGAGCTATGAAAAACAAGCTTGTGAGATGCTGCATATTGTTGACACCCAAATGCTCTGCCAGCAACATCACAGGCCTGCTGGTCCAAAATGAATTAACTAACTTAACATAGCAGTGGGATATGTAAATGTACCTCTCAGACGTGCTGAAGTAAGGGGAATCAAGCCTGAGATATGCACAAAAGATATCTTCTGCTGTAAAATATTTATGCTGCCCTTTGGCTTTTGAGCGCTCCGCCTTATTTTCGTCTGTGTTGTTTGGAATATACAGAATTCTTACATTTGGTGAGTGTCAATGGATTTATACCACCAACCTCAAGCATCATACAAATATATCCAAAGACATTAACATAGACCATTCTAGCTTTAAAATCCTCTGTCCTTCGGGACTCCGGGGAAAAGGAAGCAAAGGCAGCAAATACTTTTTCTTGAGCCTGTGGCTAAAAGTCAAGCACAAAAGCACATTACGTCAAGTGATATTTAACACATCAACAGCTAGGAAGAACCTTTAATTCCTGTTTAGAAATAAACTCTGTTAACAATAACTGATTGGAGCTTCAGAGGTCACTCAGGCTGGCACTGGCACCATAAGGCATTAGTCAGACTCAGCTACAGGGCAGTGCATAACCTCTCTGCTCCCATTCTACATCCTTCATTTCTCTTTCATTCCCATCATCCATGAGTCTCTCATCCCAGCTCCCAAACCACTGGCAAGGACAGACCGAGCGTCCACCCTGGTGAAGCTTCACCCTATCGGGGCTCCAAGGGCCCATCATAATAGGGCTGTTCTTTCCCCCTCTTCCCCTCCCTGTGACTCTCTTTCTGGCATGTAGCTCATGGGTAGCCCGGAGCGGTAATAAGGGCCTTTTTGCTTGGGGTGATTAACCAGAATTGGCAAGGATGGGGTGACAGGAGGGGGCTGGTGAGACTGGCTTGTGGTTAGGGATGGCTGGGAGTGGAGCTGACTGGGACTTGGATTGGTTGGGACTGCCTAATGCTGGGAGCTAGGGATTTGGCCACGGTGAGACAAAAGAGCCGGAGAGAGGGAAGTGAGAGAGGATGGGAACTTGGCTCAAAATAATGCCAGTCGACTACTGAGGCTGGGATTCGTGATGAAAGTAAAAGACTGAGGCATGGAGACGTAAGCTACTGTTTGAAAAAAATGTGGAGAGCAGAATATAAACAAAATGAATACCACAAAAAAAATAAACCACACCATCTAAAGCTAAACACGCAGAGGTTACAAGAGTTAGAATGAATAATATTCAGGTTTAGTTCAGTGCAAGCCAGGCAGAGTAAACTTGAAAGAGCTGCTGCAGGGGAAAGAGTGATAGGAATAACAAAACACTGTTGTGTGCACTATTAAAGCGCCCCCAGCACAGTCTCCCACTCCTCCCTCACATTTCACATCCAGTATCCACATCGTCTCTCAAGCCTTGATCAGAATGGACTACCATACGCTTAATTACTTTACTCTCACAAAAGACACTTTAACTATGTGCAACATATTTGCATTCAAGGACAAAGCTTTTTTTGTAGTTCTGTTCGGAATTTGAGAAGGTCTGTACTGGCCTCGTGTTTGTGAGGAAAAGTATGGAGCAGGGGGGAAATGATCAGCATGTCACTTTTTATCGTATTTATTTTTCGGAATGTGGTATGCGCCCTAACCGTTAAGCTACCAGGGCACACCACACACTGCATTTTGTTTATCCAATCACTACACAAACAAGAGAAGAGGAAGAAGAAACCGGTTAATGTGTGATCTTTAAATGTTGGATAGGCTACAAGAATTTCTGTTAAATTAAGATATTCTGCCTTTCTTACTGGCTTCTGCTGGTTGTCTGGCTCAACGTCGGACGCAAAGGTCTGTTTCCGAAGGGGTTTGTGTAGGCCTGCTCGCTCCGAGTACGCACTCCAGCCATCGCCCTGGCACCTACACACACACACCCACACAAAACACACGCTAGGTTAACGACGTAGACAACCAAACACACATAAAAGTCAACCGATACACCTCTGCGATCAGACAAGACCGAAGCCTTATGTAATATAGTGGGGGGGGGGGGGGGGGGGGGGGGGGGGGGGGGGGGGGGGGGGGGGGGGGGATATTGTAATAACCGTTGTGTTTCTGTGGGAAACAGTTTACCTTCTAGAGACCAAAAGCCACGGCTGAATGTAACTCTTCACGCAGTCCCTCACATGTGGATCCAACTCCAGTCTACAAAGAGAGGGATGAGGAGGATGAGACGACACACATTCTCATGCCAACAAGTGTGCAAACATTCACAGACAACTGGAGACTTTACATTGCTCCTCCATCTTATTCTGTACTTCATGGTCAAGGTGCAGAACAACAGAATGCTCTGAATAAGTTGAGATAGCACATTTTTGTAGAATACCTTTAGACTGACGGGTATTTTAAAAACGTGTCCTGACATTGTAACTGCTACTTATTCTGCTATGGCATAGATTCTCCTAAAAGCTATAAAACCCAGCTAACATCTTTTAACTCTATACACACACACACACACACACACAATATGTACGACTAAATGAAGAAATCATTCTAGAACTGTATCTAGGCTTCTGATCTTCTGCCTTATTTGTTTATCCCAAGTAAGTTACTTTCATACTTAATTTCTGTAACTTTCACATTATTATTAGTATAAATATTAACTTTCCTACATGGACTTGATAACTGACAATGCAGTGAACCCTTATGAAATCATTCGTCACAATTCTTTCTGGTAATTTACTTTAACAGAAAGGTCTAAAAGCATGCTAATTGAAATTCAGGGAGGATTTTATTTTATTTTGACTTATTATAGTCAGAGTGGGTGGATTGTCAGAATTCTGGTGACTCACCCATCTTCAGGGACAGAGTGACTAACAGTGCGACACTCCTTCTCCACCTGCTCCACCTTCAGGTCATCATCCGGGAAGTCTCCAAGTTCCTGCATCAAGGCCGAGTCTCCGCTTCTTAACTGTGACATCAGGAATTCCTCCAGGTCCAAGGGCTCCACCGCTTCATACGACTGAGGCTGCAGAGTGAAGGAAGGGAAGAATTAGGACACACAGCAATAAAGTTCACAATATGAGGAAAATATGTGTAGACGTATTAACTAAAGTGCAGTTTAAGGATTCTGATAGAGTAGAGTGGAGAACTTCTTGAGGGTAAATGTTAACTATATGCCACGAAAGCATGAATGGAAATCATGTCAAATCACATATAGAGACAAGTGGCAGACTTTAAACAAACAGCAAATTGCATCAACCGATGAATTTGCAGTGTCGTTCAAGAACAGCACATCTTGTGTAATCATAGAACAAGTGTTCAAATAGTCCCTCATCCTGTTTTTAAAAATTGTTTTTATTCTCTAAGGAATAGATTAAATCTACATAGATAATGAATGAAATTGAAACAAAAGTTAGTGTAGAAAAAACATTTCAAATAAAAAAAAAAAGAATAACAAATTAATTAATGAAGAAAGATACTAATTCACTGTATTTAGCTATTAAAATAGTGATGCATCAATCTAAGGATCATCCTGCATGATTCAGAAATAAAGAAGATAAATCAAGCAAACAAAGAAATATAATATTGTTTGCAAAAAGTTATAAGGAGGTTCATGAGTTTGTACAGTCCACAGTGCAGAGAAGTACAGAAGAAGAAGAAAAGAACGGAAGGGAGGTTGGACCAGACATGTTGAATCATGATTATTTTATAATGCCTCATACCTGTAGTGGAATAAAGGACTGGAGCACAAACTAAAATAGACTCTGGAACAAACTGGTCCATATAAGACAACAAGGACATTTTATCTGTGAACCTATTTTTAGGCAAAAACTCGTATCAACCTCCAGAGCTACAGCAGATCAAAGGCAAAGCTGTATCACTTTTATGTACAGTAAAAACAGGCTGCTGAAATTTGCATTGGGGTCTTGGAATCAGTACATACTGTTCGTTATCAGCGCACACAGTTAGACAAATTCCCACGGGCACTCAAAGGGGAAGAACTGACCCACGTTTTATCATTAGAGAGCTCAAAGGAAGAAAAAAAAAACACAAATGAGGAGATAACACGCGGCTGGCTCCACAAACGGGAGCTGGGAACCTGCATGGAGCAGGTGTTTCTCTGCAAAGGGGCCGCAAACTGGGCAGACCTCAAATCGGATTACAGTCGGCAGGCTGTGTAGCTGATTGGACAAAGCTTGGACTATCTATCACAATATCATACTGAAAGATTCCTAAGTTATTAATAATGTGTCAAAGTCTCTCAAGATACACAATGCACAGTGTTCAGAGAGACAAAGTGCCGAAGCACTATCCAAAATTAATATTTAAGCTTGTAAGGGTGCACACTGTCCCACACAAGAAGCATTTGCATGACAAATGGGTCGTGTGTGAAAGACTGAGAAAGAAAGAGTGGATCCAGCCACTGTCGTACCCACTGACAGATAATATGTACACACAGGAGAAGTAGTAATAACTTCAGCAACAAGACGAGTCACTGCTGTACTCAGCTTTTAAAAGCAGGGCAAATTCCTTTTGCCTTCAGACATGTTTTTGCACATCAATTCCCCTGAAGGGATATTTTTCTCTGCTACATGGGGTTGGTATCAGCGGCGTGCAGCGTAAGTAAGGAAGAATACACAGACAGCCAGATGGAACAACTGTATCATTATCATGCTAAATGGCAGGTCCTCAATACAGAAGAAACCTTCAACGCCTCCTTTCTATAGAGGAGGTGTGATCTTTAACAGCGTGGCCGTCTTCTCCATATGTGCACTTCTCTGGCTCTCTGCCTCAAACAATCATTGTAGCATGGCCTCTTTTTTTTGTCTAGTATGGAGGCTAACAAAAACAAATGAATGCAAATCTATGCATGCCTCTGATCAACGCCTGCTCTGTGGAGTCATGAGAGTAGCTCGTAAGAAACAGCCAGACTGGTGTCTTTCCGCTTACTCGTTTTCAATTTGTAATTTTATTTTAAAAGTGATTCCTTTGCAACTATGTTGCTAATAATTGAGATTGCAATGCATTACTGGTTAAAAAAAATAATGTGCAGACACATTCAACGATAAATTAATAAAATAAGCTTTACACATTGTTTAAATCAATTTCTGCAATCACGATCGGAGCCTTATTTACGTAACATTTATCCATTTAAAAACAACAACTTGTATCTACCAACGCCATTGTTCTCAATGTGGATTGGCAAAGATGAGCAGGGACGGAAAACAGACACGTAAAGAAGTCATGACAAACATTGTCCTTCCAGAAATACTGCCCCTGTTTAACCTGAATAGCAATGTTTAAGACAATCGAGTTTACCAATAATCTCATTCTAAAGTATGTCGAAACGGCAGCTGTGTTCGTAAGGAAAGTGGAGACTTACCCTGCGCAAATCTGAAAACTGAACCATAAAAAAGGAAGTGAACAAAATGGCGCTCTCCGGAAATGGGAACCTACAGTGTGTACCTACTGACGCTGAATACTTTTTGTTAAAACGAAGCCACAACGCAGTGCACGGATCCTCTTTAAAAAGATCTTCATATTCCTAGAAGCTAAGAACTCCAGGAGATCTGGGAGGAAACAATCAGCATTACCAAGAGTGGAAGAGGTGTTTTTAGCTTTACGGAGAAGTTGAACCTACAAGAAGTTTTGACAGCAGTTTGAGGCAAAGCCTCTTGCAGTTTAGAGTTGAAGGGAAAGGGAGGCTGGGGGGGAACCACAAGCCATAAGAGGAAGTGACATCAAGCAAGGCGTCCCTCCATCAACCGGTGTTTCAACAGACAGGAACAGAAACCACACACACGCTTGCACGCGTGCATACACGTACGCACACACAAACAAGCTGCAACCGTGCAGCTTTTCCTCTTATTCTCTCAATTTGTATATGAAACAGACAACACCGATTAGTCAACGTTCCTAAAAATAGCAGGAGTGTAATAGAGAGGGAGAAATATGATAATCAACAAAGTGATCCTCCACTCCTCCCTCCTCCTCTTAATAAACATCACCCTCACCCATGTGCTAAACGTGACTGCTGAATAAAGGGAAACTATCATCCCGGAGATTATAGTATTAAAAAACACTCTCCCGCATCCCAAATCCAGCCATATTAAAGATTTGCCTTTGTAAGCTGCAAGGTAAATAGGCCCCATCCAGCGACCATCGGTAGCCAATGCTCTGACCCATATCCCAAGCAGGTTAGAGATTAACCGGGTTGCATGCCACAAGCTGGGGTGGGAAGGACGGTCCAAATACTCCTCCTCAAACCCTGTTAGCTAACGAGCTCAAGGATCATCACTGGCGGAGTTTCAAAAGGGCCTCAGCTCAGTTAGCCATGCACACAGATATGTCAGGAGACTTAGCGCCTGAGAGCTTTAGAAAACTTAAAATGAGAGAGATGTAGGGCGGCAGAGAGTAAAGAACTGTCAGGGACAGACAGGAATAGAAAAGAAAGGCAGGAAGACTGACAGAAGCGTAGAGGAATCTGGGAGGCAGAGACAGAAGTTCAGAGGGTACCACTGAGAGACTCGGAGAGGAGTAGGAACAAATCCCTGCAAAGGATTACTGTGCATCATTCTGCCGAGCGAGCG
The DNA here is from genome assembly GCF_009769545.1 of Cyclopterus lumpus. Lineage (NCBI taxonomy): Eukaryota > Metazoa > Chordata > Actinopteri > Perciformes > Cyclopteridae > Cyclopterus > Cyclopterus lumpus. The sequence goes on from NC_046974.1 coordinate 20,058,155, forward strand.
AGAGAGACAGAGAGAGAGAGAATCACTCAACAACTGTCTGCTAGGCTTCAACTGAAGAGGCATCTTAATGGCATTTATCATATCATTCTCTACAGAAACAAGGAGGTACTGGGTTACAGGCAGTGTCAGCCCAGTTTTAACAAAAGTGTGTTCAGCCATAACCAAGTCCTCGTCTCATTATCCTTAAAAAACAAAACATAAACTCGAAATGCAGACAAATGTGTTTGCAAAAGCATTAACTTAAGTTGTGGCCGAAATTTCTATGATTCAAGTTATAATCTTCCGAGACTACACACCACACTGAGGCAGACGTTATCAGCACTAATGACAGTGAAGTGGATGTGAAGAAGATATGCTTATAGCCCTGTGGTGGTGTGAGTGTAAACACTAAAGCTGTGCGAGTGCAGTATTAGAGGAAACCACTACGCTGACCTCCTCATCACAAAACCTCTCCTCAACTAACATCACATCACTAGCATTAAATGGAGCAGCATTATATAAACATTTTGCATTTTGAGTCTGCTTACCTTCTTAAACCCACTTTACGTGTTGACCGAGTAACTATGTACATCAAAAAAAAATTGTAATTTGCAAAGTTTGCTGCCTTTTCACATTTAGGCAAAATAAATTCTCCCATTGCTTACTTTCCCCTCCTGAAACTTGTGAATCAATGAAATATACACTTAATGTGACAAATAACTGCCGGGTGAAAATAACTAAAGTTCTAAAAGCCACTGTCTTTTCATAGAGGGAAGCTCACCACATTTAGGCACACTGAGGCCGAAGCATTGGAGTTGGTTCGGCTGTGTTGAGGGGCATAGGTCCCACTGAAGTGTCGTCTGATCTCTGCAGAAGAGTGCCTGGAGCAAAACATGGAAACACATGGAAAGTCATAAGGTTGTGTGTGTTCAGTAGGCAGAGGATAATAGTTACAACACTCGTATACCATATTTGTGGGCTATTTGATTTAATACTTCCTAAGAAACGGACATCGGAATATCTACGACCTCATAGCTTTTGTACAATTCCACCAACATGCATGCACACAGTGGATCTTAATGAGAGCTGCAATTCCACCATTGTTCCTCTGATTAGTTTGAATTGGTCAGTCACGGTGAGTCCATTCAAATGATTGTTTGCTCTCTCCACAAAAACGCATCTCTGCTGGCTGTGTAAAGGCTTTGGCAGGCTGGCAGCTATAAAAGGCAGCAAAATAAATAGGGTGTTCTGATTTAAGGGTCAGACTGAGCAGGAAATCAGCATGACATAGCAATGGAGTAGTATTCAAATAAAGTGGGCTGTTGGGAATGGTGTGTATGAGGCTGTGTGTGTGCCCGTAGCCCTCTGCAAAAGAACAGAGGAGGACAAGAACAAAGCCAGTGTCCCAATTTGTTGCCCACAATTCATCTCTATTCCTTTGCAATTAATCTACCATATCATTTGAGCCCTACCAAACTGCACAATGACTGCTTTATCCTCTGCGGTTCAACGATGAAAGGCCAGTGTTGTGTGCACAAGCATGTGTCGCACGAGTGTTTACCATTTGTGTCTATTGGTGCGTTTGTGTTCAAATCCCTCATATGTGTACATGCAATTCAGTTTACTGTAATATTGCCACACAGGGGAGAGTTAGAGGACAAAGACTTAAGCAAATGAGTCACATTCCCGACTGCTCCCCCTGTTGTAAATCTCATGGGTTCATCAAGTCCCCACAGCCATTGTTACGACAGCCCTGTTACTAATTACCACTACCAACCAATAAACGCCAGGGCAATGGAGGACTGCCTGCATGTCAAAACCACTGAGGCTGCAGAGTGATGAAGCGTGTTGTAAAATCTGTGAGCCTCATGTAAACATCAGAAAACAAATATCACCAAGGTGTTTTGCAGCATTTCACATGCAGTTTGCAGTTCAATCTGAATGGGGCACACTAGTGAATACAACGCTCCCTATTCGAGTCTGGCATTCATGCACGTTTGTTTATAACACTTTGCCGCCCCTCCTGTCAATCACAAAACATGCTGAGTCAATGCAATAACTGTATGCAAGGGAAGGTTATGGCATGGGTAGGAGAGCAGTATACAAATGTACTCAAAGAGCAAAGTCCAGCACCCGTTGTATTTCAACAGCTCATCCACAACAATGCAAGAATGAAAATAAATAAATGGCCATGAATGGCATTAAATAAAAAATAATCTGGTGAAGCCTGTTACATCACACATAAGCATGCCGGTTTCCACACACACACACACACACACACACGCACACGCACACGCACACGCACACGCACACGCACACGCACACGCACACGCACACACACACACACGCACACACACACGCACACGTGTCAACGTTAATCTTGTTTACATTGTCCTCAAGATAACAAATACTTGACCCTTATATGTGACCTTTGTCTGTGAGAAGTGCAATATAAATAAATAAATAGCATATATAAATACTATATGACCCATAGAGCAGCCTGCAGCCCTGAAAAGGTGCGGCAGGCATATTTACTGCACAAACAGTTGAAGGCTGCCCAGTACCAACACGAAGCAGGTTTACAAGAGCGGTACGAATGCATCGGCACGTGGAAATTGATTGTTGAGGGATCTCACAGACGCAGCCCACCTTGCACTTCAACAACCTACGGTCGCTTCAAACACCCACTTTTTACGCCAACGTCTCAAAGGAATGTGCTGAGCAACTCCTTGTAATGCAACGTGTCAAATCACATAAGTCTGTGGAGCTTAAAATGGGCTGTGGTTAAGAAACTGAAGCTCCAGAAAGCTTCAGGTCAACACAAGGAATGACAATCCTCCTCACAGCCTCAACCCAGCAGGTATCTGGAGAGGAGTAGTTGACGGGCCAGAGTTATGGCTTCTGCCTCACACATCTCCTGTTGGGTCTGATTGTTTTTTAGCATGTTTCACTTTGAGATTCACGTGATTCCGATGTTGTATACTGCCACAAATAAGAACACCTTTTCTTGCTTGAGGGCAGATGGGTGTATTGAGCTTGTACCCAAGGCAATTTAAACCTTGTAAAACATTCTCATAACTTGACTTCAAAAGAAACATGCCCTTCCTTGTGTGCAGACTGAGCCCACAGCCACCTCACCACTAATGTAGTGCACTCCCTCTACATCTTCCGTTGCCACTGGAGAGACAAAGCTCAACGCTTGGGAATGTCATACTATTCCCAAACTTACACATTGTATTAGTGATTTTTTTTGCATTTACACATATTCACGTCTGCTTACTTACAAACTTACACACGTTCAGGATCTGTGTCAGAAAATACCAGGACAAGTAAAACTGTAGCCAGCTCATGGTAGCAGTGCCCGAGCAGACACAATTTCATACAACAAATAGACAAACAGCTTCTCACAGCATCCGTCATTCTCTTTAATGGGCCTGTGTCTTACTCTTGGCATCCTCTGTTACATAAATCTAAAGCTGCATTTGTCAGGAAGACAAAAAGCAGAGCTTTGGATTTTCGGTAAAATTATAGAAAAAGCAGCTTGTGTCCTAAACAGAGTATAAAGCAACGTCTTGATAATTATTTTTTTGTGAAACCCCCAAGCCTGAACATGTGATGAATTCTTGTCATGGATAAAACGTTTGAATGTCAACAACACCTGCGAAGCTTTTAGCTGAGAGGACACAAAGGTTGAGGTCCTTGGTGAATGAAGGTCAAGAAGTCTGAATAGGAAAGGCTCAGGGAAGCCCAGTAACACCATCTTGTTCTCATACAGAGCTGACCCCGTCTGTAAAAACAGCTGTTATTGAAGTTGACTTTGTTGGCCTCGAAAGCAGCTTCTGAGGTTTGTTTGCCTCGTCAGGTCCCGGTGCCTCAGATCTCTGAAAATGATCGTAGTGGCCTTCTACGAGAGGCATATTCTTCAACACCACTGTCGGTGTGATGATGTCCTAAAATAAAATGTGAGCAGACCCAGCATCAGAAAGTCAGTGTTGGCTGCAACTGTAGGCTCCCAAACATCGTACGCGCACAATTCAAAATAAAAAAGGCTAAGCTGAATAACACAGCTGAATACAGCGCAGTAATAAGAATTTGAATTCCATCTCACTGAGATCATCCTGTGCAGTTAAGTTTCTTTTCCAAAAAGAAAGAAGAGGCCTTTACTGGCAGTGCAGCCACTATAATCACAACATCATATTGGTCACATTGATGGTTATTAATTATTACAACAGAGGATAATAATGTAGTATTGTAATCACTAAAAAAAACCCTGCTGCATGTACACACAGTTTTAAGGTATGCAGGCTACCATTGTGTATGCGTGTTCGATATCCTGTATGACCTGGGCCCTATTCCTCGTACCTGGCTAACATGGTTAGCTGGATAATTTTCAGGATAAGATTACATAAATCAGGCTTTTCGGTTCCACAAAGCAAGTTTGGCAAAATCACCATAGCAACACATCCACAAATTTGAACCTGCTCCAGTGCAGGCTAACTTAAGTTAGCTGTATAAGCTTGCAGATTAAAATCAGCCAATACATTTTCCCAACACTTATGCTGCGTTCACACCAAAAGTGTTGATTCCATGCAAAGTCAATGGATGCGAATGAAGCAGATTTTCACTCCAGACGTAGTCGGTGAAAGTTACCGAGCTGTGTGAGCCTACGGGTGATGTTATGTATAAATATAAATATATATATATATATATATATATATATGATATTAATGTTATGAACCCAAATACAAGGGCGTTTGATGTTCCGACATTTATGGGATTTCCACAACAAGTATAGCCCTCGCAGCGGTGTTAGATTGTGCCATGATTATGGTCTGGAATTCCTCATATGCGTTCATGATCATCTCCTGCTCGTCAGCGGAGAAAAAAGAGGCTCTTCCTTTGAGTTTATTTGCTGTTAGAAAATCATGTTTCTGTGATCGACGCTTCCCCCTTTCAAAGTAGGACGGGCACGCGCAACTATCCCGATTACTGGAGTCTGGTTCGAATTAACGAGATTGTTTGAGCACGGATCAGCCTTTGAGAAACCGAGATAGCCCAATTTCAATCATCGGGTTAATTTAAGCCGGCTAATAAGACATTTGATAAACTTAGTTGAACCACGTACGAGGATTACGTCTCTGAGTAACCTGATTTCTTGTGTGCATATAAACATACTTTCTCCAAGATGATCGCAAAAGCCTGATGCCAGAAATGTTTGTCTTTTTTCATGAGATATAATGAGAAAAGGCAATCGACACTGATGAGGAGGGCTCTCTTTAAACACCTGCTTCCGGAGAATTACAACTGACCTCAAACTCCAGCTATAAATCAGGGCCGATGAAACATCAAGCACTATTTTTTGGCACTATTATATTGTGGTTTGTTCGTAAAAAAACAAATTCATATCAGGCACATCAATAACAGCGGCTACAACATTACTAATGTTGTGTCATAACACTGAGTTGGATGATAATTATTCATGAATCGATTTGAACATCTTTGGATAATCACTTATCATTCATTTATATTACTAGACAACATAAGTATGTTGGAGGTAGAATATAATAACATGTGAGATGAACAGGAATATATTAATAGTTTCCTTGTCAGATTGATGGTTGTGATATTGGCATAACCACATACCTCATGTCCACTGTCACACTGTGCTAATGAGATCATCCTGTATAGAAAAGACACTTTCTCCTATTCAAATAATGACAAAAGGCCCAAAAAAAATGTTCATCATTAATCCAAATGAAATAATATTTGATAAAGCAGCTTTGTGTGTGTGACACCACGACTTCACGTATTTGTGAGCCACCAAACACCTCTAATCTGTCAGTAATGCTGTTAAGACTTTAATGTGAATATCATCGTTTTATGTTCCTTTTGACATTGTAGTTACAGTGCAGCATGCTGAAGAAGCACTTCTGAAAAGAAGAGTGATTTTTCAGAGGTCTCACCCCAGTGAAAACCTTTTGTCATCCCCGCCCTATAGAAAAAGGCTGTTCCCTTTTTTGTCACGTCATGCTGTCTATGGCAGGCTTGCACTTGCTGTGTATGCATATGGTGTGTTCCTGTCAGCATTTCTGGAATCATTGGCCAAGCATTCCTCAGATTGAATCCTGCTATAAAACTGCAGTTGCCATTTTTCTCATGGCTACATATCTGATTAATAGCCTCAAACCCTCCCCCTCCTCTGATAGCCAAATCTATAATTTTACTCGGGATTATCTGTATTCACTCATCCTGACATGACTCCCACAAGGCACAGTGCTCTGTTCACCCAGGCAGTCTACTATTATCACCACTATTATCAAGTCAATAAGGGCGGGTGGCTCCTTCAGCTTGCATGGTATAGCCTAAAAAAGAAAACCTCCCACCCATATGTTTTCCCCCATAAGTCCTCTCTCCCTCAGCTGAGCCCAAAAAGAAACACAGGAAAGGTGCTGTGTGGTGTGCATGACAAGAGCAGGAAAGCAGAGCAAAGGGATGCCCCCACTGTGTGTCTCATACTATCATATGTCTCCAGACTTAATGGAGTCTTGCTGCTATCAGCATCATCACGGCTCAGCTTCCTGTCCGAGGGAGGCATGCATAAACACAGCAGTCATTTGACCCCAAGACAGATAAAAAAAAGTGACAAAAGTAAACATTAAACAGAATCCTAGTAGAGTTTGAATGCTTTGACTATACAGGCATAGTAATTTATCTAAGGTTTCTTTAGGGACGCTGTGTGTCTTTTTTGACACCCTACCCACCCCATCACTCAAAAGGCCCACCAACAGCCACATGAGGCTTAACAGATGTCATTAACCAGAGCCCACAGGAAATCAGATGTAACTCAATCCAGGTCCGCCTGCCGCCAAGGAGGATTGAACGACAGCGGGCCCCACGTCCACAGCTGTCCCCACACCTGTTACCATATGCTGCTAAGTAACGCCATGTTCAACCTCATCGGTGGACTATCAAGTGTTCAGCTACCTTCAATCTGTTTACCCAAATGCACTCACTGCGCTCCATCATCGTGTTTTCAATTTTTGACTGACATATTCTCTCACACCTCTTTGCCATTCCCATTTTGAAGGGCTTATTAAGAAACAGATATTTCCTGATTTAAACCGCTGTGAATAAAAAAGAAAGAAAAAAAGCGAAGTGAAACCCGCAGCGACACACTGTAATGTCCACGTGTGCAGGATTTCCTTCACACTCCACATCCTGATAGAGAGACCGAGAGAGGAACTGCTCATATAGAAAATGTAAGGAGGACAAAAGAACATTCCTTATTAATTCAACGCTGAAATAAAACCGCCACAAATATGAGCTGTGTTAGTAGTTTAAGAGGCTTTTCAGCCTGTAACATATTGAATGCCTTAGTTCCAACATGTGTCAACTGTTGCTCTTTGTTAGAGCGGTTTGTTTGAGTCTGGTTTTTGTTGCCATGATTATCTAGGTTGTTTCCCCTCAGAGACTAAAGCTGCAGTTTGTTTGACCAATGCATGTTGGATCATGGTTTCTACAAATTACATATATCGGAGCGGCCTAACGGCCGCGGTGTTTGTGACGCTGGCTATGTAACCACGATGTCAGCGGGTCTGGTCTTTAGACCTTTGTTGCATATCTTTGAGTCCATTTCCAAAAGGTTTTGACATCATTTCTGTGTGTGCCTAACATACGCAACAGCATTACAAAAACCACAAAATTAAAAAGATAGTTGAATTCTACATAATACTCTATTCAAAGGTTTATGAGTCGATACGAAAGTATTTCACGTTAAAAACAAATAGAGTTTCGTCACTACAACAACAGTTTGAGAAATCACTATTAACCAGTATAAATTGTCTCTTGCATCATCGCTTACTGACTGTGTTGTTTGACACTTTGCAACCACACATTCCACAAGCCCATGCTTTGCCACAGCATCACTCAACCAGCCCCTCTGCTGGCTCATCACTGGATTCAGACTGTGACCCCAAGATCCCTCAGCAGCTGAGCTCAGCTCCATGCAGCACAGATCCAGGATTTCTCCTAGCTATTAAAAACAAGGGATTGGTACATTATTTGTGGTGGTACACAAACACAATTGCTTTTGAATATCTGAAGACGTCATCTTTCCAAGGAATCAAGAAAACAGCTAGCAGATCGATTGGTCATTTGAAGAGTCCTACTTGCTGCTCTAAACTAGTTTAAACCACTTTTGGAGACATTGTGCATGGTTAGTGATGCATTCAATTCCATAACGTCAATAAATATTTTATATACATTTGTTTTCATCTTAGTTACAAAATGTTAGTTATGAGGGCGTGTACAAGGAAACTGATTGTTGTTGTTTTTGTTAAGAGTGCGTTAAAGAGAGGATCAAAGGGGATTAAAACAGTGCTGCTTGTAGACTATGAAAATAAATAACTCCATCCACCATCTCAAAGTCTGACCAAAAACAAATCCCAGAATTACAAATCAGAAACCCTTGAGCTGCAAGATCACACACACACGATGTTCATCAAGGCCAGTACTGAGAAGCTTTACAGTAGGCCCACATGGCTGTGCTGCTTAGCATAGGAAGTATAAGAGTATTTGTTTTAATGAGTCACAATAGACTTCCATGTGCATACTTCCTCCACACCTGGCCGGTGTCAAAGCAGGAACTAGTGACCACATCCCTCCTCATTCATAGCAGCTCTAAAAAGGGCCAGTCGGACCTGACACACCACAGGAAATGATCATATTAGACACCATAAAAATAGTCAGCGTCCTCGTGGGGAGGAAATGATACTGGACAGATTGGTTAGGCTAACAAACGGCTGTCACTAAAACCAGAAGTTAGCTGTGTCCTGTAATAATTCCTGTGAAAAAGTTGGAGAAAAGTGGTCCGTTTCTTGTCCTCCGGGCTGCCCTTTTTTTAACGAACCTGCAGCATTAACATTCATAACATGTGGCTGCCTGCTCCGCTGTTGAATCCTCTCCAACTGTCAACACGGAGCTCCCTCCCGACCCTCCCTTACCCCTGGGAAGGCACCAAGAGTTCACCACTCACTCCTCAAACTAAACCCGCTACCCGTGCTACCGGTGCTAACCCACGGGACACTTGTACCTGTTGATTTTGAGAGCGAAAGCCCGTCGCTCGGCGCTGTTCAGAGAAGCCATGAGCGGGTCCGAAGTCCAGTTCAGCGGCGGTTGGCTCCGGTGTTTCCTCGCGGTTTTCGCCGCCTCGCTGTCACCGACGCGCCGCCACCTCTCCTCGCTACAGCTCAACTGTCATGTCAACACTCATCTTGGCGGCGGCGGCGGCTTTCCTGGGTGTCAACTTCCGCATTTGATTTGAGCCATCCCGTGGAGAGAGAGAGAGAGAGAGAGAGAGCGAGGGCGGGGGGGGATGATGGGACAGTCTGGATGAGACGCGCGCGCTCCCTCGCTGCCGACATAAGCTTTGTGTTTACAAGTTGTCTTCCTCGCTCTCTCTCTCTCTCTCTCTCTCTCTCTCTCTCTCTCTCTCTCTCTCTCTCTCTCTCTCTCTCTCTCTCTCCCTCTCCATCTCCCTCTTTGTGAGTAAGTGAAAGTGAAATGCACACCAAATCCAGTTTCTAATGGGTAACGTTAATATTTTAATAGGAATACTCGTAAAAGTAGGGAAACGGGAGCACTTCTCGTTCCCCCGGCTGGAAGTCAATGGGTGTTTGGTGAGATGCCTGAAGAGATTTGACCGTTTTGTTCTCATAACTGTCAGAAACTACGTTTGCAAATACCCTGCTAGTGAACTATAGTTAATAACGTGGGCTTTTTACTTATTCCGATTGCATTTACGCTTCAACGAATTATGAAAGTGTTTATTTATATCGCTGATCAAGACGTATCGTGTATGCGCGATATGGGAGGCCTCTGTGTGGTGTTTTATAAACTTGAGAATGCTCGTCCCAAAATGATGTCTAATGTTGACATAGTGTTCAACTAAACCACAACAGTATTGCAGCATTCGTGAATTTTGGTTACGGCTTTTGGTTTTGGGGTGCAAAAAAAATGTGAAAAATCCAGAATGAATAAATATGAAAATGTCACTCAAAAGTCCATTCTCAGTGAAAATGCACGGGTTTCACGTTTTCTTAATGAAACACTTCAAGTTACACATCAGTACAACAAATATAATTGTATGTACACATCTTAAACTCAAATTTAACTTCAGCAGATGCATGTGACAACAGCCTGTCATCGTGTCAGATTCTGCACATGCATCATTCTGCACAGTAAAGCTCAGACGGAAGTGGAGTTATAAAAAGTAAAAAGACGTTTGAGAGTGGAGGGGTAGAGTAGAGTTTAAAGGGGAACCATCAGTTTTAAGCTCATCCACTCACCATTGGGAGCTTCTTGTTTTATTTTGTTTTTGCCGTTTCACATTCAGTCTTGCACAAGGGCCCGGCAGGAGCTTTCTACCCAGTGAAGTCATCATGTCATCCTTATTCCAGTTTGAGTCAACACATTTTTAACTAAGAGGCACCTCTGGGTCTAGGGCTGCAGTCGAACCGGATTTCACCAGGTGAAATTCCGTCACGTGCTGTGGTTTAAAGCCGGTTTTGACAGGAGAGTGATCAACACCATTATTCCACAAGTTATACATTAAAAAGCTTCTTGTGGTGTTTTATAGATACGGACATTCAGTCACGATTAAGTGTGATTTAGACAGAATATCATTGTCTCATGTTCAGAAGTTCAGAATACCTGAAGCTGACATATTGCAACCCATTTTAGGATCTAATTTGTCTTTTTTGTTTTACTCTCAGAGAAAAGACACATGGCGTTGGGGGAGGAGCCGCAGACAGGATGGAGACGACATCATGGTGTACCTGAAAAACACTTCCTCCATGGCACAGCTGGAGACAAATTACATGATGTTCTTTAAATATCTGAATGATTGTGTGTCTGATGTGTTTTTTGTGTTCTTTTTGTGTTTCTGTTGGAGTGGTGACTGTAGGTCAGTGGTTAGCAGGTCCGTCCTTCAATCAGAGTATTGGTGGTTCGTTCCCCGGCTCTTCTAGTCCATGTCGATGTGTCCTTGAGCAAAACACTTAACCACAAATTGCTCCTTGTATGTGTCTACGGTGTATGAATGTGAGTTGCTTTGGATAAAAGCGTCAGCCAAATGTAATGGAATGTAATGTAGTTGGAGAACTACAGGGAGACTCATCTGAAGCAGCTCAGCCACCTCTGAGACGAGATCAATGCTGGAAAAAGTCACAGAGGAAGGAAAGACCAGGAGAGCATCATATTCTCTTGATACCTTGGTTTTAGTTTCAGATTTTCTTTGTCCATCCATCCATTATCACCCGCTTATCCGGGTTGGATCGGGTCGCGGTGGCAGCAGGTTCAGCAGGCCGACCCAGGCTTCCCTCTCACCCGCAGCACTTTCCAGCTCATTCTGGGGGATCCCGAGGCGTTCCAAGGCCAGCCGGGAGATATAATCCCTCCAGCGTGTCCTCGGTCTTCCCCGGGGCCTCCTACCAGTTGGACGTGCCCGGAAAACCTCTAATGGAGGCATCCTAACTAGATGCCCGAACCACCTCAGCTGACTCCTTTCGACACGAAGGAGCAGCGACTCGACTCCAAGCTCCCCCCTGATGTCCGAGCTCCTTACCCTATCTCTAAGGCTGAGCCCGGCCACCCTACGGAGGAAGCTCATTTCGGCCGCTTGTATCCGAGATCTCGTTCTTTCGGTCACGACCCAGAGTTCGTGACCATAGGTGAGGGTTGGAACGTAGACCGACCAGTAAATGGAGAGCTTTGCCTTCCGGCTCAGCTCCCTCTTCACTAAGACGGACCGGTACAGCGCCTGTTTTACTGCTGCAGCCGAACCGATCCGCCTATCGATCTCCCGCTCCACCTTACCCTCACACGTGAACAAGACCCCGAGATACTTGAACTCCTTCGCTTGGGGTAGGCAGTTTGCCCCCACCTGGAGGGAGCAATCCGCCGGTTTCCGGCAGAGCACCATGGCCTCAGATTTGGAGGTGCTAACTCTCATCCCTGCCGCTTCGCACTCGGCTGCAAAACGCCCCAGTGAATGCTGGAGGTCACGGTCCGAGGAGGCAAACAGGACCACATCATCCGCAAACAGCAGAGAGGCGATCCCGAGACTCCCGAACCGGATCCTCTCCGCCCCCTGGCTGCGCCTAGATATCCTGTCCATGAAGGTCACGAACAGGACCGGTGATAAAGGGCAGCCCTGGCGGAGGCCAACACCCACCGGGAACGTGTCTGACTTACTACCGAGGAGACAAACACAGCTCCTACTGCAGGCGTACAGAGACCGGATGGCCCGTGCCAACGGGTCCGGCACCCCATACTCCCGCAGCACCCCCCACAAAAAACCCAGAGGGACCCGGTCGAAAGCCTTCTCCAGGTCTACAAAGCACATGTAAACTGGTTGGGCAAACTCCCAGGACCCCTCCAGTAATCTTGCGAGGGTAAAGAGCTGGTCCACTGTTCCACGACCGGGACGGAATCCGCACTGTTCGTCCTGAATCTGAGGTTCGACAAGCGGTCGGAGCCTCCTCTCCAGCACCCTGGCATAAGCTTTTCCCGGGAGGCTGAGCAGTGTGATACCACGATAGTTCGAGCACACTCTCCGGTCCCCCTTCTTGAAGATGGGAACCACCACCCCGGTCTGCCAGTCCATGGGCACTGTTCCCGACCCCCATGCGACACTGAAAAGGCGTGTCAACCAAGACAGCCCAACAATGTCCAGCGCTTTCAGCATCTCAGGGCGGATCTCATCCACCCCTGGCGCCTTGCCACCAAGGAGCTTTTTGACTACCTTAGCGACCTCTGCCAGGGATGTTGGCCGGGTTTAGGAGTTCCTCAAAGTGCTCTTTCCACCGCCCGACGATGTCCCCAGTCCGGGTCAGCAGTTCCCCCCCCTGCTGAGAACAGCCTGGGGTAGACCCTGCTTTCCCTTCCTGAGCCGTCGGATGGTTTGCCAGAACTTCCTTGAGGCCAACCGAAAGTCCTTCTCCATGGCCTCCCCGAACTCCTCCCATGCCCGAGTTTTAGCCTCCGCGACCATCGTCGCTGCAGCCCTTTTGGCCCGCCGGTACCCGTCAGCTGCTTCAGGAGACCCCTGGGCCAACCAGGCCCGAAAGGCCTCCTTCTTCAGTTTGACGGCTACCCTCACCCCCGGTGTCCACCACCGGGTTCTAGGGTTGCCGCCACGACAGGCACCGATGACCTTCCGGCCACAGCCACGAGCAGCCGCGTCCACAATAGAGGCTTTGAACAAGGTCCACTCGGATTCCATGTCCCCAGCCTCCCTCGGGATTTGTGAGAAGTTCTTCCGGAGGTGGGAGTTGAAGACCTCCCGGACAGGATCCTCTGCCAGACGTTCCCAGTTCACCCTCACTACACGTTTGGGCTTGCCAGGTCTCTCTAGCCGAGTCCCCCGCCATCTGATCCAACTCACCACCAGGTGGTGATCAGTTGACAGCTCTGCTCCTCTCTTCACCCGAGTGTCCAAGACATACGGCCGCAGATCAGATGATACGATTACAAAGTCGATCATTGATCTCCGGCCTAAGGTGTTCTGGTACCAGGTACACTTATGAGCCACCTTATGTTCGAACATGGTGTTCGTTATGGACAAACTGTGGCTAGCACAGAAGTCCAACAACAAAACACCATTCGGGTTCAGATCGGGCAAGCCGTTCCTCCCAATCACGCCCCGCCAGGTTTCTCTGTCATTGCCCACGTGAGCGTTGAAGTCTCCCAGGAGAACTATGGAGTCGGCAGGCAGCGCCCTTTCCAGGACCCCTCCCACCGACTCCAAGAAGGCCGGATACTCCGAAATGCTGTTCGGTGCATAAGCACAAACAACAGTCAGAGCCTTACTCCCCGCAACCCGTAGGCGCAGGGAGGCGACCCTCTCGTTCCCCGGGGAAAACTCCAACACAGCGGCGCTCAGCCGGGGGCTCGTGAGTATCCCCACTCCCGCCCGGCGCCTCTCACCCTGGGCAACTCCAGAAAAGGACAAAGTCCAACCCTTCTCCAGGAACTTGGTTCCAGAGCCCATGCTGTGCGTGGAGGTGAGCCCAACTATATCTAGCTGGTACCGCTCCACCATTTTCTTTGTGTGGGTTTTAAATATATTTATCTGGCATTTTAGCCTTTTTTCTGTGGATGGAAGAAGGGGCATGGAATAAAGGAGAATTGCATCGTATGTGTATGACTACCTTGACATGAATGCTTTTATTTATCTTTGATTCGTATGTTGTGTTATTGTTTGCTACATTTGTTACTAAATGATTGGACTAGTAGACAGTGAAGGTCTCCATGTTGTTAGTTTGTGACTTAAAGGACCTTAGTCTTGTAAGTCATGTTTGACTCCTTGTCATCACTCCACAAAGCTAGCTTTCCTCAGTGTACAATACCCATGTAGAGTACAATACCCATGTAGAGTACAATACTCATGTACTGTACAATACCCATGTACTGTACAATACCCATGTAGAGTACAATACTCATGTACTGTACAATACTCATGTACTGTACAATACTCATGACATCTTACATGATCTGTGACTCACATGCCTCATAACAAATGTTGAGGCCAAATGGCCGGGCTCTGTCCACGACTCCAGAATATTGTAGAAAATTATTATGGTGGACATATATAATAGGTTTAGCTATAGGTCTGACAACCCTCCCCGCTCCAGCCTTTTTGCTCTTAGGCAGAAGTGCGTTGTCAGCAGGAGCCTCTGATGGTCATCTGTTGTTTGATCATCTTAAAGTCCGGGGAAAGTAGAGTCTTAACTCTTTAACTTAACATTAGCTTGAAACACATTATGCATGTGAGAAAATAATTGCTGAAAACATGCCACAAAACTGAAATATATAGTCACCATTTTTGTGTTTTGAATTTTTTTGGGCACTACTGAAAATGGAGCAGTCCTTATCAAAACCCCAGTACATTGCATCAGTGGTTACTCTGCTTGATCGCCTGTTACAACCCTTACTTGCCACAGCCTAGAGTTTGATAGTTTTAGTGGCGTACTTGCCATCTGCTACACCAGGACAAATCCAGGTGGATCGTCAAAAAATACATACGTTTTTCATTGGTTGTCCGTCACTGTCTGTCTCCTGACCGGCCTTCTCTGCAAAACGACTGCTTCAGAAGAACTATGGAGATGAGCTCATAGCAAGCACTTACATTGACAAGGCCTTAAGGTGGCCACAAATCACGTCTGAAGATAAGAAAGCTATTATGCTATTTTTCTGACTGGATGTCGTAATACAATGGAAGATGTGGAGTTCATGGAGGAGATGGATAACCCCACAAATATGAGGATTGTATGAGAATTGTGGTATCCAAATTGCCATATAAAATGAGAGAGAGGTGGCGCAATGTAGCATTTGACCTCAAGGAAAGTAGAAGACACAGGGCAAGATTGGCTGATCTTGTTAACTTTATTGACCGTCAAGCAAAGGTTGCTATGGACCCACTCTTTGGAGACTTCCAATACAGACGCACATCTACAGTCAGCAAAAGCAAGGAAAAGTGTAATGAAAGGAAGCAGTTTCGCAACAAATGTGTTGGTGGAGAGTAAAAGGCCGGATACAACACCCAAGGCAGACCAACCCAGTTAAAGCAGCTAACGCCTTCCAATCACCAAGTCTTTTCTGTAAAAAGATAACACATTGGAGTCTTGCATCTAAATTAAAGGGCTAGCACACAAGGATTGTGTAGAATTCCTGAAAGCCAAGGGCATATGCTTTGGATGTTTAACGCAAGGACATCTTAGCCAAACATGAAAGAAGAGGATGGTGTGCACACAGAAACACCCAGACATTCGAAAGAATCCAATAATGATATTTCATATATCGTGGCGAATGAGGACAGCACTTGAAGAGGTCATAGGGGCTCAGAACTTTGTTAAACAGGAAATAGTTGGCTATGCTAGGACAGGGAACACAGAGTGCCTGCTATCGATTGTGTCAGTGAAAGTGAGATCACGTAAAGGTGGAAGGTGTATAGAGACATGTGCTTTAATGGATCCTGGCAGTACAGCTGCGTTCTGTACAGACGAGCTTCCAAAGAGACTGAACATTAAAGGAAAACCGACTCAGATCTTATTGAGCACTATGGCTCAAGATAAACCTGGTGAGCGGAAGCTAATCTACAGTCGCACGCACTCAGAAGTGGAAGTGTGCGGCCTTGAAGACACAAGGTGTGTCCAGCTACCCAAAGCCTTCACAGACAGCAGTATCCCGGTTCAAAAGGAAAACACTCCAATTCATTAACATCTGCTAAAGTGTCCGTATCTGCATGAAGTAACCTTACCACACATTGACGCTGATGTAGGCAACTCAGAGGCAATGGAGCCGTGGCACTTAATTAATACTCAGGATGATGGGCCATCCATCCTGGGCTGGATGAGACCACTGATTCCAAGATGGCGTCAGCTCATTACAGCGTCAACAGAAGAACAGCTTGGTGAACCACAGCATGGTTCAGCAGTACAACACAGACTTTCCAGAACGCCGCGACGATGACAAGGAAGAGATGTCGCAAGCAGTTTATGCATTCAGTGCAAAAGACAACAGGGTTTGTGGATGGACATTCCTGCATAGGACTTCTTAAGAAACATGCAACAGCTAACATGCTGCTAGCCTGAAGAGAAAACTGAAAAAGAATGATGTCTCTCTTTAAGACTACAAAGACTTCATGAAAAGCATACTGGATAAAGGCTACGCTTTTGAAGTTCCTGAGGAGGAGCTTGACCGTGATGACTACAGGGTCTGGTACGCTCCTCATCATGGGGTGTACCACCCGGAGACAAACAAAATGTGTGTCCTCTTTGACTGCACTGCTTCTTTTCAGGATGTGGTGTTGAATGGACAATTAGTGCAGGGACCTGACCTCACCAATACACTCATCGGTGCCTTATTGAGGTTTCCTGGAGAATCCAATATCCATAACGGCGGACATTGAATCAATGTTCTATCAGGTCACAGTTCCAGAGACAGATGCAGACGTATTGAGATTTCTGTTGTGGACAGAAAGTGAATGGCCACCGAGACCAGATAATGAGAAGCAAGACATGCATGAAGATCCAGAGGTCAGGAACATCACTGTGCATGCAATCCGAGCTGAGGAGAGTGCTGACCCTGGATCCTTAACGCCATCGTGAGAGAACAGACCCTGATGAAGAAATGTGAAGAAAAAGACTGATAAACAAGACTTAGATTTGCAGTGTTTATGAATGTTTCTTTAGTTTAATATTGGATTCAGTTGATGGCTCTTTGAATTTAAGTTATCTTCAAGCTTAACCATTAGGGGCCGGATACGTAAGCACCACAAGTGTATATATTGGTAAATTGGAATTTTGGGAATATTAATAATTACATTTCTGAATTATGCTCAAGGGGGAAGGAACAAAGATATGTAAAACATATTGAAAGGCATTTATGTAAATGATGGACGCTCCCTCTTCGTGATTTAAAGCTGTCATGATGGCAGCAGCTGCATGGGGAGTTGTCAAGGCCATTTCAAGACTTCCAAACAGTGGAGAGTGAAATGCACATCATTTCATCTCCCTTCAAACTTTCCACATGAGGAGACCTGCTCAGAATAAGAAACGGAGAATGTTTGACATATGGAGTCCATCTTTTAAGCGAAGAGCGCCACCTACCGTACTGGAGTATGTAGTGTACATTATTCTGACATCCACTCACTGGGGTCATTTCTTGCTTTGAATATAACTAAAGATTCAATAAAAGTGTGTTATTGTGCTGCATGTTCAGACGGCTGCTTTTATTTGTTACACGCTGTGGTTAACGTTGAATAATTGAAAGCATAAAACACATTTTGAATTCAGTAGCCTCTTCAGCTTCTTCATAAACTTCATTAATTTATAGTCAGTTCTCTCCTTGTTCTTGTACCAACCGGAACCAAGCTCTGTCTCTTCTTCTCTGCTGTTTGCATTGTTTTGCTGTGCAATGACAAACCTGTGCATACACTTTTACTTACCAATGTTCTTTATAATATGATATATTGGAGAAAGTTAGAAGTAGCCATTTTCCACCAATACTCATACAACAAGCCTTTGTCACAACAATCTTTTGCGTAATCTCTGAAGGGTGTTCTGCAACAGGCCTGTAATATTCACATCTGTAAGATGCAATAATTCATATTACTAGTTACACATGGGTTTAACTTGCTGTCAAAGGCTGAACTATGTAGGCCCATCCATTAAGTTCACAAAATATACATCACATGCATACAAAGATGGTTTATATAATTTTAAGAGGTGTCTGCAAAAAATTGACAAAATGTTACAGCTGACCCTAAGCTTTCCTAAGCTGTGAGTTTACACTCACTTACCTTGTCTCTCTCCATTCGTATCATGACGTTAACAGGTCATCTTAAAATGTGTCTTATTTCCCAAGGGACATTCTACATTTCTTAGTACCCTTTGTCTGTTAAATATCCGCGAGAAAAAACAGTGTTGGAATTTAAGCGTTTACATTCAGGGTTATCCACCATATCATACATGCCACACTCTAACGTCCAATTCAACACACCTGCCATAATCATTATATTTTTTTTCTTGGCAATATTATTGTGAACAATGCTCATTATTTGTGCTTTTGTACTATACCATGCTCCTTTAACAAAATGAGAAGACTGACGTGTTATGGTATTAGACATTGTGTTTATAGTTTAAATTGCACGTTATTGTACTGTGACACAATCATATTACTATAACATCCAATATCCTTAAAATGTTGCATGATTACTATATGTTGTCTGGCAGCCTAGTCCCCTCATTTACACCGTAAACAGGTTTCTCTCGCCCTCTTGTGGTTGACACTTGTCACCACACCCCATTAGTCTGCCCTGAGAAACTGCAGCTAGAACGGAAACAAAAAAATGTAGAAACAAAGAAATGTACGTATTTATTGTCAAAAAATGTTGTAATCCTTCTTAATCTCTTCCTCGGTTGACCCACAATATTATGCGTAACCCTCTTCCGGTCCTGGAGACTTTCTGTTCTGACCGACGTGAACGAAAGCGGAACTATTATCGCCGAGTCCGAATTTGAACGGAGCCTCTTCGGTGTCGCACGCTGTCAAAACAGAAATCAGCACCAGTGCAGAAGATATCACATTTGGTGGAAACTTTAAATAACTGCATCCACAGGAGGAACTTTAAGGTAATTCCCGCATAGCCTCCGCTGTCGTCGGGTTGTCTCGCCGTCGTGGCGCAGTGAGCGACGCCAGGAGGAGATTACGTCCATGTTGGCTGCGCTCGCTCCGTGAACTCTCCTCTCTACTACGATACCGAGGCGAGAGGCTGGCGGTTGTTTCAGCGTCTTCCGTGTTGTTTAGGATTCTCATCTTTATGACAAATAATTCATCCGACTAAGTATCTAAAACATATGTGTGTGTGTGATGCTTTTGTTTTCCTCTCCCTTGTTGTGTCTAATCCCACTCGTGCGTGGATGTACTAAACTGTACTAAACTGTGCTGTTTCCTCAGGTCCAGCTGGTTATTTCTGGTATGGATGGCACTGTGATGGAGGAGGAAGATGACTGCCCGGAGCTGGTGCCCATCGACACCCCGCCCGGCCCTCCTGCAGAGCAGATACCTGTCACCATCATCACGGGCTACCTCGGTGAGAGACTCGCGGCTTTAACGAGGAGATTATAGACACGTGTCTCGTCACAACCAAGAGCTGCTGTTGTTGTTGTTCAGCTTTATGCTTCCTTATCATTTCTGTGTGTTTATCTGTTTCATTGTAGGTGCTGGAAAGACTACACTCCTGAACTATATCTTAACAGAACAACACAGCAAGCGGATTGCTGTCATCCTCAATGAATTTGGAGAGGGTATGTATAATATAATAGTAACAAATTAAAGTAAAAGTATAGTATAATAATGTCCTTCAGATTAATCCAAATCAGTAGTATTGATTGTGTTTGTTCATCTCAAATTGGGTATTATAAACTTGATGCAAGGCTGATGATTGTTGTGTCACTCCCTCAACTTTCCACAAGAGAGCAGCATAGAAGCAACTTTGCCTGCAACTGAAAGAAGCTCTTAAATGTTATTCACCTCAACTTCCACACCCATGCTTTCATATGTAGTGAAATATTTGACTGTTGACTGCTACTAGTTACATTACTTTCACAGCAAATTACATTTAACAGTAAGATACCCATCAGATAATTATAGCAGTTTGTCGTTGTAGAATCACAGGATCGTAATCCCACAATGCTTCAGGAACTCAAATGTCCTGTTCGATAGTCCTCCTGCATTGATGTCACATTAAAAGTACATGTATTGTGAAATATCACAGTTGAAGCCCCTGAAATGATAAAAGTAATTTATTGCGAAATAGTACAGTTAAATCTAATAATTTACAGTGGTGAACATGACACTTTTTCTCATATTGGTATCGAACACTGCCAGGAAACATTGAGTATATCACTGACTAGAATACTTGTGTGTGTGTGTGTGTTTTTACTATTTAGCCCGAGTTTTTAAGGCTAAACAGCAATAAGGCATCTTTGGTAGAAACGTCTATATCAGCCAAACCATTCTGTATGTTTCTCCCTTCGTCGTCCTCTGCCTGCAGGCAGCGCCCTTGAGAAGTCCCTCGCTGTAAGCCAGGCAGGCGAGCTGTATGAGGAGTGGCTGGAACTGAGGAATGGCTGCCTCTGCTGCTCTGTCAAGTATGTAGAGTAGCTGTAGTCCCGTCGGTGTTGGAGTGTTGATTAAAATAGAAATTAAAGGTTAAAATTATTGCTTTCCCTGCATTTTGAATAAGTTCAGACAGTTTCAAATCTTCAGTTAATGCCTCATTTTTTTACTTATGTGGATGAACTGCTGTGCTAATGAGGGTATAAGCACACGGTCGTCATGTGTTCTGGTTATTTTCTTGAGGTATATCGTATGTCTGGCTTCCGGTTCTTAGTTGGTGTCTTTTGTTGACATTTTGTTCAAGAGCTCTGCTTTTGGCATTTTGAATCATAGTGTCTGTTCCTTAATTCTTCAGGGACAACGGTCTCAAAGCCATCGAGAACCTGATGGAGAAGAAAGGAAAGTTTGACTACATCCTGCTGGAAACCACGGGGCTCGCTGATCCAGGTACCACACGTTCTGCACAGTTTAAATAGGAGCATTTATCTTAAATATCTCTGTATTTGATTGTTTTGTTTGTTCAAGTTCTGTCCTGGGAATGATCTAGTTCTCAAGTTATATGCCTCATGGAGTCACCAGCTGTTTCACTACGAGCACATAACACAGACATTAGACAGTCCTAATGTATTCAAGAAATGAGAGGACAATGTGACTTCTATAAGATACCAACACCCCTTCAGAGTAACAAAACCATTTTAAACAACTGAACTGCTAATACCTGGTTATATTCCACATAAAGATTGACACACTTCTAAAAACAGCTGCTATTAACAGCAGAGTGAACAGAACTAAACCCGCAACTGCCCGTGGACTGTACAAGGTTATTTACTGTCATTGTACAACAGGGTTTGAAGTTTGTAGTCCCATTTGTCTACATGACAAACAAACAACAATAACTATATTATATGTGTAGGATGAATTAAGGCGTGCACAGCCTGAGAGAGGAAGCCGCTCTGAAGTCTGTTGATACGACAGCTGACACAGCAGCAGGGTGGAAGGGCTGTGGATTTGGAGGTTATGGTCTCCCATTCTCCTCCATGTGCTGCACATCCCATCCCAGTTGGTAGTGTTTCTGTTCAGTATTATAGTGACAGTATCTGGACTGAAACCGACAGGTCTGCAAGGGAACAAACGGGCCTACATGTGTTCAAAGATGAAATATGTGTGTTTTTGAACAACCAGGAGCTGTCAGCCATGTTGTAGTTAACTAGTGAGTGTCCACTAATAATGTCACCATTCTGGACTATAAGTAAGACTTAAGATGGTCTCTGCTTCTAGTCTTTTCATGTCACTCATAATGACTTATTCCCGGCACAATATTTAGGAAGGACTTATGGATCAAGCAAAGCTTTTTTCTCTCCGTGTGTCTCAATGGTGGTTAAGCTCCTGCAGAGTTCTTTCTAAACGTCTGAAGTGAAACATTTTGTAACTCTGAGGACCACACTTGTGTTGCGGTGACAGAAGCGCCCAAAAAAACAGAGCTGTCCGTTCAGCTATCAGCTTTAAATCAGGGAATCAATAGCAGGCCGCTACCGGGCGAGCACCGTGACAGGCGGGGGCGTGTTGCTAAGGGACAGGTGTCAGGAGGTAGCAGCGTGTGCAGACACACACCACTTGGCCTCACAGACGGAACCGACGGAGCACGCTCAGACCGGGAAGGCTGTCCTCGCTCCTCCGCCGCGTCATTGGCTGAGACAGGCTCGTTATCGACCAGGACAGGTCTGTCATTGGCCTTGGCAGTGCTGTCAATCATAAGGGCTCCCCGGGGGATTCTCCTCTTCCATCCAGGAAGTGGTCGGATGAGTTGTGTGAAACATGCCACTCAAAAACTGTGTTTTCATTACGCACCCATCAAATATTTACAATGCTTTCTTATTCTCGCTTGGCAGTTTGACAAAAGTGCATTATGTGAACAAGCTGTGGCTGGCAAGGCAACATAGGGTCTTGTAATAACCGCGTTCACAGGGAGATGGAAACAAACCAAATGTACCGGCAGGAGATAAACAATTGAAAGCTTCTGATATTGGTTTTATCTGCTCCACAGAGCTCCGAAAAGAATGCAATGCTGACTTTAAAAACAAAAGCTCAAGACAGGGATGTCATTAAATACAGTTAATTTACTTTATGTTGAAATGATTACATTACTATGACATTAATCTTATTGATACTTATCAAGGAAAGAAATGTAAAAAATACGCATTTTAAATACTGTAGCTTCTCAAATTTAACGTTTGCTGCTTTTCTCTCTTTTATATGACTGTGAATTGAATATCCAGCGATTTTACATCATTTGAAGATGTTCCCTTGTGATGGGCATGTTTCACTATTTGACATGTTTTAGAAGTAAATGATACACTGAAGGCTGTTCTTCAAATTAGCCAACAACAAAAAAAATTAGTTTGCATCCATAAATAATATAAATAGTATTATAAACGTATTAGCAATATGACATAAACATTTAATATGTTGTTATTATTGTAGATTGGGTGTTTAAACAGATTTCCAACAGATGTAAAAAAAAATGTCATCAGTCTTGTAAATTGTATCGATCATCATGATGTCTAACAGCGTGTACTTAATTACTATGCGGTAACATGCCTTGGGACGGCATTGCCTGGTTTGCTTTATTATTTTGAAGGAAAATATAGTTTAATAAGTGCATTTATGGGGAACAAAAAGGAAGAAAGGCTGCCTCTATTTACATTTCATGTCTGGCATTTTGAAAAGTTTGTGTTTATGTGTTTCAGCCACGTACGATCTAACAATACAGTTAATGTTGTTTGGCAGGAGCCGTGGCCTCCATGTTCTGGGTCGATGCAGAGCTCGGCAGTGACATCTACTTGGATGGTAAGGTGTGTGTGTGTGTGTGTGTGTGTGTGTGTGTGTGTGTGTGTGTGTGTGTGTGTGTGTGTGTGTGTGTGTGTGTGTGTGTGTGTGTGTGTGTGTGTGTGTGTGTGTGTGTGTGTGTGTGTGTGTGTGTGTGTGTGTGTGTGTGTGTGTGTGTGTGTGTGTGTGTGTGTGTGTGTGTGTGTGTGTGTGTGTGTGTGTGTGTGTGTCCTCACTAAATACTCAGCTGTCCGCTCTGTTGTGACAGGCTAGCAAACCAAAAGTGAACTTCCCGTAACTCAGAGAAAAGGGCTTTAGCCAAACGGACCAAACTAAGCACCAAAAGGCAACTCGGAACAGAATGTGCACGAGTTGTGTCGCAACATTTGATACTCTGATCCCTTCGTTCATCCTAGGCATCGTCACGGTCATCGACGCCAAGCATGGACTTCAGGTATGTGCTGAGAAGATGTGCATGAAGCCTCTTAGAAAACATGTCATGTGTGTTGTTAATTAAATATATACAGTATATATGGATTTGGGACTGTTAGCCAGACATAACAAGCACCTTAAAGTTGTCGCTCTAGACTGTGTGACATTAAAAACACTTTTCGGTATTGAAAGTAATCATGGTTGCATTAAAGCATCAGCAGTGTTTCCCCTCTGAGATATAACCCCCTACATTGGGTTTATGAGATATAACCCCCTACATTGGGTTTATTGATACTTTCACTCCAAAATAAGCTGTTAAAATTGTGAGAATTTTCCCAAGTGAATAGCAGCGCACACACACACACATCCTGCCCTCCCCTCCCCATATAAAAGGAACAGGACAAGTGACACCTAGATAATGGGCTCTAATTTGAAGGTGTCATACTCAGTGAGGTGACACATTTCATGGCCTGTAGGTGCTGCTCTGTCTTCTCATTGGAGAGAGGCGAGATGAAGGAAATAATGACAGAAGGAAGGAGAGGATAACTGATAGCGAAGGAGTAATAGATATCCGAGATGTGACCATTGTAATGGGGCTGTCACATCCACTCACCTGCCTTTCCCCTCATCTGTCTGAGAGGTTTTCAAGTTGGCCTCACACCCTCTGAGAGGCCTTTGTCTCTTGGTACAGAGGTCTTTGACAAAAAAAAAAGAAGGAAAAAAAAGCATCAAGTGGCCATTCGTTTATGGCTCTTTAAAACATTTTGTCATTCGTTCCTTCAGAGATGAAGCGGTGATGATGGGCGCAGTGACAGATTAATGTCAGATTGACGCTCAGGGGTCATGATCCAGATTAACGCCTCCTGCTCTGTCTGTGGTCACATATTAAACTGTTTTTGAAGAAGCATCCCCAGTGTGAGTCACAAAACACAGGTGGAAAATGAAAAGCCATCGCCTGTGGATTCGTGTGTTGAGAAAGTCACCCACTTCACAAAGATGGAGGACAGGCCTTTTCTTTCACCAATTTATCTGTCACATTTCGTGTTGGCTGTTCCAAACATATTTTTTTCAAGAATGAGCTTATAGTTTTAGCCTCAGATTGAGCAGTCCTCTGTTTCCTTTTAATTTTCTGGTTGCATGAGTACCTTTTGTCCACCGTCTCTGCTTTTTGTAGCAACTAACAGAGGAAAAAGCGGACGGACTCGTCAATGAAGCAGCCAGGTATGAAGCTTTTTTTCAATGATTAATTTAACAGTTTGGGAAATACACCTGTTCACCTCCTTACAGAAAGAAACCACACTGCTGCTTTCACACCTTTTCTTTAGGACATCTTAATTAGAGAGTCAAACAGAAGCTGGTAGGCGGGTTTGGACAGAGCCAGGCTAGCTGTCTCCCCCTGTTTCCAGTCTTTGTGCTAAGCTAAGCTAACAGGCTGCTGGTGGTAGCCTGAGCCCGAGTGTGGTGTTTCCCATAATGCCAAGCGGTTCATATGAGACTAAAGCAATGCTCATAACAGGTTGTCCGTCTGTCTGTCTGTCTATCTGTCTGTCCGTCTGTCCCCAGGTCTATCTGTCTGTCACCAGGTCTGTCTGTCTGTCCCCAGGTCTCTCTCTGTTTGTCTCTTCCAGCAGCTGTGTGGTGGTGTTGTTGTTGAACAAATACGCTGATGAAGAAAGACCAGTTGCATGACCCTTTGCATTCTCTGTCTTTGTTTGTGTTTTCACCTCCAAACTAAATGGCGCTCAGCTCCCATTTTAGTCTGGAATGCGCCGCCCACCGTTACCCACGGAAACTCACACACTCACAAGTTATCACGATGGCGGCTTGTTCATTTATTTTATTTTTTTACGGGATCTTAAAGAAATTAAGATTGCACAGGAGTTCTATAGACCGTATTTAATGTCTTTTTAGGCAGATTGCCGTCGCTGACCTGACCATAATCAACAAGACAGACCTGGTGAATGAAGAGGAACTCGGTCAAATCCGAGAGGCGGTCAGGTCAGCTTCACACACTTTCACTGCTTCACATCTCTTTCTAGTACAGTAGTATTCTGCAGTTCTATCCATGCTCTTGTGTTTGAGCACATTTGTCCTCCTTTTATTACGGCGAGAAGAACAAAGGTTTAAGGGGATAGTGGAGAAGGAACAAGGCCCAATTTGTCCATTATCTAAGTGGTAAACTTGTTTTCCCTTTCACTTCAGGTCTGTAAATGGTCTTGTCAAGATTCTAGAATGCCAGAGGTCAAAGTAAGTTTCCCCCCACCAAAAATATATTTATTTTGTAGTGTGTGTATGTAACTTTGTACCAGGTTCCCTGCTTTGTTTGAACTCCACTTGCTGCTCCTGCTCAGATCTTTATATCAAAGATTAAGCCGTTCAGGGGTGACATTGCTCAAGAGAACCCCCACACACACACACACACACATACACACACACACACACACACACACGTTCACATAAACAAACTGCTGCACCCTGAATAAACACCGAACCTTCAACGGTGTCCAGTTACCCACAAGTCTTTGCTCTCTGACCCTGGGTCTTCAAGTTGGGGTGGTTGTGTGGGTGTGTGTGTGTGTGTGTGTGTGTGTGTGTGTGTGTGTGAGAATGCGCGCATGTGCAGTTATGTGTGTGTGTGTCTATACGCGCCCTCTGTGTTAGCATGTTGTGTGTTGTCGGGGCCCAAGTAGCATCTGGCTAACACAAGCCGTGTGTTTCAAAGGTTTGGGTGTGTGTCAGATCTGCTCCTGCCACCCCACAGAGTTCAGACCAGGGTGAACAGATGAAAGACGGCGTGCAGTGAGGGGTTAATCGGAAAAACATTCCCACAACTTTTTGCGCTTGAGTCGGTTCAATCGTTTACCCTGCATGTTAGTTTTAGCCAATTTATAATCTGTGATCTTCTTCCACAGGGTGAATCTCTCCGAAGTGCTGGATCTGCATTCCTTCGACAGTAAGGACGGAGCCAAGTGAGTTGGTTTTGTCCCCTTTAAGGTTCATGTACACAGAATATATTAATTACAGAATAAAATACTCTATTTAACGGCAAAGAACTTTAATTCCAAAAGCCAAATACTAATATTTGCATCATCAGCTGATATTTGACATCCTTGAAACTGTCCTAAAAACTGCCCGTGCTTTCTGACAGACAAGTGACGTAGCGATGACAGTGTTACTAAATTACATATAAAGAAATGACCAGATATTTCTTTTTCAAAAAAAAGTATTGTCCAATCTCAAGAAAATAACGCAAGTAGTTGTCACTTTGCTCATTACTGTATGTTTGGGGCGGATACTAATGTCGAATTACAAATGTTTTTTTATAGATTTATGATACGATGCGCTCTTCTATGAAGAAGGAGAAAGAAATTTGAGTTTTCACAGCTGAAAAGTGACGCTTTTTTCAAATTGCCTTGAGCATGTCTTTGGCATTTATTCATTGTATTTTCTCATCGGTTGGCGTGCACGCCGATACCAACGTGCCCGCTGACAATATAGTGCCCATCGTGTTCTATTTGAAAACTTGCAGTGAAAGATTAAGACTGGTTGGACTGCGCTGACAGCCTTTGTTGCTCGTCGGTCCGAACGGTGTTCCCAGCAGTCTTTGATACTGTTGCTCATCATGTTTCTCTCTAATTAACACACTCTTTTATTGAGCGTCCCCCTGTTACACCGCAGGGTGGTCATCATATTGTATCCCCTGCAGAATGTCATGCTCATGAATAGAGTCAGTGTGCATCCTTTCATGTGAATGAAACAGGCCGCGGTGTTAAAGCTCTCTTACATGCCCTCGGTCAGTGTCTCTGAGACCAGCTGCGGAGGATTAGAGCCGTGTGTGTCCACTGGCTCCCGAGGAGTCCCCCTTGTCCCAACAGATAGCTCCTTTCCCCCTGCCTTTGAGAGTCCAAGCCCCTCCTCCCCTCCATCCCATGCTGGCTGTTTGAAGCGGCCCCCCGCCGCTCCGCCTGTGTGGTACTAACAGCACACAGAGCTCAAGCTGCTGGACGCTGCATTTAGCCTCCTTGTGAGGTCAGGGAGAAGGGGGAGGATGAGGAGGTCCGACGGGGAGAACAAGGGCCAGAGTTTGTTTGGGGGTGGTGGTCGGTGTTTTGTAGGATTTAATTGCTGTTTCTAAAGTTTTCAGAGCTGTGTCATTAGGCACTGATACAGCATGCAGTGTATTATACTGTGAGACGGGACACAAAAGCCTAAACTGTAGAGCAGCAGAGAACGACCTCTTGGTTTGTGAGCCCTAAGAATGGATGTGATTCTCAGCACTGGTTTCTGCATGTGTGTGTGTGTGTGTGTGTATGCTGCGTGTGTGTGTGTGTGTATGCTGCGTGTGTGTGTGTGTGTATGCTGCGTGCGTGTATGTGCCGCATCCTGAAAAAGTAGAAATAAAGTCGTAAAGGAGAACTCGTGGAACCACAACCTAAGAGTTGTCTAAAACCATAAAAGGTAACTAAGTCCAAAAACAATAACCTAATGAGCCAAACTACTCCAGCATATCAGCAGCCAGAAGAGAGAGCACACAGTCTCTGCAGCCATATTTAAATACTACTACTACTAATAATAAGAATATAAGACACATTGTAATTATTCTGTCAACCTTTCTATTGACAAAGGGTGTAAATGCAGTTCTAAAAATATTTTTTTTTTTTAAATGCCATAAAATCCCAAGATGCAACAGCAGCCATGTAGTTCAGCTTAGGGATGGATACATCTGTGAAATCATTAAAAAATATATATATACAATGACTGAATTTAGTTAAGTAGTGAGTGCAGCATGGTTATCTTTTGAGCCCTTTTTAAGTGGAAATCACACTGTATGTACCTGGACAAATATGTGATATGCTGTTTATCGTTCCTCTCCTCTGAAAAGTCTCGCTGAGAAGCTCCAGCTGGTGAAAGACACAAGGCCACATCTTGACAAGGTATTGTTTGTGTGCTCCGAACGCCGTCCAGTTGATTCTTTCATTCATTCACTGCCGATACAGTACTTCATGCATCTCTTGTGGTTTTCCTTGTTGTGTTTGCTAATTTATTTCAACACGTCATTTCCTACAGGATAAAGGGAATGCATTCTCCTGAGGCTAACATTGTGCCTTGCATTCCCCCAGGCTGTGACACTGGAGTGAAAACTCCCTCCCTGCTTTGGTTTTTGTTTGGTGATCGACTTGAGGCTTTTGATGTTTCCTTGTCACCCAGTCTCGGTTCCTACGCAGCATCATAGACATTCAGTAGACACTGGGTTGGCTAGACTGACTAGAGTCTTTGCTCCGTGTTATGGCTTTGCAGTCGTTTGAAACAAATCCAGATGTCATCCGAAGTCATACACAGACCACGTTTCATCGTTCAGATATGAAGGGGGAAACCTCTGGTGTATCAATTTAAAGGCGCAATGTGTCTCCAATATCCAAGAAACAGTTAAATCCAGCTCTTTTCAGTGAAGATGTAAATTATGAAAATATATTTACCCCAGGATTAGTCCCATGCCATTTGTCTTGATGCTTTCATCAGACCGAATGACTCCTCGCAGCAATTAGGCCTCATCTCGTGCTTTAAACCCACGACCTTTTATCACAGGATGAGGAGAGATGAGGGTTGTTTGTGTGGGTAAATAACGGCATTGTTGTCTGTTTTCTCCAAGTTCCCTTTCCCGCATGAAGCTCAATCGTCCCTCCAGACCCTCCCCCCCCCTCCCCCTCCTCTTCCCCGCGTTGCTCTTTTCATGTAAATGAGAATGCTGCTTTTCTGTTGTTATACCAAATGACAAGGAAGTGTGTAACCTTAACACTCCAACACAAAACCCCCAAATATCTACAAAGTGCCCTTTTAATGCTGTGTGTGTGTGTGTGTGTGTGTGTGTGTGTGTGTGTGTGTGTGTGTGTGTGTGTGTGTGTGTGTGTGTGTGTGTGTGTGTGTGTGTGTGTGTGTGTGTGTGTGTGTGTGTGTGTGTGTGTGTGTGTGTGTGTGTGTGTGTGTGTGTGTGTGTGTGTGTGTGTGTGTGTGTGTGTGTGTGTGTGTGTGTGTGTGTGTGTGTGTGTGTGTGTGTGCGCGCGTATAAAGAGAGGTTTCAGGTGCCGAGGAGTTGTGGTTTTTGACACGCTCATTGACAAAGTCATCAGCCGGGGCGTAAAAACACTCCTTTTGTTTAACGTTCATAATGACTTTGCAGGTTTCAGTGAAAAAAAATATTTAGAAAAGGTTTTATCAGTGAAAAGTGACTTTTAAATAACAGTCTGAATATATATATATATATATATATATATATATATATATATATCAAAAACATAAAAGCATTGATGGAAAGCACACTTATACAAGTATTGTATAAGTGTTGTAGAGGTATTTATAATTCTATATACCTCAACATATTGTGCTGCATATGATCAGAACATGTGCATTGTAATAAATTACCAAACAGTATAGAAAGTTGTCGAAATTTGCCTTGGCCATATTAAAATGCTGCTTGAACATTACTGGATCATGAATTAAAATATACATAAATGCCTACAGATGATGCATATACCCTTTAAATTGAGCTATTTGGCTTAATGGGTACTTTTACTGTTTACTGATAAACTTACAAGTACTTTGTGCTGATAATACTTATGTGCTTTGTTGGTGCTGTAAGATCGGCTTTCCCCTCACCATCCTATTTCACACAAAGTTTTACATATTTGTTAAGAATTGTGGAACTTACTACAATTCTGGTCAACAATTGCGTCAATTCTTCTCAAAACCACAACATGTCTAAATGGTTGTAAGTACAGTGATGGCAGTTTGGCCTTGTATTTAATGTCATCCTCAGAGTATTTTAACTGTGACATTTGAAGTGGCTGGCGATCTCTCTGAGGATGCTCTGAATGTTTTCATCCAGGTTGGTGTCCCCTTCGCCATTACTAATTAGCTCAGACACAATACAGTCCTTTGTAAAGTAAACACCCATTTTGCACTGTTTCAGGAGCTCCTGTGGGAGAAGATGTTCAAAAACAAAGAGGGGCAACCCATGACTGTCATTCGGTTAAAGGTACGGTAAGGCACAATAGTCCCCCGAGTGGCAGCAGTGATCAATAACTGCCACTTTATTATCTGTATTAATCAGTTCCAGCCGCTTCATTCAGACTCGGTTAATGTGTCATTCGTCACTTGTGACTTGTTTGTTTTCAGGGCATAGTATCCTTTGCAGGTAAAGCCCACCAAGTGATGCTGCAGGGGGTTCACGAGCTGTATGACCTGAATGAGACTCCACAGCTTTGGGAGGAGAACCCGCGGATCAACCGGCTGGTCTTTATAGGTGAAGACACGCACACTTCATTCACATATGTGTCTTTACACACACCACTGCAAAGGCAGCCACTTCATTCAATTGCATTAAATGTATCTAGTATTCCAAAAAAAAAATACATGAATTGACAAAATTACCGTTTAGTAGCTTTCTGATTTCTAGAACACATTTCCATAAGTTCTTGGCGGTAAACCTGCTTAAAATTTTAATGTATTTGTACCTTATTACATCATTCACATTTTTAGGAAATCGTAGTTGCAGACCTGTATAATGCTCGAGAGATGTCCACTATGCTACGTAACACTTCTACGTGCCGTCTCACTGCTCACGCTTGTCTCTACTCGGTCCTGCAGGGAGGAACCTGGACAAGAACATTCTGCAGGAACAGTTCATCTCTACAGTGCTGGAAGGAGCACAGGGAAACTAGCCACAAACTTTCCTTCCCCTTTGCATTGAAACCTGATGATTCTGGGGCAAAAGGTCGTGGCTTTTGGCCGTCCATAAACCTGGCAGCGTGTCTCAGACAGTTTCCTCCTTTCCTCAGTGGACGGTTACGGTTACAGTCATGATCCATACAGTAGTTTTCACATTGTGATAATCCAGCATACCTGCTTTAAAAGCTACAGCATATCAAAAGGTGTTTATGTGGCTGTAGTGTCTGAGCTAAATGCTTTGTGTCACCCCTGGAAACCTATTTTGATCGTGGACTTTAAAATGTGTACACACACACACACAAAGATGCAAGGAATTATTATAATTTTTTTCTCAGAAAGATGGCTTTGTAAAATCTGCCATTATTTATTTTTCAGGTCGGGAGCCCCAGTAGTGTTAGAAGTTGCAAAGTGACGCACATAATGTATCAAGTGTGGTACAAGACTGTACTTTGTAAACAATTTCCTGGCTTTTAACTTCCTGTATTTTTAAAATTATTCAAAATAAACTTATTTTTTCCTGAACAAGTTCTGCGACTGCTCTGATATGCCTCAACCAAATACATGTTTTTTGTAAAAAGATTAGTAAAAATGGCTAGTTCTATCTGACAACGGCAGGTCATTAACATAACAACAGACAAAAGTAGCTTTGTGTTAAAGTGGTAAGTTCACCATGATACTCAACAAAGTGGGGAAAATGACTAAAGAGCATTAACATCTTAGCTTTTATTTTTATGAAACTCATACAAGGATGTTTTTTTCAAATTTCTGCATTTAGTCGGTAGGAAATGGTTTTAATAAAGAGTGTTTGTTTCACAGGTGTGAGGACTCAAATATTGCAAGTAAAGTAATGTGTTCCTAGAAATGAAACGTATAATTGGCTCTAATTCATTAATATTGTGTTAGTGCCATGCAAACCTGTTTTATTGTGTCTATGGATGCATTAAACATGTTGCAGCTTTCCACTACAGTGAAACTGTTGTTGTTATGTTTAACCTTACATTCAAACTAGCTTTAGGTGTTGCCAATTGAGTTTGAATGGTTTTCTTTAAATTAGCGTTTTTAATGATCTGCCGGTTTGTCATCTATTTTGCCTTAATGGCTTCACAGCACAGACATTTTCACTGCATTTAAGACTAAATGTTGAATTGCAGCGTCAATAAAGTCGCAATACTTGACGTATTGCCGCCATTCTGTTGTCAGGTATTTGTTACTCCTTTATTGGTCCAGTCCTGTGAGAACCATCTCCCTCACACACAGTAGTAGGCCCAGTGAGGTGAGGAAATAGGTGGAGTTTTCCCAACGTGGTCATTTGCAATGGAGATGGTTTAGCAGCACGGTTTTTAGCACATATCCGCTGTAAGACCGGTTTGCTTTGAGGATTGCTCTGCGTATTCATCCCGGTCGTAAAGCCGAGCTGAGCCCTGTAGCCCAGAGCGCACCGTTCAGCTGAGCCGTTTCCTACTCGATTCTGATGCTGATGGCCTCGTTAAGGCGACTATTGCCTCTTTTCTCTGCTGGCTGCGGGGAGCCATGCCACGGCCATTTTCATGGTCACACCACCTGCGGGCATCCAGAGGTGGCAAACTAAACGAACCCGCGGGGGTTCCGAGAGGGGGAACACTTGGTTTCTTAGCACTGGCAAGGCGTGGTGTTAAAACTCCCGAGAACACCCCACCTCCGACTGTGCTGCTCTATGTTCTGTAATATCAGATGATTCAAATACCAGGAGTCAACTTTAACCTCATCACATGCATCTAATTCGGTGGCATGTGTGCATGTCAGACACATAACAATGGCTCACACCAACCACGGTGAATGTATACTGAGTGGGCTGCAGGAGTGCAACAAGTCATGAGCACTGGAGTGATCGATACTAATCGCGGCATGTTTTTAAAACAAATATTTTGTACATATTGTTTTTATTTTATGTAAGTTTTTTGTTGCCGTTTAACCCATATAGCGAAATACTTTGCAACAATTTGAGCTCCCTTTGCATGAGCAGGCCGTGCGCACTTCAAGGCTCCCCGAGTACCCCCCACATCCCCCATCTGTGTGCTTGCCTCCTCTGGCTCCCCGCGGCGAGGGACCACTCTGATAGGTCCAGAGGGTTAATGGGACTGGCCTGCAGGACAGTGGTCTCCCTGCATATAAAGCCTCAGCCCTCCTTCCCACGGCAAATCGGTACACTAGGTTTAAGAACCAGACGGCTGATGCGCTTTTACGCATGAGAAACCTCTTGGCTTTTACGCACGGCGAACTATTAATGCATATTTGGCACAGCTGAGTTTTTAACGCGTTTTTTAAACATTCTGCGTGAGACCATGACTCTTTCCAGTGAGTTTGAAGCTTCACAACACGCCGCGTTGCCTTTAGAAGAGGATGAGATTGACATAGTGGGGGAGGAAGAGCCTGGCCACGGGCGCTTGTATCGAAATGAGTGCTCTCCAGACCCCGGGTCCTCGGCAGAATCCGGTGCTGAATTTGACTCTTCAGAGCCAGACTCCTCGGGGGAGAGCGAGAACAGTTTCTGCGCAGACGCACCGCCGTCCAGGAAAGCCCAGAGCAGCTCGGTAAAGCCTCCCTACTCGTACATCGCCCTCATCACCATGGCCATCCTGCAGAGCCCGGTGAAGAAGCTGACGCTGAGTGGCATCTGTGACTTCATCAGCAACAAGTTCCCCTACTACAGGGACAAGTTCCCCGCGTGGCAGAACTCCATCAGGCACAACCTCTCCCTCAACGACTGTTTCATCAAGATCCCGAGGGAGCCTGGGAACCCGGGCAAAGGTAACTACTGGTCCCTGGACCCCGCCTCAGAGGACATGTTCGACAACGGCAGCTTCCTGCGGCGAAGGAAGCGCTTCAAGAGAAACCAGCCCGAGTTTGGCAAAGACGGACTTGTGTTTTATTCCAACTTGAACTGCTACCGGGCGTACGGGCAACCATACTGCGTGCAGGGCCAGGTAAGCCCCCCGGCCGCTGCTCCTATCCGGTACATGCCTCTGCAGGAGGGCATCATGATGCCCCCCTCCTCTTATCACGTCCTGCCACAAACTTTGAACAGTCTCGGGAAATGCAGTGGGCCTAAAGACTTCAGAGCGCAGCTTTGCGCAGCAGAACCCGCTGAGCCAAAGCCTGGCCCGCAGGCAAAGTGCTCCTTCAGCATTGACAGCATCATGAGCAAGCCCTCCCCCATCGGCCCAGCGAACACAAACCCACAGCAGAGCCCTCGCGGCGCTCTCGGGTACGCTCATCTCACGGCGGGCCGCGCTGCCTGTTTGGTTCCGACGCTCCTGCAGGCTCCCAGGACCCCGTTCTGCCCTTCTGCCATGCTGCGCGCGGCTCCTTTAAGAAGCGAACATCTCAGACTCTCCTACCATCACTGTTGAAGCCTTCACAGTGTCTGTGTGTCGGATGCTGTGAAGACACGTCGGTGTGGCCCATTTCTTAAAGAAATGTTTTAATTGCATGATATTTATGTGCGTTGACATTCAAAGTTATGTCTTTTAAAGGAATCCGTGTAAATAAGAAGAGTGGTAATATATATTTGTGAGACTTGTTGCAGTTTAAACCATCGTTGTGTTTTTGTTAGTAATTGACGTGTCAAAAATAAATGTCTGAACAATATGTGATGTTCCAAGCTCTTTATTCGGCTATTTATACATTTTTTTAAAAGTTTTTATTTTTAAGGTAGTCATTTACAGTTTGTACATATCTGTTTGGGATCAGGGCGCAGTGGGAATATTATTATATTAACAGCCTACTAGAAAAAAAAAACTGATATTCTCAGTCTACATTATGAAGTCAAAAACATATTACGATTGTGTTATCTAGATAATGCATCAGGGGTCAGTTTAGAAAAGTTTAATTTTGTTTACCAAAGTCATATTATGACACCATTATTAAAGGTAAACAACATGCCAACATCCTCCTAGTCAAGTCCACTCACGTCCACTCATGTCTTGGTTAATAATATTTATAAACTATTAAAGAAGTCGACCCATCCTTACCGGTTAAAACATATTTTTATAATCATTTGGTTGGACTTATGGAAACAAAAATAACTTAGAACACAATTTCTAACCTGCAGGTTAGTGAGGATGATACCAGCTCCAGTCCATGTTGCTGAAAATAAACTCACTGATCTATAATATGAGACTGTTAAAATAAATAAATAAACATTTGCATATATTACTCTTAACACATTGAAAACTCACACATTTATGAATTGGTATTGTATTTATACTTTGTATAACAACATAAATAATTAAATTAATAATAATTAAAAATCTGTTCAGTTCGATAAAGATTCTATGAAACATCATCAGCGCTCTTTTAAACGTGGAAGAAAAGTCCAGTTCTTTCTTTCCGCCACGAGGTGGCACTGTTTACCAGACATTGGAGCGGACATAACGCAGGTTTCTGCAGCCTCCTGGTGATGGCCTAACCTGCTCGTGTAACAGCAAATAAATACAATATCACTGATTCGATTCCTTTAAACTCACTTACACACAAATATCCTGCAAGAGAGCTGCGAGAACTGCAGACCCTTCACACAAATGAGCTTCCAATGAAAAAGACAAAGTTAGAGGACTTTTGCTCAGCGTTTCTGTCACTTATAAAGCCCCCATGTGTGACTCCAGTCCCGGCCTACGCCTTCATACCGGGCAGTGTGGACACGAGCAGTGTCCGGTTGCAGAAAGGGTCCCGACACAATTCCTCTCCGCCATCAGTCAACGGTCTATTTTTGTCCAGAGGCTCAGCTGATTGTGGGCCTTGAAGATTCTGGCCCTGCCTGCTTTTTCTTTTTTTCCTTTTCTTTTTTGGCTCTTGTAGTCAGTTGTTCAGGCTTATTAGGAAAAGAGGGGAGTTGTCTAACGGCTAGAGGAGAGTTGTTGCTGAACGCTACTGAGGGGATGCGGCTCTGAAGGCGTCTACACACATTGTCGGAGTTGTTGCTCTCCTCTAGGATTTTTTGTTGTTGTGTGCGTCTGTGTGTCTCCCTTCATCCCTGCGTGGGTCACTGCTGTCACTGCTCCACTCCCTCGGCAGGGACACGGCAACTGTGCCTTGACTTCACAGGCCCACGAGGTGCCCCTCTGTGCTGCCAACACACATGACAAAGAGGCTGTTTTTTTGTGTTTTTTTTTACTCTCTGTGGTCGGAAACCAGCAGGAGCCAACCTCAGTAACTGACCCGCTCGCTGGGTCTCGCAGAGGAGGATGGAGACGAGCCCCATCCCGGTGGTGACGGTCCAAACCGCCCCCTTCGACGACCAGCGGCCCGGCACCAACGGGCTGCGGAGGAAGACGGCGGTGTTCGAGGGGAAGAAGAACTACCTGCAGAACTACATCCAAAGCGTGCTGTCCTCCATCGACCTGCGGGACCGCCAGGGCTGCACCATGGTGGTGGGCAGCGACGGCCGCTACTTCAGCCCAGCTGCCACCGAGGTGATAGTGCAGATGGCAGCTGCCAATGGGGTAAGGAATAAGGAGGGGGGTGACCCACAGTCCTGACAGGCCCACAGAGTCTGGGAAGCATTTGTTCCAATATATCAACATACTTGTAGCCCTCCCAACGATGCATAAGTCTGACATTGTTGCTTGGTAAAACAAAAGGTTACAATTTAACTTATTAGTTGTTACAAGATAGTTATGGAAATAAATCCACATGTGATTGTATAGCTGCTTATCACTGCAATGAA
Source organism: Cyclopterus lumpus (assembly GCF_009769545.1). NCBI lineage: Eukaryota > Metazoa > Chordata > Actinopteri > Perciformes > Cyclopteridae > Cyclopterus > Cyclopterus lumpus. The sequence continues at coordinate 20,095,503 of NC_046974.1, forward strand.
GAAACGTGATTGAATCCACTTCCTGGACATAAGAAGTAATCACATTTTGTATTCAGGGTGTTCATGTGTCTATGCTGTAGCCCAGAGGAGGACATGAGAAAAAACGAACAAAATGATGTTTACTTGTTCCCCCTTATATTTCCATTTTTCTTGTAAGATACTGAAAAGGTATATGTCTTCAACTCTTTAAAGACATTTTTTTTTTTTTAATTTTCATTGAAGTGCTCTCAAGTCATACAGACAATCATCTCAACTTTGTATTCAGGGATCACCGGTAAAAAATAAAGAAAGGGAAGCATTGCTGTAACCTATGAAGGAACAGCGATTAGGTGACCTGTAACTTATTCGGCTGAGAAATGCTCTCAGCAGATTGATCCACAACTTCTTAAAAAAACATAGGCCGCTTTTTTGGACTTTGGATTCTAAAAATCCAAATTGTACAATTGCATCCCGTTGCTCCACATATTGCATTGCACAGTTGGTCATCGTTTGGCTTTCGCATCACAATCTTATCTCACATTATCGCGTTAGCTCATCCTCACACAGACATGAGCGCTTCACTTTAGGGGGGAAAAGTAATAATCTGCCATATTGACACACGCACACCCGGCCAAAATGCGTGTGAACTCTCAAGTGTCGCCAGCAGATAAACGAAAATAGGAAGACAGAGTGCGAGAGACAGAGGGGAGGAAAATCCCCGCAGCTCATTTTAAAACGCTTGCTCTGAGATCTTTGTGATTGGTTTGGACAAGCTCCAAAGGAAAGTCTGAAGGGAATATCATTTGTTTTTGAGATCAGTCTGTTTTTTTTCTGCTGGCCCGGCCAAGTGTCTCTTGATGTCGGCCTTATCAGCAGTTCCATCCATCCTGCTCTATTTTCCTGCCGACGTATGCCCCCCCCCCCCCCCCCCCCTCTCTTGCCGTTCCACCTCTCCAAGGCCAAACCTCATGCTTTGGGGGATCCCCTGTCATATGGCATTGAACCAAAAGTCAGGCAACAGTTGCAGATGACCCGCCCGCCCAATGCATGGACTATCTCTCTGACACGGGTTACTGAATTCAATGTGATCTTAGTGGGAAATAATTCATTGATTTACACATGTTCTGTTAGGTCCTTCATTACACACAATACTATTCAGGCTAAATGTATTTTGAAGAGAACGTATATAGTGTAGTCCCTCACTTTCCTCGTCTTTTCTTTATATACACACGCGACATGCTGGATGTTGGGAGGATACACTGACGTCGGGAGAATACATTCCTCTCCAGTGAGGATACTTTTATTTAGAATGGCTGATATGCAGGGGAATTATGTGATGCTGCTGGTATTACCGCTTTAAAAGTAGCGTACATATTATAAATAGAGAGTGCAGCTCTGTTATTTAGGCTCCCTCTTGAGGCAGATCATTTTGCTTTTTTAAAGCTGCCTGTCACTTAGTCACCTGTAGAATTATGCAGTGCTTTGAGCCCGTGTTGCTTTTAGATCCAGTTGGACCCATGGGCTCTTTTACATTTTTTTTTATAGGTCAGTGTAGTTCTTTTTTCCGTTTAGATTTTGTGTCACAGCTTCTTGGAAAACATTATAACAATAGGTGACTGCCTGGATTGATGTGCAACTGACGTTGCTCCCATTTAAAATGTGCTCTGTGCAGATCGGCCGACTGGTGATCGGTCACAACGGCCTCCTGTCCACCCCTGCTGTTTCCTGCATCATCAGGAAGATCAAGGCCATTGGTGGGATCATCCTCACAGCGAGTCACAACCCCGGAGGCCCCGCTGGAGACTTCGGAATCAAGTTCAACGTGGCGAATGGAGGTGAGCGCTTGTTTTCTGATTATCCTAGTTGCTTCGTAGGGGATTGAAACCATCTGTAAAAGTCAGGGATGTGTCTTTAAATATTTTTTATACAAGTAAATAAATAAGTTTTTTTTACTGAACAAAAATGACTGTTTCCACATAACGTATGTCTTCCTTTGCGTTGCTAGGCCCGTCTTCGGACACAGTGATGGAGAGGATCTACCACGTGAGCCGGAAGCTTGAGGAGTATGCAATCTGCCCCGATCTCCGTGTTGACCTGTCCAGGCTGGGAAGGCAAGAATTTGACCTGGAGAACAAGTTCAAACCTTTCAGAGGTACAACACTCACTCGCTGCTTTCCTCTTTCTTAAAGACATACAAACAAACACGTTGCCATCCGGTGCTGAGAAGCTCTTCTCTGTGCTTTTCTAGTGGAGATCGTGGACTCAGTTGAGGTGTATCTACAGCTGCTGAGAAACATCTTTGACTTCAGTGCCATTAAAAGTCTTCTCACAGGACCAGATCAGCTCAAGATACACATAGATGCCATGAACGGAGGTCAGACAATTCATCCTCTACCTTACGTAAGCCCCCGAGCTGTTGTAAATATTATGGCACACTAAACTGTTTCTGTCCTTTCTCCTCCCCTCGTGCTGTGCTACAGTGATGGGCCCCTATGTACGCAGGATCCTGTGTGATGAGTTGGGAGCTCCCGCTAACTCCGCTGTCAACAGTGTCCCCCTGGAGGACTTTGGTGGTCAACCTCCAGAGCCCAACCTGACTTATGCCACCTCTCTGGTCGACGCCATGAAAGGAGGCGACTTTGGCTTTGGAGCTGCATTTGATGCAGATGGGGTGAGACATTGTATTTATACTATCTTGAAATATGTCTGCAGGGGTTTTTAATGCCATTTTATGCATTTACAAGTCATGTGTCAAATTCACTTTGTTCTCTTGTAGTAGAGGAACAAATCCCCCAAAAGGAGTTTTAGTTTTCTACCCGAGGTAAAACAAAGTACAACCATGTTTTTTCATAACTGTGAACTATTCCGATTTTCTTTTACCGATTATGACTAAATGGGTGTCATTAGACTCCACCCATAGATACCAGAGAGAGCCTTATTTATTTTGTATTTGTTATTGTTTGCTCATTGATAACAAGAAGACAAGCAATGGGACTGAACAATTCTGTATCCATGATGATCCAAGAAGCAGCTCACTTTTTCCACCATGTCATCCAATAGCCATGTCTATGGCGTACACACACACACACACACACACACACACACACACACACACACACACACACACACACACCCTTGCTTGAGTAAATTAGCTTTGCATCAGGAGAATTATGTCATATCTGCTCTGTTTCTCCCACCAGGATTGCTGTCTTCACAGTCATTAACACCATTGGTTGTCTTTCTGTGTGAAGGTTACTTTTTTCCAGGGTCGCGCTGTTACATAATACCGTAACTAATGTATTCCAAACTTGAAAGAGTAATTGGGATTTTTGGGAAAAAGTTTTTCAATCATTTGTGTCATTTTGTCTTTACAGCAGAGCTGCAAATCCAACTGTAACCCAATGGTTATGCTTTGTGACTGTTAGTTGAATAGATTTACCGTCATAATGTATTGAATTCATGCGTTTTATATGCAGAATTATTAAGACAACAAAGGAGTCTGTGAAACACAGAAATAAGCTAGTATGATTAATTCATTGTTAATTCTCGTCATCGTATGAGATCACCAGCCTTATTCTCTGCCAAGCTTAGGATCACTTTATGACACTTTAAACTCAAAACGACACTCACTTTCTACTGTATTGGACTGTGCTGTTGTCAGGACCGGTACATGATCCTCGGGGAAAACGGCTTCTTTGTGAACCCGGCAGACTCGTTGGCCGTCATGGCCGCCAACCTCTCCACCGTCCCCTACTTCAGGCAGCTGGGAGTCAAGGGCTTTGCCAGGAGTATGGCCACCAGCACGGCCCTCGACAGGTACAACACACACTAATGCGCGCACACACACATACACACTCAGTAGGTCCAAAGAGTCCAACGGTAAAAAGGGACAGGAGCAGTCTGATTGATTTGCAGCCTTTGCCAGTGCAACGTTTTGACTCCACTGTGTTTTTATCAGAGTCAAAGTGGACAAAGACACAAGGCAAACACATGCAGAGTCAACCTAGACCAGGCGTACAATTGTCATCGGATAATTGGACAAACAAGATTTAAAAACTATTGGACAATAGACATTTCAGATCGAAGGGGTTTTGCCTGCTCTTGTCACACCACCTTGACCTCGCTCCCAACCTCTGATGAAGACTCACCCACTATGAATAAGACTGAGATCACATACACCCCCCCACACACACACACACACACTTACACATTTACTCACTGCCTATAAATATTGTCCGTTATATAAGACCAGAGGCGAGCAGAGGGTGCTGAGTGAAAGGATGTGATCATCCAGGAGGAGAAATCCCAGCACTGCAGCCCAGTGAGGGTTCTGCTCAATGGAAATGTGTAATTTATTACCATGAGGGGACCAGAAAAGCTTCAGTGTTCATGCACTTTTCAGTTTACTCCATAAAATATCACTATTTATGAAGTGTTTCAGTTTAATAATGAAAGTATTTATTTTTCTGAATTTGCGGTGAATGAAATAAAAAGCCAATAAGGGCCTCCTACCTGAAGAGTATAAGAAAAGAAGTGTGCGTGTGCAACAGTGTCTTTTAAGAATTGTATTCATATATCAAAGTATAATTTTTTTGTGGGGGGGGAAATATTGATGGTTGTCTTCAGCCTATCAGGCAGGATGGTCATATTGTACATGAAACTTGAACGTGTAGTTAATTGTAATATTGGCAGTCCTGGACTTCCACAACTGAATATTTCAAATCCTTCTGACGGTGCATGTTTTGGTTTTGTCTCAACTGAACCAGTTCATTCATCGCCGTATGCTTGACTCTTAGTAAAGAGTCTGTGGCGCATTGATGTCTGTCACGTTGTCTTTTTTAATCCAAGCCAACATGTAAAATGTCCAAATTCGACTTAAATGTCAGGGGAAATGGTGGAATAAGAAAAATGTTATTCACACCCTCAACTTCCACACCCGTGCTTTCTTATGTAGTGAAATATTTGACTGTACATTTTCAGTGAATCACTGGCTACTAGTTACATTACTTTCACAGCAAGTTACTGTGAAATTGTTTTTTTTTTTTACAATTAATGATCGTAAAATTACAGCTTTACTGTATACTGTGACTTCACAGTCAACGCAGTCAACACATTTAACAGTAAGATACCCATCAGATAATTATAGCAGTTTGTCGTTGTAGAATCACAGGATCGTAATCCCACAATGCTTCAGGAACTCAAATGTCCTGTTCGATAGTCCTCCTGCATTGATTTCACATTAAAAGTACATGTATTGTGAAATATCACAGTTGAAGCCTATGAAACGATAAAAGTAATTTATTGTGAAATATTACAATTAAATCTAATAATTTATTTATATATATATATTCATGACACTTTTTCTCTTATTGGTATCGAACACTGCCAGGAAACATTTAGTACCACTGACTAGAATACTCACATAACTGTGTGTGTGTGTGTGTGTGTGTGTGTGTGTGTGTGCGTGCGTGCGTGTGTGTGTGTGTGTGTGTGTGTGTGCGTGTGCGTGCGTGCGTGTGTGTGTGTATTGTTAGCACTGGCAAGAAGTGACCTCACTGCCAATCCCGATCTCTCTGGGTTTGACAGTTACAAGTAATCACAGTAGAGACTCCAACACACCAACCCTGCTCTTCACCACACACACACACACACACACACACACACACACACACACACACACACACACACACACTGAGACCTGAACCATAATTGTCCCATGTCCCGCTATACCCTGAGCCATGGGCCTCTCATACAGCACACACACTTCCTAGATAAAATGGCCTCTTCATCTTTTACGACTAAAAATATCTCCTTCATCTCCCTTTGTCGATTTTCTCAGCATTTGGCCCTTTTTTGTATTGATGAAAGCCTAAATTTAATTTCCTGGAATCTCGGTTGTGCAATCTCCTGAGAAATAGAATGACCTTACAGTGTGATTTCTATTACAGATAATACCTAATCTATAGATAATAGCATGCTCTGGGCTTTCTGAAGAGCATTGTCAGAAATAAATGGCATTATATAAGATTTACTTATTTTATTTCCCTGTTAAACCCAATATTCACCGGCATACTCTCGGGTATGTGGGCTGATGCCGAGCACACCTATTCAATGAGCATTGAAGTGATAGTTACTGGCCTTGTAGCAGGACAGGGTCACTTTGTTCAGCTTCATAACCACCACTTAAGCTCCTAACGTAACACCGCTGTCTCTGGAAGCAGAATGTCAAAGTGCTTTGCAGGGTGGTGTCGGACCCTGGAGCCGGCCCAAGTGTAGGCCTTTTTAGGAGAGCGAGTGGCCCCTGTGTGTGTCTGTATGCAGAGTGTTTAGACTGAGCAGCCGTGTGTTTATGCATAGTCGAGCAAACTGTGTTATAAAAGCCTTGATAAATGCTTCGGTTTCTGGACTCTATGGAGTTGCGTGTTTCCAGAAAAGCTAAAAGGACAGAGACAAGCAGGTTGTTTTGGGTTCAGATGGACAGGAGGCCGGAGATACAGGTGTAACAACATCTTGGCTAGGCTGAGGCTGTCTGTCCCACTGCGTGGTGTTTCTCTGTGCAAATGCAATAAGTCAAGGCTGATGCGGGGAGGGAGCGAGGGAGTGAGGGAGGGAGGGGTCGGAGGAAGAGAAGGCGGGGAGGGGAAACTTTGGTAAAGGAAACATCTGCTCTCCATGAACCGTTCCAGGGATGGGAGGACGTAGGGAGAAGAGAGGGCTGAGCTGCTGGGGAGCCCGTTACCAGGATGACTTCTTGTACTGAATCGTTGATTAGCACGGCAAAGTAGAGGGGTCAAATGTTAAATGCTGTGTTGTCGCTGAGCTGTTTTTTTATTGTTTGATAATTCTGTTGCGATGGTTTTGCACATCTGCCCTTGTAAGACATGGATGTGCTACAACCACAGGGTTGGCTCTTTATGGATCCATGGACCATTGAGTATTGTGGTATTTGTAAGGTATTTTTCATGTGCATTGTATCATGAGGTGCCCAACAGGGATGTACTGTCGCGAGCAAAGATATGTCCACATTCCTCGAGCAGAGATGGTCACCTCCACCGTATGAAGGATGGTTACAGCTACGCAACAAGGACGTATACGCAAAACTGAAAGCTATCGATATTGACACAAATACTTGGGAAGAATAAATCCAGAGAGGTCTGAGCTTCGAAGAACAGCAGCTGCTTCACTGGGACAAGACGAGGGCCTGCAGACGCGCAAGAAGCCCATTTGAAAGACCAGCCATCCCCTAAACCCGCGACAGTGGCAGGAGGACTAGCACTTACTGTGGGAATTAAAAACTCAATAGATTGACCAGACCAGACCAGTTTTGGTAGGGCAGGGTTGCCACGGTTTAGTCCATTTGTAGAGCTGACAAGCTGAACAATGCAAACAAAAAAGAAACAAGAAACGAGAAATTCTGTCATCTGGTTCACATGTTGTATTATTCTCCAATATTTTGATGGGAAGCAAGATGCACAAGGTAGCCAAATAAAACATTGATCCTTCAAGCACATTTCTCCCCCTTGAATATTATTAGATGAAAAATATATTTTTGACACAGTTTTGGAAAAGCCCATAAAACAGTTTTCAAACAATGTCAGAACGGTATTCTGATACTGATCACACAAAACAATGTAGGAAACTAGCTATGACCATTTACAGAAATCCTCTCAACTTGAATTTGACTTCTTCACTTTCTAGGAAGTTCAGTGTTGGCCACCATGGCAACATCTTCAGGGTATTCATTTTTAGTTTTTCGGTGTAGTCCAGTGAAGGTTTCTGGTTCAGGTCAAGAAGAATATTTCAAGCCCAAGTAAAGCTCCAGCATGCTGCACTTTTTGTCTGAATGACAGCCTAAAGCTCTTAAGTTCAGGCTGAGCTCTCTTCAGAGGGGGGGAGGTGAGGAGAGAGGGCACTGGATGCTATGTTTGGTAAAATATCAAGCCAAGGCCAAAAGCTGGCAATATTTCCCTCCTCGTATTCTTCATACTTCACATTACTCCTTTCTACATCCTGATACATACAAGATAGAGACAGAGGAAAAAGCAAAGGAGATATTGGTTGATAAGTATTTAAAGTCATACTGTAGGTGTGTGTGTGTGTGTGTGTGTGTGTGTGTGTGTGTGTGTCAGTCTGGTCTAAGTTTGTAATCCTGAGCTGAGCCCAGAGCGTGAGGATGTTGGAAGGTGAAATCTCTGCCTGCCCGTCACCTTATGGGGGCAAAGCATCATTCATGACAGACCTTTTCTATCTCTGTTCCATCACTTCATCAGACAGGTGAGGTCTTGCAGAACAGTAGCCTCATCTCTCGCTGCAGTGATTTGGATTTGATTTATGGATAAAGAAGACAGAACAAGCCATGGGAGCCACTTCTTTCCAACGTGGTCCCCCATGTCATAGAAAACAGGACATACACATAACGATAAGCAACCAAACCAAAGGACCAACAGAAATTCACTTGACAACTTCATCCTAGTATTTTCCTTTTCTTCACAATCTACATGCATCTTGTTCTTTAGTTTATTGAGCCACTGTACCATGTTTCAGTGCTTTATTGATCTATCAAACTGCCTTCTTCCGTGATACAGAAACTTAAATTTAAGGCGTAAGGTGCTCTTTGTAGTGCTCTCCAATCATAGAGAGAAATGCACCAGGCATCTTGCAAGATGTATGTAAGTAAAGATGAAAAATGAACAAATATATTGTACGGAAACTGATGTACGCCACAGGAATAGGTACATACATTTTCAAAACCTTGTTGAATTCACTTTGTATTATAATCACTTTGATTTGGCACGTGTATTGAGAGTGATGTTGATGTTCTGCCAGTGTGATAAATTGGACATCAACAGACCTCAAAGCCTTAGTTGAGAGGTCACACATAGACACGGGGGGATTACAGCCCTAAATAGAAACCTTCCAAGTTTATTCCCCGTGTCTGCCAGTATTTTTCTGTTTTGGCAAAGCCTGTGAAGAGAGAGGTAGAATCCTCTGAGTCTGGCTGGCCTGAAACAGTGGACTGTATCTCAATAAATGTGCTTGTGTTTGAGTATGATTGTATGTATTGGCCTCCATTTCTTCAGTTCAAAAGGAATCTTACTAGTGGATCTAAAACCATCTCACGTGCATAAGTGTAGACGAGGCCATGCTTGATCGTTGATTGTGCTTGCTTCCCTGACTTTATGTTTTACTGCGTCAACACTGTTTTTCAGTTAAACTGGTGCAATTTTCTCACGTGGTTTTGTCCCGACAATTTTACAACACAAACGGAGCTGGTGGGGTCAGTTTGAGTGCTTATGTTGGCCGTGTACTAAAACGTCAAAGGCCCGTTAGACCAGAGTTTCTGTGTTCTTTTAGGAATGCCAGGCTTTCCGCTCCAGCTCTCGCTTCCCCGCAGGGGAATACAGTTGGTTACTCTTATTTGGTAATTCCTCCCATTCCCATGTAAACAACTGTGCTGGACACTGAGGAGTTTATATACAGTATGTGCATGATAGTTGTGTATGACCACTTAAAAACCTTGAAACCCACCCACATCGGCATATATTCAATTCAATTCAATTCAGTTTATTTTTGTATAGCCCAATATCACAAATTATAAATTTGCCTCAGAGGGCTTTACAATCTGTACACATACGACATCCCTGTCCCAGGACCTCACATCGGATCAGGAAAAACTCCCCAAAAATAACCTTTCACAGGGAAAAAAGGGAAGACACCTTCAGGAGAGCAACAGAGGAGGATCCCTCTCCCCGGATGGACAGAAGCAATAGATGTCATGTGTACAGAATGAACAGCATTACAGAGTTACATAAACACATTACATGAATATGACAATGTATGAATGGAACTCCAATCCATGAAACAGAAGGAGGTAGAGAGGAGGGGGGGCGGAGCGATCAGCAGGGCCAACGCGGGAGGCCGGCTCACCAGGCATCAGACACCTCCAGGTCCAATGGACCCTATGAGACGTGAAGTCACAACGACTCCGGGGAGGAAGCAGAGTTAATAAGGTGCAATGGAGAGATGTAAATGTATCCATAAGGAGAGAGAGAAGATGAGATAGGTGCTCAGTGTATCATAAAACGTCCCCCAGCAGTCTATAAGCCTATAGCAGCATATCAAGGGGTTCGACCAGGGCAAACCTGATTCAGCCCTAACTATAAGCACTATTAAAGAGGAAAGTCTTAAGTCTATTTTTAAATGAGGTGACTGTGTCTGACCCCGGACTGAAAGTGGAAGCTGGTTCCATAAAAGAGGAGCTTGATAATATTGCACTGTGAATTACAACAGCATCCCACGGTGAAGCATTTTGAGAGTGACAGCTCTACATGTTTGTTTCTTAGTGAGCAACTACAGTTTGGTTGCGTTGAATATTTCTCCCGGCCATTCTTAGCTGAGTCCTGGGAATTCTGTTTACTTTTCTCGGCGGTTACTGAGGAGGTGTGGATGATGTGGTTGAGGAGTGATGCGTGGGGATTGGGCAGAACACTGGGCCGTCTTCACATTAAATATCTCTGCAAGCAGGCTTGGAATGGCAACTTTCATAATTATAATTATACAGATTGCCTTACACAGAGACACAATAGACATTCTCACGTAGGGTGTGTTTTGTCACTTTTCCTGAACAGATGAAACATTTTAGTTTGGTTCTTTGTTCATAATCTAAGATACATGGGAATATATTACTACACTAAAGAGTAAAATATGATAGGCTCGTTTTAAAAATGACAAAGCAATGATTATTCTGCTGGCATTCAACAAATTCTTCTTGTGAAACCTCAGCCCCAATTTCTGACTTACCGCGAAAATAATTGCAATGCACAAAATACGGTTTCAATGTTTTTTTTCCCACACTGTAAGGAGAATATATATCAGCCTAATCTGCCGAAAAGCAGTTACATTTAAACTTGCATGAAGTGATTGTTTGGCCAATGCTGAGCGGCAGAAACAAGCAACTCAAAAACAACACAAACACATCACCGTTATCCAGTTGACATGATACATTTGTTAGCTATGATGATGATAAATACGTTTTTTAGCTCCTGAGAAAAAATATCCGGATCTTCATAGCCGCTAAATGCTCCGCTATGTTCACCGGCTAGTCGCTAACTTGGTACATAGCGTGCAGAAGGTTCATCTGAGCTTTTCTGTTGTTGCTGAACAGCTGCATGCTGCTGCTGGAAACTATGCCATGAGAGCGCTAAGAGTGAACCAAAACAGTTGCGGGTCGTAAACTGAAAACAATGCGATGAAAGTTGCTGAAATACTCTGTAAAGCTAAGGGAGACTGCAGGGTTGGGTGATAACTATACACGTATATATATGTATATTTTGATTAAAGCACCCTTACAGATATGTTTTTTTTTTTAAAAAGCTTGTCAGTTTTAGTAAATCTGCCGTGTATACTTTGCGCATGTAGCTGTAGAATGTGAACTCTACCAAAGGTCAGTGAAACCTTCGGATTCCTGAAACAACAATTAGGACACGACCTTGGTGGCCTAACTGTTACCGATAGCCACGACCTTGCCCGCAACACTGCTTTGACACTGTGCCAGTGGCTGACTCACATGCTGAATGTAAAGTGTCATGGTTGTAGTGATTATAATGAGTTTAGTTTAGAATATGGACAGAAAACCCAATGAAAAGCTTTTTAGTTGATCAGAATCAGAATCAGCTTTATTGGCCATGTATGTGTGCACATACATGGAATTTGACTCCGGTTACACGTACGCTCTCATCGTACATATGTATTTAAATGACAAATAACAGGATAAATATAAAAAATACATTAAAGACAACAGAGTAGCAACTTGTATGTACAATATAAAAACAGTGACAATGAATTGGGGATGTTAGTGCAGAAAGTTAGATCCAAGTGGAACAGAGGCAGCTAGAAGAGGAGGTGGGACTCTGGCTCCATGTTAAAGTGCCAAGATCTGATTATTTTTAATTGCTGCTGATTTTGTTTATTATTTGATATTACGTTATTATATTTTTATTTTATCCAAATGTGTCAACCCTCCTCTCAAAATGTACTGCTTTGTAATGATATTACTGTAAGTCCATTGTATTTAGCCAGATACCTTTGTATATTTGCACTGACAAGTTTTACTCTTTGCCCTTTTCCCCTCTTGTCTGATTCTTTGCGATGACTCTCCTCCCACATATTGCACTGTCTTCACCTTTATCCCTCCCCGGGACCCCAACACACACACACACACACACACACACACACAGACGCACACTCCCTCTGCTTCTCTCCCCAATGCGAGTACATGGCTCAAGTTCAAAGCAAACATCGGCTAAAAGGTTAACTCACTTTGTTCTTGCTGCCTCTGCCTTATTAAGTTATTGGATGAGCTGCTGGCAGATTACACTTGTCGTACAACATTTGGTTTGGTTTATTTCAAAAGGTCAGAGGATTGTTTGTATCTCTGTATCAGAACTGAGAGTGGCTGGCGTTAGACATTAGAGATAAATACATTGTGTGTGCATACTAGCTTTGCTTCTCTCTGTATGTTCCTAGGGTTGCCAAAGCCATGAAACTGGCGCTGTATGAGACTCCCACGGGCTGGAGGTACTTCGGGAACCTGATGGATTCTGGGCGTTGTTCCCTCTGCGGGGAGGAGAGCTTTGGGACAGGTACGTTCTCTTCTGCTCCAGCACACTCACTCACAATCCAAACAACACACTCCACTCATGAAGACAATGCTCCGTGACATCGGAACAGAAAGCCAATGACCACAGATACAACGCAGGAGTAGCCTTTTAGCTCGCGTGGAGAAGGTCACCGATTCAAATCCCCGGACCTGTTTGGAAAATGTGAGTGGGTGTGCGACTGAGAAATCCCCTCCCCTCAGCAGCAACTGTTGCTGAGGTTCCTGCAAACAAGGTCGTCGCTAGAAGACTGCACTTGCTAACTGTGAAGGGCTCGCTGAAACACAAGTGTGGTCTGTCAACCGTCTCTCTAACTTCAAGGGTTCATTACACATTGGATCTTATTTTTGTAGTTTTAGCCATCTTTGATATTGGTTATGATAACATTTTAATTAGTTACTTCGGCAATTTGGGAATGCCAGTGACACCAGTATAAGGAAGTCCAGTGGGCCGAGAAACACAAGCGGTCGGAGGATCGGACAGTCTGTAACCGGATGTTCTGATGGCTTGGTTTGAGATACTGTGAGACCAGAAAGGTTTGAAGTTCAGCCATGCGTTTTAAAGCTTATCAGATTCCATAATACTGCACAGCAGTTTGAATAAAGACAGGATTTTACAACTCTGGACATTTATAAAGGTGGAAATCATTTTATCCTTCAGGAATGTGCCCAACACGGCACATTGCCTATTGATGTTGCATTGCGTTGCTGGAAAGGTTGAGCCGGGTTCAACTTTTTCCGGTGGCACTTTGTCACAGCACACCTGCAGCGGCAACGTGGTCTCAATTAAATGAATATGGAATTGTAGTTTTTTATGCAGCAATATCTGTCTCAACATTTTAAAACACAGATTAAATGTTATAATCTCTTATTGTACAGGAACAAAAATAAATGACATCCTCTATCCTCTGGTCAAAGTTGAACCTGGAATGTTGATAAAATAACTCTTTGTGTAATCATGTTAATACTTTCACTTGCTTTTATCCTCTAAATAAGTTTGACTCCAGTCAGTCGTGCAATAGATGTGAAGGCTGGGACCCTGACTGCATGTGTAAATAATCCCCATTCTTCTGCTATAAAAGGACACAGGGCTCCCTGAACTACTGCAACATGAGGACAGGCCTCCAGTGGCAATTTCTGTGAATGTAGACGCACACATACACCTTCAGAGAATATAAACAACAGGCCTGCACACATTATATACACATTATATTATAACAGCTGTTTTAATTTCACTTTTTACATTTTCTCGAGTTTTCCTTCTTCTCTCTGACATTCATTCTTCATTCATCCTTTTAATTCGAGATCATATCTCACTCTAAAAACCGAGAGAACAAGGGAGAAGACACATGTTTGTTGGCATGAACGGGATTGAAGAAACGCTGAAAAAAAGAGTGTGTGCGTGTGTGTGTGTGTGAGGGGAGGGGGGGGGGGGTCCAAATATGAGAAGTATTGACGAGGAAGAAAATAAATGGAAGGAGCAGAGAGCACGGAAGACTATGGGAGCTTACTCGTTGTCTACCCATGTAGGGCCAAAAGCTCAGAGAGAGTCCTGAGCAGTAAATCATCAGAGCTGAACGACACTCCTGTTCTTTACTAACCCTCATACGCTTATTTAGGCAAACACAGCATGAACTATTTATTGCAAGTGTACAGTTTGCCAGTTCTGTCAAACTTTGCTGTGTACGTTTGGGAGGTTTTGTGATTGTTGCCAGCATCAGAATTTAAAAAGGGTAATGCTTTCAACATCCAGTTTGATGCCTTTTGAAAAAACAACATACAAAAGATTTTCTGTATATTATTTCTTCCCCACATTGAGTTAAAAATCGATCTAGTTCTGACTTTAGGACTTCCCTGTTGCAGCATTACACCGTTTGATAAGCGTTATTGTAACTTTATTTCCATAAGATTAACAGTATAGAGAAAATATTTTCCAGGGTCGTAGGAAACGTTCTGTTTGTTCTTTGGTGGTATGATGATTAGATGAGTAAGTTCTACTCTGTGTCGCTCTGTGTCAGAGAGGGAGATAAAAGTAGACAGACAGTGAGACAGGGATTAAATAATGACAACTGTCAGTTTCCTAACAGCTGTTTACTGCTAGAGCCGGAGGAAGGAAGTACACTTCTTGTTGTCAGCGTTTCGTGGAGAATAAAGGTATTCTCTCTGCTATAAAACAGACATAATGATACCTTCATGTCCTTCTCATGAAATAAATGTGCATGTAACTTAAAATGATGCCCAACTGCTGAGTTTGTTTTCTGCTCTAAGCTCTGCCTCGGAAACATTACTAACATATTCCGTCTTATTAAAATGTCAAAGTGCCCCCTAAACAGATACCTTTACTGTGCAGCTGTTTTTGAGAACAGAGTGATAGCTCCCCAGTGAAGGAGGCTGATCAAGGGTGTGAACAACTCCTCTGTTGGTGTGCGTGTGTGTGTGTGTGTGTGTGTTTTAGGGTAGGCAGCAGGAAACATTTTCTTGTGTGGGGATGTTTGGTTCATCTCCAAGCACAAGCACTCTCCCTGACCTTTTGTTTCATATGGTGGAGCTGAATTCTAAGCTAAATCCAACTACTGTTTTACATTTGGCTTGGCTTAGCTTAGCTTAAAGATGGGAAACAAGGGGAAAGCAGCTAGCTTGGCTCTGTACAAAGGAAAAAGCTCAGCTTAGCTTCAGCTCTCGTAATTACTGAAAATGTATGTTTTGAATAATCTGTTCTGGAAGTCTGTATACTATCAATACACATTTTTAAATCAATATGAAACAAACATAAATATGTGAATAAAAAGATAGTTTAGCTACACCAAAACACATAAATTCAGAAGTCAGAAGTGTTTTTGCGTCCTGAACCACAAAGCATGAGTTGTCGTATTTTGGGTGTTTTCTTTCTCCTCCAGGTTCAGACCACATTCGTGAGAAAGATGGTCTGTGGTCGGTGTTGGTGTGGTTGTCCATCATAGCCGCCAGGAAACAGGGCGTGGAGCAGATCGTCAGAGAACACTGGGCCAAGTTTGGACGTAACTACTTCTGCAGGTAATTCAGCTGTATATGTTCTCTGAATAGGGAGCTGTGCTTTCATAATGCATTCGGTGAGGGATTTAATTTTTTCCCCCTATCATCTCTTTGTTGGTCTACCTACATTGTTACTTTCCTTGTTTCAATCATTATTGAATTGATCTCAATCAACAAGCCCTGAGATTTGTTTTGCTTTTCCCAAAAGTCTCAATCCTTTGTATCCCCAGCAAAGCCAAAAATGTCTCCAAGGCCTTCACCTTCGTCCATTTCTCTTCCAGTCCTCCTCGCTGGTTGTCAGTTGTTCTTATTTTAACCTCTCCCCTGTGACAGGCAGAGATGGTTCCTGCAGTCAATGTTCCCACTGACAGTTGCTGCAGATTTTCATGTTCCCACAGAGAGCGTTACAAATTTGATGTAGATTTCCCACAACATGAAGATGGAGAGGCCATACAGGACAGGCCAAGGACCAGACCCCCCCCCCAAAAAAACCCCCAGCAAAACACAAACAGCTGTCATCAATTTGATGAAAATAGACAAATCACTCTAATAACCCCAGTTTAGGGCCATTTTAAATAAAGGCAATGCTGTAAAAATGTATGTTTATCAAAGACAAATACTTTTCCTGAAAGCTTTTCCTTTTCTGTGGTGGGCGTGTAAGTGGCCTACTAATCATCTATGTGTTTGTGTTGTTGGTTCTTGCCAGGTTTGATTACGAAGGCCTGGACCCGCGCGCAGCCTTTTACCTGATGAGGGATCTGGAGTCGGTCATCTCAGACAAAGCATTCACCAGCCAGAAGTTTGCCGTGGGAGACCATATATACAGCGTGGAGAGGGCCGACAACTTTGAGTACATCGACCCTGTGGACGGAACAGTGGCTCGAAACCAGGTCAGTCTGGGATAAGAGAGGGAAGATGGAACATGGAAAAGAAAGAGAAAAAGAGGATTACTTTCATAATACATACAGTACAAAGAAACGTAACAGTCATATTATAACTGTTTAACTAGAATGTTGTTGTATTTCTAGAAATATTTCTAATATATTTGATCAAACTTAAATCTAGCTCTACTTATGTCTTATTTTCTTTGTGTGGAAAAGTACAAATAAAAACAGTTGTTCGGTTGTCATGGGGTCAGGTCTACCCGAAAGCATCTTAAACATGCACACACACTCACACTAACACCTTCTCTGTGCTCCCTTTCAAACACACGCACTCACTCGTCAGCCTCTTGTGAGCTGGACCACCCACTAAGCTTCAATGTTGTCTCATTAGAGAGGTTCCATATTTGGACATGACAGTATATCATGCATTTAAAATCATAAACATATGCATACACACATAACATACAGCACATATCCACACACACACACACACACACACACACACACACACACATAAACATAAAAATAAGTCCCTCTGTCACATACCCTCCTCTCTCCCTCCCCTCACAGTCTGTGAAGTTTACCCGTCTGACTCCCTCTGTTCTGCCGAGAAATGTGTGGAAACTCAAATTCCTGGCGTCGACACTTCTTAGCCTCTGCTCTGCCTAATACCACATACACACATACACTGTGCACTTTGGTGTAAGTGCTGTCCGTCAGTTGTCCCTTTGCTTAAGTGTGAACACATGCATACACCTGCACGGCCTTCACATGTTCACACTTGTGTTTGCCGGCAAAGTAGTGCCTCCAATTTGTCCGTTGACTTCCTCTTATGTACCTTAACAGCAATACAGGTCTCACTGTCCCGCTGTGAATACTTCTCTGTGTTACCATGGTTACAGCAGCTCCACAGCTAGTTAGTCAGTCACCCCAAAATGTGATTTAACCTCAGTGGCAAATCCTCAGCATCCCAGTCGCCCCAGTGTGTATTATTACAGTACAGCACACATTCCTGCCAGGACAGAATTATATCAGCTGTCGTCTCACTTGCAGTCTCTCCACTGCAAGTGTGTTTAAAGGGGGGACAAGTTGGCACATAAACACATACACACACACACTCACACACACACACACACACACACACACACACACACACACACACACACACACACACACACACACAAACACACAAGACAAAGCATGAGGGATTTACACAGCAGTGGCATGGCAGCCTTTTGTCGTCGACTACGGAACTAAATCTGCATTGTCTGCATATCAGACAGATAGTGGATAAATATAAATCATTGCTATAGAACCTACATAATACCTAAATGCAGATACTGTACTATTGGAAAATGCAGTAGGCCTGTATACCAATAAAATGTCAGAAGAATTTAGTTTTGTTCATTTAAAGTCATGTTCGGTGTCTGTCTACTATTGATATTTATATTGAAATCAATCAAAAACGAACATAAATATGTGAATAAAACACAAAATCACATCATTTGCACCCGAGTCCGAGGCTGATAATACTGCGATTAGCAACACTTTAGCAAGAGTTTAACTGTGTTTTTGTTGTTGTAAATGACTATGGCTTTATTAGTTAATAACTGAATTAACAAACGTAATTACCAAGATTTCAGTTCATAAAAATAGATCTTTACCATAGACAGGAAACAGCCAAGGAAATGTAGTTTTAGGGTTAGCTAAGGCTAGCTGTGGCTTTCTCACCATTTTTAACTAGTAAAAAAGATCAAGTTCAGGTCATCACTCGATTTTGACCAGAAATGTACTGCATTTTGCCTTTGTATAACTAAATAGATAGACAGAGACAGACACACACACACACACACACACCTCTGAACTGTACAGCGGACATGGTTTTTAACGTGCATTAGTCAGCCTCCTGATAACTGCTTCTCTATTGTTAGAGCTGAGCTGACGCTCACAAATAGAAAGACAGACTGGCAGGCGGACGGACATCTTTCATTATCACGGTCTCTCTTCACCTGGACTCTGACATGGTACACGCCTGAGCTAAACTCATTATGAGGACGGGTTGACTTTACTTTTATTAAGACTATAAACTATGAAGCTGAGTCCCAGTTTGAAGAGGAGTGATGGTCTGTGATGGGGTCACTGTCTTACTGGGGCAGTTCACCCACTTGACTTTCTACTCCTATAATAGTTTGTTAAACTCTTCTGTAGTATACTAAGAATAAACAACACATCATTTGTCAATATCAAAATGTAGTAGCCTACATTTCTTTAGCCCTGATGATGATATGAATGTTTTGTCAGCACTACTACATTGGACAATTACTGCCAGTCAAGTTGATCAGATAAAAAGTAAAAAGTGCCTATAAAGTGTGTTTTATTAAAACCAATGAGACATTTTTACTTTAATTTATGCTTCTTGCTTATCTCAAAACACATTGCTGTCTCCCCGAGCTTGTGTTTTGCTCCACTGGGATAAGGGAAGCGGCACTGTGGAATTTAGGACAGATAAAAGTCATCACACATCCATTATTAGTCAAAGAGTCTTATCTTGCTTACGTCCAGCTGGCAAGAGTTTGTGATTGGTTACCCCGATGCAACAATATCCTGTTTCTCTTGTAAACAGAGATGTTGAGTTCAAAAGAGGTCATTAGGCTTCGACCGTATATGTCGAGCTACCAAACCAAATCAATGTGGGGCTGTATTTTATAAAGTGTCTTGGAATTACACTGAACACTAGCAGTAGTTATGACCTCCCATAACTTTAAAGACATTACTATGGACGCAGTCCCAACAAATCACATAATGACATCTAGTGGATGTTTGTAGTTACTGCACATTAAAGAAGTATACTCTTTAACCATGTTTCCTATTTCATATCAACAGTATTGTTGAGCAATGATGAATGATCATATTTGAATTATAGGAGCGTGTACACTTTGAATACGTCGAATATTAAACGATTTGTATTGTGTGATGAAGCTCACAGGTTTTTAAGTAATATGTAGAATTAGGTTCTACATTTAGTTTAGTATGCAGCGCTAACAGGATACTGTTAGAAAATGGCCATTCCAATCCACTAGTCATTTTGATAATTCATCAAGCAGATGTACAATGTGCTGAATACAAAAACGAAAAAAAAAAACATTGATAATGTGAACATTGCTCTGTATATTTCTAGGGTTTAAGGATCGTCTTCACTGATGCGTCCCGCCTCGTTTTTCGGATGAGCGGGAGCGGTGGAGGGACGGGCGCCACCATCCGCATTTACGCAGAGAGCTTCGAGAGAGACCCCGAGAGACACAACAGAGAGACACAGGTACAGATGGTGTTTCTGATCTGTGTCGGTGTGTGAATGAGACTCTGAGACAGACACTCTGGTTGTTTGTGCACATAAAGGTTTTGCCACCTGACAGTGACATGACCTAAAATCCCTCGTCCAAAATTAGTCTTTTTGTTATGCAGTATCCATTCTCGTCCCCATAAAAAAGACAATATCAAATCTTTATTGAATGATATGAGACAGTAGCTGAAGTAATGTATTATGATGACAGTGCTCTTGTCTTTATATACAGTATTATAGTCTGTAGACTATACAGCCCGAATATAAGATACATAATAGATTCACAATTGGCACACCATTCTTTGAGTCATGGTATTCCTATTACTAAATATTTAAAACTACCTGAATGAAAACTGCCGCACACACAACCAATCACCTCGCCTGTTTTTGTTCAGCTGGCATCATGAAGTAGCCTTTTTTTTTTAAATCTCCTTTGTGCTATTAATTTCCATCATCACTTATTTGGTATTAACCCCCGCAGAAGCCACTTGAGTTGACGTGTAATTTTGATCAGTGGTTCGTATTTTTATTTTATTTATTTTTTCGTATTGAATTGAACAAGAAGAAATTTCACTGATAGGTGCAGATACAGCGGCGGTAATACGGCCTAAGCTGTGAAATGCCAGTCCATTGACCTGTAGACTTTGGAGTGATTAGAAACACTAGCTTCTTGTATGGTTATGGATGTTGGCATCAGTAGTGCACTTTAACCATACCCAGGGGTTGTAAAGATACAGTCATGATGGCGAGACAGCCTCACAGGTTGGGCCGCCGAACCGCCCAGCTTCATCAAACAGTGTGTGCTTACTGACGTTAATAACCCTTTGTGCCCTCCTTTCTACAAGTCAAAGGACAACAATGTCTTCAGTGTGCTAACTTGAGCATCAAAGTTTGCATTTCATCGTTACCATAATTCAAACTTAACTCAGGTGTAAGAATGTAAAACACACATTATTAAACTCTTCATCTATAAACTTATTAAACTTCAAAGTGATACCACAAAGTCAAATTTGAGATCCCCCTCTTCTAATCTCAGTATGGACCACCTATCGATGACCACCTACCTACACATAAACACACCTGAATGCTTTGAGTTGCCACATTTTAGTCCGTAAAACTTATTAGTTTCACCCCGTCATTACATTTCCCTCGTCCGCGTTGTGTGACTTACACTTAACCCTTGGGCTATCTATCATTAATGTTAGATCATAAATTTAATTCCTAATCGTTCTGCCCCTTACCCGGCGCACATAAATCATCAGACACAACGCACATGATTAGACAACATGCTCGCGTGAGGCTGAAAGCGCTCCAAATACAAATATACAACCCACAAGACACAGCAACTCCTCACACTGTAGTTGCGTGTGTACGCTTACGGTGTATCAAATGGTGTGTGTGATGTATTCCATCACACAACACTGTGCGATGAGCGGTTAAAAACAACAACATGGACACCAAACTTCTGAGTCGTGCCATATCATTCTTGAGCAATGTTGGTGACATTTGAAGATGTGTTTTAAATGTTTCAAGATATTTAGCTGCACGTAGCTCAGGTTGTACACCTGTCATGAGGAAACTCGTAGCTAATATCACAACATTTTTTGACTTAATCATCTCGAGCAAGTAACAAGAACTGGTTGACCAACGAATGCCTCTTGCCATCCTCGTTGAAACAGTTTTCATAGGGCAAAGTCAAACTGACTTATCTGCTGTGGAATCTGTTTCTCAAGTATTCAATGGCATCTTTATCTTTGCTAAAAACGTTTAGTGATGTGTTCTTCACTGCAGGTGGTGCTGGGTCCTCTCATCGCCATCGCCCTGAAGATCTCCAACGTCCACGAGAGGACAGGGCGCCGTGGCCCTAACGTCATCACATGAGCTCCCAGGAAAACACACAGTCACATGCACGCGCACACACACACACACACACACACACACACACACACACACACACGCACACACACACACACACACACACATGCATCTAGCTGCTCACACATAAAAATAAAAAAAAACTTTTCCCATACTCATTTCCCTTAAATCCCTTCTCGGTCACTTCATGGTCATTTATTTTTCTTTGGTTCTTCAAATGATGACTAAACCGGGGGTCCTTATCTTGTGTTGAATAATCAATAACGTAGAATATTTAGTTTCCAAACCATGCAGGCTATTTAATTATTGCCATGAATAAATAATGCAAAAGACAGCAAACCTATTATGAATGTGCAGACTGACTGTTAATGTTTGTGGCTTGCAGTTATAAAGATTTATTGACTAAGGGAACCTGAGATATTTTTTGTATTCACCGTGCTGTTTTTGCTTGTACCTGCCCTCATATGTGTCATTTCTTTAAGTAATCAAACTTTTGTCCAAGTGTAAAATAAAGCAGGCCTTGCATCACAACTAATATATCAGTGAATTGACTTACAGTTAGTTTATGTTTGATATGAATGAATGCACATCTTGCTATGAATAGTGGGAATTTGTCAGACTTATTGTATTACCATGGGAGAGGTTTTTAAAATGTAAAATAACAAAATAGCAAATGAGGCCACAGGTAATGAAAAATAAAATACATATTTTAGATTTGTTTGCTAATCTGGCTTTCGCTTTAGTTTGTCATTTTAGGCCTTTGGGAATGACATATAACTATATTTGAATATATTATTATTATACTTTTTTTAAAATCCAAATAAACTTTTTTTGTGTGTGGTATTTGCCTTTTTTAATTGAAACAGACGGGTCTGATGGGGACAAATACAAATACATCAGTGTGAGATATGTTGCCCTGAGGCATTCTGGGATTTTAATTAAACAAATTCTTCATAATTAGGAGCACCATGTTGTGCTGATACTATATATCATGTGGCGATTAAACATCCTTATGGAAAATGCTTTTGTTTGTCGAGCACAGCCCTGGCTTCTGAGCCGAGTGTGAGATGTGTTGAAGCTTTTGTGTTGAGATAAGAAATGAAGAGGGCTGATCTTTATACGGCATTATAGGACGCACAGAGCAGGAACTCATAAACACACTGATTGCCGTCATTATGAGTTGAGGATGTGCCAGTGGATATCCTCAAGGATGTGTTCCCTTAGTCAGTCAGACATTACCTGTCAGCCATTACAGGCTATTGCCCCATCCAACGGTTCTATAATGTCGGGTTGTTTCTGAGGTTGGACGAGGATCAATGCCAGTTTATCAATGTGCCGCTAAGAAGGCGGTTTTACGCTTTGCCTGAAATTGTTCATGCGTCAGAGACAAGTGTCTAATAGGTCTACTAAAACATCTTTTAAAGTACTCGGTAATTAAAATGGTGCCAACAACCACCCTTTTAATTTCTAATGTGCATGAACGTGAACAAGACGACACAGTTGAATTGTTGCTCCACCATTATCTTTATTGTGGTGAACTTTTCAACTGTCAGGTGTGCTTGAGAGAAAAAAAACATCATCTAATAAAACATTCTGTTAGGACATCATGGCATCTTCGTGCATACATGTCAAACACAGTAAACGTGTACATATTCACCACGGACTGAAAGGACTCTTTTGCCTCACAAGTCTCTGGGTTGACGTCCATTATATGCAATCATTAGCTCAGATCACAAGATATCTGTTGTGTGTCCTCGATGTGGAGACAGAGATTCAGAAGAGATAAGAATAGTCTGCACAGGGGATGTAAATTCATGAGTCCATTTTAGTATAATTTTCAGTTTTAGTCCATTGTCTGATTTGGGATCTTTTTTAAATTGTATCTGCAACTTTTGGTGCAGCCATCTTGGTTATGTCTCACTCGCGTTTTTCAAGCTCTGTGTGTGTTTCCTGGTAAATAAAATGCTGTATACCAATAAATAAAAAATGTAATGTATTTTATAGGACATTGTGGTCTGAATATATTAACATTAGCTTCAAATCAATTAAGTGTTGTTTTAAACTACTTTTGAATGAGATGAAGCTGCATTCTAAGAAGATTTACTTTAAAAAAAAGTAATTCATGAAAAATTATCAGAAAATGTTAGCATTTATAATGCAAAACAATTCTCCCGATGGTTGGCTTTATACTGGGAAAGAAACATATTGAACACAAGCTAAGCGACTTTATTTCCATAATACAAATGACCGTAGAACAGGGTTAGCGTCATTAACGCCAATACAAACAACTGTATTATACTTCCAATAATTTAATCGTGTACGAATTGGAGCGACAGTGCAGCTAAAAGTAATCGCTGTCTGTCAATTTAGACCTGTATGGATCCAGCTGGATTAATACTGTCCTCAGTTATTTGTCACACCACTAAGCAGCAACTAAAATGTGAAGCTCATTCTTACTCTATTTGAGCAACAAACAACACAAAACCACGGCTTAACCTCTTTTGAGACCCCTGTGCGTACCTCTAGGGTCAGCACAGAGAGGTCAGGGTGAAGACTGATGCCAGCACGTCTCTGTGGTCCATCATTTAGTAGCCAAGCAGTACAACCATATTTAAAAAGGCATCTTCCATTCTTCTGGAACTTTCTGTCTTAGCCATTCCTGTTTGTCCCTCAGCCAGTTCGGCAAAAAACGTGTCCTCCCTTCAGTGTCCCGGCAAGGCCCCCCTCCGCTCCTCTGCGTCCACGCCTCCCTGCTGAATGCGCTCCACCTGGCTGTACCGAGGAGGCTGCTCACAGCTCCACGTGCAGTCTGGGGTGTCCGAGCTGTCCTGGCTGTACAGAGGAGGAGCGAGGCCCACCGCCACATCCACCCCATCAACCACAACCTCGAACTCAGGGTTTGTATCAGGACTCTGCTGGCTGCCCTGGGACTCCTCGTACGATGGAGGGAAGGAACTCGGTCTGCAGAGGAACATACATACAATATGGTAGGTTTAATAGTTTTATTTTACTGGGCCAGATATTAGAAACATACCTTAGAATACTTAATAATAATACATTTGGGATACCTAATGAGCAAACGTATGTTATTGACTTTTGATTCCAAAACATTTTCCTGTGTTGCACAAAGTCTCTCATCCTTCTGGAGAGGAAGAGTTACTTGATTACTTTGATATTTTTTTCAATAGCTATAGTTAGGAAAACATTTTTTTTATTCAAGTAATTACTGTAACATTGTTTATCTTTGTGCTCTAATTCTTTTTTATAATCTTTAAAAAATAATTATATTATTCTATATTTCTTTTGTATTCTTTTTTTGCCAGTGGCTTTGTAGTTCTGTGTTTTGATACAAAATCAAAAAGCACAATTATTATTATTATTATTATTTACTATTTATTATTATTATTATTATTAGTATCATTATGATGTCTCTTTTTAAAGTGGCACAGGCGGTGTTACCTGTCAATAGTGTAGGCCCGGAGGTGCCGCTCATGTCCTCCTCTCTGGTACATCTTGCTCTTCATGCTGTGGCAGATGGTCCAGAAGACTCCGAAGAGCACAACCAGGATGCCAAACACAAGCATGATGTAGGCAGAGATGACCCTCAAAGTGTACATGCCCTCCTCACACGATAGGGACACAAGGTAGGCCCCGATGCAGGTCAACGCAAATCCCACACCGGGCAACACCATGCGGGCCAGGGACCACAGCTGCTTCCTCGCATTCATGATCATTTAACTCACTTGTTGTTTCTTTCTTGGAGTTTCCAGGTGCCCTGTTCTTCTTCTTCCAGTACACTGACAGAGAGAGAGATACACTGGTATCAGGCAGGAGGTACTCAAGGATTGTTATGGGTTGATCTCTGTAACACCTGTTGATGGAGAATTTTAGACCTGCCGAAACATAAATAAATCCTCAAACCAGGTTTGAGTACTAACAAGTGTGGCTGCAGTTGAAGGTGTGTGAGTCTCCAGACATTGGGGGAGGCGGCTGGGATGTTCCTGCCTCCTCGGTTTTATATTAACACTGGTTGATAGTTGTTTGATACCAAGATGATCATAGATTTGGGAATTCATTCTATACGTTTGAAATATGTGATATTTGTTGTTTGTGATATCTGATGAGTAGAGATGTATGGAAATATCATGCAATGCTGCTCAAATACCCGCTCAATTTAACAAGCAAGAATTATTAAACCCTGCACCATGATTCCCTAACTTGTTTTTAAGTTATAGCCTCTCTCCACCAAGTTGCATGCTCGGTGTTAACTGATACAATGAACTATTGATGACACCGCAAACAGGAAGGACATCGTTATATTTTACTTTCAAGTCGTTACATGATGTTCATAGATTTATAATCTTCCCTATCATTCAGATAAACTTCAATACCAGATAAACAGTAAATGGACCTGTACTTGTAAAGCTCTTTTCTAGTCTTCCGACCACTCAAAGCACTTTAACACTATATGACATCATTCATCCACTGATGGGAGGAGCTAAGGTGCCACCTGCACATCAGCAGTAACTAACATTCACTGTAGAACAGTTACGGGAGCAATTTGGGGATTAAGTGTCTTGCCCAAGGACACATCGACATGGGCTAGCGGAGCCGGGAATCGAACTGCCGATCCTGTGATTGAAGGACGACCCTGCTCACCACTGAGCCACAGTCCCTCCCAGATAGTGCACTAAAACATGCAATATTACAAACAGACAAAAACCTCTTTGTTTTATTGATTATTAATCCAATGTACACAGTAGACTTATTCAAACTTAAAACAAAAATGTTGTCCATGTCCATGTAAGGAAATTCATGTTCTAATTTGCTGTGTCATCACTTTCAACTATACCAGCTGGCAGTAAGCCTGCAACTTGAGACAGTTGGTGCTGATAAAATGTTGCAGTATTGCACAACATTTTTCTCTGATACGGCATCGTGGAGGAGTCATAAGGTAATTTCCCCCATAAACCTGCAAAGTAATTCTTATGTAAGTGCACAAACAAGCACTATTTAAAATTAAAAAGATGTTATCAGCTTTAACATTTGTACTATTTCATGTACAGTTATATGTATTCATAGATTTTACTTTGGATGATAGATTTACATTTAGTTCAATTAATTTACTGTATTCATTTGTTTGGAGGTTATTCTATATATATATATATATATATATATATATATATATATATATATATATATATATATATATATATTATTTTCCCCCTTATCTTTCTTCTTCTCAAAGATGATGTACTTGCTCCATTGGATGTCGAATTGTTCTGAATGTACTTTGGCCATGATACTTATAACTTATAAAGTTGTAATGTTAAAACCTCTTTTCAGTGAAAATATGACTTCCTTGTTGCATAAAGCTGACTAATAAACACAGCGGTACGGTCAAACCCGGAACAAGCTCAGGTCGTCAAAACACACATTATGATCTTTTCTGTTGAGTCACCACTCGATCTTTTCTATATCGCCCTCGTCAGTGAAAGTTTTGCATGGACCAGAAATATTTGGTTACAATGTGACCAAACACATCAGTGCTGCTCAGGCTTGTTTGTGGCCTTTGGTTTTATTAAAGGAAGGTATCAGACAAATCATTTGTAATATTGTTCTGTGGCTTTGAAGAGATGGATACTATAAAATGGATACTTGTAAATTAATTGTCAAGGATATATCATATTATTAGATCATATTCTGCTACGTGGCACGTGTGAGTGTACTCCCCCTTTCTGTTTGCCATTGACTTACAACCTCTACTTTGCACCTTCCTCTTTGTATATAGGTCATAACTCTTCATCACTATGAGTAAGCTATTCTCGGATGGTATTATGAATGGAAAGCTATGCACTGCCACTCAATGCTTGTTGTGAATGCAGCACAGTCATCTGAGCTCTTATTGGCACTCTGAGAGTTTAATGGTTTTATGAACCTTATCAGTCTTATCAGCGTGGAGTTAATGCTCTGAGCTCAGCTCTGGTAGTATCTAGCTATTGCACCACAGCGATGTTTTTCGACAGGTTAACACACCCTTGTGTCTGATGCCCAGGTGAGATTGAGTATCGGCTTCTTAATTGGCAGGAATTACCTAGTAATGAGGGTTAATAGTGGCACTTATAATTGTTAAGTAGATTCTAAATCTTTGTGGCTACACATTCAGCGGTCTGATGTAATTGTATTGCCCTGTGAGAGGGCAACAGTGCTTTCAACAGTGCAGGCAGGGCCTGATAGCACAACAATGAGCTGACCCGCAAGAGCAAATAAAACAGGAGCGTGACACTGCAATATGCTGCACGTACAGTTCATAGAAGTTAGTCAGTGAATAACCAAAGACAAATGCTCATCTGTGCCGCGGAGTAATTTTCACCTGGGAATGCTGTATTGCTCATGGGGATCTCAGTGTCTGTGTCATTATAACAGATCCACTGTAGGTGAGAAATTCTATTTCAAAGGGGTTCTCTCCATTCCTCTGGAGGCCGGTTTTATTTGTGTAGAATGACTGAATGCACGTGTGCCGTGGGGCCTTTGCGGCCACATCGGAGGGAGCTGTTGGTGGTCTGATATGCAGCTGTTTGGCAAAAAAAGAAGAACAAAAGAATTCAGTTAGAGACCCTCATAACCAGACACGACAGCCTCATTATGAGCGTTTCTATCATTAACAGATTAGTTGACGTTAGAGCTGTACAGCTGCTACGCTCATTGACGGCGCTTCACTTTTCCTGCTGGATATAGCCTGCTAACGCTACATCGATGCTGGAAAAAATTAATGAGTGGATAGACTACAGGAACTGTGCCACATCTCTAATTGTGTACATTTTGTCATACTAATATATAACTAAAATAACGTTGCCGCTGGTAAAACAACTCCCCGTGGCCACCTGTGCCTAAACCCTGTGTTTTGAAGTCGCATACTGCATACTACATACTCAAATCAGTCTGTACTGCATAGCCTACTGCCTCTAAATGTAAGATTCATTATGATTTCACCATGCAGACTGTTGACACCATGAGTTCACCGGGCTGGTTTCGAGGTACCATCACACATTTTGAAACGGGCATTTTTTCTTTCTTCCTAAAGTAAAACTATTTGTAAAACTATTAATACCACGCCGTAAAAGTCCTGTAATTATACTTCAAGTAGAGTTAAAGAGAGGCATTATCAGCACAATGTACCATTACTTAACGCCTGTTCAAGGGGGATCTTTCAATTTATAAAGCTGGATAGTTCAATGAATAATAACCCATTATATTTTAATTATATATTTAGCGTGTAACATCTGAATATGCAATGCAATTCAGGTTGATGTAGTACTATAAAGTTGTCATCTAACGTAGAAGTACATGGTAAGTATCCAGTTGAGTCGCTTGTTCTTTTGGGGCCTTAAAGTTCTTTCAGGGTACAATGATTGAACACATAATTCCATGTTTTTCATATTTTAACATCATTGTTAATCTACACCTGTTTGGGACCCTTTTAGATTGGGATCCCCTCCCCCTCCTCTCCCCTGTGATTGGGCTTTTATCTATTCAGCCGCACCTAATTGGAACCTACCACCTGCCCAGATACGTAAGGGTGAGCTAAACTGAAACAAGCATCCACATTCAGACAGAATAATGAACACATCATGAATACAAGATTTCTCAATTACTGCTGACATCACAGTTCATCTATGGGCAATCATCCCGTACCAATGAGCAGACCAAATAAAAACAGAATATATTTTCTAAAGAAATAGCTTCCCTCTCTTCTTCATCTTAACAGAGCCCAGGCCCTCCCTGCTAAGAGGACATGAGTAAGCACACCTGTTAACACTTTCCTTGATTGAGCAGCTGATCTACAACATCCCAGGCAGAACTAGACCCAATCCCAATGTACCCCCTAAGGCCTTAAACCCTGAACCCTCGGGGACTAAAGGTACCGCACCTGGGGGAGGCTTGAACGTGAAAGGATGCAAGGGCTTGGAATTGTATAAATATGAATGGGACAGCACTATAATGCGACACGTGGCACAAGAACATCCATCCATCCATCCATTTTCAATACCGCTTATCCTCATTAGGGTCGCGGGGCGCTGGAGCCTATCCCAGCTGACATAGGGCGAAGGCAGGGGACACCCTGGACAGGCCGCCAGTCCATCGAGGGCGGCACAAGAACATTTTATGTACAATTGTGGGCTTTTATTTGACGCTTTGTAACATTCTGTTTAATGTTTGTATACATTGATTACGCCAGGCTGAACCCCCCTGTGTGGACCAGAAAGGTGCACTCAGTAGAGTACAGATCTCCACCAGTTGTGTTTGCAACGACCACCGCTGTTTTGTGTGATTGAATTATTATATCCAGTGCTTTACTGATAGCTGTCAAATACATTTTGTAAAAATTAGTAGTGAAAACTACAATTATATCTCTGTTTTGTATCTATAAAGTAGCACAAAATGGATATGAATGAACTTTTTGCACATGTAAACAATTAATAATATGTATAATACGTGTGCAGTCTGTAAAGCTCCAAATGATGCTCTCCCCTGCCTGCCTGCAAGCTCCAAATGATGCTCTCCCCTGCCTGCCTGCTTACACACACACACGCACACGCACACGCACACGCACACACACACACACACACACACACACACACACACACACACACACACACACACACACACCCTCTTTTAGACCTCATTATTAGGTGATAATTATAGACAGGGTGAGACAGAGAGCCATTAGTTGTGAGGGAAGGAGTGAAGGGCCAGTTATTAATCAGCTGCACTCTGATGAAGACCTGTCGCCCCCTCTGTCATTAATACACATCACGGTCAGACTGCAGACTCAGCAGTACACAAGTTCACTCATTATACAGCCACTAAATCTGGATGGAAGACTCACACGGAGAAGGTGGATATCAATTATTGGATTGTTTAGATGATCTGTAATAAACACATTGTCAGTTTATGCATTTACAGTAGTAGTACCACAAAGGGTCCAGTGGGGGCGACGTTGCATTGTTTTCTTTCACCAATGCCAGTGGCTAGTGAGCAAAAGCCCTGCAGCACTGCTTGGTAAAAACTATTTAATTAGGGAGTAATTACGATATTTAACTAAAGCTCTCACTTTCTTCGAGCACAGCAGGACCACTGGGTGGATCCTGTGGAGTAAAGTTATCTCTCAATCCTTCAGTGATCTGAATGTGATCCATTTGCAGGCAGTGTGAAAGGCCCCGCCTGCCTCGACAACCATGATGCTCACCAGATCTTTTCCGCTGTTTTGGCACACGATTATAAAGCTCTTCAGTTTGGATAACGTCTTTATATTGTAAAAAAACATGCACTTGCACGCACAAGCCATGGTGTCAATTTATCATTTTGGAGATGCGATTAAAGATAAAAGGAATATCTCAAATGTGAGATGTGTGTTTGAAAGAAAAAAGAGGGGCAGGGGGGATGGGGTAGGCACTGTACTGTAAGTCGAGAAGAAGGAGGTATAAGGAAGGAAGGTTTTTAACTTTTCAACTTTCACCCCCATTCTCTGTGTTCTTCTTCTAAGTGGCTCTTTCTCTCTTACCTCTCGTTCCGTGTCCATCCTCTAGTGTTTCATGTGCTCTTGGCTGTAGGATTTCACTGCTTATCCCTGTAGTAGCCATATAAACCCCTCACAGTGTCTGGACTGGCCTAGCAGGAGGGGATCAATGTGGAGATCGATAGGGTCCCTGGGAGTCCTAATAGCCCTGTTACGGCTGACTCCCTGCCTGGCTGCTTGCTATATAGCAGCACACTGTGTGTGTGTGTGTGTGTCATCCAAATCCCTGTCTACGACCCCTCGCTGAGTCTGTACTTACACTTAGGTCATGATACAGCACAACAACTTCTCTAATTGTGCCCATTGATGGAGCTGATGGCTGAGGATGATCTGTATGTGCCATGTGGCCCTCTGCTGTGTTCACCTTCAGTCTGCAGTCTTGTTCCCTGAAAGAAGAGAATAGTGGACTTGACACACTGAGGATGGAACATGTAGTGCACTTTAATAAAAGATTTAGAGCTACCTCTACTTTACTAAAAGGGGCACTGCAGCAATTTTACAAATCCATTGTCCTGGGAAGTAGTTCCCATTGGGCGTTTCAGCAGTCAAGTGCCAACGTTCCAAAAGTAGTGTGATGACGCATTATTACAGGATGCACCAACAATAGGAAATGGCATACACTTGCGAAAGTGCGTTGCTAAAACAGAGGATCTAACAACTTTTTTTTTGTCTGTCTGAAAAACTCCAGCGAAGGAATCGCTCATAATCTGTGTTCAAGTGTATTTCTCTCATTGGAGTGAATAGGGGGGCAGTGGCGAAACCCACGTGACAGAGACACATGCTGACGGAGGACATACAGCGAGCGCTGAGTTACATGTGCATATTGTAGAGAGCGCAATTTTAGTTGTGGCTCTAATGTCAGTTATGTGGCTCTGGAGGGGCCTCAGGGTCTGAAGTCGCAGAGGAAGCCCCCCGGTGATGGTCCTCTAAAACTGGAGGCGTGGAGTCTGAAAGACATGGGTGTTTAACGGGGTCTAATGAAAGACATATACAGTTGCATTGTGGGTTGTCTCGGATCCAACGTTTTTGGAGGGTTATACAATGTATTAAAAGCCAGAATATCTCGGCCTCTATCAATTTGGATCATTTGGACCTTTCTTGGCTCCTTTTGACTTGTTGCTATGTGTGTGTCTGCGCATGTTCCCGTCTGTGGATTCTTCAACACTTTCATGTGCTTGAGTGGCGTTTTGTATAAAATTGTCTCGCCCTGCCAAAATCACCAGAGAACACCCTTAAGTATTTCCTTTTTATGCTCCTTCATTTCAGGGGGAAATATTGCACGTCACTACATAGTAGTAGTAGTTGATAACAATATTTTACTTGTTACACTACACTTCACCTTAACCCATATTATGCATCCTTGAGATGCATTGTATATTGATGAACTATACAGCAGTATAAAAGATAGCCATGACCAGCTACAACATTGAAATGCTGCTTAAATGGTAATGCATGAGTCATAATACTGTTTCACATTATCTAAATGTGTTGGACAAAATATGAGAAACACATGACTGAAACATGACTAATACTTTTACTTGTAATGGAGTAAGTCTACATTTTGCCGCTTTCTTTACTCAGATAAAAGGCTTCCCATAATACCACTTACACCACTGGCTGATGACACATTTTCAGATGGAAAAAGCAATATAACTGCACCCTCAGCTCCACCTGGTGTGCATTTGGTTCTACTCAAATCTACAAAGAAATGTGAGGCTGTGTGTCAGATATTACAGGAAGGAATCTGTAAGGGAAAACTTTAGCAAACTCCCCAGAGAAATTTCTGACTTGTAGCTGAGATGATGAAGCCTGCTGCACTGCATGTGTCATCCAGTCCTTGTCCCCCCCCCCACCCCCCCCAACCTTGCCCCCTCCAACATGCTGCATTGATATTTACAGGTTCTCTCAGTGTGCCCCACTCCAGAATTCAGGCTTCACACCGCATAACATGAGGAAAAGGATCAGCAACAAGGATTTTTACTTATATAATATATAAGTTGTGCTGATTACATAAAAAAATCAAGAACGATGAGGGTGAGAATTTAGCTTTTTAACCAGAGTTCTTTGTAGTGGGTCACGCTGGGTTTCCCCCAAACATCAGAAACAGATGGGAAGAAAGACAGACTACGACTAATAAGCACGTGGAGGCAGCAGCGTCTGAGGGGCCAACAATGTGGGCTTTGCCCTTTACACACATTGGAGACACTTGGTGGAACTTCAGGAGCGCAGACGGACTAAGTTACAGGGCTTGGAAATAAAAATAAAAAACCTTGGTGGGTTTGTGCTTTAGTGCCAGAGAAAAGTTCACCATTTCCCATCATGTAGAGATCAGTGGGTCTATGTAATGTATAGATACAGCTATATACCCACACCCCCATCAGACAATAATCCCACTCTAGTTTCCCAAAAATATGCTTGTGATCCCAGTCACATACATCACATACTCTGGATGTAAAGTTCAAAGATCTGCAGTGGAGTCATGTTGAAGGCAGATGTTACGCTGTATATCAAGAATTCCTGCGTTACGTTCCTCCTGGGTAAGATGATAAGATGATAAGGCCAGGGCCGTCCTGCATGCATGGGCCGGGGGAGAGGCAATCATCGGAGCATATAATTCAGGGTAATGAAGGCTCTGCCACTAGATCTGCCATAAAGAATGATAGGGGAGGCAGACGGGGAGGCGCTCGCGCGTTTGACCTCCACTGGCATCCCTCCACTGTCTATAAATTTGCGCTGTGGTCTGACTCCGGGCAAAAGAGAGGCCGGAGACGAAAGGAAGGCGATGGACAGATGTAGAGGAAGAGGTTGAGGAGGAGGAGGAGGAGGAGGAGGAGGAGGAGGAGGAGGAGGAGGAGGGAGAGAGGAGATGAGTGACAGAGCAAAAGAGTGAGAAGGTGCGCATGATTTAGCCTGCGCCAAGACACAGTTCAGATCTTGTTCTCTGATCTTCGGAGAAATATACTGTACTTCCTGTGTCCTTTGAGACTAATGATCCCAGAGAGGCGCTGCATTATGTATCAAGCTGTGTCGAAACTTCTCTGAGAGGGGAGGCGGATGAAAGCAAGAGCCTCTTTGTTTAATTTCTTTCTGATTGCAACAGTTTAAGGATCCTGTCAGCTGTGAGTGACAGATGAAAACATCCCCAAAATAAACTGTGGCGTCTATTACCATCAAAATAATAAAAAGGAAAACACAACTCTCGTCCCTCGCTCTCTTGCGTTACCCTCCAGTTCATCGGTATGCAGGCGGCGTGGCGCTGTACTGTGGGCAGACTGGGCTGCGCTGCTCTCCTCTACACGTCTGCTAAATGACACTAATTATTTTCCTGGGCTGCAGGCGAGTCATGCATGTTTTATTTCCACCTCCACCTCCCCCATCTGCCTGCATGGCGATGCATGGCACACACCGTGTTGGAATGGAAAAAGAAAAGAAGGAGGAAAACAGCAGAGCATTTTATTTCTCTCCATACCTTCCTATGGGTCCCCACTGGGTTCTCCAGCCTCGGTTCCTTTACTGAGGGGGCCCGTCCTTTTATGGTACCAGAGGGGGTTTTGCAGGGACTGACAGATGCTGTTAGGCTGGTCTCATGATGCCTAGACACAGATAAAGAGACCTAATGGTAGTTCACGCACACTGGCTGCGGTTGTAAGCATTTTGCCATAAAAATGGCTACCGTGTTTCAATTCAGGTCCAGGTGTCACTTGGTGTCGGGGGTGACATCCATCAGTGCAGTTTCTCCTGATTTCACCCAACCGACAAAACTGCATGACTTACCAAACATGTCATACTCTGACTGAACAGCTGATCATAGTTTAAACAATAGAAAACCAACCCTGTCAGAGCTCAGACGAGGCTGCCTGATGAATACATCCTATTAAATCCGGAGAAGGTTGTTTCTTTTTTTCCCCCTTCATGGCACCGTGTTGTGTGTCATGCCGTCCTGTGACATGCAGCTCGTTTGGTGCGACTCAGGGGATCTCTAATACCCCTGCAGCTTTCATAATGAACATGTGGCTTCTCTCTCTTGGGCACAATTTAGCGTAATTCATAAGCAGAGGACGAAGCATTAGCCAGATGGTGCTGTGGGTGGCATCCTTTCTCTGGCCATCCATTAGAAACTGTGTTGGTGACAACATTCCAATGTGAGAAGACGGACACGGTATCCGCTTTCAGCATCCATCCAATTGTTTATGTGTGCGATTGTGTGTGTGTGTGTGTGAGCATTGAGGATGTTTTAAGTGGGTAACTTAACTTGTAAAAAACACTGTTTTCTCAGGGGACACAAGTAAAAGTTGTGAAACAAATCAACAAATGAATACATTTTGATTTTTGGAAAATTATTAGAAATATATGTGCAGTGTCCAAGCAATCTACAAACTGGACTTTTTTTCTTTTTTTTTTTAAACAACATTGATCATGGTATGAGCCAGAAATCTGATTCTTAAAGCTACAAAATGTAAAGTTTTCATACAAACTATGAGACAAATGAGTACCTATAATGTGAAAGGGTTGCTGCTATAGGCTTATAGGCTGCTGGGGGATGTTTTAGGATACAATGAGCTCCTAGCTCCTCTTCTCTCTCTCATTATGGATACATTCACATCTCTCCATTGCACCTTACTAACTCTGCTTCCTCCCCGGAGTCGTTGTGACTTCACGTCTCATAGGGTCTGGAGGTGTCTGATGCTGGTGAGCCGGCCTCCCGCGTTGGCCCTGCTCTCTTCCCCCCCCCCCCCTCCTCTCTACCTCCTTCTGTTTCATGGATTGGAGTTGTCATATTCATGTAATGTGTTTATGTAACTCTGTAATGCTGTTCATTCTGTACACATGACATCTATTGCTTCTGTCCATCCGGGGAGAGGGATCCTCCTCTGTTGCTCTCCTGAAGGTTTCTTCCCTTTTTTCCCTGTCAAAGGTTATTTTTGGGGAGTTTTTCCTGATCCGATGTGAGGTCCTGGGACAGGGATGTCGTATGTGTACAGATTGTAAAGGCAAATTTGTAATTTGTGATATAGGGCTATACAAAATAAACTGAATTGAATGGTTTGTACTGACAAACCCAAAGATAATTCTCACTCTGCAGATCCCCTCAGCTCTATATGGAGGGTTTTACGCAGCCTTTAAGCACTGAATGCTACCTGCCTGGCACCAAACAGCAGACAGACATCGCTAGCATCTCGCTGGTGAGCATAGTGCAACATTGAGCAGCTAAACGGCCGGTGGAGACCAGATCAGAGCTAAGAGATAAGGAGAGTGATTATTACAGTCATACGGCCTACAACTTGACCTACAACTGAGTGATATTGTTGCTCGGTGTCTGGTCGATGGACAGATGTTCAGGCTGCTTGCCAACACGTTATTCAACTCTATGTCTAGATTTTCAGCTTGTGTGGGACCAGGCGACTTTGTGGTTTCACTTATGTCTACATGGTCCTAAAGGAGCCACAATCGTGTCATAGAGATGACTTGGCTTTCTTTAGAATAATTTGTATTATGTATATGATTTTTTTTAAATATTTGTAAACCAGGGTATTTGAAAATAAGACAGTTTTTCTTTCTTTGTGATTATTTTGCTCAGGTATTGAGTAGTTTTCTTCCACTGAAAGCCATCTATCTCCAGATTGTGTGATGTTGTATGTTTTAGATACACCGAAGGACTAATGTTCTTTATTGGTTTAGGAAATTATCATAATGTTAAGGCTAAATAAGCAATTAAACAAAATGTAATTAGTTGAAAAATGTATTATCACAAAGCTGAGCTTTTTTTTCTCATGAAAAGTTGACGTTTTGGAGATAAAATGTTTGTTGATTCGACCACAACACCTGCAATAGAATGAATATTCAAAGAAAGAAAGGGCTGATGAATAAAAATCAAGAATTCATATGAACCAAAGATTAGCAAAAGGCACCCAATTATTTCAACATGCGCATAAATTTAATGATACCTAAACACACACACGCAAGCACGTACACACACACACACACGTACAAACACACACAAATTCTGATCAGCAGCCTTGCGTGGCTCTCCTTTCGTCAGTGGAGGTGTCAGGGTCCCCATGGCAACTGTATAATGGGGCAGGCCTAATTCAATCCCAGGGGCAAATGGTGGGTCTGGCGGAGACGCAGAGGGAGAATTGGTCTGGGTCTGAAACCTATTCAAGTCAGAGCTGATGTGTTTTAGCTGCCGCATGCTCAGTCACCGAAGTGAAAACATTCGGTCTCCACTCGTACCCAACTTTCGCATTCACTCTTAATCTCTTCTTTTGGCATAAATCCTGTTCGCTCTCTTCCCTCCTTTCATTCTCTCTCCCTGATTACTTTCACCGTGCTCCTCCTCAAACCCCGCTCTCACTTTTATTCACCCCTGACTATCTTTCTCTCTTCACGACTCCTCTTCCTTGGCTCTCTTTCTTCCTCCTTGCTTCCCCTCTCTCTATCTCTCTTGCGTGCTTTGGTCTCCACTTAATCAATACCTCATAAACTCTCTCCGTCTCCTTTCTCTACCTCTCTCTCTGACATTCAGACTCAGAAACCTGATAGGATTTCATTAGTACCTCTGGATCTTGTTGTATTATTGTTATCCCTCCCAGAAGAAGACAGGGATTAGCGCTGGGGCTGGAGACAACTTAAAGTAATAAGCCTGGAGCCAACAGTCCACAATCACACATACGCAGATAGAGCGTACACACACACACACACACACACACACACACTCACTCACTCACAATAAGGTGAGCGGGGAAGGGAAGGAGAGAGGAGGCGTTAAAAATCCACATGCAAAGAGGGAGGAGGCATCCAGCACACCGTTCCGTATTGTTATGACCGTGGCAAACCAATCACACAGCTTCATACATGCAGCCCAGTGAGAGAGCGAGGCTTGCAGCTTGTTAGGGAGGGAACAGTTTGTTACAGGGGGAGAATGGTGTGTAACTCCTGTCACTGGTTCTGCATATAGAAAGGCCTGGGACTGGCCCGGGGCTATCTGTGTTTGCAGATGGGGGAGGGTAGGAAGGAAGTGGGTAGATTTGCATCCCTTTGACTCTGTATCTCCAAGCACCAGAGGAAGAGGGAGTGGAGGAAGGAGGAGAGGAGAGGCTGTGTGAAAACACCAAAAATGATACTGGGGAAACTGTTGGCTGGTAGCTGTTGCTGATTGGTGCCGTCGAGCTCTACTCATGCAGGAGTTTAATCCACTCTGATTTACATATTGTAGTGTCCGCCACAGTTGCACTTGACGTAAAGTGTTTTTCACTAATACAAGCCAGCCACACTCATGAGATCTAGAGCCGGGCTGCACTGTTCACACAGCCATGCACAGGCTCCGAGATTGGCCATTACGTTGACTTGAATAGATTTCTTGTGTGCATGAATAGCCCAGTGAGAAGAAAAAGAAGGAAAAAAAAAGACTATGTTTCCTCTCCATGGGTTCATATTGATATTCATAGTAGCTCTCCACACCGAGAGCACAAATGTCACTGAAAAACGGCCTTGATATATGCTCTCATTCTCTCCTCTTCCTGTCGCTCCATCCCTCTTTCTCTCTGTCTCTCTTCCCCCTTCTTTGTTCCCCGTTCGCCGGACGCTCGCTGACTGCTGCTGCCGGAAAGAAGAAGGGAAAAAAAAGCCCACTGGATGATGGAGTGAGTGTGGGACTCCACGCTGTTACTCATTTAGGCTTTTAATCAACCAGCCATGGAATGTTGAAGCCGTCTCTCCACCTGTAAAGCCTGCTAACCTTGACTATGGTGTTGTTTACTCTTGCAGTGCTGCACTCACTATTAAATGTCTCAGTACGTGGGGATCTGACGTCAGTTTCAGCTCAAAACTTGTCTCTATCCTTTCCTTATCAGAATGTGCCAGTCATACCATAGAATATTAAAATGCAATGTCGGCATGTAGTCCTGTTGCATGTGTGCTTTCTGTCTATAAAACATATTAATTGAGGAAAAGAGGAGTCAAGTTCATTCATTGTGACATTATAAACACCGGCAGATGGATTTAGAGCATCTGGACAGGCATCCGGCAGAGTGTTGGCAATAACAGTGAGAGATGAAGTGAAAGTATTTTTGGGTGGGAGCACTTGTGTCGCAGATGCATAAATCACCTTGTATTTGTTAATTGTCCTTGGGAATAGTTGGACGACAGCACTGTTGGCTCAGGTTCGCGGCTCAGGTTGGGAGGTAGGCAAGGTGCGGGGGTAAACGTTGAGCAAGTCATTCGGTTCTCCGCTTTTATACGAAAACATCCTCACTCACCGATCAAGATGGTGACATTCAACAGAGGACCTTAAACAGCTGAACTAGCTACTCACACTGCACCGACAACAACCATGCATTTGAAAAAAGGAGGACAAACTTAGTTGTGAGTCATGAGTACAATTCAGTAAAAACGATATGCATAAAACACACACCAGATGAGGCCCTGCAGAGTTGCTGCCCATTTCAGGACTCAGCTCCTATCTGGTGGTAGTTCAAATGACATTTTGGCTGACTTGTTATACATAGCCCAATATCTTCCAATAGCTTATAATGATTACCAATAGTGGAAGCAATAAAACATTTGTGGGCCAGAAATTGTGAAAGAATAAAATGAAATGATGTGTGTGACTTTGTTCTAACGCTTTATGTCCCTCCACGGCTCGTTCCGCTCTGCCTGAAAACTGCAGAGAATGTCAAAAGAGGTGAAAAAGATGGCACCACAGTGTGTGCTCAGGGTGTAAGTTATGGCCGTAACTTTCTCACTCTGTCAGGCGCTTTAACCGTCTGTCCTGGAGGACACATTAACTTGGTATCCTTAAATAAAGTCCTTTAAATAAAGCTGGGGAGTTAAATAATGAGAAAGCTGCTCCCACTGTCCTTTCTGCTTTTAAATGAACCTCTGCCTTTCTTATTAATGTCCCCTTATCGCTCATCACAGCCACTGACCCGCTGCTGTAACCCTTTTCCACTCAACCACATGAGAAGCTCCGCAAGTGGTCGCCGCAGAAATAATTGAGGGCAATTTTCAAATTAAAATTTAAACCCCTCGTCCATCTTCATGCGCTGGGAGGGAGCGGAGCAGAGGGGTTTTGGGGATGATGACTTGATCAGGTTTTGCGAGCGGCTGGGCAGGTACTCGGGCTGGGTGAGGTGGGATGATGAACGAGGGGCATTAATCTCTGTGACAGAGAGAGAGGAGTTAGCAGCGGTGATAGCAGCGCTAACGGCTTTAATTAGCATTTAATCAGACGCCTCGGGGCCGATGGAGGGGGAGAGAGAGGAGATCAAACTCCAGCGGCCCTCTGTAAGAAGAGGAGGGAAAGAAGACAGTCCATGTGGAAGCCGGGCTGATGCTGCAGGCTGTGTTGACGAACACATGCCTATGATCCTCTTTTCTGTACTGTAATAATAGCAAGCTGGATGCACCACAAAGGCCCTCAGTGTTAGAAGAACTGCACTCTCAGATGCCCAAAACGTTCAGGCTGTGGGCTTTTCCTCGATAGTTCCACTCCACAAGTACTGAACAGATTGTGTTCAGAAAAGGGGCGAGGAGGGAATGGGGATACATTCTGGGGTCTAAAGCATATTTATGAACCCACCATATACCACCAAAGTTCTGGATTCAGGGTCCTGAAAATGTTGGTAGTTTTTTTGCGCAAACACTGTTTTGATTACTTCTTATGGTTAAACTCTGTTAAGTACAAATGATGGCAATATGAATCAAAAGCCTTTAAAATGTTGGTCAACAAGCACTCAAAGAGTATTTCTGCCAGAATCCTCCAAGCACTATCTTAAAGTTGTGTTGCATGCGATGTGCTACTGACAGGGAGCGAATGCGGAAAGCTACATTTTGGTTGAATATTGCAGCTAGCAGTGTTTTGAAGTTACTGCAGCAAAGGCCCATGGGTATTGCAGGATTTAGAGCCATAAACAACACTAACAGGACTTTTCGTGACCCACAAATAGACAAAAGTGTAAAGTTTGTGGGAACTCATGGAGCTCTAGCGCAAGTTCAGACAGGAAGACCATACCCCTCAGCCCGCCATCTATTCCTCACATTCCTGCCAATCATTCCTCACACATGCTCACTCAATGTTTACTTGCTGTCATCGTTCTGCGCCATCAATCATGACACCAGCTGCGCAGATCAGCTGATCCCCTCTATCCAATAAGCACACGGTAACAACGACACGGTTAGCCAATCATCTTGGTGCTGTCTCGTTTAAATATGACTGTCTCTCTACCTTCAGTTCATTCATGCTGCTGTCACGCACCCCTCCACCTCCCCATCTCCGCCCAGTCTTCATGGATCCATCAGCTTCATCAACTCATCATTCCATCAGCTCATCACCACCAGGTCTGGACTCCACGGGGGGATCTATCTCGTTGCTGATCGGGGGAGTCGGCCCTCAATTTCAAATCTCCCCGCAGAGTCCAAGCGCCAAAGACTCTGAAACTTCATCATTTCATATCATCTGTTAACAATAAACATGCATCCTTTCTTTATCCAACTGGTCTCTCCCTGATTGAACTATATTTCAACAAACCGCTAGCCACAGCTGCAGCCTGCGCAGCGGACTTAATGTGTTCCAGCGAAGAAGAAGAAGAAGAAGAAGAAGAAGAGAACAAAGAAGCACATTCCAAGTAAATTCCGAAATAAAAAGTGAAAGACATTTGTGAGTTGATTATATTAGAAATCGCCTTTGAAGATGCAACCTGCTGCTAGATAGCAGGAAAATATTTGTTTTTTCTTCACTTTTCCAACAATTTTGCACAAGGAGCGCTGTGTGAACAAATCACAGATGGACTGCTGCGGTAACAATGGGGCTGAACATTTTCTCATGTGACTTCTGAAGACCATAACACAGTGTTATTCAAGCTAATCGGCGTGCTGGACCGCTATGGCACAGGGCACAAATACAATCTGACAGAGAACAAAGGAAGAATTGTTATATATGCACCAGAGAGCGAATGAGGGAATGGCCACCAGGTGAGCCGGGTAGCGCAGGTTAGGCGAGAAGACCGGCTGGGTCTGAAACAACAGCATAGTTAGCACGAGGATGAGCGAACGACAAGACGGAATGAATCGTTGTCGAGTGAATCCAGCTGGGAACGGTCTGCCGATTAGGACTTTTTAGCGTCAAGATATAATGAAAGGTACCACACAGCATTTTGCTTGGCAGGCCACTATAATCTATGTCTTGCGCAGCACACTTGAATCTCAGACCCAACACTGAGCTTCTGGTTTGGACAGGAACGTGTGCTTTGTATGCTGTGAAACTGTGTAACAGTTCAACAGGAAAAACACCACGGCCTTGAAATGTTGTTGGCTCGAGTGTGTGAAAGAGTTGGAGTAAGCGAGGGAGCGAAACGCTCTGGACGGGAGTTTTGATGGCGACGGTGAGGAAGAGGGCTTTTGGCATGAAATGGGCCGGTGTGTGATCATGATGTCATTAGGAGTATACAGTGAGACAGACCGGAGGAGGCTGCTGCATGCGCTACACCCAAGGGACGTCATTACCAACTGGAACTGAGCAGGGACCTGAGCACAGGTCAGGCACACAGGAAGTGGTACCGCGCAAACGAACAAGTGTACGCTTACCTGCATGGATACACACATACATGTGTGCTTTTATGCTCTGACAATGACACACGCACACACACACACACACATCACATAACCAATGGACAGTTCTGTCTGTCCGCTGACAGCAGACGGGTGCTTTTGTTGCTGAACCTGACGAATTCCTCAATATCTAAGCGGACACCTCTATGGACAAATGTGCCTCATTAAGGAGCGCACACAGATGGACAAAGCGCACACGCACACACAGGCGCCGACTGAGAGCTCGTGCTGTGCGAAGTTGCAGTGTGTATACCGGTGTAGCCGTCTGCGGTTCATTACTGTTCACACACAGACAGTTGCAGTGTTTTTGTGTCAATGTTTAATGAGGGGCTGGGAGTCTGGGGACCTTACTGCTGTCAGGAGCTCCTGTAGTCTGGAGCTACCACCTGTTCCCATTCATTCCCTTCAGGCCTTAAAAAAAAAAACACACACACGCAAAAACATGTCTGTACAAACACACACACACACACACACACACACCTGACAAACTACATACAGTGATTTAGTCATCCTGGTGCACCACTGTCAGTGTTCGATGCATGTAAACAGGTTATTGTGGTTGGCTGAGCCTGGCTGCCTGACAGAAGCTACAAAGACCATGGGAATATCAATTGATTCATTTCATATTCCTCGTCAACTCGCCATAGATGACAGCATGAAAGCTGCTGCCAGTGAGAGTGATCCCTCTCTGGGTTTTTTTCTGACACCGCTGTTTGATGGAGATCTGAACGGCCCTGACGCCGATACACCGGCCAACGCTCTCGCCTACAAGCTCACAGGCCGCTTCCCGTAACAATCCACAACACATTATCTGAGACAAAAGTGCACCTGCACCAAAAAGTTTTTACAAAAAAAACTGGTTTAGGATGCAAAACAAAAAGCAGCGGGAAGTAAATATACATTTCAAAAAACTAACTTTTATTAAAACAAAAAAAAAATCAAAAAAAATAATCAATTATTGACTCATTAACAAGATTATAAAACAGTGATTTAGTTACATAAATAAATTGATATCGGTGTATCAAATCTTAATTTCATAAGCATGTATACATGGGTCATTGTAATAAATAAAATGGGAGAGCAAAAGATTCCTACACAAACAAACGGAAAAAAAAAAAAGAAGAAAAAAAAACAGCTAGAAAGACTCAGAGGAAGTTGTTTCTGAAGAGAACAAGAGACACTGGACAATGTATTT
This sequence comes from Cyclopterus lumpus, assembly GCF_009769545.1. Lineage (NCBI taxonomy): Eukaryota > Metazoa > Chordata > Actinopteri > Perciformes > Cyclopteridae > Cyclopterus > Cyclopterus lumpus. The sequence continues at coordinate 20,139,630 of NC_046974.1, forward strand.
TTTCACCAAACACACGTGAGGAATTGCTTTGTTAAAGCATGAGTTACACAGCCATTCGCTTACTAATTAAGGACACTAAAGCTGGGACCAAGGTGGGTCGTCTCTCACCTCTTAGAACGCGTTTGGTTGTTAGATAGATCTCCTGTTTGGTTACTTTAAAGCGTTAAGACAAGGCAAGAGAAAAGGCTGCTTTTATCTTTAATGAACACAAGATAGAAAAGAGATGCACAGAAGAAAAGAAAAAAAAAAAAAAAGGAGAAAAAATTAGACATAAAAAAGAAGGTAAAAAAAAAAGGCAAGTAATGATAGGACAGCTGAACATTGCAGAGGAGACACTGGAAATGCTGCGGTGAATGAAAGGGAGATCTGAGGAGACTTGTTTCTTTAATCTTAGCTAGATAGAACCTGTGCATAATTATCAATATGAGTCTTGTTGAGTTACACCAGTAACTGTGACAAGGGTTATATTAAAGCAACATGAGACAGACGTCAGCCAAGAGATGGCCTTAAATGCATGTAAGGCTGGACACATGATACATGATTTTTAACCAGATTCATCTCCAATTAGGTCCTGTATAAAGCACATTACAGTTTTTCCCCATAGGATCCTATGGAAAACTAGGCTAGTGCAACAGCTTACATGCATAATCAAGTCCTGTATTGTGTTTTCATACATGTATCGACCAACGGCCTGAAGTAGTCTACCTCCACCCTCTTTCTATGCTTTAGTCAGCAGGAATGAACAACAATGTCTTTCTCCGCCGTCACCAATCTGACTCAACCGGCATTTCATGACGGGATCCAGCGTCTCAAGTATGAACACGTGAGGCTTTGTGAGTCCAAAAAGCAAGGTCAGTCTAGTCCTTCTGATATGTTCTGTTTTCAACCAAAGACCAAAAAAAAAAGAAAAAAAGAAAAGAAAAGACAAGAGAGAAGGAGAGAGAGAGAGAGAGAGAGAGAGAGAGAGAGAGAGAGAGAGAGCAAACTACAGCGGCTTCAAGTATTTCACATTACATAGAATACTCTGTATAAATTAGTTAACATATACTTTCAGATCCTCCATATTCAGACATATACTATGGCATATATACAGAGTACAATAAATGCTCGCTCATGTCGTGTCACGTTTTTGTCTTTTTTTTTCCTGTAGTCAGTCGATCATTTGTTCCGCCTTTTTCCTGTGTAGAGAAATCCCTGAGAACGTTCTGGTTGACAATTACTGAAGGTTCCACACAATGAACTTTAACAGTAGAGAGTCTAATTTCTATGATTCACATGCACAGAGGGAAATGACACTAGCCTGGTCTGAAAAATACCGTACAATGGTGGCTGTTGGAGATGAGAGGGGACTGACACACTGACACACTTTTCAAGGTCTGTTAGAGCAGATTTTTGGGGGATGTAAGTACCGATGCCGGGGCAGTGATGTACAGCAGTGCCAAGCTCACAAACACTTGGCGGGAATCTGACGTGTCCTCGTGACCTTGGTCTCACGAGTGACTCTTCTGTTTCATGAAACCGGTCAGCTATCATACAGTAGATGGTGCATATCACGATAGCAAGAAAAGGAGAAAAAAAATAAAATAAAATAAAAAAAAGGGAGCAGGTTCAATACCGTGTCATGAGGTAGTCGTCTCCCTCTGGGTATCTACTTTAGTTAAGAATCACAGCTGTACTACGTTTCATGAATGGAACAATACGACTCATTATCTTTGTGTAACGTGCCATCGCTGTCGCGCCTGCGTACTGCCCTCTGTCTAAAACAGGTACTGGAGGTGGGGAGGATAACAACAATAACAACAACACAAGTTTGCTAAGAGCATTGTTGTGTGTAATGGAGCTAGTGCCTGGGACCCAGAGAAAACTAATGGCTGCTCAAGTGCTGCTGCTGCTGCTGCTACTGCTGTGTCTAAAGAAATGCTGATGGCGGCTTTCTGTCAGTGCTAACCCAAGCTGTGCCGAGCTGAGCCGAGCTAAGCTGTGCAGTGCTGCCCCGCGCCCACCGGTGAGGGCCTGGACAGAGGGAGGTGCTCTGTGTGGTTTAAAGCCTTAGTTTCTCTTTGAGGATGCCGAGACGTAGTTTTTTTGTTTCTTCTTCTTCTTCTTCTTCTTCCTCTTCCTCTTCTTACTCTTCTTCTTCTTCTTTTTTATGTTTTTTCATGAGCGCTATTGTAAAAGGGCTTCAGCCACTTGACAACATATAACTCAATATACACTGGAAAAGGGAGAACAAAAATAAAAAGATGCTTTAAATCATAAAAAATAAAAAGAACCAAACATTTTTAAAAAGCCATTTCACTTTTCATTTTCCTCTCGCACACATGTAGAGAAATACACACAACATTCACAACGTGACAAATTTCCTCTCTTCTGAAAAATAAAAACACTTCTGTACACATAGTAGTAATAATATTATTAATAATAATAATAGTAATAATGTTTATAACAATAACAACAGCAAGAACAATAATACCGCTTGTGGCTCTGTTGATTTTTTTGTCATCTTTTCCTTTCTCATTTTGCTTCATTCTACAAGTCACATCCCTCGTTTTACTTGTCTATTTATATGTCCAAAAGAAGTTCAAAAGGCAGACTCAAGTTAATAGAAAAGTACTAGAGTGAAGAGGGGGGCTTTCGGCGACCCCCCAGCCTCACCCTCAGCCAAACCTCTCCCTCACCAGCATCATTAGTTTCTTTTTGCCCTTGTAGATCTGTTTCAGGTTGTCTATGAACTGGGTGAACTGAATGTGTCCGTCGTGAGCCATCATGAATGTCTCCCGGGCCTTGCCCAGGAACTCTATGAACTCGCTGTAGTGGCGCGGGCTGATGTGTGTGAGCCGCGAGTGTGTGGTGTTGATGTATGCCCCGATGGTTGCGTCCAGCAGCTGCCTGAGCGGCGCCTTGTCCAGGGACATTAGCTTCCCAGAGTTCCTGCGACTGTGCAGCGCCGACACCATGCCCGGCGTGGTCAGCGTGCACCGCCGCAAAATGTCCGAAAGTACGGTGGCGCACTTCACGCTCTTGACCACCAGGGGGATGACGGCGGCTAGCTCGTTCTTCCCCAGCGAGTGGCTGAGCGCGCAGGCCCAGAGCACGTCGTTGATGGCCGGGTGCGTGTCCTGGTTGTAACTGAGGTTCAGGTGAGCCATGGCTAGCGTCGCCAGCTTGTACGCCCGCATCGGGTAACCGCGGTGCTCCATGTAGCGCGCGATAGTGAACAGCTGCGTGTAGCTCATCCCCGTCGCCGCCGCGTCCAGTACAATCTGGTAGGCTGTCTCGAAGGCAATGTGGTCCTTTTCACAGAGTGTAAGAGCAGAGAGGGCGCAGTTCTGGGGGTCCTTCATGGCACATTGCAGGGCGAGGGTGCGGGCGGATGAAGCCAGGTTCTCCTGCTGGTGGCAGTCCAGGTGGAGGCGGACGATGGTGCTGTTGGACATGACAGTGGTGGCCACGATACTGGTGGCTTCTGTGGGGGTGAAGAGGGTGAACCAGCTCTGCATGATGCTGTCCAGTGCGTACACACCTGGCAGACACAAACGGGACAGAGTGAGGAGAAGATTGGGAGACGGAGTGATTAGACCAAGCGCGTCTTGAATGAAAATAGACACGTACTAGTAGCCAGGCACACTTACCCACTTCAGTGGCACATGTGACTAACCAGCGCACCATCTCTCTCCTCCTCCAGTTCAACGTGGACAGGGTTATTCTCATCACCTGAGGAAGATGGAAAAGAAAGGAGGACTGACAGGTGAGCTGGAGAGGAAATACTTTAAACTTTAAACATCTACAGTATGGCTGGGCACAAATTGTGTTATATTTTCAACAATTATGAAACAGGGACTCGGTCTTTCCGTGGTTGACTTGTCGTCAGAGTTACTCAAACCTTCTTCCTGTTTCACTTCCCATTCGTATCTCTTAACTGGCGGAGGGACACAGCAGCTTTGAGGATGGCAAACCATCGAAGTAAATACATATATTATACGGAATACAGAGCAGCTTGGCAGCTTCCTACAGCACTACAGGCTTGCTTAACAGACGTCAAGGATTTTCTGCATACAATCCAAACAACAATAACAACAACAACAACCACTCTTTACAAAGTGCACAATCAAAATAAAGAATGACTTGAACCCTTTTTCCAACACTCTAGCTAAAGGGCACACAGAGCTGTATCTGTAATGGTATATGGTGGACATCTCATGGGAGCCTGGTGATCGCGCTGCATGTTTCGAATAAGGAAGCATAGCATTATATAACAGGAACAACTGCACCCTGTGGTGCAGATACAGTTCCCTTATGATGTTCCCACATTTCAAGACGATAACGCCAACCCACAACCTTTTACAATTTCATTAACACCAGAATAAAGTCCTTCCATGATCCCAACAGATCTCATCCTCAAAAGCTGTAAACTTATATATAAAAAAGGATTAAAAAAAAACTATAATTTTCTAGAAAATCAAAATGAGCTGTTTCTAAGAGCGACAACCTGGTAGGGACCTGGTTTGAGTAACATATCACTAACACACATACATAACTATGGGATGCCATGGAAGTTTGTTGGGTTATCCTTTGTCTCCAGACTCAAATGGTCATTCTGCTCAACTTTAAAATGAACACGGCCCGCTGTACACATTACAATTTCATACAATATGACGTAACAGCCTCCTAAAAAAGGTGCCAATGAATGTACAGCTGCCATCGTTTTGACAAACAGCGTGGGCGTGTTCCCGTACCTGCAGTCCCAGCTCCAGAGAGACTTTGAGAAGCGTGATGTCAGGCAGGCTGTCCATCAGAGTGGCGATCTTGAAAGCATCTTGTGCCAGTTTGAAGATGTGAGACGAGGAGTGAATGTTTTTCTGGATGGACTCCAGGACTGTCTCCAGCCTGCGACTGTCACCTAGAAGGGATTCGAACAGAAGGAGCTGTTCAGACGGTTGCTAATGCTATCCGAGAGCCTTCCCTAACTTCAGTGAGTTTGTTCCCGTTTGTGTGTGTGCGAATATCTCCGCACCTTTGGCAGCAGTGAGCATGGTGGAGGCCAGCTCACACTGCTGAGACTCTATGTGGCTCAGGGTGAACCAGCGCGGGTAGCGGTTGGGCACCACTGACACGATGTGGTGGGGTCGCGATAGGTCACCGGACGAGGCCGTCGACTCCAACACCGGCAACCTGACGGAGAGAGAGAGAGAGACAATTAGATCCACGTAAGGCTCATTTTTACATGTGCATTCAACAGAGCATTAAAAAGTATAGCGTTGGCAACAAGAAAGACAGTGTGGCAGAGAAATAGAGTGAATATTAATCAGAGAGACACCAAAGGTCCACCGAATCATCAAAATCCCTCTGAAATCAGACAGACAGAAATACTGTACAGACTTCATTATGATGGTCTGAAAGTGACTTCAAAATGAAAATGGCTTTAGTGATCACAGGGGGATTAGAGTTCGCTTATTCCTGCAATTTACTCCCAAGCCTACTATCTAATCGCCTAGAAACCAAGGTATAATTAGTATTTTCTTCACTCTAATTGGTCATAATGAAGTCAGGGCCGTGCAACACCTGCTAGTGGATGAAGGAGCTCCACTAGTCTCTCTCTCTCTCCGTCTCTCATTATAATAATACTGACTGGGCCAAGTCTTCGCCAGCACCACCACCATTACCACTGTGGCCGGCTCATCTCCTATTCTGCTTCACTTCTCTTCCCTCCACTCCCACCTCAGTTTCAAAGGTCTTCTTTCCTTCAGAAGACAGCGCAACCTGGCCTTCTCTCAGCCAATCACAAAGCTAATTGAGTCCATGGGGAAATTAAGGAATTCACCTTCCAGCCCTGTAAGGCTGGACACACATCAAACAAATACCGACACACATGAATGAAGAGTGCCAGCACACAGACCCCCACACACACACACACACACGCGCGCGCGCGCAGATAGGCTCAAACAGACACACACACACACGCCCTTTTTGAAAACACATCAAAGCAGCCCGGTAAAAGCAATGTGATGCTAAATGCCAGTTTCAATTTCAGAGCAAAGTGCATGTGATATTGTTGCCACCCGAGTGAAGGCAAGTGCGAAAACATCCTCTTCTTCACTCGCTTTTTGCCCGAGAGGGCACAAGCAGGGCATGTTGCTCAGAAAAAAAAGAGAGAGGGAAGGTAACAACAACCAGGTTGAGATGCGCGTGAGTGTAAACACTGACACTTGGTGTAAAACGGAGGGTTTTGGGTACCGTGGCAACAGCCGGGTTCATTCCACACACATCTAAAGAGCTGCTAAAAGCTTCCACCACACTAGGGCCTTCTGGAAGATTCCTGGTGTGTAGCAAAGCAAAAAAAAAAAAAAAAAAAAAAAAAAGTTCACTGGGTAAAGATGGAGGCCTCATCAACATTCCTGTCTTTGTTTGGTTTTCACCAGAGAGCCAGAGGCCTCCATTGGATCGGAGCTTGAGAGGCCTGGGTTGCTGAAAAATAACCTCCTCTAAATGTTGGGGAAGAAAATCCATACTGGGCTATTGTTCCATGAGAATATATATAAATAAAAGAAATCCTAATGGATCGCTCTGAAGCATTCAATCTAAGCACAAGTACAGTGCGTTGTGCTATGGGTGCATTGCCATTGAGGAAACTTGTAAACTACTGCAAAACTCAATGACAAGTGTGCTTAAAACATTAAATTAAACTTCTTCACAGCACTGCCATGCCTGGGTATTATCAAGGCTATATAAAACACTAACAGTGAGCTGGAAGAGGAAATCGAGGGCAGCTCTGATGTCAGAAATATTCAAAAGGTGACGATGTAGAGGGAGTCTGAAGGGGGACCGTGGAAGTAAAGGGAGGAAGAAAGAAGACGTTGATAAAAAGCAGCCGAGCCAGATTTGAACCTAAATCCTGAGGCCCTCGGGGAGCTCTGGTCAGCATCACCACGACTACTGACCTCTCTACCTCACGCTCCTTTCCCCCTCTGAATGTAAACACGCTTCATTTCTACAATCCATCCAGCCCCCATCTATCAGCGAAGTGTGACATCCGCTGGAAGACCTCCACTCTTTACACAAACCCAAAGTTGAAACACCTTCCATAAGGCCTGACAGCAGGGATCAAGTCCCGCGTGACCCAAAACGTAGCCCCTCATTTCGGTTCACCCTTCACAAGTGCCTCGAAGGCTCGAGATGACGTCTGCTTTGGGAGAAGCATTTTTTTTTCGACATAGTAGTATCACTAGTGTCATTATCATCACAGTATGTATCCAAGTTCAGTACTTAGGGAAACATTTGAGACACTTGAGGTGCTCGAGTGTTTCTACTTTTTGCTACAACTGCATTTTATAGAACTCTACTCCATTTCAGAGAGAAACTATAGTAGATTTGTTTTAACCATTTCATCTATTTACTTTTCAGATAAGGGTTCTATATATAGAGCAAGAATATGTGTTGCATTTAGCTTCACCTCAACCAGATGCTGTTTACATGTTAAGCGTCAGTTCAGATATGATATTGATTGAACATTTGAATGCAGGACTTATATTTGTAATGGGGTATTTTTTTCTGGGTGGTATGGCTACTTTAACTTTGGGAAATAATTAGAATATGGCATTCACCACTTGAGGCCATATTTGAACAACTACGGACTCCCTGCATCTAAATTTGAACTCTTGAAGTGCTGAAAATATTCAAGAAGTATTGTACATTCAGGGGGGTATCAGACTGTGTAGAGCTACACAGGTTGGCCTAACATTAAAAAAAGCTGCTTCTGGGCAGAGTGTGAACCAGTAGGCAGCTCCTCTCTTTTTGTGTTGGCCACTCACACCAAGCCATCTCACAGCATATGCTGCTCTCACACGCTTTAATTAACTACGTGCACAAACACACACACACACACACTTCAAAATACTGGATATGCATTTGTGTATAGAGGCGGTCAGACTTCCTCGCATTAAAAAAAGAAGTAAAAAAAAGAAAAGCTGGGTTGAAAGCAACTGCGAAAGAGATGACAAATAGAGTGTGTGTGTGTGTGTGTGTGTGTAAATGAGCGAGGGAGACTTTCTCTCGCTCTCCTTGTATCAATGATAGTGTTATAATGGGTCCATTAAAATAGCCCTGGTTCCTTTACCTCCTCCTCTATATTTAACTGTCCGCCGTCCCGTGGGAGCGGGGAGGTATATGCTATCATATTACACTACGCTACATTACACACATTCATTATGTGCTGAGTAGAAACCCCTGGCTCCCAGGAGCACCCATAAGTGGCCATATTATTCTAAATCGCCGGTTTCACACCACAGGAGTGAGGATGGAGGAGACGAGGGTAGGAAACGGGGAAGGTGAAGTGTGTTAGCGAGGCAGTGAGGGGAATGGCTGACTCAGGGAAAAGCGGTTTGGGACTCGGGTTGAGAGGCAAAGAGGGGGGGGGGGGACACCGAGCGGTTGGACGCGCAACCTTGAAACCACACAACAACCGTGTTGTTTGGGATTATTTCAACTCCTGACGCCTCCTAACTGGTTAAGTGGCAGAAAGTGTGAATTATGTGTTTGTGGTGCCTTTGTTCCACATTTGTGACACACAATGGTACGAGCCAGAAAAAACCCCCGCACTTATCATTCATTCACTAATCATTTGCCAGTTTCTCACCGATGGACTCTGAGAAGCTTTGTAGAAACACAACAAACATCTTTCCCACACTGCCCTCTCCCTGTTGGCCCTGTGTGTGTGTGTGTGTGTGTGTGTCCTCCTCATTACAGCCACACTAATTACACTCTCATTAATGTAATTAATATTCACTGATCCAGCTCCCACTAGTCACAACATCAAAACACAGCAGCGCAGACTGATTAACACGCATACACATGTACACATTGTCCACAGATGAATACAAACAGCTTAATATCGAGAGATCACATGGAAAATGCAGACCCACAAACGGGGCAGACCCCCAACTAAACACGTGTAAAGACAAAGACCAAATTGGTCTGTATTTTCTGATAATAACCACGATTTCTTTTTTTAAGCTAGTTACTTTAGTCACAATATGTAATAATAAGTTTCAGAGTTGGAATCTGGACAAATCTGAATGTGATCCTCCAGTTTCAGGTGGTTAAAAGTCAGATGATTACATTCAATTTCTGATTTTAGTCTTTGCTTTACAAGTTTAAGAGTGTTCCGTAGTCAAGCCCAAAACCTGAAGATCAGCATTTAAATCATCACATAAAAAAATCAATAAAATGTGATGTAAAATGATATGAGACGACGACTGCATCACACACACACACAAGCACACACCCAAGCACACACACCCACACACACACACACACACACTTAGGACTTACCGCATGGCTCTCAGTGCAATTTTGTACGCCAGTTCAGCGTCATGAGGTAGGAGAGAGGTGAAGAGATAGCGAGCGAAGGTGTGCATGGGAACACTCTCTCTGTGGACGATCTCGCCAAGGCCAGAGTACGGACCAGCTGCTCCAAAACGAAAGAAAAGACACAAAGGAGGGGGGTTGTGAACAAAAGAGGTGGAAGAAATTCTCCTCAGGTCAATTCATTTTGTGCTGTAGTATTAAGGTTTAAGGTATACAGTAAAACAGACAGAGGACAAGTGAATATTTACGTTGTCGTGTATCGAGTTGTGTTTTTTCCATCGCACACCGAGAAGTCACTTATCCCTCGCAGCCAGGAAGCGGCTTTAAGACAAACTGTGACGTCAAAAAAACCATATGGTCCTGTGTGTGCTGACTGCGTCTCCCCCCCCATCTCTTCCTGCACTTCTACTCGTCTCTGGTGGGTTATTTTAAACCCCAACAGGCTCCTAAGCCACAGACCACATCACACAGTGGTGCGGCTGCAGCCTCCAGGGGCCCGCAGAGGCCTCAGAGCCTGGTGCTCTATTAGCGACGGAGCCAGAGGTGGGTGGTCACGCCGGGGCTGAGGCAGGGCTGGGGTTTGGGTTTGGAGTCCTCCTCCTCCTCCTCCTCCTCCTCCTCCTCCTCCTCCCTTTCCCATAACCAAACCTCACCCCAGTCCTGTAAATGTACACACACAGCAGTGTGTACATTTACAGGGCTGGGGTTGGGTCTGGAGTCCTCCTCCTCCTCCTCCTCCTCCTCCTCCTCCTCCCATTCCCATAACCAAACCTCACCCCAGTCCTGTAAATGTACACACTGCTGTGTGTGCACGCATGTGTGTGCTGACACAATACCCCTGGTGTTACTGTGTAAAGAGCTCATTTTGGTCTGGCCCAGGGCAGCTCAGCCTCTATTTGCACCACAAAATGAAAGGATAATAAATAGTGAGACAGAGTCCAATGTGTTTTTTCCTGTTTTAGCAAGAATGTGTCGACCCCAGCGTGTGGGAGGGAGAGAAAAGAAAGACAGAGGAGTGGTGTCTATGTGTGTCTGTATGTGCGGAGACTGCTGAGAGATGTAAATGAAATAAAAGGGACAGTAAGGGTGCAATATCATCTGTTAGATCCCTCACCCTCAAGCAGAAAGACGGCCTGTTTACGGAAGATTTTGACCAGTGAGTCGTCCAGCTCCACTTCCTGCAGCTTGGCCAATAGCTGCTCTTCATTGCGACACACCTTCTCTTGAGCATACAGCCCGTCAGGCATCACCCGCTGCTGGCCCAAGCCCATCAGAGCCGTCTCCACCGCCAGCGCCACGTATGATTCGCCGTCCCCCAACAATCGCTGCACGGGCATTCGCTGGAGCTCTGCTCGGCTTACGACACTTGAGCAGTCTGTGGAGAAGAGAGAGGAAAGTCTTTTAGCTGAAAACAGGGTCGGCATAAAGTGCCCGTAAATGTCTGCGTTATTCTCTGAGGTTTTGGACACTGGCTGAGTCTGTCCCATATGGAAAACCACTGTGTCAGTCACATAGCAGAGGTTTGAACCCAGCGACCATCCAAAATAAAGACCAATGCCTCAAGAGCATTCCTCTGTTCAATTCTCTACCTCAGAGGAGAGGGCTATTTCTGTGAGTCGGGGAGACAACGAAGGACAGAGTGATTGTGGAGCGTAGGAGAGGAGAATAAAAAAATATAAATACATAAGAGACGGCATGATAAGAAAAAGAGACTAAAAGGTGAATGTGCACTTAAACTATGCTTTCATTTGCATTGTAATGCAAGTAGAAAGATATAAAAGACCTGAAAAATACGTCTTATTATGCAGCTACATAAGACTAAAAAATACTCAACTGTAGTCAACAGGGATGTGAGTATAAATCTTGCATTTGAAAAATAAATCCCTGTGAATAATATACAGCACGTTGAAAAATTTAAATTTGATAAACATCTGTGTGTAAATATACAAATGTTCATGTACTCGTTCAGGATGATAGCCCCGCTCATTTGGTATAACGCGATCCTTTAAGTATTGCTTTCCGTGGATCGGTTAAGGATGCCCTTGTGTACAGTATGTTATTATACAGCACAAGTCATATACATCATATACAAATCATACAGTACAAGCATGTGGTAATAAGGACGCACAGACGACTGTGTTGGCGCAGAACGTATTGTTCATTGTGCTGCCATAAAAGCAGGGCAATATTCGAGTACGTGTGTAAATGTGTTTCATTCAGCCTGCCAGTGACTGGAAGTCATCAGCACCTGAGAGGTCTAAGCAGGTGTTGGAGCCCTCCTCTCCCCCTCGTCCCGACTCTGTCAGGGTGCTGAACAGGGTACCGACGGGATCCAGGGGGTGTCCCACCCAGCCCTCCATGTTGGTGATGGAGGTATGGCCTTTATGGAGCAACTCTGAGACAAGACAGAGCAGATAAAGACACCGTTAACCAAAGACAAAACCATCATGTATCAGTATCCTTCACAGAACAGAACAATTGAAAGAAACACTATAAAATAACCAGACCTATATCAAATTGAATGATGAGGACAGTAAATGAAAAAAGGAACGGAAAGAGGTGACACCATTTTTTCCCTTTGCTACTGGCTATTATTTACTCCATCTTCCACAAATTGATGACTGTCTTCTATATTTATATTCCCCTTTTTGCATTATAGGGTATTAGTGTATGTATTAGACGGATGAGTGTTAGACGGTGGTGTTTGTATGCACAAAAAGAAAAGTGAGAATGTTTGGTTGAATAAAAACAATTAAACTAGCTTCACCTTTCTTGTGTCGGCGGAAGTGCTCCAGTTGCCTCTGCTGCTGCCGCCGTAATGTGTTCACTACGGCGATGGCCAGTCGGAGGGCTTCTCTCGGGTACCCGTGCGAGCGCAGGGCGTCCACCCTGGCACAGGCCGTTGGGACGTGTTCTGGGAGAGAGACAAAGTTTAACTCAAAAATATTCTCCTGCTGGCTCCTGCACGCACATTAACGAGTCATTCGACACGTGCGCTCAACATTCACCTGCATGCACATCGACTCACCGTGCCACAAGGGCCAGCCGCGCGTGTCAAAAAGGGAGCCCTCCTGGTTGTCATGGTAACAGTAGTTGGCATAGAGGTCACTGGCAATAATGTGCTGGAGGTGTCGGTCCTGCCAGTGCAGATCACAGGCCTCAATAGCCCGTGTGAACACAGTCCTGTGGGGGCGCATCTCTGCAGCAGGAGGGGGAGGAGGAGGAGAAGTCAGGAGGAAGTGTGAGAAGATGGCCCAAGCATGGTCGTTTTGTTGCTTTTTATCCTTGAAAGCCCAAGCATTTTAACATCCATTCATAATACGTTCTTTTTGACATTAGCATAATTACATTCCCATCAATGACAAGATTGGCACTTTAAAGATTACATTGTAGTTGATCATCTGGGGCGTTACAACATTTCGAGAGAGGCTGTTTTCTGCTCAACTGCACGAAAGCTTCGACAGTGAACGGGCTGCATGGAAGAAAAAAATTCCCCTCCAACAGGTTGATCGGGTTTAGTGAAGCAAAAGAAAAACCAATACGTTCATCCCAAGCGGGATGTTTGTGATGAACGGCGATGTTCCACTTCTGATGTTTACAGACGCTACAAGCGATGCAGCACCTCTCCCCCTGAGATACGTTACAAAGTAAATATGTTGTTGACAGACATACAAAACTTGTCAATCTCTGACCTTGGTTGCCATGGGCACCCTGAGGCAGTGAGTGGGTGAGGTTGGGCAGCTCGTTGCCGTGGTTACCGTCCTCCCAGGGGCAGACGTCCACGCTGTTCCACCTGCGCAGCTGGCGCAGCCATGAGGACTTCTGCTCCGCTTTGCAGTGGGGGTTCAGTACGATGCACATCCACAGGGCACCTGGACACACACACCAACGGAAACACGCACACACTTTAGTCAGCTGCACTACTTCCCAGTGTGTGACAGTGACGTCAGCAATAAGTCATACAATGCAGACAGGTGTGCTTTTTGAGGTTTAAAAAAAATATTATATCCTAAATACATGCAGAACGCTGGAGGCAGTTTTTCAAAGATGTGCAGCATTCATAACATTGTTTCTTTTTCTTTCGGTGCACATTTTGTATGCTGCCGCCATCTTGCACTGGAATACAAAAGTCTGTGAAAACAGAGAACTTAACTAGTCCCGAGGCAGCGCTGACTGCACACACAACATTTTGGAGTAAATTGGAACAAACAGAATATGAAAAGTGGCTATGTCTCTGGGGATGCAAGAACATTCAGGGATTTTACTCAAGACTGCTGGAGATATGTACACTCTACAGTGTGTGTGTGTGTGTGTGTGTGTGTGTGTGTGTGTGTGTGTGTGTGTGTGTGGGGGGGGGGGTGTGTGTGTGTGTGTGTGTGGGGGGGGGGGGGGTGTTGTGATGTACGCAAGTGTGCAGAGTTTGGGGGGCAAGGACGAAGACAAGGACAGAGACAGAACACAGAGAGAAAAAGAATACAAAAGAACAGAGGAAGAGCAGAAAATAAAGGGAAGTAGAAAATGAAATGGGAGCGGTGATGATTTGGACGAGGAGACATGGGTGAGGACAAGTGAATGAGGCCTGGCTTTGTGTCTGGTGGAGAGCAGTAGCTGCTGCTCAAAGAGGAGAAAGACAAAAGAGGGGGAGAGGGAGAGGGAGAGGGAGAGGGAGAGGGAGAGCGGCGCCGAGAGGCAGCATTCACCACACATCAGGGGGAGTGATAAGGACTTGGGAAGAAGGGTTTGAAGTGTGGACTTCAAAGAGACTGTACACACACACACACACACACACACACACACACACTTCCAAAAATACGTGGGATTGAAACAGATGAGATCACTGCGCTGTCCTCACAAAGTGCAGAACAAGACCAAAGGGAGGGAAAGGAACATCATCATCATCAACAGCAGCAGCTATAGCAGAAGCAGCAACATCAACCCAGACATTAGAGGGAAACGACAAAGACGGGAGACAAACACAACTGCCGTCCCGGTGACGGGCGTTGTTGGGGTGGTTTTTTTCTTCTTCTTCCCGCGAGGAAGTGTTTCGCTGTAGGTGCAGCACATCTGTCAGAAGGACTGCACTCTAATATCAAGCCAAAACGATGGCGTGGTGAGCAGCGCTCTGTCACATCAACTGAATGTGTAATGTGAAGTGTTTCAAAACATTACGGAGGTCATAATATTCATGGTTTTGATGAGGCGCGATGTGCTGCAATAAACGGCTTGTAATTCACAGAGACACTCTTGCTGAGCTGCTAAAGCTGCATTCGCAGTGCGAGGGAGAGACTGGGCTGTCAGTGTGTTTGTGTTTGAGTGTGTCTATGTGGGCTGTCTTAGACACAAAGGACAAATAAACAAACACGGGAAGGGGGGCGGAAAGAAAAAGTATGAGAGCGTATGTGTGTGCCTTTGTCTCAATGTCTGGGTTCGATCCCCCACTTTCTAAATCTGTCCGTGTCTGTGCATACTGGGAAAGAGGTGTCTGTGTGCACATTTGTAGGACAACCATTGTGTGTGTGTGCATGTGTGTGTGTTTTCCCCCCCCTCACCTAGTTCGTCCCAGAGCTGTCTATACTTGTCGGTCATGGTGGTGCCCTGCTGTCTCCACAGCGCCAGCCGAGGGTCGGCCATGAACTGTTCTGTGATCAGTGTTAACATCCTCGCTCCATTGGAGTCACGCATCTTCAGCATCTCCCTCACCTGCAGGAGGAGAGAAGGAGGAGACAGGAATGACGGTTAGGTACAAACCCGCGAACACACCCCCACACACACACACCCCCACACACACAAACACAGAAAGCGCTCACACAACTTTAGGGACATACACGACTATGTCGGACGACACACCAAATAATTGACAGAGACACAAAATGTAGTAGATATTTCCTAGATATTTGTTAACAATTCAACATTAGTTTCTTTTTGTATAGCATAGTATATAATGTATATCGGACCACCTGGGTGGTGAGCTAGTGCAAACAATTGTCTTTACAGGGATGAATGGTTATATGCATACACATTAGAAGACTGCTTTCTCCCTCTCAGGTGCATAACCAGCAGCGTACTTTTCTCTTCACGTTCTCGAACTGGGAGATTTTCTGAGCGGTCCTAATCGCAACAGGGACTTGTTTGTTGTAAACTACGGTGGATAGCATCTTCCAGCTGCAGGAAAAACACAGCCACTCTTTGGTTGCGTTGGGGATATAAAATCAAGGAAAACAATGTTTAAAACTGCTGTGCCACTCTTTTAACTTCGGGGTGCTCTAAAAAAAAAAAATGTAAAAGCAGTAAAAAAAACAACTAAAACAGTGATTCTGAACTGTACTTCCTGGTAGAAGTTGTATGTGTTTCGTGTCTCCGCGGTCAGAGGAGTGGCAGCATTTTATTTAGCAATCGCACAGCAGGAAAAAGACACCGGAGCACATAAGCAGTAGGTATGCGTTTAGCATTTGAGGGCCGCTCGCTGTACGTGCCAATGTGTGACGTGGGTGTGCGAGTGGACAAGCGCATGTGTGTCCGTCGGTGGGCGTGTGAGCTGAAAAGGGCATCAGCGAGCACGAAGCCGAGAGACGGGCAGGGTGGACGATAATGGCCTTGGCTTGCAGTCTTTACATAGCGCAGAACATTAATGCCGGCCTCACTCTGCCACTGTCATACACAGACATCTCTCATGTTATCGTTTCATCGCGGCTACAGAGTAGTACAAAGAGCTAGCTTTTACTCTTTCACTCTCTTTATGTTACACTCCCTTCTGCAGTTAGCTCTGGCTAAGAGACAGCCGGCCTTTTAATGTACGTGCCAATATATGCAAGTTGTTTTGTCTGGAATTACTTTGATCAGAGAAGGCCTCCTTTTCACGAGGGAATAGAAGAGAAGTGCACTAAAGAGACGGACAACATATTTATCAGCAGGATGCAGGGGGGGAGACGGGAGCACCTAAAGGGAGGGAGGTGAGCGGCGTGTCCTGCGGGCCGGTATGTGATGCATGTGTGTGTGTGTGTAGGTGTTGTTATTCTTCTGTATGCGGGTCAATGAATGCTGACCTTGCTGAAGAGCAGGTTGAGTTGCTTTCCCGAGCCGTGGTACCCTCCCTGCGACAGGAAGAGCTTGACCTGCTCCTGGACCTGCTCCTCATCCAGATGCCAGCAGTTCTCATCGTCCACGCTGGCTCCTGCTGTGGGGTCCGGGGCCCCTGCACACACACACAGAAACATACACGTCTATTGCACCACTGTATTCCTGGTAGAGAATGATGTGTCATTATTATAGGCTTGTGTGCAGTCTATTATACAGATGCAAAAGTCATGTTCAAATTCACTTCACTTAAAAGGGGTTGCGTATAATTACGTCCAGCTTCAACCGTGTATAATTAACTCTTACCTGAACAAAAAGACTAACCCGTAACCCTTAAAGGGGGAAGAAGAAGAAGTTATCCTCACTTCAGAGCATTTAACTCTTTTTTTTTTCCACCCGTGAGAACTTATTTGTGTCCTCAGGCGCTCGATACAAGAACACGTGCAAATATACGGCCACTGTTGAGGACAAAGTGATATACAAAGGAGGACCATAACAACTAATCCATTAGTCGGTCAACAGATATTTAACTGGCCACTCAAACAATGAATCAATTATCGGATAAAACATCTTTTGATTTGATTCCAGCTCTTAAAAAGTGATGATGATTTTCTTCATCGTACGTGGTGGTAAACTGAATAGCGTCAGACAAAGCAAGCAGCGAGAATACAGGAAATAGTGAATTTAATATTTTATTTTGATGTGCAAATACCATGCAATGCCATACCGCGTTCACAAATCATATTTGTGTTTTTCAGAATTTAGTACACAATTCTACACTGTGGCAATGCAGGTGGGATACATTTTAGAAAACAAAAAACAGCAAAGCCTCTCAGTCAATTTGTCAAGACTCTCAAAACCAAATGGGCTGCAATCGTAATTTAACATCAATATCATTAATGCGGCACACTCTCATGTGGTCTGCCTTTCTCCATTAGTACTATCCTCCCATAGCATCCAAGATGTTGTTTCATCAAAGCAGCCCAGAGCGAAACTAAACAAATGACCCTTTACTCGTCATGGAAAGTAATATCGTGACGTCCCTTCAAACATTTAAAGTGAACCGCGGACACGTTGTGCTGCCGTTTTAACAATTCAGCAACATTAATTTTGTTATACCACAATAGTTTCTTACTGCAATACCTCAAAACTACTGTTATGTTGTTTCCTAGAATGACAAATAAATGATAAAAAGGACCGCAATTCTGAAAGAAAAAAAAAAAGACGATGGAATAATTCTTTGAGATACTTTCACCCAAATGATTCGTTTGAGTTTTACAGGATTATTGACGTGAGGGCAACAAATCAATAGGCTATCAACTTTAAAAAAAAAAAATTAAAAAAAACTCTTTGTCACAACACTTGTGTGATGAAGATCTCTCTCATTCTCTGGGTTGCTCATTTATTTCTGTCCACCATTCCCAGATAGTTTCTATCTCTACTTTCCACCTCGCTTCTTTTTTGAACTACTTCCCCCAAACCTTTTCCCAGCATGCCTGGGAAAAAGATCCCCCAGAATTTCCGTTCCTCTTTTCCTTCTTCTTTACTTCCGAGATATGAACCAGTTTGACATTAAAACACACCTTTTCATGCTTTCTTTCTCCCTGTGTTGTTTGCCCCTCAGTCTTCTCCCTTGTTTATTAGGATAAGCAGCAACTACAGTATCGATAACAAGAGATATGCACATTTCTTTGTCTCTCTGCCAACCTCTTCGTCTCTGTTTCTGTATCGTTCTCCCACTCTCAGAGGTAAATAACAGGTCTATAGTGTTGATTAGCAGCACGCAGTCTCTCCTTTACTGTCTGGATCTCACTAATGAGTAACATTGATCCTGCCACGCTTTACCCTCATCGGGGAGTCAATACACGCCTGTATGTAGGAGGCAGGAAAACACACTCACACACACCTGCATGATCACAAACATGTCACACACACACACACACACACGTTTCCTCACCGTGGACCTGGTTGATCTCGGAGTTCTGCGACAGGATCTCGTCGGCTAGTTTCTGCGCGGTAGGCAACACTTCGGTGTGGTGTACTGAAATCAGATACTGGACGAACTTCTGCAGCTGGTCTCTGCTCATCTGGAACAGGGTTTCCGAGATGGGCAGGTGCAGTTTGACCTGCTCGGGCTTCCGTACTCTGTAAAGCGACAGCGCAACTACATGGGCGCAGTAGAAGATGTCTTTGTTGCCGCAGGTGCAAGTTACCGCCGTGATCTTGCAGCGGTCGAAGCTGACGCTGACGCTGCAAACGAGCTCCGGGGTCGAGGGTGTGGCGGGGTCCGTCACTGTGCCGCTGAGATGGAAACCTGAAAAGGCGACAGGGAAAGTTAGTTTTCAACAAAAGATCTTTTTGAATAAATGTATAATGTATGTAGAGGTATCCCCCACTCCCCTCCTTCAGTCTTTACTTTAGTCCGTCAACTAATTCAACCTTAATTAAGGAAATGTTTTGATGACAGAAATGCCAAAGGTTCTTTATCTAATATGATTGTTAATTGAACATCTGGGCGCTGTGAATTTGACGAGAATATAATCCTCAAATCAATCCTTAACGAAAATAATCGTTGGATACTTAATTCCTTTGTTTTACTCATTTAGCAATGTACACATACCGCCATTTTTAGTCATTAAGTTTTCAAGCAACTTTGATGATACTACAAGATCTGAGGTTCAGGTTGAACCTCTGATCTTGTAGTATCAATCACCATTAAGTAAGGCAGAGATAAGATCAGGCATCCATCGTCTCCAAAGGAGAAATAGGATTGATCAACTCATTGAATGTGCCCTCTAGTAAACGACATTAGTAAATAAATCTCTTTAGGAATGAATGCACATTAGGACGAACCAGAATTAGTTGGCCAGTCACCTGCCAAAAGGCCTCATGTTCTCTGATCATGAGAGCATAATCGGGACCAGCTGCAGACCGCGCGACCCTGACAGTAAATGAGCCGGACTGATATCTAGATGCAGGAACTCAAATCGGGGGGATCTACTGCAAGAGGAACCGAGAAATAGACGAGGAAGTGAGCAGTGAGCGCGGCTGTTACAGTATGAATTATAAAGCCTCTTGTTTGAATATAATGTTTGATCTTATCCTGACTGCGCTATCCGGAGGCGCGGCTAGTCATTATGCGAGGATGAATATGAATGAGTAGGGCGGGGTCCCCGGCAGTGGCCTAAAACACACACGCGTGAGCATATGAAAGAGGAACCACATCTACGCACACACTGAGCCGCTGCGAGAGATCATGCATTTATTAATAATGGGAGTGGTTAGGACAGACAGATATCAGCTTATGAATGCATTAATGTGAGCAGGAGAGATCACTGGAATGCATGCGCACAAGGCAAAGACATACATCTCTTAAATACGTTTATCAAAGGGCTGAGCGCACGCATCGCTGCGGTATCAAGCACGTACTAACGCATGTATCAAAGCGTCTTCTGGGCCTCTGAATTAGGAAAGGAGGGGAGGGGCAGGAGTTGAATATTTCATAGGACAGAGATGGAGAAGGGGTGAGGGGTACACAAGCAAGATGAACGGAGGAAAGGTCAAACCTCGATGGTTAAGGGGTGCACTAAGAATGCAGGCAAATAGGAGGATAAAAGAGAGAAGGAAGTAAACAGGGTCACAACCCTATAGTATGAATATAAAACATAAAACAAGCCGGTAATAGTGGCCTCGTATTTCGGTTCGGCTGACACCATTAGCATGGATGCTGTAATCCAGCACCATTTGCAAAGAGCATCACAGCAGAAATAGCAATGTTTTGTCATTGTATTGCAGAACTAAGACGTGTTGGCGGGTGCACAACGGTGCACAACTGCAGAACATCGCCACGGAGATATGTTTTTTTCCCATTCTGAAAGCCAGCTGGCAGGGGAAGCACATGTTCGTTAACAATGTACACAAAAGATGGGTGTGGATCCAATATGGCCGCCAGTTACATCTGCAGTGATCAAAGCCTATATGTGTACAGCTGTGAGAGACAGACAGACAGACAGACAGACAGACGTACTTAGTCACTCTTAAATTAGACAAAAAAGGTTTACATGGTGCAGCTTCTTGTAGAATGAAGGGCTAACCTATTAAGCTGTATAACAACTTACAAATGAGCAATAGGTTGTAATACTTGCCGATACATTTAGTGTGTGTGTGTGTGTGTGTGTGTGTGTGAGTGTGTGTGTGTGTGTGTCACAAGCTTATGTTTCAAGAGTGGCCTCTGGTCCAGAGAGGGGAGAGAAAAAGAGAACATCAAAAACATGTGGGGCTGAGAGAGCTCAAAGAAAAATCAACCTCTGATACAAACACACACTCTCTCCGCAACACACGCACACGCATGTCGTAAAAGCAGCAGCAGTTTCTTTTGAACATTTTTTTTTTTTCTTTTTCCCCATCAGGAAAGTTAACAGTGATACAAAAAAAATTGATAAAGAATCCAAAACACATGGAGTATGAAAAACTACACAGGGATAAAAGACGTATCCTGGTTGGAAAACTTGTCTGTGTTCCCCTTCGCTTTAATAGACACTCTCACTCTCTCCACTTCCAAGCCCTTTTCATGCGTCCCTCCCTCCATCCGCATTCCCACAGCTCTTTCTCTCTCGCTCTCTGACAGATGGGTAGGTAATGAGTTTCGCCTTTCCCCGTCCAATCGTCTGGGCACCAAAAACTGGCCCCCCACGCCAAAAATGCCCTTTTAATTTAGCCAAGCACGGAGTACAGGGCTATTACTGTTTAGGTACACACTCACACACGCGTTCACACACACACACACACACACACACACACGTTCACACACACACACACACACACCTTCAATGTCTCATGTGCTAGCTATTAAAGAACCTGGTTCCACCCTCACCCAGCTCCCCTCCCCGAGTGGTGCTCAGGGCTCTTTTCTGTGCATGTTCAAGAGGCCAGGGTTGGCTTTCAAAGTAACCATGGCGGCCATTTTTAGAACAAGGCCTCTGTGAGGTTGCCCTAGAAACCCCTTGTGACCGCCCCGGTGAAATCACACTTGGCCCGAGGAGCCGTGTAAAGGCAGCAAGAACAGTGTGTGAAAGAGTGAGGGAGAATTAGCGTATGTATATATATGTTCAAAACCCACAAAGGCCTGCAGACCACCCACACTTTTCGGGGTGGGGGGGGGACGACGATACACCCACATCAAAGCATTCCCCCGAATAGCAATTCGCTCTATCTTTCTGTCTGGTTTTGAACTTGCATAAGTGCCGATAAGCCAGCATGCGCTCTCTTGACCAGCTAGGACCACTTCTGTCTATTCAACAACGAGGGGCCCCAGAAATACCGGACTCCTGCTCTTATTTCAGGGAGGAAAGGCCCCGGCTAAGACCTGCAACTCCTTCAACATACATCTGCCGTGATGGAAGAATGACGCCTTTATACACTCCCTATAAAACAGAATTTAGCTTCCCACATGAAGGCAGACGGCGGGTATCAGGACTGGGCCTGAGAGGTTTGCTTGCCTAAGGACAAAAGTGCTCAGTGTTCCAAAATCACTGGGGTAAATTAGATTGAGCAACATGTATATATTTCCGCAATCAAATTAAGATTCCAAGTCAAAAGAGAAAAATTCAGACCAAGCAGTGGGGAGGTCATTAAGTTTATTGGCTGAATTGGTTTGTGAGTGACTGTCACCTAAATCTAATATGGCACCATGTGGTTCAGACAGCCCTTGTCTGTATTTGCATGTGTGTGTGTGTGTGTGTGTGTGTGTGTGTGTGTGTGTGTGTGTGTGTGTGTGTGTGTGTGTGTGTGTGTGTGTGTGTGTGTGTGCGAGAGAGAGAGAGAGAGAGAGAGAGAGAGAGAGAGATTCTGAATACATGATTTTAGTGCGAGAAGTAAGTTGAAACAAATGGGCTGGTGTGAAAGTGAGTCAACAAAAGCAAAGGGGGAGAAACAATGGGAGCAAATAGATATTTAAGGCCCTTTTCTGCCTGCGCCAATTCACTTAAGCCTTGCACATTAATCAAATTACCTCATGAGCTGCAGACAGAAAGCAACACCTTAATCTGACTCGGGCGCTGCTAGAGCTTCTCCGATCCACGGGGGACCGCATGCAGTAGCTGGAGCTTTAACGTGGGATCCTCCTCCGCATCGACCACAGATAGCTAATACCTCAACTGCTAAAAAGCCGCCGGACTGGAATCCAATCTGTTTGGCCAGCCCGATCCGAGAGGCCCCACTGAAAGGAGATCTGAACCACTACTGAAGACGAGCAAAGACTCCGCGGAAGGTTGAGGACGGGTTGGGAATTACTGGGCTGCCCCACCTCCGACACCAGCTCCATACCACCCACAGCGGTGATTCTCTTCAACCCGGCTCTGAACTCGCCCAATTAATACGCTTATAAAGACAAATATGAGGCCTTTGAACATGGGTAGGTCTGTGTGAGTAACAATGAACACATTCGTGTGTGGTCATATAAGGAAGCACCCATACAGAGAGTATAAACAGAGATCAATGCTATCCTGCAGGAGACCTTGCTCTGGGTGTGTGTGTGTGTGTGTGTGTGTCCTAGGTGTGGGGCGGGCTGGAATAACACAGCTGAGCTCCAGGGGCGGCCATATTTATGCCTTAAACCCTATGGTAGACCAGAAAGCCTCTTTCTCCCTGGGATGTTTTCATCATCCACACATGCACAAACCTCAAAAAAACATAAATTTTCACGGTCTGAATGCTTATCCAGACAGACACAAACGGGGAGGCATGAATGTTTTGAGATATTCTATGAATTTCAATGCTTTTACTTCCGCTTGAGATTCTGACAGCAATATATGCATGCTAATCACAGGGATGGGAGGGAGAGAAGTGTGTGTGCGTGTGTGTGCGCGTGTGTGTGTGTGTGCGTCTGCATTGACGGCTGTGTGGGTGATTGGAGTTGTCATCAGCTGGCGGTTGAAATGACAGTCGACTACTGGGCTGCTGCCACTTAGTTGTCATGCGGTGCATCAGGAATGACTTGCAATTTTCTAACTATCACTTTCAAAATGGATTCTAATTTTGCTGGATTGGGCCTGTCAAGCAGCGCTGGCGTTGCCGCTCCGCTGAGGTTGGCGTTCAGAAGGCTGACCAGTGCGGCGAGACAGTGAAGCCTCAGTTCAAGGATGTGATAGATGCGAGACAAAAAGGATAACGTAATGAGAAAATGAGTTCTGTTAGTGCGAGATGAAAGACCGTTTTAAAAAAAAAAGAAAAAAGAATTAGCTGGGGCAGGATTCTGTCAAAGGAATAGTTTGACAATTTGGGAAGTGTGCATTCTTGCCAAGAGTTAGATGAGAAGATCTTTAGCTCCGTCATGTCAAGGATAATGTAAAGCTGGAACTGGAAACTGGTTAGCTCATCTCAGCACAAACACCAGGAACAGGGGGAAACCGTTAGCATGTCTCCGTCCAAAAGGTGAGAAAATCACCTCGAATACGTCACGTCTCTTTTGCTTAACCCGCGCACAAACCGTGCAGAGACGAGAAGATGTGGCTCTAAAGAGGGGATTATGTACCAGACCATGTCTTGCACAGGAGCAGCGACTTCCTGGTCTCACTGCCGGAGGGGAGCTTTGGTTACATTTCATCCGTTTCCCCCTGTTTACAGTAGTAATGCTAAGCTAATCTAGCGGAACTGCTTGCTGTAGCTTCACATTTACTGTACAATCTTCTCATCTAACTCACTGGACAGAAATCAAATACGCGTATCTTCCTAAATGCCAACTATTCTTTGAAGTGCAGATAGCGATATCTGTTCACATAGCTACTCACCATAATGTCACAGCTATTGACAAGAAGATAACAGCAATGTCCGATGCAGTTATTTCACGCAAAGAAAGACAAACAAACAAACACAAATCGTTTTTTTGGTGTATTGTTTTTTATCAAATGATATGCCTAACAAGGCAGTAATAGTGGACTTAATATGGAACATATTAGCCTTCCTGGTCTAAAATTACTATTGGGTGTAATTTCAGTGGCAGCCGTGTTGCGTTGGGTGAACCGTGCTATTCAACAAATCTCTGTCACTGGAGGAGCCAGTAGCCAGCTAATTCTGTCTCCTGGCTGTACATTAACTATACATTATCCCAATCCGTGTGCAAGGTTCATTAGTGTGAATGAAATTACAGCTGGCTGTAAATTAATGTGTGTAATTAGCAAAGGTCTGTCCCAGTAGAGCCACGCAAGCTATAGACGGAGGTAATGGGATCCATTGAAAAGCTCATTGTCTGCTGCTTCACGGCTTCAGTATCTTTCTAACGACAAACCTATGCAGCCGAGACATTATAGCGCGAGCTTCCTTGTGAAAGGGGTGGGTGGGGGGGGGGGGGGGGGGGGGGGGGGGGGGGGGGGGGGGGGGGGGGGGGGGGGGGGGGGGGGGAGGGGGGGGGGGGGGGGGGGGGGGGGGGAGTCTGGGTTGAGATTAGCCAGTGTTTGTTGGTTGAGAAGACTGCCCATATTGTAAAACGGCAATAACAAAGAGCAAGGCGATACACGGTTCGTAATCGTTTTTTTTGTGTGCGTTTGTGAGGCTGTGTTTTGTCGAATCTTGCGCATAATTTGCATGCAGAAAGAGCACCAAAATGACATTTGCTGCGCCTGTCGGAATGGATTACAGATGTGTTCCTCTTGCTTCATTTGAACTTTGCCCTTCAAATTCTTTTTGAGATGAATCTTTTTGATAAAAACTACTTTCCAAAATGTGTCTCGACATCAAAGCTCAAAAAACAAAAAAAAACTAAACAGTATGCAAAAAAGTGCAGCACACAGACGGAAAGGCCCGTGGAAGCCACCATGGCTGAACTTGAACAGAAATCATTTGCTTATAAAAATAGCACAGGACCGAAAACACTACCGCATGACTGTGTGCACACACGTGTGTTAATGTGTGCGTTTGTGTGTGTTTTTAGGTCCACTTCACGCCAGGAAACAACCTTACACTCTTTACCCTTCCCATTTCGTTTGGAAAGTCACTCGACACACTCCACCACCACAACACGCCCCCGCATGCGCACACTCACACTCACACTACCCCACCCTTTGACACACACTCATGATGCCTTCATGCATGCACGCAGACTGGCTTCGGTGACTCCCTGCAGTCAACCTCCTTCTGCTCACAAACAGCCCCTCCTCTTTCCTTTTTCTCTCTCCAATAACTGACTTCTCTCTCTCACTCACACACTCACACACTCACACACACACACACACACACACACACTAGCCCTAAGCTGACCCATTGTGTGTACTGACGTCACACACTAGACAAGGGGAGGCATCATTCCAGACAGACACACATACACGTGTACACCAACACACACACACACACACACACACACACACACACACACACACACACACACACACACACACACACACACACACACACACACACACACACACACACACACACACACACACACACACACACACACACACACACACACACACACACACACACACACACACACACACACACACACACACACACACACACACACACACACACACAGGCCCCAGCCGAGGGGGAAGCTGCATTCCAGCACAGGCACACAGACACACAAACACACATCACCACGCCTGGCGGTGGGAAGCATGGGGAGCGCTCAGCTGTAGCGGGGAGGTGGGGAAGAGGGCCAGGAGAGGCGAAGGGAGGGGGTGGAGGGGAGTTTCAGGGGAGGGAGGAGGGGAGCGATGGCTGTGAGCCAGTGTTCCTCTGAGCTCAGCACTTCCCCTTTCAGCTCCAGCCAGCCGCCAGTTTGCGTAACGCAGCCCATGCAGCCCTGCCGGCTTGTGTTTAACCCCTTCCTTCCTGGAAGTCACTGGAGGTCACACCCGCTGTTCTCTGTTCGGCGACGCATGCCACATCCTGGCGTAAAACCCCACCCCCTTTGCCCAACATCCCCCTGCTCAGTCTGTCCATTATAACACTGGGCACACAGGCACACTACTCATACTTCCTCATTATTACCTGACACACACGGAAGCAGACGCACCCACACGAACACCAGTGAGAAAAGATACCCGTGCCAGAAAATAGGTTAACCTTTTACGTGCCACTTCCCTTCTTCATTGTAGTGGCCCAAGAAAATATATACGCATGTCTTTCTTCTTGAATACAGTGAACACGGGCGTGTGTACAATCTAAATAAGTAGGGATGCTGTCTGAGAGTGAACCGGATTGAAATCACTCTTTGAAGTCAACACAAAAGAACTGCAAACACTAAAATACTCACCCATTCATGAGCAATTACCAAGTAATTAGCACTGCCACAGACAAATATGTCGCTCAATTATCAGTTGTCATAGACAAATATGTAGGTCACACACTAACCACCTGAACACAGATCTTTTTGCTCCACACAACACAGAGCATGCACGCGCGGCCGCCTGGTATGTGTGCACCGTATCTGTTCAGCTGTATATATCTATTGACCTTCCCAGTGCTTATGTAGGCCAAAGTGTCCACCCTAACCCACAGAAATGTAAGGCCTCGTACATCAAACATGGTGGTACCCCCCCTCCCAAAAGAAAACCCTGCTGAAAAGTGTCATAGCTCACACTAACCACAGAAGACACAGTCCACGGCGGAGGGAT
Source organism: Cyclopterus lumpus (assembly GCF_009769545.1). NCBI lineage: Eukaryota > Metazoa > Chordata > Actinopteri > Perciformes > Cyclopteridae > Cyclopterus > Cyclopterus lumpus. The sequence goes on from NC_046974.1 coordinate 20,166,680, forward strand.
GGGCGGAGTGGACGAGGGAGGAGGAGAGGTTCTCTCACATTTAATATCACTTGACACGCGTCATCCAGCATCTCTCAACCAGCCGCTGAGCCCGTGTCAAAGCCCTGTCGAAGATGCTGCACATGCGTGTACGAGGCGCACCTTGTACACACGCACACGCACACGTGCCAACAACCCAGATAGGTTTATTGCTCTGAGTTCGCTGCACGACAAGCCCACACAAAAGGCAAACACAGTCACATTCAAAATCAGCTACATATTTCTACTGTTGCATCAGGAAATCTGGGACTAAAGTTAGAGAATTAACACAAGTGGGCTCATTACGAATCTTCCTTTTGCAACCCAAATACAAATATCTCAGCCATCTGGCGCCGTGATCGACGAGCTGCGGCAAAGAACGAGAATTACTGGGATGGAGACAAGTGAAGGGGGGGGGGCAAGAGAAAGGTTGCATACGTCTCTGCTGAATCGCGGAGGTCGATTCTCTTGCCTGCAGGCTATTCCTGTAAATATTGACGTTGATGTTAGGACCACTCTCTTAAGGATAAACTATAAAGCAAGGGGGTTAGATTTACTCTGTGCAAACTGTAAGCATCTGAAATCACACGCTACGCTTTGCCTTCTCCAAGCGTGTTGAGGGGAAACGGGGAGGGACTTTCAGGGTGAAGAGCTGCAACCACATGGGGGGACTGAGCTCTCAGTAGGTCCACAGCTCGCTCCTCTCCCTCCCTCTCTCGCTCCCTCTCGAGATGGTTTAGGTTTCCACACTCAGGGCTAAAAGCAGACGGCCGACATCAAAACCTTCAGAGACCCCTATTTCCCAGAAACGGCTCTCGTTTCATGTAAATAGCTGCCTTTTCTTGGTTGCATTGAGATAAATTGCACCCTGCTGGACAAGAGGGTAGACAATGTTCACCCTGGAGCCTCCTTTGTTGACATCAGTATGTGTTGCCGTGACAACACATGTCCGGTGCGTGCGTGCATTCATGGGGCACACACCGTGCCTACATGTGGGCAAACACAAGCCAGGCAGGTCCGCACACATAGAAACAAATACCACTCACACAGGCACGACTGCACTAACTAAGATTAACACATGAGCGTGACCACAAACCCGGAATCAGGTTAGACTTACTTCCAACTACCATGTCCTCGTGGGAGGCTGCAGGCAGAGCAGTTTATTACTAATCATCTCCACGTTAAAACTAAAAACTAATCCAACTATGACAAAGCTTTTTGAGAAAACCTCCAGAGGACCGTATGTGCCCGGTCAACTGGGAATTAATCTGCGAGAGGAACACAATGATGCATGAATTCATTTTAATACAAGTAGGTTAAAGATGCAAATCCTCCTATGGGATCACCACTGCTCCACAAACTCTCTCTCCATCTAACTTTGCAGGAGGTTTACCTTGATCGTCTGTACTTGTACGCAAAGCATCCCCACTTTGTTTAATCAAATTTGCTCAAGTTACCACTTTCATAGACGACAGAAGAATAATCATATCTGTACACAGTTACCTTGATTATGTCTCTTCAGAGAATTGTGAAGTGAAGGACTATGTCACCTCTGAGACCAAAATGAAACAAAGGCCAACTTCTTTGTTTATATTTCACCACGTGGCTGCACTCTGAGATCCTCATTACCTTCATTTGAGTGCCGAAGGAGGCTATATGACGGGGGGGGGGGGGGGTTTAACGGAGAGGAGAAGGGTGTGAGACACAACTGAGGGGGCACATGCCCGGGCGCCATAGCAACCGTAAAGGAGGTTGAGGGTCTGCATATTAATCTTAAGGATAGAAAAGAATATGTGTGCATTTGTACGTGTGTGTGTGTGTGTGTGTGTGTGTGTGAGAGAGAAAGAATCCCCTCCTGTGGGCAAGTCAGCATTCACCCATGAAGTAGGTCAGTGAAATTTGCCCAAATTAGGTCAGTGGCAGTCAATGGGTGCCATCCTGGACAAGAGGAATAATAAAAGGGGGGGCGAGAGAATCTATAAGGTTAGAAGAGCAGAACCAAGCGGCTTACTTCTTCTTAGCTTTAACACTTAGTTAATTACTGTTGCGCTGTCCATACAAAACCCACACAGCAAAAAAAAAGCCTCAGTGAGTTACCAAAGCGCCCCTCCCAGAGCAGAGGGAGCTCTTTACAACTTCAAGCAGTCACTTTTTCTCTACTCAAACATCCCCGGTATCAGAATCAGTGTGCATCAAAAGCCCACTTTGATTGAAAATGCTTCTGAAAAGCAGTCCGATTCGGTTACATTGCTTAGGTCTGATTATTTAGCACCCCTCCTCCTCCTCCCTCTACCCCCTCTAGCTGTTTGGATGGTAGCTTCTTTGTCATCTGCCTCCGTTTCGACTAGCTTCTTCCCCTCCCTATTTTGAAGAATCCACATCGGGGAGAGGGGTTGTCGTGCGTTGTTGCCAATAAACGGAGGAACACAGGAAGCTTTGAAGTCTGCGGCGCGTTGCGATTTCGCTTTCATCGGCCCGTATCTGTCAGTCAACAAGAGAAAACGTGACTTTTGCTGTCTTTCTCCCTCCCCACATCCCCAAATTCCTCTCCACACACACACACAAACAAACACACACAAAAAAACTAAAAACAACACAAAATCACAACAAAGGCAGCAGGAACGTCAGAGGCTGTATTGGGCATTAGACAGACAGGGAGTGGGATGAATAATGATCTGTGAGGAGCTGCGAGGTGTTCCAGAAGATTCTGATGTTGCCTCTATTGGCGCAGACCAAATCAGCTTCTTCCTGCCTGGGCTTCCTTGGCCCGCTTCTACACAAAGGGGAATGTGTGTGTGTGTGTGTGTGTGTGTGTGGTGCTGTCTGAACTTTGTTCTGTCAGCCCTGTGTCGCTCATCTCAGAGCAGTTGGGTGTCAGAGAGGAAGAAGAGCATTGACAGGTGTCTTCTGTGGGCAACGTCTGTTCAGAAGAGTGATGGCGGAACCTTGGGCCTGCACCTAATCACACAAGCCTGCAGCCTTACTCTGACAGCCACAGAGGTTGTGGTGGTGGTGTTGTTGTTGTTTTTGGTGGAAGGGAGGGCGGGGCGGGGGGGAGGATGCAAAGGCTCCCTTCCCTGGGCAGCGATCAAACTCGAGCCCCCGGCTTGCCTGGAGATGCGACAAGGCCCACTTCCCCATTCACTGCTTTTCCCCATTCTCCCACCACTACCACCCCTCACTCCACACACACACACCACACACACACACACACACACACACACACACACACACACACACACACACACACACACACACACACACACACACACACACACACACACACCACACACACACACACACACACACACACACACACACACACACACACACACACACACACACACACACACACACACACACACACACACACACACACACACACACACACACACACACACACACACACACACACACACACACACCCGCTGCCAATCATGTGTCATATGCTTCGCGCTCTCGCACGGCGCACGCATCTTGAGCGCCGAGCGAATGTGTTTGTGCTGGGGCTGAGCCTGTCGACACAATTTAAAGAGACGTACGCAAGCGAGGAGACAAAGAGACACACGAGGACACAAAGAGCTCTTCGCAGGAAGTGTGGAGCCAGAAACGACCAAATGTACAAGCAGAACGTGACTTGGAGTAAAGCGAGCCACAATGAGTTACAGTGACTAGCGTTACTAGCCAGAGAGAGAAAGATGTCTGGCGAGAGAGGCTGGGTATGGGAGCCAGAGAACAGAACTGTGGCCAACCTGGACGAGGTCTCAGTCCAGATACGTTGGGACAGTACCAGGGGCCCGGCTACAGTCCGTCAGAGCGGGGAGGAGGGAGGGCAAGTGAATTAGCAAGAAAGTACAGAGGGAAAAAACTGAAAAGGGGAGAAAGAGAGGGGTTTGGGGGCTTTTCAGCTCCGAAGTGGGAGGGGTTGGTTGGAGGGAACTGCTGAGTTCAGTCAGAGCTGGAGCCGAGGCTCAGAGACAGGGCCAGGGCTGAGCTGGGGCTGCTGAGAGAGGAGCCAGGGCGAGAGGCCAGAGGAGGGAGGAAGGGATTGAGGGAGGGAGGAGGGGCGACTGGGAATAGGAGGAGGTTGTGGCAAAGTCGGGGCCAGAGCCAGGGGCCCGAGCTTTAGATTTAGTCAGCTGTTCCCCTGGCCAGCAGCTGGAAGGACGCAAGGAGAGGAAGGGAGGGGAGGTAGCAGGGGGGGGACAGTTCGGAGTCTTTGGGACGGAATTTTAACCGAGAAACGGAAAGTGAGAGCAGAAGGAGACAATTAAGTAATGGAGGGGGCACGGCAATAGAGAGGGAGAGAAAGAAGGGAGATGGGGTAGAGGTTGGTGGTGGTGGAGGTTTGGAAAGAGGACAGTGGAAAAGCCATTAGATTCCTATGAGAGAGAAAACAGCAGACAGACTGACAGAAGGTGGTTAAGGCTCACTGGCTTCGCAAACCACTCTTCCCTTCCTCCCTCACTGGTCCTCCTGCTCCCTCATTCCTCTCTTCCCTCCCTCCAGCCATCCCTCCTCCTCCTCCTCCTCCTCCTCCTCCTCCTCCTCCCGTCGCTGGTGCGCTACTCTCTGGCTAACTCCTTCTCGGCCAGTTGTGCTTCAGCGACAGCCCAGCTATTCATTACGCACGACCTGCATGCAGGACCCTAAACACACACACACACACACACACACACACACAGATCCCAAACAGGTGCCCAACACACACACACAGAAGCAAAGGGATCACACATGACTGGATGGGGGAGGAGGCACGAAGGAAGTGTAGACAGAGGGAGCTCTCTGTGGCTGCCTGAGAAGATCCACGGGAGGAGTGACAAGGAGAGAGGGATGGAAAGAAGAGAAAAACATTAAAAAGGAGGATGGAAAAGAAGAAGAAGAAGAAGAAAACAAAGAAAAAAACACAGTGATTAAAAAAAGAGCGCGTCCATGCTTTGTTTCCACAAAAGTGGTGAAATGAGATTTGGAGTAGGGGAGCGAGGGTTTGCCACGGGGCAAGCAGCCGCTGCTAGCAAAGCACTTTATGGCCTATTATATTCCATTCAGATGGACCAGGCGTCTGAGATAAAAGCATTTGGTCTGCGCGTTAGTGAGTGACTCAGCACTTGGAGCCTTCACAGGTGGACCCCTTCATAACTACACAATGCATATAAATGAAGTGTCCTGCTCTATGCAGAGGGATCGCTCACTCCCACAGCCTCTGCCTCGTTTTTCTCTCCACCTCCACCTACGCCACCTTTTACCTCCTCAACCTGTCACACCTCCTTGTGGACACACTGTTTTCAGCTTCAGTATAGCTTCTCCTGCGCTCCTATACAAAAGTGTTGATCGCTTAGTATCCAATAAGGCAGGAAATAGGAGGCGGATGGGTATGCTCCAAAAAAAAAGAAAAGGCCTTTTCCTCAAAATTAGAGGGAGATTTATGTGCTTGGCTGGAATAGCTGGCCTACCTCTTCTACTCCTTTTCCCCCTCATTTAGTGTTGAGACGGTAGACAGACAGACAGCCCCCCCCCCCCCCCCCTCCATTGCCTCCTCTCCATCACTCTCTTGTCTCTCTACACCTCTCCCTCCACCCATCTGCCCTTTCCTCTTCGTCCTACCTCTCCGCCTCTCTTTCCCCAGCCTCTCCTCCCCTTGGTGGTGGTTAATGGCACAGGGATCCAGTGTGGAATATAGATCAGTGCGAGATGGATGGGGCACGAGGAGCTCTGGCCAGTCCCGTAGGTCCCAGACCAAAGATTAACTAAATATTAGCAGACAGAAAGAGAGAGGAGAGAGAGAGAGAGAGAGAGAGAGAGAGAGAGAGAGGCAGGGACACAGCTGCAGCTGCCACTGCCTACAGAACAAACGACAGAGACTGTTTTTAACCCCCTTTGAGAGAGAGAGGGAGAAACGTGTGCGATAAGCACACAGGTGATGCAGAAATACACGCAACGCATTGGGGTATACATACTGCCGTGCACGTGTACGCACATGCTATCAGAGGCACCCTGGGAAAAGAAGTCCACTAATCACATTCTCTCCTCCTCCCTCCCACCCTCTGCCAGGGTGGATGGCGAGGGGGGGGGAGGGGGGGGGGGGGGGGGGGGGGGGGGGGACAAGGAATAAATCTTTATTAGGCGATGTGTCCCTGCTTTATCGATCGCTTCACTCCTCCTCCTCCTCCTCCTCCTCTCCACCCTGTCTCTTTCTCTCCCCTCCTTTTGTTATTTTAGGCGTGTGTCTGCCATCCAGTCCAATTGAGTCAGGCTGTACATCAGAGAGGACCATTACCCACATCTCCCTGGGCTGGGCTGTCACTGGCTGTGGGAGGAGGAGGGGGAGGAGGAGGGGGGGGGGTGAGGTGATGTAGCCACCCAGGAGGGACAGCTAGCCAGCTAACCACTAGCCAGCCACCCAGGCAGCCAGATAGTAGGATACCGGGCAAGAATGCAGACGGACGGGGTTGGATTAGCAGACATCCTCAACAATGCCGAGGAACAACCATCACCTACATTCAAGTCTGTGTGAGCAGAGCATGGCGCATATGCAATCTGATTCATGGTGCCAAGTTCCTATTGGGCTATTGATAGAAAGAAGTCACAGCTTTTTCTTTTTTTCCTGGCAAGGCTTATGGCAAAGGATGTACCCCCCCAAATAATCAGATTCAAACCTGGGCACTACAACACTGTCAAAACTGGATATGGTTTTGTTAGTAAAGCTAATTTAGTACAGATATGAAAGCATGATTTTCTATAAAACTGCCTTTTTTTTTAAAAGTTATATGATGGTAAATGTTGTATAACACAAGCAGGCCGTGCTAGGACATTGTCTATACAATACAGAAGATGGTGATTTGGACCAGACATTGGGTGCTAGCTTCCGATACAAAACAATATTGAGGATCAATACCGAGTAAAACCTAAAACCAGATCCTTTGTACTTGACCTGTGCAAAAAAAAGCAATTGTCATTGAGCAAGACACAGAACTGCTCATTCAGTGCATCAACTAAACGACTCGCATATCGCGTCCACGGTTTGGTTCCGCAAAAGTGCCGATATGAGATTTGGAGTATAAACTGGGTAACATCATGGTGGGGGGGGGGGGGTCACTTAAAAAACTTAAGAGAAAGACACGACAGCAAATAGGCCAACTCTTGTTCCTCCGCTAATCCCAGGCCGGGGTGAACAGAGAGTTTCTAAATGTAGAAACAGTGATAGCCCCTGAGGTCTGGACTCAGCAGACTGCTAGCATTGAGCACAGCAGAGAGAGACCAGGCGCTAGCTAGCCGGCTAGCCTTCCTTTGGGAGTTTAGACACAGGAAACACTATGGAAACATGCTGTATCTAGATAGGGGCCGTGTAAATAAGATATGAGTTTTCTATTGCCTGGCTTGGGAAATGAAGCTGGAAAATTGAGATGGGGAGGAAAAAAAAGAGATCATGAGGGCTTATGAACACAACGAAGGAATGCACAAAAAAAGAAGGAGGACGGGCATAGGTATGTGATTAGGAGGAGAAGAGTAAGACAATAAGACGATGAAGGGCAGGAAGAAGAAGAAGTAGAAGAAGAAGAAGAAGAAGAAGAAGAAGAAGAAAGCAAGGAAATGAGCAAGAAAGAAAAGGAAAGAACTCCTTCAAGACAAAACTCTTTAGAGGGCGAAACCAGATTCCATTCGGTTGAAAGGCGTCCTCTCCTTCCATTTAAATCTCTCTCACTCTCTTCCTTTGTCTGTCTCTCATGCCTGGAGAGCCTTTCTAGCTCTATTCAGCCCCTGTTCCTCCACATAGCACTGAATGCATGTCTCACATGCCACACAGCCACGACATCGTTGGACCAGACGCAGCCACAGTCACCTCACACTCTCAGGACCTCCTCCTCCTCCTCCTCCTCCTCCTCCTCCTCCTCCTCCTCCTCCGCATAGCTCACACAGCACTCAAGCCTTCGGGGCAAGAAGAAGAGAGAACCGGGCAAACTCCCCCTCTAGAATCTGGCTCGGGTTCCACAAAAGGACAAAAACAAAACCGACCATGTGCCCTGTCCCTCTCTGACTGATCTCTCGGGTGAGAACAATGGCTTACCGGAACATGGAAAAGATGGCCGCATATTCAATCAGGCTATCAGTCTTTCCCTTTTGGTTATAGGTGATGTTTATTGGAAAACAATAACGTGAGCATGGGCCCGTCTGTCAGGCAGAGCAATCGGCCACCGGAGGGACAGTCTGACCAGATTGACCTTTGGCTTTAGTAAATAAATGGGGGGGGTTAAGTGAAGAGGTCAGCATTGGGCCAGCTCAGTGCTGGGGGAGGGACCAGTCGATGAGAGAACACCTCTGCCTGTGTGCGATGGGGGTCAGCGGCAGGTAAACCCTCGTCCTCTGCTGTCGTTTACTCTAAGGCGCCTAGTCACCGGTACCATGAAGCAAGCGTCTGTCTTAAAGCACGCGTGCAGGCAAGGGTATGTATGTGTGTGTGTGTGTGTGTGTGTGTGTGTGTGTGTGTGTGTGTGCGCGCGCAACAGTGGAAATGGGATCGTGTGGGAATGATGACAGACGGAAATGTCATCCACCCTCTTATCATTGACATGCCTTGCCTTTATTCAGCCTGACACACAGCCATAAACGTGCTGACTGAGCCATTAACATGCGGTGTTAAGTCATAGACGCACATGCCCGTCTTCACACACAGATTACAAAGAAAAATAAAATGGTCTGAAAGAATCCCCCCACTACTGAATGTCCTGTGTGGGTATCAGGTGGAGAATATGCAGTGTCCATGTGCCATTTGAGTACAATGTATTATAGATCAAGCACTATGAGGTGAGATGCTCTTTGCTATACCAATTCATTTTTGTCTGGGATGGAGCGAAGAGAATGCCCTTAATCTGGGACAACAGCAGGTACTAATTTTCTACTCTCCTAGCAAAGTATGCCTGGATTGTGTTCACCCACCAACAAACAAACACACACAGAAATATCATCTGTAGCCTTTAGTCTGTTTCTTTAGAGAAACAGCTGTTGAGCAAACTGCTGAACAGAGAGGCTCTGTTATGTGGCAGCATGTGTAGCCTTTATTCTCATACTCATGTAGTAAATGCACACACAAATGCACACACACACACACAATACATACATTGAACCTTCCACTGCAGTAAGCAGAGTCTTGGCCTGCTTTGTGCTTATTTCAGCAGCCCATTGGTGCAAAGAGGAATTCATTAAAAAGAAGGAAAAAAAAGTGAAAGGGAGCATCAGATAGGAGAACGCTGAGTGCTGCATTCCCCTGTTGTTATTATTGCCAAATCGAAGAGAGAAGGGCGGCTGGTGATAAAAGTCATTAAACGAAATAGAAAAAAACAGCTTTTAATAGGGCCTTGTCATGGTGGATTTAGTAGCCTTTCTATGGCACGTTCCCTCTCCTTCGTTCCCTGTGCTCAGAGTGAAGAGAGGGACAGGAGCTCTGTGGAAGGAGCACTGGATTCCTAGACAGAGTCAGCCAGCCGAGAGGCCATGCTGACGCACACCCAGCAGCCACAGTCTGGGACAGGAGACAAGTCATGCTGGAACGGGGACTGGGGCAGACGTTAGAGAGCTCATGCTGGAACTTTATTACTTTAGCTGGTTTATTTTAACAGAGGGCGATGCACGCCGATCTTGTACATCGAGCGTCTCTGAAAGTGAGCCAGTATTAGCGCGCAGGGTAATTTTGGACAGCTTGGTAATAGGCCCTGGGAGCGTGGCAGACGCAAGGTGGCTAGAGCTGGAGCTGGGAATGGTGATTTAAGAGGGGAGGGGAGGAGGCGGCTACGTCTGGGACTGGGAATGGGACTAGGAGGGAGGCTGGCTCCAGTCAGGTGGAAAGACTGGAAATAAGGTGGACCGAGCTCGCTCGAGATGGCAGCAGGGCTTGTCTAATGGGTACATCTTGGGTACAGTCTTGGAAATGTGAAGAGCAGGAGACCGTTATGACTGGGTGTAGGAGATGGAACGCGGCTGGCTCGAGGAAGTTATGGTATGTGGTGGGAATAATCTATCTAGAGGCACATCTGGGCCTGGGGTTGGTTAGAGTTTGGAGTTGGGGCCGTGTCAAGGTTTGGGACCTTGTGGAAACTTCTGACGCGGTGGGAACATGACATGCAAGCCGAAGAACCACTGGTCATCTCCCACTTAATGGGCACAGCACCACAACACCAGGGTTTCGCTTTATGGACTCGATCTTTGCGGGGGCCACCCAGACAGAAAACTGTCTGTCTGTAAGTTATCGAAGGGGGAAACTTGAGTCGCCACTGAAACTCTTTAGGATGTTAGTAATTATCATACGAACACATTGCAGATTCATAGTGATTATTCAAAACTTCAGTTTACAAGGAAGATATTCTGTGCAGCTAGAAGTACAATAACTAATTACCCATTATTATCCTACACCAAGCAATGCCACATAGCAAACCATAGTGACAGTGAACTGACATTGAAGAATAATAATGCACAATATTTTGTCTATAAAAACATTATGTGCACCAAGCTAAGCTAAGCTAGCGTATTTCTATGAAGCGGCAGACGAAATGTAGCACATCTTTTCCCCCATTCAGCCGACATAATGGGACAAAGGCCTGGAATCTGCTGCTCTCAGATGCACACAGTCAGTCAGAGAGAGCACTTTCCCCAAAGACTCAATGTCTCTACACATGGATGCGGTTGCTGCCCCTCTCTCTCTCTCTCTCTCTCTGTCTCTCTCCTCCCTCTTGGACGGCCATTTGTTTACACTAGCTCTCGGCTCAGCCATGTTTCCATGACGATACAAGCCCAGGGATAGTCACATGGCTGGGGGAAGACCTGAGGCACCGGATCCAGGATCACTGCTCCTTCAACGCTCTCACCTAAGAGCTTGGTCCACAAACGGCACCCGATTAGCTGACTTCAAGGTTTACCTCGCCAGATTCTTTCAAAAAGAACTGCGCCGTCGCTTACCATTTGGAATAACATCAAACAGGGTTGTTGTTGTTTTTGCGGGAATTATTTTTCAAAAGTCTTGTGTCACATAGTGCGTCAGCGTCTCAGTCCTGCTTCTTTACAACTTATTGGTTTCACGCAGTTAAACAGCATGAGTTCTGCCTCTCTCCTGTCTCTGGTGGAAGGCATGTGGGCTCAATCTCGACGGGCATTGTAAAAAGATAAAGGTTTTTCCCGAACCCAACAGGAAAATAAAACCAGTTCCGCCCACATGAAAAGAAACAGCCCACACACAAACAAAAACAACGAGCCCTCACCCACCCAGAGAAAACCCAGCTCGGGCCCGATAGCGCCTTCACAGACGACATGCTCGTGCAAGATTTACGTTTGGCATCTCAAATTCTGCACCTCTCGCAGACGAAATGCTTGAAATGTTGATGTTGGTCCTCAAGAAGCCCTTTGAAAAGTCTTGTGAATTCTTAGTTCAAAGAAGTCCAGAGTGCAAAAATGTGTTTGTGTGTGTGTGTGTGTGCTCGTTTGTGCACGAGAGTGCTCGTGCACAAACATGCTCGGTGTCACAGCACCTTTGTAAGTAGCACAGATTTCTCCTCTGCATTTTGCTCACCGCTTGCACACAATAACCTACGAGTGTGTGCAAATATTCTTTGTTGTTTTATCAGCCCTTTTGGTTTTGAGGGGGTTGTCTGAGCCGGTGTGTTGTATTGTTGTGAATTATGTCTGATATTGCCACGGTTCCGCCTGAGTACTAAGCACACATGTATTTAAGTCAACAGGAAATGATATATGGCTCCTAAAGCAGGCTTTTTACTGTGTTAGGGTATTCAAAATCTGTGTTATTAAAAAGGAAAAAAAAAGAACAGGTTCAAAAGCAGGGAACCACCTGCCCGGTTGTTATTTCACCGTTTCATTGACATCATGATAAAAAAAAAGAAGGTGAGAGTAGATGACGCAGAAACCTAATTAAGATTCTCCCGAGCGTGAACAAATTAACCTGAGTTATGAGCATAAGGAGAGCCTAGGACAAGCACACACAGAGTCGTCTCCAAAATAGGTGGAGCAGAGGAGGTTGACATTCACACTCAAACAGGCACGACTGCCGTGGACATTCAGTGGTATTTTAAGCAGCGGAACGGCAAAATAATGTCGGCCATCCAGTCCAACACCGCCGCCATGGAAAAAATCCACCAAAATAGGCGACGGGATGTGCATATCTGCTTTCATTCTGGTTGGATTTAAAAACAGCCTTCGACAACGTCGTCACTCAGATTTGGGGCAGCAGCATGATACAATGACATGTAGCTTCATGTGAATAATTAGCCTAACAAGGGGAGCTGGATAAATAGGCTGTAGCATGTAGCTCACGCTAATGACATTGCAGAGAGCGACATATGCCAGGCATCAGTATGTCACTCCATAGGGACACAGGGCTTACGGTAAGAGGATAGTGAGAGCGAGGTGGTGTGTGTGTGTGTGTGTCTGTGTGTGTGTGTGTGTCTGTGTGTGTGTGTGTCTGTGTCTGTGTGTGGGTGTGGGTGTGGGTGGGGGTATGGTTTATTTACCTCCTGGCACAAAGCCCTGAAGGCAGATAGAGAGGGGTGGGAGTTAGAAATATGGGGACAAGGGGCCAAAGGAAGGGGGAGGGGGGAGGAGTAGGACATGTCGTACATGAATGAGAGGAGAGGGGATGAACTTGACCCAGACTGGAGGACTAAAACAGGAAGGAGGGTAATGAAGTGCAAACATGCTTTGTCATGCCATGTTAGAGCCATAGGATTAGGATTCTATAATTAGAGGACGGGGCACAATAATACTAGCCTTCCTTTCAGCGTGATGAGCTGCCGAGTCGAAATTACACAAGGGGGCCGGAGAACAGATGCTGTGATCAGAGCGGGCAAGCTCTGGAAGTTTTCTAGTCGAGGCCCGATTGGACACGCCGAAGACAAGTTGGCCCACCGGTGAGATTTATTGATATTTCTGCGATCAGCTGATGACAGTGTCATTTTCGAGACAGACGATTACGGGCACTTACTAACTATGTAACTATGTTTCATTACGTTCATCTGCAGTTCTTGCATGTATTATCACACACATGGGCCTTTTCACACAGGTTGAGGTGAAGTATGTGTTCCGCTATCTGCTCAGCAGCTGACAAATTCATCACTGATTCGACAGCAGAACGAGTGCAAGAGGGCCAGAGCTGGGGTTTGTTATAACACTGCTGTAACAGGAGGAGCAGCGGACTGCTAGATAACACTGGCATTCATATATGAATATTTATCTCAAAGGCTGGCATCGGAACAGATGAGCTCGCATGGGAGAAAGAACAACCTATCCATCTCACTCTCTGTGCTTCATTCTTTACTTTCAGACATCCCCTTCTCTTGCAATCACCATTTCAATGCCTCTCTCCTCTTTTGCATTTTCCACCCACTTTTTCCCTCTAGGCTTCCCTTCTTTTTCTAGATATCACCCGATCTATTGCTCTTCCCCTTAAACGCCACCACCACCACCACCCCCTCTATCCGTTCCCTTTGCAACACTGATATATGGAAAGAGATGGAGGGAAAAAAGGAAAAAGCGTGTGATTAATGTCTTTGAGAAAAAGATAAATAATCACAGGAGACTGGGGGCTGGTAGTTGGCCTTAGGGGAGTAAATATGGAGAGTTTTATAGCTGCTCACTTGGGAGAGGGAGGTGGAGGAGATGAGAGGGGGAGGAAAGGAATACAGCGACAGCAGATCCATTCAAGTATATTAGCTTCCCCCCCCCCCCCCCCCCCCCCCCCCATACACAATAACCTCCACATCTATTCTATTGCTCTACTGTCTTTCATCATCAACACTGAATCCCATCCCACTGACAAAACACACACACACTGCACTTTTATTTATTTATTTCCCAGGCCAGACCCACTGTATGTGTTTGATGGGCCAATACATGTGGTGTGTGATGTGGCTGACAGCCCCCCTCCCATGCTGCCCTGCTTTTAAGTCCTCATCCTCCAGTGGCTGCCTGTCCCCTGGAGTAGATTACATCTTTTATTTATCCTTTTCTCTTCTTTGGCTTTATTTTTCCCCAGCCCCAGAAAAGAAAAAGAAAAAAATTCTGGGGCGAAAATTGCAATCAGCATAACATGCCCTCCTCCTGCTGTGTATTCGCCTGTCATCCTCCCTCTCTCTGTGAGCATGCAGGATGAGACTGACAGCCCATGCAGGCGAAGACACACACATGCACACACAGATGCATGCACAATCCCCCCTCTGTGTTTATCAAACCCCCACGCATAATCTTTTTCCCCCTATCCCTCCCTCCCTCTCTCTCTCTCTCTCTCTCTTTCACACACACAAAAACAAACGCATGGCCAAAGAAAATGACCCCATTCCCTTCTTTCACCATTTTCAGATTATTCTCCAAATAAAACGCACACCCACTTAGACGGAACTCCTCACTGGCGGTGTACACTATTTCACCCTGTGCTGAGTGTTCAGCTTCCCCCGAAGCCCTCCCCCCAAAAAGAGTGAGCAGATAAATGAGTCTAATGCTGGGGAATCTGGTAAACAGGCCAGAGAGGGAGGGAGAGCTGCCTGCCTGTCTGCCTGCTCCATGGCTACTATTGTGCACTGCACATTCTCTGAGCCCACAAGAGCTGAAGCCATCTCCACACGGATTCTTTGGAGGGATAGTAAGCCAAGAAGTGAGAGAGAGGGAGCAAGGGAGAGATAGGGGGAGGGAGGAGGAAGATCATGCATAAAATCTTGTTTGCAGAATGCATTAAGATTCAGATGAACTGGGGAGGGTAATGGGATTAGAATCCTGAACCGTTTCCAAGGGTGGGGAGACGGATTGACAGCTGAGTCTATTGCACTGACGATTGCAGTGAAATATTGTGGCTCTGGCAAAGGCAGCCAGCCAGGCAGCCAGGCAGGGAGGAAGGCAGGCATGGGGGTTTGCTGAGCCTACAGCACCCTCTGTTTACTCCGAGCTTTACCAAAGAAAAAATAACGCAGCCGACTGAACGAAGAAGACACAAAAAAATGTATCTTCGCCATTACCAGCTGCATGTAGCCTGGGCTTTGACTGGATATTGGGAGGAAAACAGAAGAAGCTTCAGTCCGTCTCACAAAAGGTGTTTGGCAAACAAAATAGAAGCACTGTGGCTTTAAATCACCGTCCCCTCCCACCCTTTCTAAATATCGTCTATTTAGCCAGCGGTGAAAAGATATAGGGGGCTTTTGTCTGCGTACCCATTGGTGGGGGCATGGAGAGCTGGAAAGACATAAAAATAGGAACAAAGTGCTAAGCTTCCAATTGGGATGGCTCTGGGCAATTCAATGCGCGCAGCTCAGTGGGCGAAAACAGGGAGAAGTGGGGTACTATTACGGGCTTATCTGAAAATAGGCTATTCTCACACAGCTATAGACTGACGTGGAAATACCCTGCATTGTTTATAATACACCAGGCTACGAGGCCAACACGAGCCCTTTAAAAGTATGGCATGGTTCCATAGATAAAGGGCAAACAGCGCGAGTTAGAGGTTTTGTTTATTGTCGGCTGTTTTCCTGCATTTCTGTAACGGCATAGTCCACTCACCGACTTGCAATACGTTGTCCACCCAGCCACCCTCCAGCAGAGTGACACCCCGTAGGAAAGGCAGCTGGGTCTCGTCATTATTGTCCCCGCTAGTTCCACTTTCCTCTCCTCCGGCGTTGAAAGAGGAGTACATACAGATCTCCTTCTCGCTTCTCGGGAATGACCAGTATACGATCCTCCGCTGGACGGGTTCCGGGATCCTCTCGAACCGCTCCTCCACCCTCTGGAATGGCCACTTCTCCGCGACTCTGCGCGCCGCGATGTCGAGCAACGACTCGGGGTTGTGCGTTTTTCCGTTCCCCGACCCTCCCGGAGCGGACCCTGCGCCGCCACACAGGACTCCTCCAGCCCGCTGCCCCTGCCTGCACGCCGGGTTGTAGCCGGGCCTGCAGCAGAGCCGCTTGGCTGGGGGCTGCTGGACTCGCTCGGCCATGATCGCACCGCTTCCAACCTGAAGCGCAGTTCCTCTCCGATCATATAAACGGGATAAGGAAGAGAAAAGGGCAATCTCGCACCGATTGTTTGCCGTACATGGAGAGGCTGTCCTTATTTGGAAAGGGGGGCGGCGCTTGCGAGTTCCGTGAAGTCCTTTGTGTTGTCAAAGTAACCGGGATGGGCGGGATCCTGGAGAGCTGCCAGCGCACGAGTGGCGCTATAAAAGGAACTGTAGGCGGAATTCCCGAACGTCGGCAAATCCTTTGTGAAGCCGTTCGGGAGCGCGAGGGCGGAGCCCCGGCGGCCGACGGCTTTTGAAGTTTCCTTCTTATTTGAGTTTAAAGGCGGGGACTTAATCCAGGGGCGGTCTCGCAGTTTCCCACAGGGGTAAAAGGGGGCAAGAAAACTGACTTTTTTTTCCCTTTGGAGTCTGTGCTACCACCCCGGGATCGAGCTTCTTCAAAAACAACGTGATGGTTGTTTTCGAGGCTTAAGTCCAAAGGACTCTCAGCTGTCAGAGACAGAGAGGGCGTGGGAGGAGGAACATAAAGATATCTGGAGCTTGACATGCTTGTCCTCTGGAGCCACTAATCAGTCATTTTGGTCAGTTTACTATATGCTGAGGCCTGTGGACATTCAATCACTAGCACACTGAAAAACAACGTCTCTCTCTCTCTCTCTCCGTGTCTCTTTCTCTGTCTCTGTCTCTCTCTCTCTTTCACACACACACATACACACTGATCATCTTAACTTTAAAGGAGAGATTAGTATAAATGCAAAGAACCCTGGTGATGTCCTCATGGATTATCTTGGGATCGGTACAATACATTTTAAACTGAAAATGCATGCCCTCTCTGCTCTACACTTACTCCGATCTATCAACAGAAAAAAAGATTCAAAGGATGTTGGAAATTCCACAATGTCTGGCCAGACTTGTGGATTTTCTTGTAATCATTATGACACACACCACTAGGAGCTGGTTTACTATTGTGGTGCAGTCGTTTTATGGTCCAACTTCCTGTCTGTTGTTAATGCTAGTTGAATAGCTGCGTCATGAAAAGGGGGCCCACTTCTGTCGGAGAAAAATAGTCATTGGGTTTAGGGTGCGGCTGCATTGCCCACCCCCTGGGTTCTCCCTGCCTCGTGAGACATGTAACAGAAGCTAATGATTATAGACATACAACAGAAAACCACCAGATTGGGGATCTGTTTTTAGATTGTCTATAAAAACGTGGCCAAAACTATGCTGGCAAACCAGAAAGTGTGTTCGCAATGTGTTTGTCCTCTGCATGTGTTCACAGCTGCCCCTCTCCTTCCACTGTGAGTAGGTCTAAAAGGCTGGCCTTTGAACTGCTCTGAAAGTGATCCATGCTGTATGGACAGAGCAGATGTGGCCTAACCTGATTTGGTTTCAATACTTCCCCACAGGAAGTTCACAAAGCCAGCAGGTTCGTTTTTGTTATGTTAGCCATCTTCCCCAGAGGGCCAATGGAGTCTTTTTTTGGTTGACACATCTATTGCTTTTTCATTTGGTTTATTCTTCAGACAGAGCAGTTCCACACATGGCCAGAAGTTTCAACAGCTAGCGTAGTTGTGATCTGATTCCATGTCTAGTATCAGAGTCGACCACATTGTGTTTTGTATTGTTAATCTATATCCAATATTTTACAATAATTACTGTCCAGCAGACTTTGTTTGGCAGGATGTTCATGATGGGAAACACACACACACACACACACACACACTCACACAAAGAGAGATACACACACATTCACATTCTTTCTGTAGGGAATCCTGGCAGACAAGAGAGCTATAACCACACTTTTACAGAGTAACCCTCTGCTCACAAGTCTGCTTTCAAAACTTTCAAAAATCCAACACATTCATTCCTCACAAAGACACAACATTTTACTTCTTTTCACGTTCACATTTTGAATTCTGCACCCTAGATAAATAAAACAATCGCACATGCTTTGATTTCACAGTAATTCAGAGTATGGCTCATCCTTGCAACGTTTTTTTCAACTCGCATTGTGCCACATATTCATGTTCCTAAAATGATTTAAGAATAAAAGAACAACAACAACAACAACAATATAATTGTGTTATGACCATCCGTCTGCTTTCATTCATTCTTCTATAATACTGTACAGGGACCCACGTTGTATGAAATATTGTGATTCGGTAATAGCGCAATAACTCCTGCTTCATTTCTGTACCCCGTATTTTGATCATTTATAAATCCATTTGCTAAGCCTAAAGGACTCCAAGTCCCATCATGCCCCAGGATTGCGTCATATCCAATCACGAGCGGGACCACGTCAGCTAACGTTACACTTCCCGGAACAGGGAGGAGCGGGTACTTATTATCGTGGATATAAACACCATTTCTGCACATTGGTAAGCTTGTTTTTTAAATTGACTTCGTTTTCACCATCACTTGAATGTGAAATGTATAGAGTCGTTGTCTCGTCTTTTTAGTTCCGCCTTCGGCCGGACGTTAGTGCTCTGGCCCCTAAAGTTGGGCCGTTACGGATGGGCGGGTGTTAGCTATCTGGGCTAACGTTAGTACACGTGTAACCAGCGTTATATTATCTGCGTCTCATATATGTATATGTTTCCTAGTGTCGGAGCGTGTGGATTTGTCATATTATCCTGTTTATATGAGTGATTAGTTAGTTACGGTAATTAGAAGCTAACTGTCGCTAGCTTCGACTCGAGTTGACGCTCGTTAGCCGCTCGGTCTTTATCGATTTACGACAGACCGTTAAATCGGAGCGCTCAACAAGTAGCAACGACCCACGCTACATCGCTTTACAAGACCCTAGTGAGGACTTGATTCGTCACCACAGGGAGGCCTGTCGGTAACTTTGTGATAAACGCGGCTCATGGCGTAAAAACATGTCGTAAAATGTAACGTGATCTTCCTGTGTTGAGCTCAGTGGGTTAATTGGGAATTAGCTAACGTTACAGCTAGCTAGCTAACGTTGTTTACCACTCGGGACCTGCTGCCATTTCTTTGTGACTGTAATCACTGGACTTGGTACCACAACGCTGGACATTTATTTCATATCCATCATTCCAATGTAGACAATATTGTACAGTTACTAAGTCAAGTGTGTTTTTGTCAGTTTCGTATGAACGTGTTTTTGTAATATTTTTAATTTCCAAGATGTTTCATGAGTTCTTGAACGAAAAAATAAAAATAATTCTCAATATGATTGATTATTTGAGTCCAATTGCTTTTGACTCAGCAGTACTGAATATTTTATGACCTAAATTACTAAATAGCTACTCCTACTATTTCACTACTTGTGTTTAACTCCCAATGGCCATGCAGCCCACTTTGATGAGCATCACCTGACTATTTTTATTAAATAGTTTGACTCAAAACAGGAAATCTAGTACAATATCATACATGATTATTGAACTAAGTGATGGTGATATTACTTTAATATCTCCGTGTGTATTTTAAAAGGTTGATTTGTCACAAATAGTTGGACAGTAAATATGTGGTGAGAGGGGTATGAACATTGTGGTCCTGTGGTATGTGCCTTAGCCATTACGTCACCAGGAAGTCCTGAAATATTGCCTGTCTTTTGTACTTTTTTTCTTCTTGCATCATTTTGGGAAAGTAACATTTGCCAGACAGGTTGTATATTTGGTTCACACTTTTAGAGAACCCAATGTAGCTTCGTCATCATGCTGTTTTTGTGCAATCCAAAACCAATAAACCATTGGTTATTGTTGTGAATGTTTTTTCTACATATCACTCTGCTGTGATTATTCACCACTTTCTCTCCTGGTGCCCTTTCTCAGGTTTGATTAAGCCTTGTTGTTGCCGGCGAGGATGATTGACGTTCGGGCATGGGCAGAGTATGTGGTGGAATGGGCTGCCAAAGACCCCTACGGTTTCCTCACCACTGTCATACTGGCTCTCACGCCTCTCTTCATTGCCAGTGCACTGCTGTCCTGGAAACTGGCCAAGATGATTGAGGCACGTGACCGGGAACAGAAGAAAAAGCAGAAACGTCAGGACAACATAGCCAAAGCCAAGAGGACCAAGAAAGACTAAGCCTGTGGGTAGAATGAGGGCATTAAAAAAGGAGCAACCACCACGCTCACAGTCCTTTTTATTCCAATAATGACACAGTGCCCTTCGTTGTCCCAGCCCTGCTGTCAGCACTGGGCCACTACGCCTCATATCCAGGGTAGGAGTCTGGCCCCGCAGGCCTAACAGTGCTGAGACGGACAGTACTGCCCGAAGGAGGCTCGTCCCAGTGGGACTTTGGTCAGCAAAAGCACAGTGGTCATCTGAATGATGTTATTGTACAGAAATCCACTGATAATATTGTGCAGCTGTTGCTCCACCTTGCATTCCATTGTTAGCGTCCATGTTCTGCTGAATTGACGATGTAATGAGCATACTGGAACCTTTCCCAAAAATATCCCAAATACAACTTTTTAATCAATAAAGTTTTCATGGTTGATAAGAAAATCTAATTTCCTCTTTGTGGATTTAATATTGTACTAGGGGAGAAAACTATATCACAAGTGCTTTGAATTCTGTGGTATTATAATTATTCATCCCCTCATGTTTATTTATATTGAAATTGCCTTTTTATGAACCTGTGTCAGAAAAGACACAAACAGAAAATAAATCAATTACAAATGTGGAGCAGCCAGCTGTCCTTATAAGCAGCATAAGTTACAATAACTTACCAGTGAGAAGTTAATTTAGGTTAAATACCCCTGGTTATTCACTTTGTAACAGCGATATTTTTATTCATTATTGATTTATTAAAAACATCACATTCACTGTGACTGTGTAAATTAAAACATGAAGTCTAGTGAGATGGATACTTTTATAGGTACTGTGAAGAATCAGTGTAACACAGACAGATGGACCTGCACACATTTCTTCATATTTCTCTTGAAATTGTATTTCTCCCTGGGTTCAGTCAGGATTTAGACAATCATATTGAGTTGGAAGACCATGTTTTCATCTCCAGGATCCTAGTTTATGCTGATTTTATTTATTTTCTTAGCCCTGCCCTTTCTTCAGCAACTTCTTACTGGGGATCAATATGCTGCAACAACGCCACCTCCATGACAAACGGAAACATTAACACAGTATTTAATGGAAGCACTGTTTCATGGCCTCAGCTGATTTTTAGAATAGTGATCTTATCAACGTTGTTCCCACAGGATTAAACATGTGCTTTTCCACGCGCTCCCTCAACAAGTAATGCTTTTCACCTTTACAATGTCAAATGTTGCTCACAGGGATATTTAAGGCAACTGCACAATTTGTCTGGTCATAGCCGAATATTTGAGATATGTTCCTCTTTCATTTTACTGGTAAGGAATAAATAGCAATTTAATGAAAATAGTCACAATTTATTGGAAAATGTACAACATCCCTTAAACACGATACAGCAGTTGGTGAACTCCATGACTACGGGAAGTACAACCATTTCAGTTGTGGTCACTTACAGTCAGATTCAAGATGTCTTGTACAATACAATACAATATAACGGGACTAGAAAAATGGAAACACTTTTATGTAGTACAGCCCAATAAAACAGCCTTGAAATAAATACTTCCTGCGTGAAACAGAAGAGTTGATAAAACGGTTCATTTCAGAAGTTCTAGTTTCTCAATCAAAAGTGAATTCCAGTTTCACACAGGGAGTTATTTATTATTGCAGGGTTATTTTCTATTGGATTGTATGAAATATCACAGCGGCCTCGGTGTACATGGATGTCTCAGTCTATTTCTTGGGCATCCAGGAGCCGGGCTGGAACGCGTTTGCAGTGCTGGTGGGGTCTTCGCTGACCTCCTGCTTGCCGAAGCTGGTGATGGATGCGTGGCCCTTTGCCACGGTCTTTGCAGAAGTCGCCACCAGACCTTCCTCATACTCCTGAGCTTGTAGGGTCAGATCCTTCTCCTCCACCTCCCTGGCCTTCAGTTTGATGTTCTCCCTGTAAGTCTCATTCTTCAGCAGCTCCTATAAAAAATAAATAAAAACACAGGTGGATGTACTGCACATGCATATAGGTAACCAAATTCAGTTTAATATATCACAGAATGTCATTTAATAATTTGTTTCATGGCCACGCCTGTCAAAGAATGATGGAAAACCAGTAGGGATGATGTGGCCTAGAATTATTTAATAAGTATGAGAAGTTATTGACATTAATGTCATATTTGTCGGCACTTCCCAGCTATACACAAGAATTCCTCGTGATAGAATCAGTTTACGTGACCTGGACCCAGATAAGCGGCAGACGATTGATTGACCGATTAAAATGCATTGATTTAAGTTTTTGCTGAAATCAACACGTGCATTATGAAATCGATGAGCCTCCCACCCACTGTCCTGTTTGCTCCAGGTTTGATGTCGCAGACTGAAACTCCTCCTCCTGCTCCTGCAGTCCACTGTCATAGCTAATCCACCTGTAGTTCATACAAGTATAAAGCCTCCCAACAAACCATATGCAAAAAAACTATTGTTACTGTCAACGACAGGCAAGAAAAGATATTCAAGACCCTTGTAAACAAATTCAAGGCTAACCTAAACCCTTGTGTTTTGAGGGATCTGAATATCTTGCAGATAACCAGATATGACATGTTGTAGTCTGATTTGAGAGAACGCAGTGTGACTACAAGATCACTTATTGGAACCTCCAAAACTGTCCTTTCCCTCCTCAATCAACGACCTAAGAGTCAAGAAGTTGCACCGGGGCAGCTTCTAGGGACAAACATGTCCAGTGAGTAAGAGGTATTCACTAGAAAAAGCACCGGCGTGTTCACTTAAACTATGCTGGTTGACAATGTCGTGCTTGGATCGGATCGGTAAACCAAGGCTCAAGGAAACCATTAGAAGTCGAACATGCTGTAGTTCACCAGTGGAATAGTTAGCCACTTGAGCCACATCTAGTGTCCAGTGATGTGAGCCTCTCCCCAGCATGAGAAGCCAAAAAGGAAGGGAGGACTGGGCATAATGCTGTTGTGTTCTGGCAGAACGGAAGGACTGGAAAAGAGAGGGGGAGAGCCGTGGCCAAAAAAGCCCCGCTTTGGGGAGGGAGACAAACATACTGAGCTGCTTTTCCAGCCTGTTAATGACAGGATTTAATCCAATCAATTTATGTCGGCTTGGACCGGGAAGAGAGGGAGCGTGACAAGGGGTAGGGTAATGTGCTGGGAGTGAAGCCTTGGCCACATCAACACTGTCCAGCTGTCGGTGGCAGCTATTGGGCAGACGCAAGGCAGAAAATTGGAAGAGAATGTTCTGGCAATGGAGGCAGGGGATGGCATTGGCCACTGGCATGGAGCGAGGACAGACAGATAGAAGGAGTGCCTGGGTATTGGCCTTCCAAGGGATTTCCTATAGACCCACATTTCGCCGGCCAAATAATTTCCAGCATTCTCGCATTTAAAGAGCAATAAACCCAGTGAGAGGTACACAAGGGGAAGGGGAAAAAAGAGAAAAAACTGCACTCCTTCACCATTCTCATCTTGGAGACAGCCAGAAATAAAACACAAAAACAAGCAGAGATGCCGGCTTTTTGCTGGGAAAAAAAGAAAGAAAGTAAACTAGGACATGGTGTCAGTGAGCTCCTTGTTCAGAGGCTGTCTTTGCTCTCCGCCTCGCCATCAATGCGCTTCAGCTGCTGTTTATTTTAACACCTGTCCCCCAAAGTTCCTGGATTCAGTTCGAAACGGTAAGATAAACCAAATCAAAGCCTTTCCTTGCTTCTTTCCCTTCCCTTGTAACCAGCTCCCCAGAGTCCAACCATCAGCACAGCGGGGCGGCTGAGGGGAGACGTACCTTGGCGGAGGGGGGCTCCTTCCGTCTGCCTCGGATCCAAGCTGGAGAGGAGGAGGAGGAGAAGAGTGAGAACACCCACACAAACGTACGCTGCACAAACAAAACCTGCAGTCATATTTGAAGGCTGCAGCATCACTGGAGTTTCAGGGCACTACAGTAGCGCGGTGCCAAACCAAGCTAGTTCGGGGGGAAATGCATCCATGGTTTCCCCTTTGTTTTGTTTTCATTTCACTTAGCGAACCACAGGGAAACATGCCGAATGGTAAAAGTTATACACACGGTGAACTCAACACGCTTTAGTGGAGGCAGAGCGGGGGCCACTGAGCGCCGCGTCTCAGCAGACTGTGCGAATCGGCTCTGATCTTTGGATTTGAAAGTACACACTCTGTCATTCTCCATCAGTAGCTCTGTCCTTCTTTCTCCTCTTGAGTAGAACTGTGTCTGTCTGTCTGTCTGTCTTCCTTTTTCTCTTCTTCTTTTTAAGGAGCTCTATTTCGGCTGAGCTGGCTACACAGAAGAGCAGGTTAAAGGGAGCCAGAGAGAGAGAGAGAGAGTGAGAGAGATAGATATTTTCTAACTCTTCCTCCAGCTAGCGCAGGGATTCTGGGTCTCTTTTATCCCTTTCTTATTTGCATCCTGATGAAAATGCATGAGGGATGGGGCAAAGCAGGATGAGGGGTTTAAGGTGGATAAAGCCAGTCTGAGACAGAGGGAACAGTTTGTCTCCAGTTGTAAGAAATTTGAAACACTATTTTATGATACGGTTGTATAACACAGCAGAAGGCGTCTTTGATAAACTCATGAATACGTTTTCCCCCAACCCCCATCTCGGAGTATGAAACGCATCAACAACAAAAAAAAATTAGCTTAGGCCCCAAAAGATGCAGTCATGAATTTGTTATTCCATGTATTTGTGCAGCTCTTGTTAACATGTATCCGTGTTAGTGACGGGTAAAGCATGTGACAGTGTCGCTGTGGTTCAGACCTACCGTCCCACTCCATCGGTATGTTGCCCTCTGCATACTCATATTCTGTAGGATTGGCTGGCTCGACCATCCGCCTGGCTCGGAGCAATCTGCCTGGAAAACCACACACACACACACACACACACACACACACACACACACACACACACAAAGAAAAATTAAAAGAAAGTGGAGAAAAAGACAGCGAGATGCTCAACAGCGATGCATACGAAACGCAAAAGGGATACAAACAAACACAAAGAGGCGCGGGCACAATGCTCTCGGTCTCCTGCTCGCACAGACGCGCAAATACACAGAGGGATGACAGCACTGTGACAGGACATGGATGATTACCTCGCGGCCCTCGGGCCCTTCTTCTCAGATCTCGCTGAGTGGCTCCAAATCTGGGCTAAGCCTTTATGCAAATCAGCCTCCCTTTAACCCAACCAACCACCGCCCCCCTCACTCACGGGCTCTTCCAATCGCGGCGCTCGGGCTAACAATGCCCTCCAAAATCAACATCAAGCCGAGCCGGAGACAAAAGAGGTCAGATATCACAGAGAACAGGAGAGGCACGAGCCACATGGAATATTAAGTGCTCCTCTCCCTATCTGTATACAGCACGACGCTCGCTAGCAGCAAGGCCACCGCCAATTATTTTGGTCGAATCTGCTGATTAGACAAGTTTGGCTGGCGCACAATGACATGGAGACGGAGGTAGATGGGATGGGGAGGGGGGACAATGGAGAGAGATAGACAGAATAAGGGGGAGCGAGAGAATTAAAAAGAGCCAGTTGCGTTGTGTTTTTGTGCGGCGCTTTAGACAGTGTTCTCTCATAACAAGTGTTTCCATAGTTTCTCCTCGCAGGTAGCCGGATGTCCGCGCATCGCTCCCATCCCTCGAAGAAATGATGAGGCAAGGAAGGAGGAGATAGAAGGAGGGAGGGAGGGAGAGAGAGCGAGAGAGTGATGATGCATGGCAAACATGGCTGGGAGAAGAGAAATGGATGGGCAAGGAAAACAACACGCTCCAAAACACAGACAATCTGTCAGGATTCCATCACCGTTTCTCCGCAGCCGACTGGACACGGACAAATGGAGGCAACCACCTCCATGCACACGGCAGACTGATGGCCTTAATGTTTACTTCAGCCATAACGGATAGCTACGGCGCAGGGATGGATGAATGATGGCACTCAAAAGTGGCCAAGTGTGGGTGCGGGAGGCCGCGCTTGCTCGCGAAAGTTGATCTGTTTTCTTCCCCCCGTGAAGTCAAAAAGAAAATGTTCCCTGCATGTGCTGCGCTGTAATTACGCCCTATGAGCACGATTCCTTTCCATACTTTATCCAGCCTATATAGTAATCAGGTCAGCTAATTAGGCTATTGCTTTGGTTTCTGCGTTGGCTCCCACTAGATTGTTACTATAGGGCTTCAAAGGCTCAAAGCTCTGCAGCTTTATAGTTTTCTGATATCCAGGTCTAACACTGCATCCTCTCACCTCATCTGCAAAGCTGGCCCGGCGACGTGTAAAAACACATCCTGTGATCCACACATTTGTTTATATGTATGCCTTAAAAGGTCTTCTGAGAAACGGTTTTCTTCGACCCCCCCCCCCCCCCCGTGATAGCGGAACAAAAATAACTGCCAGCAAACAAAAGGCGGCGTTCTCCAGGCAATACTCACAACTTCATTGAACAGGTATGCTAATTATTAAAACAGATCCTATCCGTATTTACATTGGCGTGGGTGGCAACAGACAGAAATGGTACCATTATGATACAGTCCCCACAAGCAATGTGCTTAACTACAGCTAATGCCTAACTAATAAGCATAAATAGAGGCACACACTTTTTCCTCCATCTCTACCCCCCCCCTCCCTCTGCCACACTCCAACATGGCTCTCCTCTTGTCTTGTTGCTTTTGCAGCATGACTAAACCCTTTCCACCACGGCTTTTATGCTCGGATTTGAATAACAAATACAGTATGTACATATATTTATGAAACATGGCTGATCCTTCCACCACGTACACATTGGGAGGAGCCTTGTCGGACTGATTTTGGGGGGGGGGAGGGGGAGGGGGGGGGGGGGGGGGGATCTCGCTCGCTTGGTAATCCCTGAGCTGCCCCACTGCAGAACAACACATGGGCCAAGGTTACGAACTGTACCGCTCTACAAACACACTACAGAAGTTCAAAAGGAACAAACCATTGTCTCATATGAGCTAGATGGAATAATTAGTAAACAAATGGGAAAGATGAAAGCAACAACCTTAAGTAAAGTTTTGTTAAAATTAAAAGTTATGTTTATAACAATATTTAACCAGCAAGTTTTGTATTTCTACTCTAATTATCAATACAACGAGTAAGTGAATTATATAATGTTAGCTTCGTATAGTCTGTACTTTCAGATCTGTCAGCAAATTGGGTGTAAGCTATCTTTCTGCTTCACAGTTCAGGCCTCAGAGAGAGAGAGAGAGAGAGAGAGATATGAAAGGTGTTAGCGCTCTCGATCTCAGCGGGCCCCCTTGTGACAGGTCTGCCTTCTCATCACTCACTATGGGAAACCTACTTACCACACACACACACACACACACACACACACACACACACACACACACACACACACACACACACACACACACACACACACACACACACACACACACACACACACACACACACACACACACACACACACACACACACACACACACACACACACACACACACACACACACACACACACACACACACACACACACACACACACACACACACACACACACACACACACACACACACACACACACACACACACACACACACACACACACTGCCTCTTACCGTGAAGGGCAAACGCAGCACTGCGTTGGAGAGGGGGAGGGGCCAGCGGCAGGAGGAATGAAATCCCTCCGCATAAATATTCATGAGCCATCTCACCTGTCTGAGCGCGACTCATCTGTGAGCCCGGCTGCGGAACCAGGGGGAGGAGGGGATGGGAGGAGGCAGTATGGGTGAGGGGTTGCCTTGGCAGCCGGGTTCAGGAGCCAATCAAACAGCAGGTACGCCTATCCTTCCCGTTCGTTAGAATAAGACGTGATGCGCGCTGAAGGTTGCTCTCTGAACCCTGAACACACCCCGCTAAACTCCATCACCTGCTTCAACACACACACACACACACACACACACAACCCCCCGACTTCACACATCGGCTCCCAGGTGAGTGCTGCTGGGGGCGACCTGAGAGGTTTTTCACCTCCACAATGTCATTCTCTCTTTCTTTCTTTCTTTCTTTCTTTCTTTCTTTCTCTCTCTCTCTCTCTCTCTCTCTCTCTCTCATATATCCAACGGGTGGACCTACGTCTCATGCTCCTCGCCATCAACGCCAACGTCTATCCTGCAAAGAAACACACACAAAAACCGCACGTCTGCTCGTCTCTGAACAGATTGCAAGGCAGACGAAAGCTCCCGCTCCGGCTCGTCCTCTCAATAGAGAACAGAGCAGCTTTCTTAGTCTTCACGACTGTGCGTTGGACGAGCAGCGAGTTTTAGGCCCGACACCGTGCCCATCAGCCTGCTTGGAGCCGAGTTTATTCCTCTCCAGCTGAGCGATCTGCTAGAGAGGGACGGGGGACCAATACCTGCATGGTAATGGACGGCTTTATGAAGATGGACTGATCCGATAAGCATCAGTGATACAAGGGCAACCAGGTACCAATACCGACACCCTCTCCGTCTCTCTCTTCCCCCTGGAAAAAAAAATGGAGGGCATGTGTGAGGCCTGTAACCATGGTTACCTATTAGCCCTGAACCTAGTGAGGATGAGGTTTTGAGGGAAAAGGCCAGGCGTTGTTTTGCACTGGTTCTGGTGAAAGGAGGAGCTATAGGCGTAAAGTAAGCCTCCTGCTGCTGCTGCTGCTGCTGCTGTTTGGCTTTTTATTCAGCCCTCATTCTGTTTGTCCCTGTTGCTGTCGAACCCGCTGAGGTTTGAGCGACTCACGGCAGAATAGAGGAGAATAATTCATATAAAAAGCAATAACATGCTGAAAAGAATATTCTTGATTTCCCCCGTGTGTCACTTTTAACAAAACGCAGGCGCACTTGAGGGTGGAAGGGACACTTTAGCCCCTTCCACTTAAGACCACCCATCCTCTTGAAGTCTCAACCCGAACCCGGCGGGTTATAGAAAAGGACCATGGTGAGCGTCCTTTGTGAGGCTGTGGAGGGCTGTGCCCCCCCATCACTGGCTCCTCTAAGGGCCCATACGTGTGATGTCCATACACCAAGCTGTCCACCCCTTTCTATTCACCTCAATCACTCTCATCCAACCCCCTTCCTTTTCCTTCCATTGCACCTTCAATCCCCCCCCCACACTCTTCCTCTATTAACCTACCTCCACCTTCCCTCTATCTGTCTGCCTGTACCACCCACTCATTTCACCCTCTTTCTGCCAGAAACCCTCCCATCACTTTCACTCTCTCCATTCTTCCCCCACTCTATAATTTCATCCCGTATGTCAGCATCCCCCTTGTTCTTTGTCACTCATTTTCTATACCCCACCCTCCGTGAATCTCCCTCGGCCTTATCTCTCCTCCCTTACTCCTAGCCTTATTTCTCTCTGCCTGTCTGCTTTATTAAAATATTCTGAATTGAATAAGCAGCGGCAGGCTCCAGGAGATGTCTGCTTTGGGTCGGTCTGTCCGTCAGTCTTTCTGGCTGAGTTTCTGACGGACATGGTGCCCCAAGGTGTCAAAGCATCTCGCCGGCCATCTGACCAGAGAGATAAAGAGAGAGAGAGAGAGAGAGAGCGAGAGACAAATGCACCGGACAGTGAATCACATCCACGCCAAATGATAAAAGAAAGAAAGAGAACAGAATCTGATTGATTCGTTGTCTCCCTTCTGTTGGCGTCATCAACCGCATCGGATTGATCGCATTCAAATAAACTTGAGTCAGGTGACATATAGATGGAGGTCTACTGTAGATATGCAGCGTTTCAATAGACCCGCAAGACGCTTGAACTACTGATGTTGGAGCTGGGCCCATTTGTGATCCTCTACCATAAGACATAAATGTGCCCGTTTCTCATTTTTAGCATCCATCTTTTCAAATGCCTTTTTAATGGAGTAGTTAAGCCACTCCGTAATGCTCCACCACATACACATACAAACACACACTTGGCAAACAGTATAAAGCAAGAGGAGCTAAAACCACTTGGTTTCCCTATAATGATTAAACAACCTTCATTTAAACCCCATGCATTGCAAAGCTGCTGATCAATTAACGTGATTTACTGTGGCGGCTCTGGACATCGCCGTTCCATCGCGAACACCGACTGGGTGTCCTACGGTGGGATAGACCTTCCTTCATCACACCCTGGGGATGACTTGTGGCAGGATGAACAGCCATTTGGACCCTCGTCTCTCTCCGCTGTGACTCTTTCCATGGAAATATGCGGCTTGAATCAACGCTCTGATGACACACAGCCATCTGTTGTTGTGTTAAGTGTGTTTGGGCATGAAGTGGAGAGAAAACACACAATCGCTGAATTTTTTTTTTCTTCCTGCTTCTTCTTTTTAAAAAACAAAAATACAAAGTAGATACAAATGGCGTGCGCACACACACACACACAGTGTGTAGTTGTTATGCCACACAAGCACATGTACACAATCTCAGATGCACACACAAATACAACAACACACACACACACCCTTCCTCCCTCAATCCCCAGAGTCACCCATCCTGAAATAGCAGAAGTGAGGCCTTTTCAGTTTTTCACTTCATAGAACAGAGCTGGGGAATCAAATAAATAATAGACAAAGAGAAAGGGATAGTGATAGGACGACAAGTCAATGCATCTTTTCTCTGCAACAGCGTGGCGCACCTCTGAAGAACCTCTGAATCCCTTCCATTCTCCACACAGAGGAGAGGACCAATAGATTAAAACTGCATGGCACACACTGCTAAAATGAATAGCACTAAAAATACATCCTTTTCACCGGGACATGAAAGGAAACTGCCTTTCCCCTGTCCAGTATTGAGCAGCCATTGATTCCAAGACAAAGGCTACACCTCCTCAAAGAGGTAAGAAAAATAGCAATCATACAGGCAATTATTTTCAAATGTGCCTGCAGCGGCCGATAATGTCAGTGCGCCTCTCTTCCTAAATAAAGGGAGGGAAGGCAGGCGTCAAAGCTCCGGGCCCACTGCTGAAGACGAATGAGCCCATCCACAGAATGCTCTGCTTTCATCTGGGCAGCATGACATGGCGCCCCATGCAGTGTGAGGCAGAGCCGGGCCTGGGGGACAGACGTGCACAGATAGAGAGAAGAATATAGATTCTCTATTCAGCTCTATGGAGCCGACACACCAAGGCAAAAGACCTTCTAAAGACCAGTGGCCAGATTGCCAGTGGCTTTCTCTTGTTGCCCTGCCATAGACAACAATCACTGGAGCGCCACAGCCTACAGCATGGTTCTCTCTGTGGGGCAGAAGCGCACAGTGGGCCTCTTTAGCTGGACCTTTTCTCAAAGACAGAGACAGACATTCTGCCTCTCTCGGCATGTACTTCAGACTTGGGCCTTTTCATTTTGATGTGCAGCAGCATCTGAGGAGAGGGGGGATAGAAAGCACTCTGCTGGGCCTAGCCCTCCACACTGCTGAACTATTCTAATGTTGTGAATAGAAATCTTCACTGGATTGGCTTCAAAGGGGGAAAAAAAGAAAAAAAGAGAGAGAATCGAGAGGCAGTAGTGACGGACAGGGGCAAGGGAAGGAAGGACTAACTGGGGGGGAAACAAAGAGGTCAACCTCGGGAGAACGGAGTTGCGGCTGGCTTTTATTTTTCTTAATGTCCTCTTATACATAGTCCGCCACACACGGAATTGCTTACGCCCCAGTTTTCTAAAGTAAACAGACTGAGAGAGCTAGAAAATGGGAGCAGCAAGGCATAGATAAAGGTGGAGAGGGATTGACTGAACACTAGGGATGGACAAATGAATGGAAGTAGGCAGAGTTGAGAGAGAGACTCCTCACCTACTTCAACCACTACTCATGGGCTGCAGAGGAAAGCCCTGCGGTCCATGCCTTAAGGCCCTGAGCCCACGCATGGCCTATCAGTTTAAGATCAAAAAGAGCCTGCTTTAGCAAGACATATGGACTGAATAATGCATCTGCTTTATTTCCACAAGACTGGACGGGGTGAGTGGCAGAAGAAAGAAAGGACAATGTATGTGCCATATACTGTATTTCTGTTTGTTTATTATAAACGTATATACTGTATATATATATATATATATATATATATATATATATATATATATACACACACGAGTGTCCATGCATATGTGCCTGTCTGGCGTTTACCATTTTTCTTCTTCTTCTTCTTCTTCTACAGGCCAACTAGCATCTCAACAGTGTCAATCATCGTTATTGGGCGGTGAATACGGTAGCCTGTAGCGTGCTAGAAAATGGTCTTCTGTGATGTCTCATTTGAATAGTCTGACAGCCAGGGGTGGAGGAGCAGCCTTGTAATGAATTATAAATATGAGGTGGGCGCAAGTTTCCCCCGCCAAACTGCTGAGAAAAGGTGAAGCACCAAGTCGAGTTTGATAAAACCAGGCCAGAGGTCGGTCCCTCTCCAGCAAAACAGGGAGGGGGGGCGGAAATACAGCTTGGTTTCCCCACCCTCTTAGAAAAGTGCCACTGAATGTTTGCACTGTATAGGCTCTGATATCTATTCAGACAACAACAACAAAAAAGCTTGAGGGAAGTTGTATAACGTTGCACCAAGAGAGGGAGACAAACACCGGCATATGGAGGTGGGATACGATTATTCCCAGATTACTGTGGCGTAGTGTTATTCCCATAATGGACAAATTCTGAGTCTGGAATAGTGTCATACTCAAACATAGCGAGCAGGCATAATCACTGTGGTAAATATCATGAGACATAACCCTTTGTTACTAATAAGCCAAAGGGCAACCGTGGCCGGTCCATTTAGTGTCTTGTCTAGTGCGAGAAAAAGGTTTTGCTCTTCTGACCCGTGACCCCGACATGATTCCTATTGTCTGGGTAGGGCCCCTGCTGTTAATCTAAGGTGGTAAACAGAGGGGGAATGGGATTAGCCTGGATTCTGCTAATGAGTTAAACTAGGAAGAACAGTGTTTAGTGCATCACTTTTTCTTGTAAACACCGTGATCTGTGATTCTACAATTGAGATTTGCTGAGGTCGAGCCATTGGCCTTCTCTCAGTCAGAGCCAGCCACCACCACCACGGATTAGCCCGATGACACAGTTCTACTGCTTGGCTTGAGCACGATGTTCTGTAGCGCTGCCATGTCTCACTGGGGATACATGACCTCCTTCTAAATCCTCATCACAGACAAAGTAATCATTTCGCCTGCAACAGCGGAAAGACTCTTTTCCTCTTTGAAGGGCCAGTGACAGTGGCAGACGCCAGCATTGTACCCCTCCTCCCTAAAATGAATGAAATCTTAACTGCAGTGAGCTGCATTAAATGCAGACTTATGACAACATCTTATTGAAACCCTTTAAGAGGGAACCTTCTAATTGAGGCGGTGGCTCCACCTAGTGGCGAGCTGTTTGTACAACGAGGGTGAAATTGCAAAAGGTAAACACATTTTAGGAAGGGAGCGGCGGCACATGCTAAATACATAATACATCACTGGAAAATCAATATGTTATAATCAGAGTACAATATCCGGAGCAAGATATATAAAACACACTGGTTGAATAGGCTAAGTGTTTGGTGATAACAACCAGGGACAACAAAGGCAGAATTAAGTGTTTTCGCTGCTATCTTCATTTCTCTGCAGGGGTCAATGTTGTAACTTTAAACGAATCCACGGCTGGCTAGTGTTAGCTCGACTAGGCTTAATTTACCTGTCCATGTCTTCTGTTCTGGGATGGTGTAATATTTATTCCCCGACGTATCTGTCCCGACGTGCTCGCGCACTATTCCAAACGTGCGCCGCAGAACTCCCGCAATCCTGCTCATCTTCACCCGGATAACCCGAGAGGTCGTTCGGGGTGTATTTCGTGTCCCCTGCTAGCCGTCTGCCCTCTCGCCGGGGTTGTTTACGCAAAGCTTCATGGGGTCGAAAGGAGAAGGAATAAGCCGGTTTGTGATTGGACGGTTGTACGCGACCAGCCAATCGTCGCCGTTGTCATAGGATACCTGTGACGTCACAACGTGGCGGCCCCACGAATGGAGCTTGCTGTGAAGCTCGTTGAATACATGTGAAATAAGCGATACATTTGAACGCAGAGCACCCACATTTGATTGAAATAGTGTCATTTAGCAATTATACGGAGCTTCGGATACAACCGTGGCGCGTTGGGCCTAAAAGCCTCCTTCGGTGTCGTTAACATGCTCGCCTCTGAGCTGTGGCGACGTTAGCTAGCGAGGGGGGGGGGCAAGCTCGACCACTGGTCCTGCTTTTAACGTCAACATCGGCTTCTCGTTAGGGCGAAGCGATGCTGGGGTTTCTGACGGCGAGGCAGGCCGGTCTGGACGACCCTCTGCGACTGAGACGTGCAGAGTCGACGAGAAGGTGAGAGAGAAGACAAGTATCTCAGCCAGAATAAAGACTTCATATTCATACTTCACATAACTGCTCATGGAGCTCACGAACTCTTGACTTTGAGGCTGTATGAAGTTGTTTCAATGCCTAAATAAAGAGAAGAGTTGACCAATATTTGAGAAACTTTTACTGGCTAATGTTTATAAAAGTCCCTCAATAAATGATCCTTGTGATTAATATCAGAATGTGTCAACAGTATATTTTCTAGGGATTGGCTTACCAATTAGAATAATAATGGTTTCATTATTGTGTCTTTTTGCTGTCTCTTTTCTACTATTATTATAAATAATGCACTCTGGCTTTAATGTCTGATATGAATGAATGCATTGTCCAGTAATGCTCCTCACTTCTTCTTTCTTTATCTTCAAAGGGTCCTGAGTCTGACGTTGAATCCTGACAGAGAGGTGGACAGAATCCATGGAAATGCCATCAACACCATAGACATTGAAGTAATAGAAGGCAGATAGTAAGTCCACTTGGTCCTCATTAGGTTTGTAACAGTTAACCGGTATCGCGGTATACTGTGACGTCGATATTAACGGTTATCGTACACAGGTGGGGTCTGGCCGGGCTGTCGGGCTCCGACAGTATATGTCAAAAATGGTATTAATTCACAAGACATTATTTTAAAAGCTCACATCTGATGTTATTTTTCATTTAGTCTTTTTCGTTTGACAGGTTATAGTGCTGCTACCATGTAAACTAACATGCTATATATAACATATTACACACAAATGCTATTAAAAGAAAATCAGATTTATAATTATGTTTAATATTATAATTATTTTCTCAATCTTGTAAGGGTCATTGTGACTGCTAATTATAATTTTGTATAATAACAACAGCAATAATATTAACAACAATATTATTAATAATAGTAATATTAACAATACTATATAATAAGCTGTAAAACTGATATTTTCTGATATAGATAACGAATTGTAAAAATCTCATACTTTTACAACCCTCGTTGGAATTTACTATCGCTGATTAATGAATTGCATCGTAATCTTCCCCTGAAACTGTTTGTGAAAAGCAACATTTGTGAAAAGCCAGTTGTAGGTTTATCTTGGGCAGACGTTTGTGATAAGAGGCTAGTGTAATGGGGGTGAAAGACGTTTAGTTTTTGGCGACACACAGCATGGGGAAGTCAGAATTGAAAAAAGAGGGTAATCCCCATACCGAAACCTTTCACGGAGAACTACCGGCACGCATACTTTGGTAGAAAGGAATATGGCAGTTGTGTGGAGGAAGCAATGCCAACTGTGAAGTCAACCTTGTCGTTGTCCAGCATGTTGTCTGGTGGAGCAGATGGAGTGATCGTCATCTATGACCTGGAGAACTACAGTGGGAAAACACAGTACACCTGCAAGGCAGTTTGCACAGTCGGCAGGTGAGCGTGACGCCGATTACTGATTCTGTCCACTGGAGGGTGGCACTGCATTGAGCTCTCACAGTACCATGTTGTTTGAGCTGGTTCACAGCCATGTCCTTAAATCAATACACTTTTAAGTGACGTGGCATGAATCTGAAAGTGTCTTATTTTAGTTCTTACTCATGTCAGTGTTTTTTTTTAATGGTATTGTGAGCGGAAGAATTCTACAAAATCGTATTTTGTACACTCTGATTGTGAAGCCGATCTAATGTGTGCCAATGTGACCTCAGGCTAAACTGTGATGTCAGAATGTATTTACCGTTGCTCCGTGAAACATCTGTCATGAGAGCATGGCTGTGCAAGGCGACAGGAGAATGTAGCATCATTGTTTGCCATGTGAATCTAGCTTAATTGTCTGCACGGGTCAGATTAATTTACACTACTTTACTGTGCTTAAACTACTCTATTTTTGTGTTTTGAGCATACTTGGTGGGTTAGTGTCACCTGTCTGTGAAGTTTTGTATTAATCCCGTCGCATTTTTATTTATTAATATGTTTATTTTTAGGTCGAATCGGTATGTCCACAAGTTCAGCGTAGAGACGGTCCAGTGGTATCCTCATGACACGGGCATGTTTGTGTCCAGCTCCTTTGACAAGACCATGAAAGTCTGGGACACTGAGACACTGAAGGTAAGGAATGTCACCCATTGTCACTCCACGTGAAACGTTATATCCACTGAGTTACCGGTTTTAAGGAGCACCTGTATTTTTAGTTCCCCCTTGTGTAAACTTGAAAGGAAAGAATTGGAAACACTTTAAAAATAAGCTGTATAAACTGATAATAGAGCTGAATCAACATATACACTTGTATGGATGTCCCCAATGACCTGGTAACTCATTTGAGATTAGTTTATTTAGTAACTAAGCTGTCATTTGTTTTCTTTCCTTTTTTTGTTGTTATCCTTTCACGATCTCTTCCCTGCACTTTTCTTATTTTCCACTTGCCTTCTGCCTTTCTGTGCCACGTAGTCCCATATGGCAGGCCCTGAGCTGTGCTCGAGTTACACTGGCACCACGGTTACCTCAAAAGGTCAGGGAAGGGACAGGAAAGAACCACGGCTATTTATGTAACACAAATGTGTCCCACACCAACACACACACACACGCGCGTGCGCACACACACACGGGTATTAAATGAGTTATTCTGGTTTTGTATTTACACATTAGTGTATGCGTATCATTGGTGTGCACATAGTTAATGTGTTTGCATGGTATTTTTGTGCAAAGTAAGTGTGTGTGTGTGTGTGTGTGTGTGTGTGTGTGCGCATGTGTGTGTGTGTGTGTGTGTGTGTGTGCGTGCCCGCCCGCCCCCATTAGCCAGTGCTGGCACACACTGACAAATGGGACACAGAAAGGCTTTTTATATTTGCTGAAGAATTTGCATTGTAACCGCCGCTGCTGCTCGGATGAGCTGCCTTCTGAGCTGTGGTGCCCCCTCCCTCTCTTTTATTTTTACCTAATCCATCCTCTGAACTATCTGTGCTGTACTGTGGTGCATTTATACTACAGTTACACTTTGAGGCCCGGGGCTTTATTTAAGGTCATGGCTGTATATTTTACCGTGGAATTGAGATGCTCTTTCAGTGTACAGAGCACTAAACACACAGAAAGCTGACCTTCTCTTTCTCTCACTTTCTCATTCTTCAGCCTGCTGAAGTTTTTGAGTTTGAGGACAACGTCTACAGCCACCACCTGTCCCCCATCGCCAGGAAGCACAGTCTCATCGCAGGTGTGTGACAAATGCAGCCACCGTTTTCGCTGATCTCAAGGCCGAACAACTCGTGGAATTCACGTCGTACCTGTGCTCCACGCTGCCCCACCGCACACACCGCCCCGACAGCTTCTCCCGGTTTCCGCCCCCAGGTTATGAAGTGACGTGGGCCAGCTCCTGGCGCGTCATCAGTGTGTCAGGAGCTGGTTGAACATCATGGATTCCCATGTCAAGGAAGATTTCAGTGGCAAAATATTGTAAGAATCTAGTTGCCGCCTCACCACGTTGCCAAGCAGGACCAACGGGTTTCTCGTGCCTGCTGAGTGTGTGTGTGTGTGCTCATTAATGAGCACACACACACACACTCAGTTTATTTGTAATGCTTAATGTGTCCTTCCCTCTCAGGGGTGTTTCAAATGCTTGCCAAACAAGTTGCAGACATCTCTGAAGTCTTCTATTTAATCTAAGAGACAGTTGAACGGGAATACGTTTTTTTTTTTTTAAACTTTACCTACTAGCTTGCCCTCGTCCCACGTGTAGATGGGTGTGTTAGTTCATGATTATCAGAAGTTCATATCAGTTAGTTTTTGTTTTAACCACACCTTGTCTGTGAGAATCTGCCACTTCCAATTGTACCTTTCTAAAGCACCTGTGCCTTATACAGACACGTTGTAGATTATACGCACACGTTTATCACAATCTGTAAAGTGTAACAATATTGCTAAGTAGGATTATTAAAACTATGATTTCATGTAATCTTCCACTTTAAAGGTTGTCTTTTTTTCAGTGTTTAAAACAAAAACATCATAATGGCCGCCTTTTGAATCTCTTTTTGTCTTTTTGTCTCCGTGTTTTCAGTTGGCACCAAAGACCCTAAAATCCAGCTGTGTGATCTGAAGTCTGGGTCACGGATTCAGGTTCTTCAGGGTTAGTGAACCAGACCACAAATGCACACACTTACTTTTCCTGCTGTTATTTAATTTGAAAAAAAAACAATAACTTTCCCCCTTCAGGTCACAGAGCAGAGGTCCTGTCTGTGCGGTGGTCGCCCAGACACGAGCACATCTTGGCAACTGCCAGGTAGGCCCAGTTGACTGCTGGTCAATCTGTGGAGGTTAAGCCTCACTTAGTTTGCCCTCATAGGCGGCGGCACATCAAGGAGTACTGTCGGGTGTGGGGGAATCGCCACCATGCAGTTCCCAGCAGTTCTAGTCACCTCAGTGCCTGCCCATCTGGCCACATTGCAGCCCTGAGTCAAGTGTAATGCCGCCACATCGCTAGCAGTAGCCCTGTCAGTATAGCATATGGTAGATACAGTCCGCACCTGTTTTATGCTACATTAGACCTGCTAATTAACCTATTGGGAACAGTGTGCCGCTCTCCCCGTGGACTGTAAGTGATTTTGAAAACAACTGTTACTGAGAGACACAGAGAAGTGTATGATATTCTATTATGGAGCAGCATGTACCCAACAGAAAACTGACCTTTTTAAAACCAACACTGGTGTGACACATATGTTTGAGCATGTGTTGTACCTCTACATCCCTGTGTTGTATTTAGTGGGATGATCACACTTCTCCTTATTTTTTAATTGTTTATAGAAATGTTTTAATTAACCAGGAGATTGTAAAACAAAAATGATTCCCTCATTTTCCTTCTAAGTGCAGACAGCAAAGTGAAAGTTTGGGATGTGCGCCGGGCCTCTGGTTGTCTCTTCACTCTGGATCAGCACAACGGAGACAAAACCAAAGCCGCCTCTGAAGCAGGTACTGTTACCTCTCTCACTTTTTTTCCAGTGTCCTTTTTTCCCCTCATTCATGCAGTGGGCGGGGCTCTTGGCACACATACTTTATTTAGAGAAGGAAAGTGCCAGGCATTGACAGTTATTGTCAGACGGCCTCATTGGTGGAAAACATGTGGGTTTCGTTTGTATGCCACCGCAGTGCATCATCACATCACACATTTCCCCTCCCTCAACCATATCGATCTGCCAATCGATGTCCTTTTAGAAACCCCAAGATATGGTGGTGCTGCACAGATTTACTGTCCACATAGAATAGGATATGAGGTGCATATTAGCCAAAAATGTCTTTTTTAAAAAGCTTAAGAATTGATCTCAAGTCACATAATTCATCTTCTTGGTGACTGATGCTTCTAATGATGCATTTAGAAGCTGGTGGTAGTAGAAAATTGAGTATTCGCTGTTTTGTTGTAATAGAAGACATGGGATTTTACCAACGATTACACTCGAAGCATGCCATTCAAATATGAATGATTATGTGGAATAAATATGCAATGCTGGATCTTGATGCCGGTGGAGGAGGAAAGAGATGACAAATGCATGTACCGTGTCCCACCAGTGAACACGGCTCATAATGGCAGAGTGAATGGCCTGTGCTTCACTGCCGATGGCCTCCACCTCCTCACCACTGGAACCGATGACCGGATGAGACTGTGGAATAGTGCTACTGGGGAAAACACACTGGTGAGTGCTACTGGGGAAAACACACTGTGTAAGGTCTCTGTGAGAGATTAAGTGCTTTGTCCTTTCAATACATGGATTAACACTTTGGATTATGAAGTTGCAGACCCAATTCATTTGCCAATCTAGATCCTCGAAAGAAGTGTGAATAAGGAATTTAATAAATACCCAAAATGTCCCGTCGGGTTTTAAAACTTGATTTTCCGACAAAGATGGTAAACAAATGGAGTTCCACAGGGCTTGACCGTTGGTCCTCTTTAATGCAGTTTACGCTTTTATTTCGTTGATGTGTATATATATATGTATGTATGTATGTATGTATGTATGTATGTGTGTATGTATGTATATATATATATATACATATATATATATATATGTATATGTTCAAGGTTTTTTATTTGCCATCTGTGCCTAGACCAGCAGTCCAGACACATCGGAATTATTTTTGCATGTTCTCCGAGTCAACAGAGGTACAAAACAAACACACTATAATAATAATAGAAATATGAAAAATATATTTTAAAAAACACTGTACAAAAGACACACTGTACATAGTGGTAAATAGGGGTATTGCACATTTTTCCACACTTTCAAGGAGTGTGCATTTCAAGGTAGTTCTGTTGTGCCATCAGTCTGACTGTGGCAGGGAAAAAGCTGTTAAAGAAGCGTGTCCTGTGGGTGACGATGCTGTCCGCTCTGCTGTGTCTCAGGTTGTATGTGCAGTGTTTGTGTCTGAGCAGAGAGTGAGCTGGATGAAGTGAGTCTCCAATGATTCCCTCTGCTCTTTTACTACAGCGCTGCACATACATAGAGTCCATGGACGGAAGTGTTGTCCCTGTGATCCTCTCTGCAGTCCTTATGACTCTTTGCAGAGCCTTCCTCTCTGCCTGTGTGGTGTTCCCATACCACACAGTGATGCCTGCGGTGAGGATGCTCTCTATCAGTCCTCTATAGGCCTGGGTGAGAGGGCGACGGTTCAGACCAGCTTTCCTGAGCATCCTGATGAAATAAAGCCTTTTTCACTGTGGCTGTGGTGTGAAGAGTCCAGCTCAGGTCAGATGTCACCTGCATTCCCAGGAATCTGTACCCGTCAGCCCTCTCCACCTCAGTCCCTTTAATGATGAGAGGCTGTAGAGGGGGAGGGTTCTTCCTGAAGTCCAGTATTATTTCCTTGGTCTTGTTTGTGTTGAGGATGAGGTCGTTCTCCTCTCCGTAGACCAGGATGTTGTTCACCAGGGTCCTGTAGCCCGACTCATCCCCGCTCCCCTTGATGAGCCCCAGGACGGTGGTGTCATCGGCGTATTTGATGAGGGTGGTGTTGTCCTGGGTGGAGGTGCAGTCATGGGTGTACAGGGTGAATAGTTTGGGCCTAAGGCAGCAGCCCTGTGGGGATCCTGTGCTGACTGTGAGCTCGGTAGACACCCGTCCTCCCATTCTCACCACCTGGGGTCTTTCTATCAGAAAGTCCAGAATCCAGGGGGCACAGGGGGGCTTTTGAGGGTGTGTCCGTATTCAGCCTGTTGAACCTGGCATACAAGTTGTTGAGGCTGTCTGGAAGGGTGGGATCACGGGGGTCTGTGGTTGTTGTGGTTTTCTTGTAGTTAGTGACAGACTGGATCCCCTGCCACATCCTGCGCGTGTTATGGTTGAGATAGTAGCCTTCAAGTTTTGGAAGTGAGCCCTCTTTGC
The DNA here is from genome assembly GCF_009769545.1 of Cyclopterus lumpus. Classification (NCBI taxonomy): domain Eukaryota; kingdom Metazoa; phylum Chordata; class Actinopteri; order Perciformes; family Cyclopteridae; genus Cyclopterus; species Cyclopterus lumpus. The sequence continues at coordinate 20,208,396 of NC_046974.1, forward strand.
TGCTCTGATGGACTTCTGCAGCTCGTACCGGGCTCTCATATACTCCTCTTGGTCTCCTGACTTGAAGGCATCCCGTCTCTTCCTGATGTTATTTTTGATGTTCCCATTAAACCAGGGTTTTTGGTTGGGGAACATACGCACAGTCCTGGGAGGTGCACATAGGGCCTTACACCAGCTGATGTAGTCACTCACAGTTTCTGTGTATTCGTGGATGTCGTTAGTGGCCACTTTGAAAGTGCTCCAGTCTGTGGCCTCAAAGCCGCCCTGAAGGCTAGCCTGTGCCCCATCAGTCCAGGTGTTAAAGGTTCTGACGAGGACTGGCTTTGTATTGAGCCTTTTGTTGTAGACTGGTTTGAGGTGTGTGTGTGTGTGTGTGTGTGTGTGTGTGTGTGTGTGTGTGTGTGTGTGTGTGTGTGTGTGTGTGTGTGTGTGTGTGTGTGTGTGTGTGTGTGTGTGTGTGTGTGTGTGTGTGTGTGTGTGTGTGTGTGTGTGTGTGTGTGTGTGTGTGTGTGTGTGTGTGTGTGTGTGTGTGTGTGTGTGTGTGTGTGTGTGTGTGTGTGCGCACACATGTAGTTTGTGTTTAATGTTTGTATGTGCATTAATCCTCGTCTGTGGTAGCTTGTGTACAGCAATATTTGTGACAAACCCAATAAAAATGTATTCATCTGCCTTCACTGTTTGTCCCTCAGGTAAATTACGGGAAGGTCTCCAACGGGAGTCGTAAGAGGCTCCAGTTCACAGTGTCACGGGGCTGCAGCCCGGAGTTGGTGTTCGTGCCATGCGAGAGCTCGGTGGCCGTGTACGCCGTCCACACGGGAGCGCTGGTCACGATGCTCAGGGGTCACTACAACAACGTTGACTGCTGCGAGTTCCACCCAGACTACCAGGTGAGACGCATCAACAGTCCCAGGTGGTGACTGTCCCCTGCATTTGGCCAATGCGCCCATCTCCATCTGCAGTACAGCCTTTGTTTGTTTGTTCTGCCGGTCAGGTCGAGCTGCTTCTCTTGTGTGCTTTGAGAATTCGGGTCACTTTTTCCTCCGTCCTTTTACATTTTATCTCTTCAACTGGTGCGGTGTTGTCACCGCTGTAAGGGCAATTAGAAATGTTCAATCACCATGGCAGGCAAATGAGCCTCTTCCACCAGACAGATGACATGGTAATGTCAACGTTCCCTCGGCTTTACTGGGATACTATAAATGCAAATACCGGGCGTCCCCTTTGTGTGGTCCCAGTTCGTGCTCTCGGCCTGAATGTCAACCGCGTTGTGTTCATAAGTCAAGTGGTGGTGCTTTCCCTGTCTCCTCTGTCAGTTTAGTTTCGCCCTCGTCTGTGGATGCAAAGCTCTGCTTGGGCCTGTTGCCGTTTTGGAGAATAAAGAATGAGATTGTCAGTGGAACAGTGATGTGAAAAGTTAATTTAATAAATGTATGGAAGGTCTTGTATTCATTCACACAGGCAACACGAGTTTAGGCATTGCAACATTGTGATGAAGTAAGTTAATCATAAAAATTAAGATAAACAAATTTACAGGCAATAAAAACAGTACACTGGATAATATACTGCATATCCAAGTGACTACAAAAAGTACAAGAGCTGTCAATATTTTGAAATTTAGCAGGACATAACTATTTTTATATTTATATTCTGTCGCTGATTTCACAATGGAAACACATGTCGGCCACAGAGTGACACTATAAGATTAATATCTGACAAACTAAAGTTTTTTTTCATTCAAGCTGAAGGGATTTTGTCCTGAAAGTAGGTCTCCTGTCTGATCAGTTGCGAGAGTGCCGTCCCATATTTTCACTTCCGTCGCATGGACACAGTTTTGAGCTTGTTCATTATTTCTGCTCTTGGTCCCGATCACACTTGTCAACACACTGGCGTTCCCACGGTGCTGATGTTATTGTTTGGAAATGCTTTTACGGTGAAGGTCATGCTGCAACAGCAGCTCATATGTAGCTCATCTGTAGTGACACTGTGTGGCTCGGTGTGTCTGAACCTGAGGTGTCCTTGTTCTACTGCATGTAGGAGCTGTATACTGGAGGTAAAGACTGTAATATCCTGGCGTGGATTCCTGTCCTGCGAGCCTCAGACGTGGAGGAAGAGTCAAAAAGTGCAAATCAGGTAAAAGTCCCAAAAACAGGAAGCATGATGTGGGAAAATACGTATTAGAAATAATTGTGGAATCCATCTAAAATGCAAGAGATGTGCCGAGTGTTTTATGTCCTTGTGTTGTTTATGACGATCTCAATTGTAGTGTTATTTTGTCTTCATGGCAGAAATGAGATAGTAGATAAACTGCGCCAGCACATGCTGAGGACAGCACTCACGTTTCCACATTCCAGCAGTTCTCATCACATTTGAACTAGTCCGTACAGTTCTCAGATAAACAGTATAGTTGTCATACCCATGAGGTCTGTGTGCATACGTCATATGTGTTTGTAGTGGATTTAGTTTTTTAGAGGATACGTATCTTAATTCAGACGTGGTATTGAGATTAATGTCTTGATTCCTTCCAGGCCGCTGCTGCAGACCCGTCGTCGGTGAACCCTGCCTTTCAGGACGCATGGAGCAGCGATGAAGATTAACGCTGGCGTTGTGCATGTGTGGACACCGTGGTCATGCACAGCGTCTGACTGAGCAAATGAGCACACTTCCTTTCCGATTACCTTGTGAAGAAGAAATGACAAGTTAATGATGGTCCTCGGACCCCTGTGAATATATCTCCGGGTTGAGGGAAATGTCTCCGGTTTCATCCATGCAGACAAAGATGAAGACCTTAAATTGTAAATGAATTGTGTAAATAATTGTACCACTTTATATACACGTTGCTATGAATAATGTTTTTGTTTTTTTTCTTTTCACATTTTCTATTGAGTTGTTTGTTTTTTTTGTCAATGGAAATCCAACATGGTCCTTGGTGTGCAAAGTACATTTCAAGAAGAGACTGCCAATAATCCTCATGTGGGAGTAACCATTGTCCTGTTTGTTTATAAGTTCTGTCACTCTTTGCTGAAACTCGCTGCACGTGATAATGAAACCGTACTCTCTGACTCACCCTCCTCATAGTTTTTACACATTGCCTCGGTTACCACGAGGACACCTTGAACCCAAATACGGTTCAATACTGATCCCCTAACAAAAACACACAGACAGTGTTACCCTTTGTGCTATACCATTATGCCTTGCTCAGGTCAGTGATTCTTTTGGAATATGAAAATGCGACTTGTCTCCAAGATACTGTTTGTCATCACATAATGTGTCAGTCAGCTCTCTTTTCCCCAGAAATACCTGAAGTGTCTTGATTGTACAAGTTTTGGCCTTGTATGTCTCACATTAAAGGCACTGGGATTGCCTTCTGTCTGTCACCTAAATGTGTGATCCTCCTGCGGTTTTAGGGCGGTCGTGGAGAAAGCTGTCGAGACCTGTGTGTGTGTGTGTGTGTGTGCTGAAACCAATTAATTGAATATCCTGTAATATTACAAAATCCCGACATAGCGTTGGATGAGGCATCGCTCGAGAATGAACTAGAAACGTTGAAACCACGAACTTGGCCAATCAGCGGACGCGGAAGCGTGTCTGGAGAGAACACCACGCCCTCCGGCGGCTCCCATAAGAAGGGAGGAGAGTGCGCGGTGGCAGCGCGTGAACAGAGCAGGAGGCACACACCTGTGGGGAAGCGGCACGTGAGCCGGGAGTTTGGATAATTAAACACAACACGAGGGTTGTTCAGCAGCTGGCAGTTAAAGGTTTGTCATTGGTTCTTTATTATTCATAAGTGGATATGAGTGAAGTGATGAAACAACCCCACTGGAACAACGCCGGTGGGTCGATTCTAAAGCGAGCCCCTGATGACCGATGATCCGTTTCCTTCCATGGTGGGTGGCATGGTAGCTGTTGGACCCGTTGTCCACTTGTTGAGATTGAAAGCGAGACTGGTGTGGGGAAGTATCTGACATTGGCAAAGAATAAATATATATATATATATATATACACACAAATCCATGTTTAACTTAATTGGGCCCTAACTGAACATTGGTGTCTAGGCACGAGTCTTAACTTTAATGTCTTCTACTCTCAATATAATTATTTTTAGTTGTGTGTGTGTGTGTGTGTGTGTGGCTGGTTAATGTTTAAATGTACTATGAATCCTGTATCTTTACTCCATCAACACGTCTGCTTTAGTTATTGAATGGGATCATAATCAACCCAAAGGGGATCGTTATCTTTTGTACAAATGTGGGAGTTGACATCGCAGGTACACAAGACGAGGGTGTGCCATGGGACTATCAGCCTTTACATCAGGAGCTCTGTAAACTCCAGAAAGCCATTCCTTTTTGTTCTTTTTCGTTGACCCTTCATCTATTGACTTAACCCGTATTCAAGTTCCCGTTGCATTCAGGTAGACACACCTTGAAAACCAGTCATGTTCACTGGTTGACACGCATCGGGGATTTGTGTTTTGGTTCATTTTCGTCTACTCACACATGGCACACTGCTCTCCTAGAAACCAAAACAACAATATGTTGCGTTGATGAGATTTTGTCTTCCGGTTGGTCGAGGTGAAACCCCCAAGATGAGCGATACCTTGACCCATGTGCCCTTTTTTTTCTTTTTTTTCCAGACGCGTCTCAATAAAAACAGTCTAGCCAGTTGTTGGGAGCCGATAGCGACCCTGTACCTGTGCCAGACACCACCTGTGTTTACACGCACGGAGGGCATTTAAACTCGTGAACCCCTTGGGTCAAGATTAAAGGCTTCAGGACCACCCAGATCATTTAGTAACTTTGCCATTTTCTTGGCACATTGTGTAATGTACATAATTGCAACATTTCTGCCTGATTACAACAAAGCCTTTCCTATAAATAAAGAGGCAGCATAGTTCTGTGATAACACAGGGGTCCTTGAATCCCACGTACTATAGTGCCTATTCTATATACATTATCCATGCATACATGTTTCTGTAATTAATGCTCGTCACACTGTTGTTCGTTCTCTGAAAACTGACACTGACTGCTACTCATTGTTCTCCCCGTACACTTGTGGCTTTGTCTGCCTCGGATGCTTGAGTAGGAACGCAAAGAATGGCCGTGTGGGCTTTTTTTCCCTTCTTTTTTCCTATACAGTCCAGTCTTCCTGCCACGGTACTACAAATGGTGGTTTTCTTCTGCCACCATACCGAGTTGTTGACTACGGTTCAGATGGTGTAACTCCTTTTTGTGAAAGGGGCAAAGCGGTTGCACATGGAGGAAACTGTTCCAACGGTTGCTTGGGAAAGTCTTCCTTCATCTTAGAAGTTCATAATGAAAGTGAACCTTGATGGGGGGAAGATTTGTTATGTTTTGTCCTTTTTTTCTATATGTATATATCTTTAATTTAAAAAATCGCATGGATGGTGTTGTCCATTCTGTTTATTTAGCAGCTTTTGAATGTGTCCAAACATTTCGGCATTCAACTTCTTTTGCAGATCTTGAACACAAATATTCCTGATTTGTGTGCCAGTGACAACGTGTCTGGTCCAAACTGACTTCCTAACATGTGTCTTTCTTTTTTCTTTCTAGGTGAAGTGTCTTGTCGGAAAATGGAATTCGATAACATAAAGTCCTCAGCCGCACTCATTTATGACGAGTTCATCCAAAATGCAGGTACATCTTTTCAGCATTCAAGATGCCTTCATGGTATGTTCTTGTAACTTAAAATCTGCACCTGAACCTTGTTAACCTCTCAAAGCCCGGCGACCATCTTGTGTTGCAGACAGACGGACGGCGAGCTGGTTCCTTATGTCGTCTCCCCTCCCCCAAACCCTCGTCATCGTGGCGTACATTTACTTTGTCCAATCGCTGGGGCCTCGGGTCATGGAGAACCGCAAGGCCTTTGACCTCAAAGGAGTCCTCATAGTCTACAACTTCAGCGTGGTGGCGCTCTCGCTCTACATGTGCTATGAGGTGAGTCCTGATCATATCCTCATAGTGGAATCGGTACTTCCTGCGCTGTTGGGCTCATTGTTCAGAAAAGGTGTGTGTGTGTGTGTGTGTTCTCTCATGCCAGCAGTCTTGCGCAACACTCTTGTTCATGGCCATTTTTCCCATCTCGACTTTGGAGGTCAAACCAGATCAGCCGGTGTTTTTTGTTGTCATGCTGCGTAACTTCAACATTACTTAACTTTCAAGACCTACATTTGATCAATGTACTGCATTTCCAGTATCTCGAGTATCTTTTTTGTTGTTGTTGAATTCATTTTCTCTTGTAAAATACTGCCAACTACGTAACTCGAGTGTATTGCAGTCAAAACATTAACGGCAACAGTTGAGACTAATTAAACGTCTAAAAAGTTATTACTTCATAGCCAGTTACTTACCACACTGTTTTCTTCAGTTTGTGATGTCAGGATGGGGAACCGGATACTCTTTCCGCTGTGACCCGGTCGACTACTCTGATTCAGCACAGGGTTTGAGGGTAAGCCACTCCTTTACAGATTGGGATATCACTTTTTGCCACAGTACATGTAATATACGATCTGGTGTTTTTTGTTGTTGTTTTGTGTGGAAATATGATTTTATTTTAAATATGATTCTTTCCTCTAGATGGCGGCAACATGTTGGCTTTACTACTTCTCAAAGTTCATCGAGATGTTGGATACGGTAAGTGACTAAATCACGGTCTGGCATTTGGCACTGTTGGTTAAATATAGGTTTTTTTTTTATGTATTGTGTTGCACTAGACCTCTCTGTAGGCAATCAAATTGTATTTAATTTGTTTTCAGATCTTCTTTGTGCTAAGGAAAAAGAATAGCCAGGTGACATTTCTTCATGTCTACCATCACTCAATCATGCCCTTCACCTGGTGGTTTGGGGTTCGTTTCTCTGCAGGTAGGAATCTTTTATTTTTGTATCTTTTTTTTGTTTTGTTCAAGCTATAGTTTATGACCTTGCATTCACATTGTTTGAAATTCTCCCTGATTCCCTCCCTATTTTCAGGCGGCATGGGGACGTTTCACGCCCTGCTCAACTGTATCGTCCACGTTATCATGTACTCGTACTACGGCCTGACTGCTCTGGGCCTCAAATATCAGAAGTACCTTTGGTGGAAGAAGTACCTGACTACCATTCAGCTGGCATGTTATTTATATTGTATTTAATGACACTTTTTGTTTATCTCGTGATCTCAAAATGTTCACGTGTGGAATCTCGACGGCAGAACAAACTCTCTTTCTCTGTGGCTCCCCAGATCCAGTTTGTTGTTGTGACCAGCCACATCTCCCAGTATTTCTTCCTGAAGGACTGCACCTACCAGTTCCCAATCTTTGTCTGCATCATCGGTGCATACGGCCTGATTTTCTTGTTCCTCTTCCTCAACTTCTGGTACCACGCCTACACCAAGGGCAAGAGGCTGCCTAAAGTACTGCAGAATCAGAAATGGGAACACCACAGCAACGGACTTATGAATGGAAATGCCAGTCATGAGAAAGAAGAGTGATGCAGGTCTCTGCTCGTTGGGGATGGGGGGGTTTGACCTCTTTCATGTAAGCTAAATCTATCTGAGATTCAACTCTTAGTTGGGACTGTATTTTCTGACTGGTTTTCTACTTGCAACTGCAAAAGACAATCTTTGCGTTTTGACCAAAGCTATATTCAAGAGGTTTAGCGATGAAGTTGAAGGGTTTTATTGGGTTTACAATGAAGTTAAAGCCCAAGTTCTGCTATGGAGGTACCCAAATATCCCTCCTTTCAACTACAGTATGGTTTTAAAATATTTCAAAAAGTCAACTCTATTATTCACACTGACTATATATAGGGCTTCACCTATGGTAAGACTGTGGGACCCTCGGCTATACAGTCAAACTGGGCTTCCTCAAAAAAAGGTTCTATTGCTGAGATCATTATAACTTCTGTGAGTTGATCTTACTTCTAAGAACCTTTTTTAGGAAATCCAGTTAGGGGGTTTTAAAAGTTGTGCACTGAAAAGAGTTTATTTCACCTGGCCCACAAAAAAAAATTATATTGGCAATTCTGTCGAGATTTTTTTTTTTTTTTTTTTTTACTGGTGTTCAGGCTACACTAGTCCTGTTCAGGCAGTTGTTAAATGGTTACATGCATGCAGAACATGGTGTTTTTTTAATTTTATTTGTTTTAACATTTTCTTAGTTTATATGACACTTTTCTATGGTTGAGTCACAACTGCAGCTGATGGTACAGACATTCAGTGAAAAGAGCCATCTTTAAACGGTGGAATCAACTTCTTCTCCTATGACGCTATGATGTGACAGAGATGCAAGAGGAAGGTTGACAGACCTTTGGGTTCTTGTAGGACCCAGAGCGGGAGCTAGTTTTACTACGTCCTTGTTGCAAAATAACACCATTACAGGAATGCAATATGCACAATTGCATGGATTCACTATTAAGCAACCCAGACAAAACGTGAGCCTTACTTGCCTGTGTTTATTTTTATTTAAAAAAAAGTATTTTGCTTCATGTGTGGATAATAAGGTCTTCAGGTGGCTGGAGTCGAATAGTTCCTTTGGACTGGGGTCTGGAGTTTTTTTTATATCAGTTATGATGACCTTTAAACTGATAAGTGACTAACTACTTTTTTTTGGTGACTTTAGCGTACAGGTTCGAGCTTGATGTGAAAAGAGTTCCACTTTTTTTTTTTTTCTTCCAGGTCCAAATCCAAAGTTGACACTAAAGATGAAAAGTTATACATTGCACAGGGATAATTTGTTGTCATATCCCTTGTTATACCTTATACCTTGTAATAGTAGTTAGGCTACTGTAAGATATTATGTGAAGTGAGATGTTGTTTATATTGTATTTATATGAAAATAAATGATCAATGTACTTGTAATGGAGTGTTTTTAATTTGGAAAGTTAGTGCAACTCACTTGGAACAATGTAATTGAAAATATAAGATTAGCCTGCCGAATATTGTAGAAACCAGATTTAAATGGAACGTTTTGTCCAAGTTTATGAGATTTGATGCTTGTCACAAAGGGAAATGTGCCGATCTTGCAGTTTAAGAGATTTCAGGTGCTATCAATTAGGCAAGGCAAGTTTATTTATAGAGCACAATTTGTACACAAGGCAATTCAAAGTGCTTTACAGCTACATAAAATTACAAAAAGGCAAATAAAATCATTCCATAAAAACATAAAAATAATCATTAATTATATTAAAAGCGAAGAGTGCAGATAAAATACTTTCAGTTGTCAAATAGAACCGTTTTCAGCCTGGATTTAAACTGTCAGGGTTGCGGTCTGTCTCACATCTTCTGGAAGACTGTTCCAGATTTTAGCATAAAAGTGAAATGCAGCCTCACCGTGTTTAGTCCTGACTCTGGACCAGCAGGAGACCACTCCCTGAGCTTCTCAGAGCCCGAGATGGTTCATATGGCTCTAACATGACTTTGGTGCTAGACAATGAAGAGATTTGTACACAAGAAGAGCTGTTTTAAAGTCTATTCTCTGAGCAACAGGAAGCCAGTGCAAAGACCTGAGCACTGGACTAATATGGTCGTATTTCCTGGTTCTAGTCAGGACTCGAGAAGCAGCGTTCTGGATGTACTGCAGCTGTCTTACAGCTCGATTAGAGCCCAGTGAGCAGGCCGTTACAGGGGTCTAACCTGCTGGAGACAAACGCATGGATTAGTCTCCAAGTCTGGTTTAGACACTATTCCTTTGATTTTAGCAATGTTTTTTTTATGGTAAAAAGCTGTTGATGTTATTGATTTAATGTGGCTGTTAAAGTTCATTTCTGAGTCCAATATTACCCCTAGATTTCTAACCTGATTAGGTTTTAGAGAGAGAGTCTCATGGTGACTGATAACACTTTCTCTTTGTTTCTGTTACAATTAGGGTTGTAAAATGACAATCCTCTGCATGCGCAGTCGGTGGATTCCCTCAGCACATGTGCATCCAACATGACACTAGCAGTGTCTGACCCTAAGGGTACTACTATCGTAAAGGTGTTAATCTATTGGAAATAAATACAAATTAAAGATATGAGTCTGCTGCAGCTGAAGGGTCCGTGTAAGTTCACCAGACACAACGCTGTCTTCAGGGATCTTTATTTCTCGACTACTCTTAAAGAAATAGAGAAGTATTCATTTAATTTGGAATGTTCAAATGTATTAGGTTCAACAAAGATTCTACGCTGACAGTCACACTGTGAACTCAAAATCTCACTTCAACATGTTTCACAAATCTGGGTAACTAACCTACATAGTGCACTTCCCAATCTGACCAAATGACTTGAAGCCTAAACTAACTCAAAGTGCCTTGAAACTGAACAATCAGTGTATAGCTCAAGTTCATACATTCAGTACATAAATAACTGTAGTTGTAGCTCCTCTGTTAACACGGAAATAAAAGACAAACAATACGATACAGTTAGCTCTGAACGTAACAACACAAAACATTTGGTCCATTAATAAAGAGAAATTATGCAGTTTATCACAATATACTCACTACATTTTGTCATAACGAAAATAAACATTATTTTCAGTACAATGGACACAAATCTTTTCGAACATGAATAATAACAGAATGTATCCCTGTAGGATGGTTTTAAGATGACACACATTATTAGCTTTGCAGTCTTCTCATAAACATGTAGATCAAATCTGTAAACATCAGACTACCGGTAATTAAATCACCATCAATGCATTTAGTGACATGCAATACATGTCCTGACTTCTATACACTCATATTAATGAACATCTTTTGATTGTTTTGTATAGAAATAACATTCAACGCAAAGCAAGGCAGTAGGAGTCTGTGAAAATAAAAGCCAAGGCAATAGACGGATTGTAGGCAAGTAATATTGTGTAATATAAGTCATGTTTGTGTGCAGAGTTGTTGCTGTTAGCACTCGTGTATTTTTACACTGTTCCTTGAAAGAAGGCAGAGCAGAGTCTTTATGGGGAGACGCAGAGTAAAGGTGGTGTTTATCCTTGCTACCAGTAGATGGCAGTATACGTGTATTTAAACCATACATTTAGATATATGTACCTGTGTCTTTGCTCTAGGTTATTGATACAGACGTATTTAATGCTGTTTATTGTCTCTGATATGTGATGTTCATGTTTCATTTGCAACCTAGTTATATACATCATGTATTTACTTGTCATATTTGTGGCATTTTAGAACCAAACATTCCTACCGAAGAGTGAGCATGTGGCGGTCAATACATAAATATTTATACAAAATTGAGACTATTCATCACTGCACCATCGTCACTGTGATGTCCTACTCATTCAACATCTCACCCGTTCTGTTCTAACTCTGCTGTCAGTGTCTTTGCCCCTCTGACAACATCACATCATCATCACCATGTAGGCACTTTGATCTAAAGAGTGATACAGCACTGTGCTGTGTGTGAACACTGGTCAGAGTTGACTATATCAGTTATTGTACAGCCTGAAACATGCAGAGCAAAGCTACGCTCACATTTCGGAGATGTCTCCCATGGTTTATAATCAAATGATTGTTCAGCGGTGTTGCCTGTTTTTTATGCCTGTGCAGAGAATTCAGTCTATTTTAGCTCCACGCACAGAAATATATATCAATAAATAAATGAAATATATACAGTATATATATGTATCAACTTAGCAACCGGATAAAAGATCTTTTTTCTTTGTTTTCTGTCAATAAAAGAACCTTTAGGAGTCTTTGTTTACGAGATGAATTCAGACAGTGAGGCCTCTGGGCTGAGGCTGAGAGCTCTGCTGCACATCACAAGGGCGCCACCTATCGCCAGGGAAGGAAACTACCATTTATCACCACAAAACACAGACTCAGGTATTAAGCAGAGCACATGGTTTAAAACTAAACGCCTTTAGCAAGCTTTATGGCTCTTATCATGTGGTATACAGCTTGATAAAGCATGATATATGAGGAGTTTTAATTAATACGTTTCCTTTCATTTTGTATTGTGAAACATCTTTTATTAAAAAGAAAAGCAATCTTTAAACCTAAAGTTTAAACACAACCCACATTATCATTTACAAAGTACTTTCCTCATTTGTTAACTTGCTAGCTAACCCACGACATGGCACATTTGTGGGCTTTTTGACAACGTTATGGTTGGTTTCTATATGCTTAAACTTGGTAAATACAGACTTAGTAGATTCTCATTGTATTCCCTTTGATTCCCATCTGTTAACATTTCTGTTAATTCCCATCGAAAGTTTATAGAATTTTCCCGAAATTGTGCAACTCTAGAGTAAATGCTGGCTTTATGAAATTCATATTTTCATTGAAGTGATGCTTTGACCTGTAATAAACTTTTTTCACCAGTAGGAGCTGCTATTAAACTGAGACTAGAGATGCTGTGCTCCCTTTCAGAGCATTGCAGTGACATAATAATAGATACCATTCATTTTACATTGATGGAAATCATCTGTGCTTCCATGTGGATTTCATAAAGCAAACAATATAATGAACTGTGAATTGTGTTAAGCTGTTTAGCTCGTTCTTCCTAACTGGAATTGATTTTCATCCAACAAAACATAGGATATTACATTTTGAGCCGACTTTTATCACACCAAATGCCTTTTCTCCCCCAGGAGAGAAGCATATACAGTACATTACATTTTTATCCCAAGTTAAACCATGCAAACTAATTGAATAACAATCCTGCAAGACAATAAAGCATAAAGCCGAAGCAAGAGGGATGGCTTGAGAACAACATGTTGATGTCCCAGAGGGTCCGGATCTCAGTCTAATGGATGATTTGTGACTTGAAAAAGGTTTTTTGCTCTCTACCTCCATGCAACCAGACAAAGCTTGAGCAGTTGTTACAGAGACGAATGGGGTGTCCAAATATGAACACCTATTAGAGACCTTTTCACACACTCAGCTGCTGCCAAAGGTGCATCCACTATACTGGCTTCATAAGGGGTAATACTTATGCAAACAAGTATTTTGAATTCTATACCTGAAATGAATTTAAATCTGCTTTCACTTTGACATTTTGAGTTAATGTTGTCAGTGAGGTCAATACATTTTACCGTCAATGCATATCCTCTATACAGTTTTTAAATTATACAGCCGTGTATTTCATATTTCGGATATTTACATTTTTGTATGCCGGAGAACATGTATCTCATTTTATGTCTAACTTCCTCCTCTCTGTCAGAAGAGCACAGTGACATGTCTATTTGTACGTCCCTTTGCACTTAAGTGGTACATAATGACACGGCCACCAAACAACAGCACCCAAGCTTTTTATTGAATGCTACTCGGCTGCGTGATGGAAAATAAGAGAGCTTTAAATACATAAAAGGGAAGCGTAAATTACAGATGTCATTTAAAGTCTGTTGTGCTTTTCCATCAAAAATACACAGCGGTATATGAGTGCTGAAACTAACTGGTTGAAAGGAGAGATGAGAGCAGGCAGCAGGACAGCCCAACCCCCCCCCCCCCCCGTCTGTCTCCGAGCCACCCTCGCAGGTCATTCCCTGTGTTTTACTGTGGGAGAGGCCGGAATAACTAGGTCATTATCAGGCTGAATGTGTGAGACGGCTCATCACTTCACGTAGGTGTAATAACGCGAATGAGGTTGAGTCAGTGAGCAGGGTTTGTTCCTGCCTTCCACCACGAGAAACACACAGATTTATAGATTTAAAAAGGGTTTGATGTTAGAAACATTTCAGTCACAATAAGTCATCCCATTTTACTCACTGAAGAACAGCGGAAGTGTCACAATGATAACCAGATTAATTGGCAACATCTGCCATCCCTTTATCATCATTTAGAGGCTCGTACTGGAAGAAAGATGACCTCTGATAAGTCCAGTCACATCTCCATCTTCCTTATCTCTAAGCGTCATTAATGACATTGCTCCTTCAGTCTCCATTTGGTCTCTCAGTGGAACTATTTCATCTGTGCAGTGACCTATTTGTTCTGCATTCTGATCTGTTTGAAGGTTAAATGGACCACTGACCCTGGTGTAAACGTTAATTTGATTTACAGCATCTCATCCATGTCGGCCCCAGAAACCATTTGCAAAAAGTTGGTGAAATTAACGGCCTCAGTTTCTCACTATGGGCTACCACATGAACATGGAACTGTGGTCATGTTTTTGTTTTGCTTTTCCCACTTGTCTGAAGGGGCACCCAGCAGATATGGCGCACGTGGAGACATCTACTTCTAGCCTTCCTTCATACGCTAATCCAATATTCACTCTCTCCCTCTTAGCTCTGTTTTTTTTTTGAAATTGTCTGTAAGCTTTGCAGCACTCACACAAGTTGTCACATGCTCCATTGTTAATATGAAAATATTGATTGCGTCTGCTTTAATGATGTCGAGAAACACTTGTTCAACCAAGTGTTCAGGCGCTTCAATGGTGACTCTCCATACAGGAGGCCAAGGTTGTCACACTTTGCCACAGTCGAAGGTTAGAAGAACCTCAGTGGTGACTGTCAGGAGGAGTCGTGACGCTCTTTGAAATGGCAGATTCACAGCAGACGGGATGAGAGAAGGAGAAGGAACAAAAAGCCAGTCGGTAATTGCTTTTATTTGCCAGATCGCGGCGATTCCAGTGGCACCATCGCTAGAGTAGAGCGTGTCTGTTTTCTTAACATGACTTGTCGTGACTCGCGACGAGAGTTCGAGAAAAGCACTTCCATGTGCCAAGAAGAGGGGGTGAGGGGCGACTGTGGGTCAGTGGTATAGTAGGTCTATCTTTCATTCGGAGTGATTGGCGGTTCAATCCCAGACTCCGCTAAGCCATAGTCGATGTGCCCTTGAGCAAGACAACTAACCTTGAATTGCTCTCCGTAGATTCTACAGTGTATCCATGTAAGTTTGGATAAAAGTCTCAGCTAAATGAAATGTAATGATGTGCTCACATGTGGGAGAGAACTGAGGGTTGCTGGAATGGGGGAAGATACTGCAAGAAAAGACAAAAAAATAGAAAAGGAGGAACAGAAGATGAGATGTTCTCAACCCTCTGTGTCCAGGTGATCTATTAAGGCCTTTATATTAACAAGAGCAGGGTACTGTGTGTGTGTGGTGCAATTATTGCTATTATAGATAATTGTGGGTATTTGGTTGTCCTAATGATAACCTCTGGGGCTCTGTCTGTTTTTCTCCTCCTTTTTAAGACATTTTCAGGATTACAAAGAAGCTAGAATAAGTATGATTTGGCTTGTTAACATTTTAAATAACAGACACCCCACTTTGCTCTCAAAAAGAATCTGCTTTCATTTTTCGATGCCGGTCGCCACAAACGGAACACCTGCCATCTCTGACAGTGCGGCATAATCTGATAGTTTTGATGTCAGACTGGTCTCGAGGCCGAACAGATCTAGATTCCAGTGTCAGGACAACGTTATCGTGAACATCAATTCTTTTTTTGAATAACAGAGAATAAAAAAAATGGTGCCAACTTTCAAACATTTCTTGACGAACGGTTGCATTTGGTCTTATTCAGTTCTGCAGGCTTCCCTGTGCACCTGCACATTTGCACCTCTACGAACAGTTTTCAACTCTGTGTTTGTCCCTCTGGGCCTTTTTGCAGAACACTGAGTTCCCCCCCCCCCCTCCTCCTCTCTGTGGTGGTTACTGTCAACAACTTTTGCAGTAACTCTGGGTGCACAGCAGTGGAACAAATACAGAATGTTTTCCAGGTACTTGTCTAACGCGCTGCAGCATATTATTTGTCCCAAAGCCGACTTATTGATCAGCGTCTTCTCAGAGTTGTGTCTGGGCTGCTGTGTGTGTGTGTGTGTCTGTGTCTGTGTGTGTGTGTGTCAGCTCTGTGGCTGCGAGCTGTCATATCTGTTTAAGGACGAGCGGCCAAGAAAGACTATTCATGTGGCCTGCGATCGTGTGTCAAGGGAGTTTTCAGCCTTGCATCCTTCAGGGTTCACAGATTCTAAAACTATATTCCCCTTTGCTCCGACAAAGATTTTGTTATCATTTTCCCGCTGCTTAGCCAGTGTATGATGTTTTGATGCAACAGTATGAAAGAGTAACAACACGTACACCTTTTGGCATTAGCATAACCCTTCCACTCCTGTGAGTACGATGAGCTTGCGGGCCACACGGCTTCGTACTGTAGCACTCTGCTTGCTTGCTCTGCTGAATCGCATGCAGGCTGTGTGCCGGTCCCCCGAGGGCCTGCTACAATGCTGCCTGTATTTCTGTCTGCCTGTCTTGCTTCCTGCTCGCTTGTCTTCCCATCATTAAACTGAATCCAGATATTCCTGGCAGAGTTATACCTATGTGTATTTACTTTCTAGCATTGAGTTAAATGAGGAGATCTATATCTGTCTTCTGCAAGATGATTTGAACTCCCCCCCCCCCCTCCTAAAAGAAACCATCAAAAGCAAAGCAACAGATGCCGTTATATCCCAATTTTAAGCTCTCCCATGGGTCAAGCTGCAAAACTACGGGATCATACATTTCCCATAATGCATGCTTGCACTTTTCATTAGACCCTCCTTGACTGTTTAAAGGCTACGTCTTTCAATCTTTCCTTGTTTTGGAGATATCGGCCGTAAAGTCGTCTGCCTTCTCTCCAATATAATGGGACTATATCTTGTGGTACTCAAAGTGACAAGCAAATCAACATTTTCATATAGGAAATGACCATATTTTCGATATCTCTACCATCAAAACCAGGCCACTCACACCGACACAATCCAGATCGATAAATAGCACGACAGGTTAAGAGGAACAATGTGTATTTTTCATTTTAGGGTGAACTGTCCCTTTAACATAAAGCCTGGAAACGGCTGGCTTGTCTCTGTCAAATGGTAATAAAATAAAAATGCATCTCTTTGGCTCACTAATATAACAAAGTTGCTTTGTATCTGTGAGCTCTGGCTACTCCACTCTTGAGAGAGCACACACTGCACTCATACACATCAACATGGCATCGTCGCTACTGTCCAAACAAAACATGCACAAAAAGCTTTTTACATTTTTTATCTTAGATCTTTATCCACATGGTCTAGATAACCAGGCCGCTGCTCAAAGTCCTGCTCGACTAAATCTGCCTCTTGATTGAGGTGAGAATCTCTCCAGGGCAAAAAGAAAGGTGTGTGAATGTTTGCGTCAGTGTGTGTCACTGATAGCTTTGGAGCCAAATAAACACGACAAATCAGATGTTCATTGGCTCTGCAGCACAAGCCATATCTGTCTTGTCAGTGTGTTGTTACAAAGAACATTTGCAATTCATGTCTCTCTCAGGGAACGCTGTAGTCCCCGTGGTCGCTGAAGCAAGAGAGAGTCACGTCAACCTGTGGGAATAATTTCAAGTGCATATGTGAGTGTGCTTACTTTAATTTGTCAAAACATCTTCAGTCTTTAATTTGAAATATGTGATAGTCTTTATTCCTGCGTTACTTTCTCAGGAAACAGATCCTGAAAAGTCCAAGACAAGGATTTCATTTGACCTGTCGCTCATCTCTGGTTTTTGGACATCTCTAAAAGGAATCCGCTTTTGTCATGCAATGTGAGTTAAAAGAATAGTTCAACATTTTGGGAAATACGCTTCTTTGCTTATTAGAGAGTAAGTTGAGAAGATCGAAACCACGCCCATGTCATGACCGCTCAGTATAAGTTGGAGCCTAGAGACCGTTAGCTTAGCTTAGCATAATGAGTAGAATCACGGGGACATGGCTCCGTCCAAACATAACAACATTTTCCTGTCTTCATGCTAAGCTAAGCTAACCTGGCTTTAGCTTCATATTTAGCAATTGTCTTCTCATCTGAATCATTTTGGCAAGAAAGGCAATGAACATTTTGTCAACATAAATGTTGAGCTATTCCTTTAATATTAGTGATGTAGTGAAACATGGTCAACTTGGACATTGCAGCACAACTGCCAAATCAAGGAAAGGTGCAAATGCACCATTTTGCAATTTTAACAAAGAAGAAAAAGAAAAAGAAATGCAAAGAAAAACTCAGGACAGAATACATACTGAGTAAATCCTTGGCAAGCATTAGCAGATTAAGCGGCACAACAATTCTCAGAGTTTTTTTTACACTGACATAAACAACTGTTCAATTCTAATTCCCCCTTTCTGTAAATACTAGATCAGTTCTTCAGAGTTTTTCCAACCATGGGAACTTTCAGGAGGAGGAGTGGGGTAGGAGGCTGGAGCACGGGAGGCACAAGATTGGAGGCAGGAACCACTCTGACATGATTGGCTGTGAGCCTGGGAGCTGTGCGCAGAGTTCCCTCCTTATTCCAGACAGCATCAGTGAGCAGCGGAGTGGGACTTGCTGTTTTAGAGATGCACACCGGATACTTTTGTTTGTTTTGCTTCCTCTGATCCTCTGACTCTCGGAGAGCAAACGGAAGACACCGCACGACAGCCAGGAGTGCATGAATAAACTCTCTCTGGAACTTTCTCAAAAAAAGATATAAAGTAAGTTATTATATTATCCTATTTTTGTCACTCCTTTATAGTAAGCCAAAAGCTCTTCTTGCTACTCGCTTACTATTTGAGAAAAAGGGACACATCACATCACAAAATATGACATGTGCATGCACATGTATGCACATAGATGTGTACATGCACATTGGATTACTGAGAATGTGTACTTGCATTCTGGGTCTCTGAGGGATGCAGCCTCGTGCTTTAGAGCAGGGGACGGTGCAGTGCGACTTCCCAGTGACCAGCCTCATCTGCAAACTTGTCACCGCAATGCTTCGCATTGACAGAGGAGCTCAAGGACTCCCCTCCCGAAATCTCCCGGTGTGACTTTCAGGCTACAGAGTGGTGGCGGCGGTAGCCGGCTATAAATAGGCCTGCTCCAAAGTGTGCTGCAGTCACACATAAATTCAGAGGCAACAGGAAATGACCCAGTCATTGTTTGTATTCGAGTCGAGACCCCTTTGATCCTCTCGGCAGCTGCAAAAAATATGATTTGAGTCCAACGTAAAAGCAAAGAGTGAAAGGAAGGCAAACGGAATTCAACAGAAATGTACAGTTGAAGGAGACAGAGGATAGTGTATGTGTGTATGTGTGTGTGTGTGTGTGTGTGTGTGTGTGTGCGTGTGTTTGGGTGAAAAGTGTTGGCATGTGTCAGAGTTTTCCTTGTTAAACTGCCACGTGTCGGAGCAATACTCAGCAACTCCCCATAGTTCCCTTAAAGGAGGTTATCACCTCTGCTGTTAGCCAAAGAACAACTCCCTTGATTTTCCATAGCTATGCTTATCAATTACTAATCCAAGTGGCTTGCTATAGATGACTTTGCGAATGTTGCGGACCATACAAGGAGCAGAGCGTTGTCTTGTTATGATGCTGAACACAGGGAGAGTGAGCTTAAAAAGTACAGCATCATTACACATAAATCAGACCCAGGAGGGTTAACTGTCGAGACAGCTGACCAGCTGACCAACATATGGGCCTGTTTATGTTTCATATCCCAAACCCCTCATAAGTGGGGGACGGAAATGGCATTGTTACGAAGTATTTAGTTTCATTAAAAAAAAAAAAGAAAAAGAAGAAAAATCCGCTTGCCATGAGAGATCTTCGATTCACTCTTGACTTTGAAGCCATCTGAAGATCATACGTTTTGCATACAAAAAAGACAAGCCGCTGTCTCCTGCCCTTCGTTGCTTCAAAGCAGGGGATTCGGCCTGCTGTTTCTAATAACTACCTGTCTGTCAGCCTGCCTTTCTTCAAACTCCTTTATTGCAGTGTAGAACACAGAGAGCCTTGTGTTCTACCTGACCTCTACTATGCAAATATATACTGCCAGGCGGCCAGCCAGCACTGGCCTCCACGCGGATGAGTCCGCGAGATGAGAGCGCAACACAAAACCCATTGTTTCACCTGCGCATCACCTGAGACAGACCTGTGCGACAGCGCTCTCCTCCTCACCTCTAGCCCCGTGATGAAGCATCCGCCGTGCACGTCAGATTAGGCAGAATAATGGATGGCTGCACTGACAAACAGAATTACTCTAAAAGCTACACAGCGTCGGAGAAAATGATTACGGAGCACAAATTACATTTGTATTCCTACAAACCTCTGTTTGTATCCCCATTGTTATGTTACCCCTGGTCTCTTTTCTGAATGAGTGTTGCTGCTTGCCAGTGTGAGTGAACGGGAACACAGAGTAATGAGCCTGCCTGGATGTACTCTGTGTTTACTATACGCGGGGACAGAAAGCACCTGCGCTGCTCCCGATGTCTTAGTACCAGTCCTCCGAAGAGGACCTCAGCTTTGAGTGATACAGTGAGCGGTGTACTTTTTGGGGGTTTCCAGAGGTCACGCAGCAGTGGAGTCAAATGTCACACGTTTCCCTGAGCCGTTCTTGGCATTTTATCAGTGGAAGTTCATGGAAAATTATACCACTTGCGTCCAAAAGCATATTCATTACTGTAATAAAGGCAGTGTTTGTTTTCCTCCGCTTTTCTGGCAAGGGATAGTATGCAAAAGTCCTCTAAAGCTTGTGTGCAATGCAATATGCATGCACACGCACATACACACATACATGCACACACACACACACACACACACACACACACACACACAAACGCATATGAGTGAGTAGTGCCAAAAGCGTTTAAGTATCTTTTTTTATTGGAAACTCTGTTCCCATAACAATGAGCAGGAAAGTCTCTGTGTACTCTGGGCTTTTACAGGCCATTCTGGGACTTTGCTGGTCTACCGAGCTTCAGTAACTGGAAAGGCTGACTGATTGTAAAAGTCTAATCCTTTTTAAAGAGATGCTTGAAAGGTATTTTCATCAATTACATTTGCATCTGCTTTTAACTTGTGACAGGAAGCAAGAATGGTTTGTTGCTTGGGCAGGAGATGTTACCAGCCTCCAGATGTTTGGCCAATATTTTCATGAATGTCATGACGAACATGCCGTTTCATATTAAATCCAAGGTGTTTGACCGTTGAACCTTAATTGGAGTCTGTTCCAACTGCGCGCCCTTAAAAGGCAGCATCATAGGCATGCCTTGAGACCGTCCCATGACACATAGCAACTTACGAGACATGTAGAGAGGAAGAGGAAAAGATCTACCCTCCCTACTCTCTGTCTTCCTCTCCCTATATATTGCAGGGCCCAGTAAACAATGACCTTCAGCACAGCTGGATGGTATCAGGGAAACCACAACACAATGTCTTACTACGAAGCCACAGTGTCGTGGTCAGCGGTGGGGCAGATAGCCTTTAATTGATGTCATGTACACTGACATAAGCAGGGACTGACGAAACAGATGACGGGGGTCTCTGCCTCTGAAGCAGCATCTGTGTGTGATGACTTTGTTACGTTAGGCAGGAAGAATGACCTCAGAGGGACGGAAGAAGAAGAAGAAGAAGAGAGAAACAGCTGGGGCCTTGTACTTCCCGTTCCCGCTGTAATAGTGGAAGTCCTGTCATTGTGTCTGTTAAAGAGCAACAGTACTTTAACGGCGAGTGATCTGGGATCTGTCCTCGCCTGGATTGCGGAGGGGATAGGTGAGGGGGCTAGATAATGTCTCAAGAGAGAAGGGTGGTATGCGCTGGTCATCCTGTGGTCATCTCTCGCACGGCACATCCTAGTGCTTTGTTTACACAGAATGCTTTGTTTTCCTGGACTGCAGTAGTTTCCGTAAACAAATGTTGAAATTTTCTATGTTTGGACTGGACAGTATCACATGCAATAGTGAAGAAAACGAATGAGCACTACTTTCACGTGTTTGAGAGTTGGGCAGCACCGAGAAACGAGCGCATTCAGCACCTGATGGCGGTCCGCGCCCCACCACAGCGTTTTCAACAGAGTCAAGCAACTGGATAGTGTTGCACTGTAACGTATCAACAAATGATTGCAGTGCCTGGAGTAAGCACACACCGCAAAGTAATCTGAGTTAAGTGCCTTCGACAGCTAGTGTTTGTGCAAGAAAGGAGCGAATAAACACACGAGGTGGCATATGGATTATTTGATGTTCCCCCCCCCCCCCCCCCCCCCCCCCCACAAGGCCAAAAAAGGACTCTTGAGCTTACTCTTGGTATTTGCAATGAGCCTCCACCTTCCTCTGAACGATATCCGCTAGGTGCGTGCTTCTCTGCCAGCAGAGAGCCGGCTTGCCAGTTGGCAGTAGTTATATTAAAACCAGGGCATGCTCAGGTGTCTTATATTACGTATCGGGTCACGGTCCTGATAAGAACCCCTGCCTTGTGTAGGACACTGATGGAGTTTGAAGCCAGCTCGTTAACATTAGAACAGGCAGCGCTACACTCACACGTAAAACCCTTTTGAAACACACATCCAGTGAAATCTCTCCAATACGATGGTGATTTAAAACGTCATCTCAGTTCTGAGAATAATAATTGTGTTTTCACTGGGATTCCCACTGTTTCTGCATTGAATTACGGTTCTCCTGACTTCGGGTCGGGTAAGGAACTGGCTCGTACAACTTGTACAACATGTACAACATGTGTCCGCCCACATCAGTTGGCAAAAAATGTTGAGCTGTTACACAAACTGCTGCTCTTGTAGGCGGGGTGCAAAGCCTGCTGTCATCGAATGGGACAAGATTGTTTAAATATGGGGGCGCGGCACGTTAACACTGTGTGTTGACTTATGGAATGTCATTAATATCCGCTAGGGAGAATCATGCAATTCTTTTGTGCCTTTTAGTCGGGCATCAACTTCATGTTTCCACATACCTTGTTGAAAAATAGGCCCAAAGCTTAAAAAGTCACAGTCACGTTTACGCACACGAGACGCAGCTGAGACACACGCCTACAGAGAGCAGACTCATCACAAGGTTGTGGAAATGTGTCTTTGACGTGACTTGTGAGTGAGAACAAAATGATTTTAAAAAATTAAATAAAAACAGACATGCTGTATTCTAATTATTAATTTGGGTTTGGAGCATATTTCCCCCAAAGCTGTTGTCTTGTTTCCTGTTTACTCATTTCAACTGGGGTCGGCAATGAAGGTAATATTGCAAATTGGCTCCAGTTCATTTACATAATCATTTCCCATTATATCGGTGTCATGGGGTAACACAACATGGCTCTTTCACACAATGTCCTCACACGCCTCATATTCCTCTAATCCTAAAACAAAAGTTGTATCCTAAAATAGGTAGTGTGACACCGTCATAACAGATAACTGGCCAAGCTTTTTGGTTCATGCTACTGCCGCTGCACTCGCTGCACTCTATTGCCAAATGTAAGCTTGTATTCACACGACATAATCTTGTATTATAATACAGTCCCAACAATAACTCGCCATCACATACATATATCTGAACGTGCCATCATTTTCTTATCCTCCCCATAATCCCATCTATCTGTTGTTTATCCGTAAACGGAGGTGAGATTGGGCTCCGCTGCACACAGACACACGGAATGGTCCCTCGAAATGAGTTTGAACCTCTTCCTGGTTTCATTTGCCTGCTGGTTCAAACTAGATAAATGAATTCTGTTGTAAAACGTCACTCTCTATTTTGCTTTCTCACTCCTACTCCCTGTTTCTCCCACAAAAGTGGGTGGAAGAGTATTCGGTGGAGTCTCAGGGTCTAATTTAATGTGACCATCTAAGGATGTTGTCTCACACGCCTTGGGCAGACCTAAATTAATCTCATGACCGATCTCATACCATGAATCTGTAGCATGGAGATGTGTTGGCACTCGGCTCTGTCTCATAAATCAGTCAAACAAATAATCAAGTTATACGGAAGCAGGGCTTTAAACAATGTTTTAAGTATAATTTGATAGATACAGTAGAAGTATTACTTTACTGAATGCATACAGCATGACCTGCATGCTTTACTGCACACTGAGGTCATCTATCATGTGGTGAGTGAAGTTTCTACTGAAATGAGCTTCTGTGAAGTTCCGTGCACCGGACGACATAAATGTTGTCTTTAAAGTACATGCGCAAATTCTATAGTTTAAATAGCTGAGGGGAATCAACAGTTTGTGATAAATCTGTGTTGCCATTTTACTTGGACTCTGAGTCAGCAAGAAGTCGCTGACTATCTAACCCTAATTAACGAGAAGCGTTTCTTCTAGACGAACGAGTTGGGTAAGCGTGTCAGCCGGAACATATTTGGTTTCATGGTTGTCTGTTATTACTGAGACAAGATGCATTTCTGCATTTCTGCATTTCTGCGGTGTTGATGCTGCTTCAAGCTGGCACATCTGATCATCGCAGGGGTTCGCTGGAGAAATCAGCCCTCCTCGTGTTTCTGCCACTGGAAATGTTTTATAAAAAAAAGATTACAGATATGTAATCAGCTTTCTGGCTATGCCTGTTTAATCCGAAGCCAAACTAAGCCTCAGAGGGTGTGCCTTCTTTACATAACATGACGAAAAAAATCAGGAACAACATTTCACCTCTGAGCAGCAGAGGTTTGGCCAACCTTTCCATAGCTCATTGGTTTGTCTGCTTTGCTTACATTAACCCAGTTTAACAGTCACACAACCAGCCCAGGGGAGCGGCAATGTGCGTGTGTTTGTGTGTGTGTGTGTGTGTGTGTGTGTCTGTGGAGGGGGGGGGGTGTGTCCTCCACTGGCAAAAACATTCACCATCATCGTGGTGTCTCACGACGGCCCTTTGTGCAAAACGTTGAACGTTATCACGTGACGATCTCTTTAGAACAGGACAAATCCCAACAGCGAAGATCCAGTCAGGTGCTCCTCTGCCCTCCTCACCATAGGTGTCAGTGCACGACGACGAGCTAAACGCGACTCCGATAGAGGCTGAAGACTGTAGTTAGTTGGTCTTTGAGGTGTTCAACACAACTCATCCCCTCAGATGATGACACTCATATGAGTCCGTCGTCCTGGTGAGTCGGCGAGCGAGCCAACGGCCAACGTGTCGGAGTTACTGGGTCAGTCGTTAAATGAAGGGGCGACGTTGCGTATTTCTAACGTCACTTAATTAGAACATATGTTTACACTAACTGCTACTCGTTATGAAAAAAGTCGCATGACTAGCGTTACACGCTGCGTATAGAGTACACACGACTAGTTAACACATAGAGGGTGAAATACACAAGAGTTAACGATAAACCTTATTTACACGTTTAGACTGCTAGCATACTGTGGTGGCTAGCTAGTTTAGGGCTAACTAGTTAGCTAACTTAGTTAGTTAGCAGTTAGTTACATAGCGTTACATCAAGCAGGATAGTTTTCTGTGTTTATAATGAACATACTTTCAGTGGTTTGTAAACGTTTGGGTGCTCTGTGATATTGCATGTGCTTTCACATGGAAGACATATTGTGCCAAGGAAAAAACCGTGTCCTGTCCTTGGGGGAAATGTGTCTAATGTACTTGGATGCAGCGTCAGGTTTTCTCTCTCTCTCTCTCTCTCTGCGTGTTAATGTGGCAAATCTCTGATAGTAGGACTGCGTGCTGTGAGCTTCACAATGAGCAACAATGCATTGGAAAGTAAATCAGACTTTGGTCTGGATTGTTGTCACTGTATAACGATAATTACATTTTCCAGTTTGACCCACAGCATATGAAAGAAATATGAACATATGTCATGTTTCAAATGAAGCCAGCCCCCAACATAAATGCACATGTCTTTACATCTGTGTTTAGTTTGTTACATTTCCCCAAGTCTATGTTAACATATGGACCATAACTGGCGAGGCCCCCAGTATTTGTGGCGCTGCCATTCATCCTTTAACTAGCCGGGTCATTAGAGTGGCAGAATCCAACTCGGACTGGTTTGGCATTAAGCGCCATGGCTGTGTTCGGTCAGTCATCAGTGTCCCATATTGAATCGCATCTGATGAGAGAGATGCGGGCTGAGATTGTTCTCACCACTAGCGTGCCTGCTGTTTTCTGCTGGCCTCTACAGATAGGGGTGCGTCATCCCCAGCTCAGCTCTGCAGGGCCTACTCCTGCCTTCGGTCATTGATGTCATTTGGCCGTAGTGGGCCATGTGTATGAGAGAAACGGGATCGAAGACAATGCCTTGTGTGTGTAAGAGGGAGAGAAAAAAAGTGGCTCCTGGTTCAGGAAAAATAGAGAAACACCTCTGAAATGCTTAATAATGGGAGATTTTCTATATCAGTAGAAGTTTAACTGGTGGGCGTACAGTAATATAGTGGTGGCTGCTATGAACACAATTTATAGTGTAAATTAAGATAGCTCCTTTGGATAAAAAAACAAAAACGACAACATATATAATGTGTAGCATGTTTTTATTAAACATATTAGAGGACAGAAAAGGTATCAGGAGTGAACACTGTGTGAGACACAGGTCAGGCCACTGTAGCTCTCTGGAGACCTCTGCTGGCACTTCAGAGCAGAGCAGCACACTGTTTTCATGAAGAACTTGAATTTAACTGTCGTAACTATCTTTGAAATATAGTAAGAATTCCGTTTTTCTAATATTGTTTTTCATTAATTTGCTATTCTGCTGTTAATAACTGTTGCTGCTGACTGTTATACTGTGTAGTCATTAACTGGAGGCTTTACACAGCTCTTTCTTTGGTTTAACTAGTCCACAGTGAGCTATAAACTGGTGCTGACACAAAGGCTTTCCTAATTATGACCCAGTAGTAAGAGGAAAGAAGTAATACAGCTTTAAAGGCCACATACAACAGTCTCTTTCCTCCAATTAGGCTCTAAATTGGCTCTTAAAACATATCACAGTAAAATAAGATATTCTTTCTTTATAGACCACAGTGTATGGCCAAGACTTATTAAAAGGCAAAACAGCTGCCTGCTGTGGCTGGAACATTGACAGTATATAAGAAGTGGACTTATTCACCATAATGATACAAGAGGGTGCAGCTAAGTACGACCAAACCAAAACCATTTTAGGCAACCAAAATTGTTACAATTAACCAGACAACGGCGTGGTTGTGACTTCTCAGTCGCCAGGTAGCCATAGTCTGAATCATACCCTGCTTTATCGTCTATTTTACTTTAAATCAAACCCATACTTTATCAAATGAACATCATGCTGTATTGAAGAAGACTAATGATTGAGACCATAAACTCATGTTTAAAGTGTTTATTGAGTTAATAAATCAAGTGAGGAGTAGGGTCATTTTCTCATAGACTTCTTTTTGCGAGCGTCATGAAAGTGAAAGCTGCCGAGTGTTACAGTGAGCTGAAAGAACAGCGCCATTTATAGTGGCATCCATTAAATATATGTGAGAGTTTGTAAAATGACATTTTCATAACTTTTTGATGGACCATAAAATCAGCATGAACTCTAATAACAGTTCAATCAGGGAGAGACCAGTTAGATAAAGAAAGGATGCATGTTTATTATTAACATATGATATGAAATGATGAAGTCTCAGAGTCTTTGGCGCTTGGACTCTGCGGGGAGATTTGCAATTGAGGGCCGACTGCCCCGATCAGCAACGAGATAGATCCCCCCGTGGAGTCCAGACCTGGTGGTGATGAGCTGATGGAATGATGAGTTGATGAAGTTGATGGATCCATGAAGACTGGGCAGAGATGGGGAGGTGGAGGGGTGCGTGACAGCAGCATGAATGAACTGAAGGTAGCGAGACAGTCATATTTAAATGAGACAGCACCAAGATGATTGGCTAGCCGTGTCATGTTTCCGTGTGCTTATTGGATAGAGGGGATCAGCTGATCTGCGCAGCTGGTGTCATGATTGACGGCGCAGAACAATGACAGCAAGTAAACATTGAGTGAGCATGTGTGAGGAATGATTGGCAGGAATGTGAGGAATAGATGGCGGGCTGAGGGGTATGGTCTTCCTGTCTGAACTTGCGCTAGAGCTCCATTTACTCAAAGAAATGTGGCAAGATTTTAAAATATTTATTAAGTCATGAATATTATACTATAGAAATTTAGTATTGTACAGCTATTAATTTGAAGGACTTGCCAGAGGAGGGTTTAAAAACATTGGTTAAAATCAATAATTTCTTGAGTGTTACTTACTTACATGACGAGTTAAGAGACTTCATTTGTAAAGCTTTGCAGGTGATCAGAGCAAGTAGTGGTGAATTGATTCTTCAACATGAGATCAAATCTTAAAAGATCGAATGTCTCGATAACCCTCATGATGTCACAAATGACCCTATCCTGAGCTCCTTCTTCTAAATAGCTTCCAAATCCAGAGCCAGGAATGTACTCACTTCTTAAACATGCATGCAACAAGTAACTTATCACATTTTGAACATGAAAAATCGGATGATGTGAATCTTTGCTTTTACTGAAGATTTTTTTCAAATATGCCTGTGAAGAAAAAGACGTCAACCTGTGAAAATGGCATCTCAGTTAGTGGAGATAAAAAGCTTGTCTCTGCCATCGGGCTGGTGATCCAGACACATCTTTAAACCCTGCCAGGTGCAGCTCTACAACATCTCCTGCCGTGCTCAGCAGGGGCTGTGGGCGAAACCGAATGTGCAATAAACCCACAAGCATTCAGACTTTTCTGATCAAAACAATCCTTTTTGATTTTTGGTGCAAAAGCGTCCTTATTTAATTGTGTTTTTGCCCCACATTTTTAGTATGCCCCAAACAAGACGTTAGTTGTTCTAAAACTGAGGCTCAGGAACCCCAAGAACTCGTTACAGGCCATTCAGCTTTTAGTGAAAGTGATGGAAAGGTACCCTCTCCTTCAGTGGTGATAGTTCCAATGAATTGGCTGAAATTATTTCAATCAAATAGACTTGCTCTGCCGGTGCACAGTTGAATATCAAACTGCATTCCACAACTGATCAACACAATTTCACAGCACAAAAATCCAACAATAAAATATGTGACTTATACTTGGGTCTGCCAGACAATTGGTGGAATATAAGACAATTATTTAAAAGGAGCCAGAGGTGTGAGAGCCAATTTATATTTCAAGTTATTGTTATTGCATTTTCCTCCCCGGTCCACTTGCTGTGAAATGGGTTGTCATTGTCAACAGAGAGCTGCTGGGAGTGAATGGAAAGGAAATTGAGCTGTTTTGCCAGATTTGGTTTTGCAACATCTACATTTGAATTATCCACATTTGAGCGTGAATTGGAGCTCCCGACATGCACTCCATATGATCAAATGTCTGGTTTTGAAGTGTAGAATAAAGATGTAATCCCTCCTAAAATAAAGAGCCTGCACCAAGTGACAGCTCACATCTATCGTCCGCAGATTGTGTTTCAGGTGATTTGTGTGCGCGCGCACGTATGTTGGCATGCCTTTGAGTTTCAGTGCCTGAGTGTGCGATTGTGTTGACTGGAGGTGACAGCCTTCCGGCGGTTTGATCGTAGCTGATTTATGTGATGTATGGATTGAGGGATTGCGGTGGCAGTTAGTAGTAGTCCTTTGTGAAAAGGACAGGCAATGTCAGCCAAAGAAAGACAGTGACTGCTAGTGACAGCGACTGTCTCCACACAAAAGACAATTTCATTGAAAGTTGAGTCTCGTTTTTGTATTTGTATTATTGTGTCTTGCGAGTGCAGCACCACTTGGAGGAGCCACTGCTCAGCCAGCTGGAAGGCGGCTGCCGCTCAACACTGAGGACCGAGGCTTATTTTCTATTCATTTATTCCCCCCTAGGAAAGGCCATCTTACTTCAAAAGTGGTTCAGCAGTGATCTTAAAGCTGCAATCAGTGACCAAAATACAATTACTAAATCAATAGGATAATAATTTGAGCTGCCATCTTTAGATAAGTGAAGGAACTCCGCGAGGTGGAAAAATCCACTTCAGTTGATGGCTGTGAAATGAAATTGATTGGATGGAGAGAGCAGGGTGTTTTTAGTGAGCATCAAACAAGTGTCACTGCATATCTACTCTGAAAACACTGTGATTTTAATTTGAAGAAGCTAAGATGGAGCTTTGCGACAGCTTTGCCTGATTTGTTTAATGATTACTTCATTTTAGTATTTGCCATCTAGAATTGACTAATAATGTATAATCTTCCAGTGGCTTTTCTCCACAATATTAGCGTGACAAATTTAGCAAAAAAGCACTCTTGATTAATATGGTCTATGCAGATCCGCCCACAAAGAGAATAAAAGTGACTGGCCATTTCAACAAAGCCACAGCGCCTGCACACCCTAGCTGATTGAATGGCTACAATAAAAGGCTGAGATACTTTTGAGCGATTATTCAATAAGCAGCTGTGGGAGTTCAACAAGAAGAAGGAGACGGTTCACACAGTGGCTGAAATTTAGAGCACGTTGGATAGCTGTGACCTTTCACTGTCGGGTGAGGAGAAACCATAGCTCAGCTACATTTTTGCTCACTCGCCTAATATGATCACACAGAATAAACAGCCATCGCTCTCCTAAAGATGGCAGGAAGTTAATTGAAAAAGCCAAAAGAGAATGTATCAAAAGCACAGTTTTCCGTATCTGGATCTGTAGATCTAATCGCACCTCAAGTAACTAATGCTTGAGCACAGACAGAAATCAACCCCCTGTGGTTTGCGCAGTGGGCACACGCCGTACCACACGCCGTACCACACGCCGTACCACACGCCGTACCACACGCCGTACCACACGCCGTACCACACGCCGTACCACACGCCGTACCACACGCCGTAGCACACTGATTCGTCACACACACACACATATACAGAGACACACAAACAATAAGGGTTTCCTGTCAGCAATGGATGAAAAAAGACAAGATCGGTTTGTTTTAGTGCAAAGCACCGGTGTTGCTGACTGGCAGGTCTCGCAAGCGCAAGTGAGACCTTTTAATTGTCTGGCCAATATGACCAAAATCTTCTTATCGTGTTATACAGTAGGTTATTTCATATCTCGATTACAATATATATCACGATATGCAACGTTTTCAGGCGGCTCAATAAATGAATATTATATATATATAAAATGACTACATAGTAGAGCCGATATTTGTTTACTATTGTGTGAATCAAACGGTCGACAATTTGAAAGTATTTTCTCATTTAATTAAGAACTTTAGTGCAAAATGAACGTTACAGGTGGAATTTTAATTATTGTGAAGAAAATGAATACATATTTCCAGCTATATAGCAACTATGTTTGCATCCACAGAGTACAGACTAAGACAGTAGTTTGATATAACCACACTGCGGTATTCCCAGTAGCAGCATTCTTATCAATTCAGATTTTTATTATCAATTAAAACGACACAATTGTGTATCACAATTTCTCGATATATGATTGAATCACTCCCATTCCATTGAGAGTATTAATTATCCTATTGAAGTTTGAGAGAGAAGAGTGCATGGGACTGGTTATTCAGCATAAACAATATACTTGTGTCACAGTGAGTGCAAATACGCATGAATAATCTTTGCAGCCCAGTTCACATTGCTGTGGCGGCGAAGATTCGAAGAGCATGAGTGGTCATCTGCTGCCGTTTTAATTGAGAATTTGCATGTCAAAATACTTCATCCCCCCCAGTGCAGCTTTCGGGAGCAACCCAGTATAACAAGTTGAATAATAATGGTGGGACGAGATCATGAGCCTGATGCTGTTTATCCATCTTTTTCTCCCTCTGTGATTCAGTTTTTGCTGAATTAGCTACGTGCTCTGAAGGTTGAAATACACATTGTTTTGGAGAATCACCATATTTGAGCTTTAAGCCCACCCCGCAGAGAGAAGATAGAAAGAGGAAGAGTTTATTTCAGTTATTTTAACAGCTCCTTCAAGCCATAGACCTTTAGTTGAATTAGAGCAAGTAGGAGGAATAAGTGGTGGATAATGACACAACAGTTTGGACTCAGACACCAAGTTCTTGCCAGTTGCAAAATGTAAACTGCACTGCCACGTTCAGGAGAGTTTGTATCACTCTGTCTGTTAATTAGAGGTTTCTCACTCTGTGCCGAGTGCGACCAGAGAAGAGCAGGATTGACAGAAATAGCTGTTTACAATTTAAAAACTGCAGTCTTGACAAATTAAAAATAATTGACTGGGTCTTCCTAACAGGCACCGGTACAATAGAGATGCCGCTGTATAGTATGTGTCAAGTACAACACCACCAGCAAGGCGTTGCAGACCGCTTAATCATAAGGACGTACATCATTATAACACTTCATGGCTTCACGGATGGAAAGAAGTGTGAGATGCCAAGAAATGTTTGATGGAAAATGTCCATAGTGCTGTTGCTCTATGTTCAGGGATTGCGGTGGCTACGTGGAGGTGGCTACAAATCGGTTATAGGTCCAGAGCCTGTGTGGTTCAGCATGATGGCTCATAGCAGTTAACACTCCAGAGATAGCTGAATATGAGCAGAGGTCAAGGCTGCGGTTTGCCCTGAGGTTAGTATGTGCTCCATGCTGATGATTACAGCCTTGTGTGCAGATTACACTCCCACTGTGCCAAACCCAACTGCAGGCCTCACACAGTAGAAGAGGACCAGATCTACATTTTCACATCGTCTTCACTAAGTCGGTCAATTTCACTCCGAGTACAGTCTGAGTGGAGCTGTTCTCACCAGCCCAAAAATAATAAACCTAGAGATTTGACTAAATGTGCAAATACTTGCAAAGTAAACATGATACGGTGTTTAATGCCACTTTGACAAACAGCGGGACGAATCTGGCAACAAGGAATGCCGGCTCTATTTATTGTACCGAAAGTCAGGACCAATTTCTCTCCCTCTCCCTCTCCTCTCCTCTCCTCTTCTCGCCTCTCTTTTTCTGTCTGTGGTTATTACCTGGTCGTGCTGTAACTCTGTATCTATTTGGTGGCGATGGGCCCGAGCTAACAGACCGGGTTGGAGGATAATATGTTATCCGTTTAGCTGTTTCTCTCATTCCGAGTGCATCCAGTATTGCTGATGAGTCCTGGGAGACAGGGATAAAGCGGGGATGTGTTGTTTCTGAGCTCATGACCATGGTATGTAGTAAAAGGCAGATAGGGACAATGTATTATTCAGGGTCTGCGCGTCTGCATTCAAACTCAATTTGATAGAAAAATACACAGCAGGAGCAAGATTGCCTACTTACTTTCTTGATACTTCTCGCTGGTTGATAACAAAAAGACACACCTAGACGTGACATGAATGCCAAAACAGTAGACTGTCTGTGAAAGCTCCAATTAAACCACACCGGGATTGGATTATTTACGTCTTTGAAGTTCTAAAGGAATTTTCTGCATTTGTCTCAACACTTTACACTCTATGAACATCCAGTTCAGCACGATTGATCTTCCTGTCTTTGTGTTTTTGTACGTGTGTGTGTGTGTGTGAAAGAGAGAGGGAGAGATGAGACAGGCAGGTGTAGGCTCAGGGTTATTAGGCCATGGAAACAGAGCAGGGTTGTGTAACTCTGGCTGATAATTCCCTGACCTTTACCTTTTACACCCTAAGCATGGCTCATTTCTCAACACACACGCACACACACACACACACACTGGTTGTCTAGGAGATCAAAGCTTTCATATTCTCAAACCACAAAACCCCTGGGAGGTGGCATGTATTTACCTCAGGTCAGCCTATCAAGAGAGCGCTGTCTTGCTTGAAAACAATAAACAACAATGTTCAATAACCCATTCACTGGAAAGCAATTCTTCACAGATTTGTACCATCTGCGTTTATTTCTCCTTCTTTTCATTTAGTAAAAGCTTTACTTAGATGAAGTGACTTACATCAAATATTCTCAAAATTCAACAAAATGTTTGATTTACTTTATTTTAGTCTAGAAATTAGATGGGCTGCCTCCTCACAAAATGTTTTTTCTTTTCTTTTGGATTCTTTTGCTGATTCCCCTCTCCGATTATATCTGTGCGACGGAAGCCTGCCTGTTTTCAGAGGTGGCACGCACCATGCAAGAGGATGAGCGGTCCGGGGACGACAGCCAGCGGGACAGTGTAAGTGAACACCTGCTTTGTTTTTTTATTTTTTTCCTTTACACCCTTTCATCTTTCATCTTTAAATAACTCTACATTGAGATAGTCAAGATACTCCCTGCTTCTATTGTACTTAATTTTATGTCATTATGTCAGGGCTTTGTATACATCTTGCGGATGTCCTGATTCAGATACCTTGAATACTTAAGTTTGAGTAGCAAATAGTAGTTATAGAGCTATTGGATAATGTCTGGGAATTACACACCAGTTTTGACCATTAGTGGTCAGTGTTTCCCCTACCATTATATTAGGGGGTGCCCCGCCCCCCCCCCAAACGGTTATGTTTATTTAATTACATTTTCTATATAGCGTTAGATCAAAACAGAAGTCATTTACGGTTCCCTTTTCTATAGAACAGGTCTACACCTTGTTCTTTCATTAATCAAACTAAGGGCATTATGTTATTTATCTAATTTCTGGTCGCGTGTTTACAATTCTCCTCTGATCTCTGTATCGGCCCCGATGCGCACACAGACACGTGCGTGTGCAGACAGGTGAGCCCCTTCCACCAGCGGACAGAGAGCCTCAATAATTTGTCATTATTGGCTTAAAAAATATATTTTGGTAAACTATTGTTTCTCACATGGACAAGTTATTTATAACTCTAACATGCTACATATGCGCTTGCCTTCTGGTTTGTATGTTTTCTCCCCCTTCAAATTACAATCCAATAGCCTATCATCATACTTAACGATATAAATCCCGGGCACTAGGACCTTGGGGAGGCTGCTGCGCAGGCTTTGTCACTCTGCCAAGTAACATCTCTGTCACCGACAGCCAGGATTATAGCCAATGAGGTTTGCTCAAAGTAAATGATGCACAGAGTGAACTTGTAAGTACAGGTAATTACAGAATGTGGCTATATGTAGTTAGTACCTAGAATACAAGCATGTCTCAGCAAAGAGGTCTCTGTGAAGCAGAATTTAAACGTAGCAAAATAACTTCAGATAGCTGTAGAAAAGAGTAAAAGAAAGGCGTCGCCCGTATAGCGATTCAGGTGAGATTTAAGATAAAACCCAATTTGTCTTTTCTTTGAATGCTTTCCTCTTTTATGTTAGTACCCAACCCTGTCAACCTTAGTATTTACAGCACCATGTTATACACCAAGGTACACAAGGTAAAACGAGGTAAAAACTGCTATTTTCCTCTCATTTCTTATCTCTATTATTACCCATCCCCACACAACAGCCACCAGCAATATCTTACCGACTGTATGTCAGCTTTTGCATGCTGTCGTCGGAGTTGTGTGCAAGCTGTCCGTCACCCACCACTTTCCGTCTGGATTTAAAAGGCGGGTTCCTGGAAATCCTAACAAACAACTAGAGAGGTCAGAGCTGCTGTGTTCCACGAGAGATGGAGCTCGGATATAGCAGCAGCAGGCGACACCATCAGGCTTTTTTTCTACTGTGCATGAATAAGATATTAAATGACACTTCTTGGTTTTTGACCTTGAGTCGACGTCCACATGTAGGGCTGGTGTGCGGGTCTTTCAAGTTGGCTGACATCAGAGAGGAAATGCATTAAGTATGCAGATGGAGTATTTCCCCTTGAAAGACTGCTGGAAGTTTGCCACCTGGTCTTCGCCGGTAAAGAAACCGTATTATTATCAGCTCAACTTTTCAGATACATTTTGCTGTAGCGCCGTGGAATATTAATGTACTAATGTATTAATGATACTAATCAATATTGTGTTAAACAGTGCAGCTTTTAGAAAATCTAAATCGATGCTGATGAACTCTTTGTTTCTCCTGTGGGGAAACACTGAAGCCAGAGGCCACCAATGGGGCAAACAAACCAAAACAAAAGACATGATTGCCCAAGATAGTCTGCTCAAACTAATGCATAACACATTACATTAAAACAAAAAGCATGTAGTCCCACTTGCATAATATTAAAAAGAGCTGCATGAATGTAAATGTTTATAGAAAAAAAACCCAACAAATTACCTTTTAAAATGGAATACGATCCCTCCTAATGGAACAAAAACTGATTGATGATTCACATTTTGTGTCATTTAAAAGGGAGATAATAATAATATTTTTATTTTGTATTTTTACTGTTATTTCCCTTTGTTGTTGGTGGGATGCGGTAGTGAGCTGCAGTAAGATATTTGGCAAGTAGACCTATAATTCATGTAAAATGTGCCTGTGATTAATGCCTTCATCAGTTAGGACGGAGTGAAGAGAGCAGGGCAAGGGGGCAGAGGGGAGCGACAAGTGTTGCGAGAGGAATGGGTGGGTCATCAAGAGAGGACAGGTAATTAGAGAGAAGAGAGAGGGGGTGGGGTTAAGACAAGAACTGAATGTGAAAAACAAACAGTGCAGTGGAGATGCTCCCTCCCTCGTCATCCTGAGGGGCATATTGAGGTAGAGCAGGGACACAGGCTGCACTGATGAATACTTTCTGCAAGGCTCCCGGGGGCTGTCCAATCAGGTGGCGCCATTGATGAATAGTCATGACTCACCTTATCAGCATCACCATGGTTACGCAGATGTGACTGTGGCCCTGTGAATGCAATGAGCGAATAGAAATTGGCAAAGCGCCGCTGTGTCTACTTCCCGCGCACATCTTGATCACCAAATAGAGCCCAGCAGGGGAGCATCAGCATCAGCATCAGGCCGTGTGTTTGGGCCTCTCCGGCCTTGAGGATGAGGGGAGCAGGGTTGTGAGTGAGGTAGAGGGGCTTGGTGGGTTCAGGGAACACGGTGGTTGGGGATTTAATGCACGGGACGAGTGCAAAGATGGAGTTTTTTTATGACTTAAAATCACATTAATCAACAGTAAAGCCAGTTGACACTCAGCACATAGAGGTGTGGGCTGGCGGGATGAGAAGAGGGGAAGTGGATGACAAGATATTAAATGAAAAAGCTAGGAAATTAGATTGAACAGGATCAGAGGAGGGGAACATTATCAGAGAAGCAGAAAAGTAACTGAAGGATGAGCGGGATAAAAACCAGCTGCAGGAGATCAAATAAAGAAATGGGACGAGGGATAATGGAATAAAAGGCTTGGACAACAAGTAACGATTTAGACAATTTTCTCACACAGACATGTTTAAAAAAACAAAAGCAAAAAAACTCAATTCAATTCCCCAAAAGCTGGGCTTTCAACACTAGTTTGGATCCCCTTCAGGATTTGAAGGCGCCATTAAAGACGGGTAGCACTTATCTAAAACAATAAAGCCACGTTTTTTGTTCTTTATCACTGCTCTTCTTCAACCCTCTGCTCATTTTTCACCCAAATGAACTTTTTACTGCATCATACACGGCGGAGTGCATTGTTACAATATACCTGCTAACAGCCCTCTTCTTATCACTGATGTGACAGGGCCAGTGCAAACATTGTTAATTGTTTTTGAGCCTCTGCTTATCTGCCGGCTTATTTATCCATGAGAGAGTGGAGCAGTCTACGGCATATTTGAAACATGTAAGTAGATTAGCAGGCGGCTCCATACAATGAGGACATATTCGGCCACTCATGGAAACGATATGTGTTTTTCCCCTCAAGTCTGCCTTAACTCAAAGGGGCCAATTTGTTTTATTGATCTGATCCACGTGCACTCGTCAGGGTCTGTCCTCCTGCCCTGCTTGTTTGTGGGGAGCCAACACTCACCGTACAGGCACCACAAAGCACACGGGGAGGGAGGTAGGCAGGCCCGATATTGATCTGTTCCGCTACACCTTGTGCACAGAAACATTACCACCCGCTCAGCGTTTCTCATTTCACAGCCTGTTGACTGCGTTTAAAGTGCGATCAATCTTGCATAAGGTGTTTGGCGGCGCACTAAGTGCAGACGTGTGGCTGACGCATGAAGAGCGGCGTGTGAACTCGGGGAAGGTCCACATCCAGGATGCGCGGAGTGACGAATCTGCCGTCCTGGTCGTGTCACTGTTTTCCTGGATTCAATTGCGTGCTGTCTTTCTGTCTCACCATTACAGAACAATCTAGACACAAACACTTTATCTTGGCTCTGAGTCGGCTGCTCTTCATATCTTGGTTTCACAGTGACCCTGACCCTTTGCACAGATGAGATTTTGCCGAAGAAATGTGTGGTAAGTTCAGTAACTTCAGCACTATCAGCCTCCTATCAAAGTGTTTCTTTCTGCATCTGCTGCATCAGTTCCCCCCGTCTTTTAGGTTTGGGGCGCCTCCCGGGGAATTTCATCTTATTTTGCTGTGCACCGACCAGTGCTTCACAGAGCCAGGCCTGAAGTCGAGGTAGACTCCAGGTCTCTTCTCCCGCCTCAGGCTACTTAAGGAAGGAGGAGAGGGGCTCTTTCAAACAAATTGATTCATC
Organism: Cyclopterus lumpus; assembly: GCF_009769545.1. Taxonomy (NCBI): domain Eukaryota; kingdom Metazoa; phylum Chordata; class Actinopteri; order Perciformes; family Cyclopteridae; genus Cyclopterus; species Cyclopterus lumpus. The sequence goes on from NC_046974.1 coordinate 20,246,442, forward strand.
TCCCTCACCTCCAATTTTGACACTTCATCCGTCCTGCTAGTTTTCTCGAACTTAATCTTTTCCCATGTCTTATTTTTGTCACTTTTCCTGCTGGGATTAATAGGAAACAAAAATACATGTTTTTATTCTGTTTTTACAAACCAATGTCATGTTATTATGCTGCAAAATTGGACACTCTCTGCAACCGCATTCAAAGCAGACATATTTTAAAGATTTGCATATTTATTGAAGTTGTACTACCCAAGGAGTGATGCACATTTGAATGGAAATGTAAGACAACATTACTTTGGATAGAAAAGGGAGAAGAAAAAACCCCTCATGGCTTAATGTATACCATGAATATCTAAGAATAGAATATAACAGTAGCAGCAGACACTTAGCAGAGGCATGGAGATGTTTGACCTCCCACACAAAGGAAGGTAAATAACATTACTGCTACATGTGGTGCAGCTCCACACACTCTGTATTTCATAGATTAAATGTGCGATGAAACTGAGGTTTTCTGATAATTGATTAAGACCTTTAGGGACAAACTTCAGGTCTAAACAATTGACTATCTCTCCCAGCGATCATCTAGAGCACCTCACTGTGTTATCCTCTTGCCGCTTTTCCCTTTCTCATACTTAAAATCCACAGAAATATTCATCATAGGCATGACAAAATATACCCTTAAATAAAGTCCCGTATGTTTTATTTATACATCTATACATATTTATACATATACAACGTGTTTCCAATGGTAAACACCCCCATGAGCCATAATATTCACGTATGTCTGTTTATTTACGTACTGAGGGAATTTTCATGATGTAAATACAAGGCAAAAAGAGGACTGAAACATAACATGTTCCCAGCACACTGCCCCTCTTTTCTCCGTCCTCCTGACCCTGATACATCTGCTGTGGAGCTGTGAGCACTGTGTACTATAGGAGATGAACCGAGTTAATTGTTATTACCCCACAGGATGCTGTGCTTTACAGCTGAGTCAACCATCTGATCAGCCAGTAAAAAAGAACACCCTGGTTGTAAATACCAGTAGCTCTCACCACGAAGAGATAGATACACCTGTGTTGTTGAGGCAACCCTTTCACCTAGACATCATGTACCAAGCGAACTTGTGAATCATGGAGAGTAATGTGAGCCACGATATCGAGTTTGCCTAAATAAATCAGGTTGCATACAGTATGAGATCTCTTTGGAGCCAATGGGAATCAGGAATAGGAGGGCAGATTGTAGATAATACCCCCTTGTCTCTCCTTTGTTTAAAATGTAGTGTCAGCCTCCGGAGAGCCGAGAGCTGCCGATGAGGTGGCAGATAAATGGACGGACTAAATTGTTTTTTCAACCGGGTGATTTACTGCATCTCCTCCAATGGCAATCTTTCTTTTTCATCTCCTCTCTCTTTCTCTCTCTTCCTTCCTCAGCTTTTGTCTGTGTTAAGTTTTTTCCCAGTTACTCCTCTCGTTGCCGCCAGGCTTCACCAAGAACCCATTTAAGATGAATTCTCTGATCAAAATCAATCAATAACTTCAGAGCACAGAGATTAATGATGATGGCACAGACGAGTAAGCGTTGCAGATACTGAGTATAGTGCAGGTAGCCCCCCCATGGATCCTGACTTGGAATGTGAAATGATGTCAGATGAATTTATATTGTGTCATCAGAAACTGTAATGTGATAATATTTTTTTCGAAGAGAGAAATGCCTCTCTGCTCGCCATCAGTACACGCACTAACACTCAGATGGCAAAGGTCAAACTGTGGAAAGATAGAGAGAGATGCATCAAGGAAGCGAGCTCTTCGCGACCCCCAACGCATGTACTGCCTACTGATAATTTTTTAGATGAAATCACTTCTATATGGGCCCATTTGTTATAAAGCAAAAAGAGCCGACAGGGCTGAGGTCCTGTCCAGATGCTGTTTTGTCTGTGAACTCGTACCAAATAATTGAAAGGCCAAGCAACACCCAACCGATGTGCCATCTTAATCTCGCAAAAGGTCAAAAAAGGTAATAATGAAAAATTCTGCTTATGAAAAAGGGTTGGCGTCCTGTTTGCTAAGATTGATATGAATTAATTGACGAATGACAGTTTGAACCGTGGTGGTTTGAACCGTTAACAGTGGAGATGGCTGTTGGGCAGAGATACCTGATGTTTGATGTGCAGCAGAGCGGGACCATTAGAAAGGTGGAGCAGTAAAAAGGACAAAGTCAGAGGAGAAGACTCCTCTGAATCCGTTAAGATGAAGGGAATGTAACAAAATGAGTGAAGATGTGGCCGCCTGTCAGTCCTCATATGAATAAATGAGAGCTGCATGTGGGAAAAGTACCTGGAGCCAATATTGAACCACCTGCATATATAAGAATATATAGTCTTCATCAAAGGCTGCAACTCCCAGAAGAAAGGGTGGTGAATAAATATTTGGTCAAAAAAATTCCCATTCACATACATTTTTTATCCATTTCCATAATAAAAGCACAAATCAAAGCAGAGTGTGCGTTGTGTTTTTCTTAAGTCTTGTGTCTTCACAAGACCTATTTTATAATAGGCACAGAGATTTCAGTCGGTCTACTGATGTGCTGTCGTGATCAAAGTATCCTCAGGCTGTTTAAACAAACTTTTTACCTCTCTGTCCTCGCACTCACTCTTTCCTATCAGATTTTCAATATAATGGTGCTTTCACACCTAACCCGCTTGGCTCGGTATAAGCGACCCAGTTTGGACTCGGTCGCTGTTGCCTACTTTGTCGTTTTATAAACTCCCTTAAAAGGTGTGTGGCAGCAGTAAAACACCTCCAGCATCCCGGTTGTCGGCGCTATGTGTTCGAGCCAGCCATTTGGGAGCATCCAAAGGTGCTTTTGCACAGTCCTGTCTTCACCATTATTCAAAATAACATGGTCAAATTGCAGTCTAATACTACTACTAATTCTTATCATCACTTAATAATATAGAAAACATAATTCTCCACACCAGAAGCATGATTTACTTGAATTGAAGATGCGCTGATGATTCAGGATACCAGTCGCCAAAACTGCCCAATCAACGAGTTAGCTGTCAGTCCGTATAACTTCATGTTTACACCTCTTGGTTTGAACAGGAGACGGACCAGTACTAAAATGTAGCAATGTATCATTTGTTCTCCTTGTTCTGGACCAAATGAACCAAACTCCTAGTGTGACAGCTCGGGCTCAGCTCAGAACATGACTTGTAATGATTTATTTACTCTCTCTGTAACCAAAGCCACATTAAATGCCCACTGAACCACATCTTTCTGAAGTAAATGAAGTACTTTTTCACCATGACATAAGGAGAGGTTATCATTGTTTCTCAAGGCTGAGTATAGTACTGAAGGGTCACTTTCTCGACAGCATAATTAATCGTACATCTCTGAAGAGTTTAGATGTGGGATTCCTATATGGGTATTTTTGCATCTCGATAATTATATATTTTTCTGGTAATTCGATTAATAAATAGTCTATATCAATTAACCACATAGTAAAGATTATTTTGTGTAATAATACATTTAATAATAATACATTTATTTATATAGCACCTTTAAAAACAGAGTTTATAAAGTGCTCTACATATAAGCAAGGTAAAAACATAACATCAATACAAGTAAACATTTCAGAAAATACATGAGGCAATGAACACAATAGAGGAATAGAAAATTACAAATACAAAATAAAGCAGAACAGACAAACTAAAATAGGGGAAACAAGGGGAAACTGCATAAAAGGACGACATCACTTAAAAGCAGTTCTATAAAAATGGGTTTTAAGAAGTGATTTAAAAGAAGCTACTGATTCTGCAAGCCTTATCCCCTCAGGTGGTCGTTCCAAAGTCGAGGGGCTCTGATGGCAAAAGCACGGCCACCCTTTGATTTAAGCCTTGACTTTGGAACGGCCAGAAGGGCCTTGAAGGGTCTTGAAGGGCCTTGAAGGGCCCCACCGGAGGATCTAAGGCTGCGAGCTGGCTCATATGGGGCTAACATTCCAATGATGTAGTTTGGGGCCAGACCCAGGCGTGCTTTAAAAGTGAGCAGCAAAATCTTAAAATCAATTCTAAAACTAACAGGGAGCCAGTAGAGAGAGGCCAGGACTGGAGTCATGTGATGCCGTCTGTTAGAACCAGTCAGAAGCTGAGCTGCTGCATTCTGGACTAGTTGGAGGTGGGAGATGGATTTTTGATTTATGCCGTAGTAGTTGCAGTAGTCGAGTCGAGAGAAAATGAGTGCATGAATGACTTTTTCCAGATCTGAGCGTGACAATATGGGTTTGATTTTTGAGATTATTCTTAATTGAAAGAAGCAGGACTGGACACTTTTTTTGATCTGTGATTCAAAATTTAATTGAGGGTCAAACATTACACCCAAATTTCTGGCAACAGGTTTTAAATAAGCAGCCAGGGGACCAAGTTGACTCTTGATGAGACTGGTGTTATTGTTTGGGGAACTGAATAATATGACTTCTGATTTGGAGTTATTGAGCTGAAGAATATGTGGAGCCATCCAGCAGTTAACGTCAGAGAGACAATCTAAGACAGCAGCCAGGCTCTCTGGGTCACCAGGTCTCAGTGGAAGGTATATCTGTGTCGTCTGCATAGCAATGAAAAGATACGTTGTGTCGCTGGAGGATTTGGCAGAGTAGAAGCATATAGATAGAAAATAAAAGTGGACCTAAAATTGAACCTTGTGGTACACCACAGGTAATGTGAGTTGTGGAAGACGAGTGATTACCTATGGTGACCGAGTACGATCTTTCTAAAAGGTAAGAATAAAACCAGCCAAGTGCAGTGTCCTTGATGCCAACCCACGTTTTGAGGCGATCGATTAAAATGGCGTGATCTACAGTATCAAAAGCTGCACTAAGGTCTAAAAGAATTAGAACGGCGCTCTCCCTTTTTACATTTACACAGGTGTACTCTTGTGTAAATGTAATACTGGAGCATAACAGTTTCAGGTGAAATTCTAGAGAAATGAATTGCAATGAAAGGAGTGGTAATGTAAAGTGTGACGTAAAAATAAAATTTCTGAGGAAGTTGAGTGAGCATGTGCCTGTTATTGTCAGATTAGACGACGCAATTGTCGATCACAATTTGGCATTTCTAAAAAGCGGAAGTGCCTTAAACTTGCATTTGTTCTAATGGCCAGCAGGGGGCAACTCCTCTGGTAGCAAAAATAAGTCCTATTATATAGAAGTCTATGGGGAAATGACTACTTTCACTTGATTTATTACCTCAGTAAATACTGTAAATATAAGTTTAGGGTTTCAATCACTAGTTTCAAGTATTCTTCAATACAGGATGATGTTTAGTAACTTGTAACTTATGGTCCAATTTATAGGAAATAGACCAGACCTTTTACGGCCCGCAGGCCACGCTCGGAACTTTGGCTGTCCCAGTCTGGCCCGCGTCAGGTCAATCAAACATTTTTTATAAATAAATAAGTTAATACAAAAAACGGTGAAAAACGAAAGGTTGATTGATACACAATGTAGAGTTTTTAACAAGACATGGACTTCTAAGTATCTGTCTACTGAAGTCAAAGGTAAAGCTGTGTGCTTAGTTTGTGGAGAACAGGTCGCTGTGTTAAAGGTTTAAAATTTGAATCGGCACTACGGAACGAAACACGCGGACAAATACAAGAACTTGACTGATGCAGAGCGGCGGGCCGCTGGTGGTTTGCTAGTTAAGCTGCCGACCCAACAAGGACTTTTTACCACGCTTCACACATCCAGGGAGGGAGCAGTCAAGACTAGTTATGTGATATCCAACAAAATCGCAAAAAACAGTAAGCCATTTTCTGAAGGGGAGTTCATCAAAGAGCGTCTGGTGGACTCTGCAGCGCTATTATGCCCCGAGGCGTTTGAGGATGTGCTCCTCTCCAGAAGGATCGAGGACATCGCGGGAAATCTGAAGCATCAGCTGCAAAACAAAGCGGACAATTTTGACTTTGGATGAGAGCTGTGATGTCCGCGACACAGCCCTGTTACTCGTCTTTGTACGTGGGATAACGGAGGACTTTAAGATTACGGAGGAGCTGGCAGCAATGCGGTCAATGGGAGGGACGACGACAGGAAGTGATTTGTTCATGGAGGTAAATGCATGTTTAGACAAGCTGTAACTGAAATGGGACAAACTGGCAGGATGGTTGTCCAAATCTGAAACATGTTGGACTTCTGAAGCGAATGCAGGATAAAGTGACTGAAATTAACCCTGACCAGAAATTGCTCTTTTTTCATTGCATTATACATGTTGTGTAACTCAGTGCTAAACATTATCCATGTTAGTGTTGCTCTCCTTTTTTCCTTGTGAAAGTTTTTTTGTGTTTCCTGATCCGATGTGAGGTCCTGAGATGTCGTATGTGTACAGATTGTAAAGCCCTCTGAGGCAAATTTGTAATTTGTGATATTGGGCTATACAAATAAACTGAATTGAATTGATGTTGTAACTAAAATAGTTAACTTCATCAGGCTAAGAGCATTGAATCACAGACAGTTTGTTGCACTTTTGGAGGAGTATGAGACTGAGCATCGTGACATAGGCTACCACACAGCTGTCAGGCAGCTCAAGCTGCAAATTGCTTAAAAGAGCATGGGACCTGAGAGCGGAGAATCAAGAGTTCTGTGAGAAGAAAGGCGAGGACGTCCCAGAGATCTGGATTTGGATTTGCTGTTGATGTGACTGCATTAATGAATGCAATGCAAGGGCCTCTTTATACATGAAATGTACAGTTTGGTGAAGGCTTTCATGAAAAAAGTTGCAATTTCTTTCAAGCCAGATGGCTTTCTTTCACCCACTTGCCAACACTGAAGGAAGCCACGCCCTCGGCTGATCCCCTCCACAGGCACTCCTCCATGTTAGGAGCGCTGCATGGAGAGTTTACAAGGCGATTTCAAGACTTCAAAACAGTCGAGAATGAAATGCACATGATCTCTTCTCGCCTTACCTGCAGTGTGGATAATATACCCAGCGATGTTCAGCATGAACTCATTGACCTGCAGTCTGATTCACTACTGGCAGAGCACTTTAAGTCAGCATCACTTCTGGATTTTTACTCTTCTCCCAAAGAGGAGAGCGCTCCACAAACGAGGAGGCATGCTCAGAAGATCTCAGTTCTCTTTGGATCTAACTTCACATATGAACAAACATTCTCAGTGATCAAGTTCAACAAATACAGTTACAGATCCTCTTCACTGATGATCACCTGTCAGCTGTCCTTCTCATATCCACCTCAGACATTCAACCAGACTTCAATGCACTTGTTCAAGCTCAAGACAGACTGGATTTTTCTCACTGAGTAAGAATAACTGAACTGAACTGGAAAACGTCAAAAGCACTTTTGTTTAAAATAAAATGCTGGTCTTTAACATACATCTTATGTATGTTTGTGAAGGTCAAAACCATATAATTTACCTTTTTGTTATAAAGTAATACAATTTCAGCAGAATTAAGTTCAGCCTATTGGTTCAGCCCTCCACAAAGGTCCAACTTTCCTATGTGGCTCCTTGGGAAACTGAATTGCCCACCCCTGAAATAGACGATAAACCAGGGTTCGCTTTAGGGCGTGGCTAACTTGTGATTATTTCTTACAACTTCAACCCTTTTAATTCATGAAAGTTAATCAGAACATTTTGGCTCCACCCTCTCGTCCCTTTGGGTTGCAGAACACCTTGTTGGCATGAGGCTCCTTTCTCTTTGTTGGATTTGGGAAAGTTTACACTCCAGCAACTGTAGTTGGAGTTGGACCAAACCAACACAAACAATAAAGCATAAATCGGTCTGTTCCTATATTTTAAACCAACACATCGCTGGCGGCTATAAATGGCAAAGCTGTGTTTGTCAATCTCAATATATTTTATGCCATTGTTTAAAAAATGGCTATGGGTACGTCCCAAGTCTCTTAATTGAATCCCCAAAGGAAACAAGGAAATATGTTTTAGGAGAATTAATTATTCTATTTATTTTATTTTATTAGGCTCAATGTTTCAAGTTAAATTTAAATGATATAACTCATCAAACCTGACACTCAGGAATGATCAGCCTCACGTGACTAAATGGAAATGATGATAAATGATGTGTTTCCTCTCTGACTTTAACTATATCCATAATAAAAGTTATTGAGGTGAATAACCGATCAAGAAAAGACAAATCTTTTTGGTGCGAGGAAAGAGCCTTGGGATGTACCCTATAACTGAGACTGAGCCTTAACCCCCACGTCTTATCACAAAATAGAAGAACATTCAGAAAATTCACAACATGAGTTCGGCTGACTGCTGATTTCGTCAAATCTGACCCCGCAGCCCGCCCTCGACCAGACCCATCAATCTGGTTAATCAGTATTAACCAGAAACTAAAAGAGCAAAGAGACATTACATAAATTGTTTCGTAGTCTGTGAATATACTGCCAAACAATGTTGTGGTTAATAGTGACATAACTCATTAGATCCATTATTCATCTGCTTTACTTTCAGCCGGATGAAAAGTGAGGGTTAATCATGCAGGCTCCCCTATTCTCCTCTGTAAGCAACCGCCTGTGGCAATGAGTCTAATACAGGTAATTATGTAGCAATAAAGGTCTTGCTGGCTTTCTGGATGAAGATTGGCATGTTGATGTCCGTGCCTCGAGAGCTCCTACATGTCTAATACAGACGTATAATGCTGGATAGGGCAGCGTGTGGTGCTGACTGATAGGATAATTTATTTGTGAGGGCGAACAGGTGTTTTTATACGGCAGGCTGCCCCAGGCCACACGCACACACCCCTGAGCACCTCTACTTGGCAAGGCAAAAATGTATGGACATCTGCAACACACAAAATTAGCCAAAAATCAGAGACTTAATTTCAACCTGCTATTGTTCAGTTCTTAGTATTAGTAAGGCTAAAATTCACTTTGGTCAGTTCGACGTATGACACAGATGCAGAGAGACACCCTTTAGTGTCTGTATGCGACACAGCATGACTTCTAACCCCAATGCAAACCACATTATTGTCCTCTTGAAACAAAAAGTCACCGTTGAAAAAGAATACAATGTCGGGGTGTAACCTGTAGAAGAGCTATGTGGAATGTGAATGTTAACGGTTGAGCCTTGTTTGATGAGGAAGCCATGTTATTCATGCAGCGCAAATTAAAACAGCAAGATTAATGGCACAGACTCTGCCTCAGTTCATCATGCGGTCTCACCAGCTCTCTTTAAATGTGTGTGTGTGTGTACTCAAGCACGTCCTGAATCAAAGATATTTCTGCAACCACTCAATACGCAAATATCTTATATATCCTCTGTGCTGTCCCCAAGGACAGTGCACTCGAGAAACAACACACAATTGAGCTTCTTTCCACCACTGTCCAGCAGAGGCTTCATATATTGTGTGTGTGAAAAAGCGGAAGGGGGAGGCATCTTGCGCCGGGGGCTAATACAATGAAAGTAAACAGCAATCTGCATATTAAAACTAGTCATTTGCATTAAGTAATGTGTTTGAAAATGTTTCAAAAGGAGATTGATGACCTGCTAATGGGTTTCCAGGTGCTCACATTCAGTGAAAAGTTTGATTATAATGGCCTTGAAGCAAGTCTCGAGTTAGAGTCTCCGCTGCTGCTTCAGAATCCACTTCTCTGACCACCTGATGTGTTTCCTCCACTTTGACTTGCTCCTGTAGAATGACATTCTCTGCTCTCACCTCAGACGTACACAGATTTTTTTTTCTCCCCTCTTGACCCAACGTGATGTTGCGCTTTCACTTTGAGCTGCCACTTCTCCTCAAGTGAGTTTCTTTATAGAACTCTCTATTTTAACCTTTGTTAAGACCTCAACAATAAGAGTTACTCATATTCATTGCATTTGTTTCTTTCTCTGCTATTTATTCAATACATTACACCCAGACGTCATCATTCCTCCTAAAAGCATTATACTCTTGTTAATAACACAGTTATGTTTTCCCCATAACACATCTTATTATTCTCCCATTAAGGACTAATGTGATCCAGAGAGAAATTTGAAGTCACACGCAAGAGGTCAATTAAGATGTACATTTCTGTTGTGCAAATAATGTTCTCAAATCGATAAAATGCAAATTAAGTAAAACATTAATTTACAACTTAAATATGGGAAAGCGAGGAATAATTTGCCCTTGGAAAAAACTGAACAATTATCAGAAACATGCTAGCCTAAATAGACAAACAGAGGGGGAAAAGAAGAAACAATAAACTGTATAATGCAAATAACACTTGAAACAGATGTGTGACTTTGTACATATAATGTTTAAAATATATTATGTGTGTTGTGGCTATGCTAATAAAGAGAGGAAAACACCGGAGACTGCTTTGTGTGGTGGTGCAGGTAATTATGTTCCAAAAATGTATTTTAAAAGTATATAGTATAACGAAAATGATTAGGATTGTCAGCAGGATGTAGAGGCTTTGCTTGATTGACACCTGTCATACACTCTCCTTAGCAGGGTGCATTCTTATTGGTTGATGAAGTTTGGCAATCTGCCCAGCTGCAACCAGTACAAGAAGGGGAGGAGTCGACTATTTTTCTTGAGGAAACTTCGATCCTTTGATGTGTGCAGCAAGATGTTGGAGATGTTCTCCCAGTCTGTTGGACCAGTGCTCTGAGATCTTGGAGATGTTCTCCCAGTCTGTTGGACCAGTGCTCTGAGATGTTGGAGATGTTCTCCCAGTCTGTTGGACCAGTGCTCTGTACTTCTCTGTAGTCTGCTGGGGGAGCAGCATTGGAGCCGGAGACACCAACCGACTCACTAAACTGGTGAGGAAGGCCGGCTCCATCATTGGCTGCAAACAGGACTATCAGGAACAGGTGGTGGAGAGGAGGACACTGAAGAAATGATTGTCCATATTGGAGAACCTGGACCACCCTCTCCACCTACTGCAGGGACAGCGGAGCACGTTCTCCAACAGACTGAAACAGTCTCCTCAAATTTAACAACATCAATACCCCTCTATATACTTTATATACACTTTGCATTTTCATTTCCTTTATTATTTAAATTCTTAAATGTAATATGCCCTGCTATTTTATTTTATTATATTGTATTGTATATATCGTAAACATGCTTGCTGCTGCAACAAATACATTTCCCCCTGGGGATGAATAAAGTCTATCTAATCTAATCTAATGTCTAATCAGCTGGACTCAGTGAAAATGTGTGTGTGTGTGTGTGTGTGTGTGTGTGTGTGTTTGTGCAGAGCACTAAAGTTACTGTATGATTAACAGGTTAGCTAACAGCTGGCTATTTTCAGCTCAACATTAGGATTGATTTGGTATCCTACTTCTGACCACGGGTTGGATGTAAATTTAGTATTTGGTCTCTTTCACGCTGTGTTTTGGGAACAAGTCTGCACAAGTAACATGTTGGACAGAAATTGAGCTGCTTGCTAAACACTCCACTCTGTCTCCACTAGCTAGCCACTAACTTTGTCTGGGTGACCTGTGTGACTCTTCTATGGAAATGATAGTATCCTCTGGGTGGACGTATTTTAACCAACGACCTGTGCTTCATAGTTTTTAACATGCCCTGGGGGAGTGAGCTGCTATAGCAGTCCACACTCCGTACTCGCTCTGTAAGGCGACCTGAGCCGGCCACCCTCCGGTTCCCACGGATTGAGCTACTGCCTTTTCCCCTTCGGAGAATTCCTGTCTTCTGTGAAGAATCTCTGCATTCTGATTCTGATTTGGTCGCTCTTTTCTTCAAAATTCAGAATTCACCAACACTTATTTTCTCCTAACCAGGTGTCGGATGATTCATCCGACTCCCCAGAGCCGGGGCCAGTCAACTGCATGGAGCTCTTCCAGGTGCGGAGGCTGTCTTGCCGGACGATCCAGTTGCCCCCTCTGGCCTTTCGACAGGCAGAGCAGTACTACTGTGATCGCAAGTCAGAACCGGACACAGTCACGGTTCCACCGCGGCCCACAACACTGCCACTACGCACCCCGCCACTCATCGCCATCACCTCCGCTGACACCAGCAGGTAGGACCGCGTGGACGTGTGTGGTGTGTGTGTGTGTGTGTGTGTGTGTGTGTGTCCTTTCACTCCGAAATAACTTTCAGTAGAATAGGTCATTAGAGTAGGGGGTTATTAGAGTGGAGTGGTTTAATCAATACAGCAGCTGTCTGACGTGAGTGAAGACACATCTCTCGCTAAGTGCTTGACACAGTGCTTACAGGTTGAAATGCAATTACACGTTTATTGGTGGCTGTGTAATGTTTTCTTGTGATCCAAAGCATCCTACACATTTTGAGATACTGTGCTTTTTGTCTCCATATACTGTATGTCAGAACGGTGTAAACAACTATTTAAAGAGACTTCTTTCACTTCACAATATGCATTTCATCACCTTTCTTCTTTGTCAAAGTTATGTTATTGCTGTATATTATTTGACTACTGGATACGTGTCCAAGATTGGATAGCCTCCCAACCCGAAGGCTAACTCTTAATGAAGAGCCATGTTGCCATGGTGACAATCAGGGACACCTGGTTTGCTAACAATGTTGTGGAATGAGAACCACAGTAAGCCCTTAGAAATATACTAGTGGCAGAGAGTATTAACAGCTTCTTTATGCCCAAGGAAACTATCCTGAGCCTGACTGACGAGTTTGCAGAGTTTCTCAGCCCTGTGACATTAAAACAGCTCAGTCTGCACTGCACTGACATGCTATGCTACTGGACATTTTGTTCTGTATTGTTACATTCTTTTCAGTTTCTCAGTCATCCACATTTTTTATTTTGTTTTACACTTTACATTTTAGTTATCCATCCATCCATCCATTTTCAATACCGCTTATCCTCATTAGGGTCGCGGGGGCGCTGGAGCCTATCCCAGCTGACATAGGGCGAAGGCAGGGGACACCCTGGACAGGCCGCCAGTCCATCGAGGGCACATGTAGGGACATACAACCATTCACTCTCACATCTATGGGCAATTTAGAGATCAATTAACCTGCAGCATGTCTTTGGACTGTGGGAGGAAGCCGGAGAGCCCGGAGAGAACCCACGCTGCCACGGGGAGAACATGCAAACTCCACACAGAAGGACCGCTCCGACCGGGAATCGAACCCGCGGCCCTCTTGCTGTGAGGCGACAGTGCTAGCCACTACACCACCGTGCAGCCATTTTAGTTATATTATATTTTAGTTATATTAAAGACAAATCAAGAACTTAGGAATTTAGTTGTCAACAGGCCATCTGAATATTAATTAGATCTAAGCCATAGTTAAAGTATGACTGTGATGAAACTTAAAGGAGAACTGAAAATGCCTACTGGGACAGAATGTCATGGTGATGGATTACTGTTCCACACCACGTCCAAGCCTCTGCTAATTGAGCTTCATACCGTATTGAAATTACCAGAAACAAATGGATGCCTGAAAGGTAGGAAATCAATTACATATGATTTGAAAAATGGTTGGCAGCAATGCAAAGTATGCTTGATGTGTAGTGTACTAATAATGCAAAAACCACTGGTATTTAAATTAGTGTGACTCATCAAATAACTAGGCTCAATAGATTCATGTTTTTCACCACTGGCACTTACTGATCTCAAAACAGGGAATGTTATTCACCATTTGAACAAAATAAAAGCATCTCTGGAGATTTTTGTTTTTGAAACACCGTTGCAACATATTTTCTCATTTAGCACAGTGATTTTGATTAATCTACTGTGTTGTACAGCAACACAATAGCCTTATGCATCTCATTTATTTATACATTTCAAACTGTAATTATCCAAGCTTTTGTGGGACATCTTGTGAAGCATATCGCGAAGGCTGTAAACCTTCAAAGTCTCAGTTTTAGAGGTTATGGCGACTACTTTTACAAAAAAGAGAAGACAAACAAATATATGTGCAAATGGCCCGCATCCCATTTAGTGTGCACTCTTTTCTTACGCTTGGAAAACGTGGCCATTCAAGAAGTGCAAAACGAATCGCACTCTATCCCGAGAATGAAATGAGGTTTGGCAGAGACAGACGCCAAGGCTCCAACCAACCGGCTCGATTCTCTGATGGGGTACGGAAACAAACTCAGCAAACAGCTTGATGTATCTAAGATTAACTTAGTGAACGGTCCTGAAATGTACCCAGACATATAGAATAAAAAGTCAGTGGTCAATGCCCATTGTCCTGAGTTAGTATTGTACAGATGGCGGTTCTCTTGTCAATCAAAGGGAAAGTGGCGCTCCTCTGATTGGGTCTTTGATTGCGATGGCATGCCTCGATAGACTTATCTCGTAAGGCCACAGCTTGTTAAAAGAGCTTTGATTAGAGAATTTGGTGTTGTGGGGGAGACGTCAAAGTAGAATAAAGTGTTATTGACTTGTGGACTTCTTTTAGAGGGAAACAAGAAAAGCTGGTGTCACTTAGCTCTAGATTACATTTTCTGCCAGGTGGAGCGATTTTTCATTGCGACTGTGTTGCAAAACAGTGCTGAAATAGTTTCCACTCCTGTCTTTTCAAAACAAGTGCCATAGTGTCCAAAAACGTGTCGACTCCAAGAAATCCAGTATGTTTTCGTCTTCATTTGAACATTTCTGTCTGTAGTTGGGTGCGTCACACATCTAAATTGCTCATAGCGTTGTCTACTCCATCGTGAACCGAAACTGCAAACCATAGTGAAGAAACGTAGTCAAGACAGTCATTGTGATAATGCTGCAAAGTGCCGGGCATCAGATGTACAGCAGAAGCAGCTCATCCTCTCTGAATGAGTGTCAGCAAACCTTTACATGAACTTCAGAAAAGGGCAAACTATTCCCACGTGTGTACAGCTCACCACTCTTTAAAAAACACGTTACTTGACCTGGATGAGGGTTGAGTGTGAAAGAGTCTCGCTTATTTGAAGGAAGACAAAGGCAGGACAGGCCTGTCTCTTTCTCCTCTACTTCAGATGTATCAACGATTTTCAATTATGGCAACGCCTTTTTGATTATATCACCGTTTGGATTAATTGTCATTCCGCCCTTTAACTGCAGAAAAGCCTACCTTTTAAACCACGAGTCATGTCCCATCATGTTCACACCATATCCAGCAAATAATACTTACAGCTTTGATAATACAACGAGCAGTTAAAGGGTAAAATAGACTGTAGGGAGAAAATGGGTGACAGGGAGACAAAGGCCATACATCTTGACTTTGCTTCAAGCCTGATTCATCTATAATTCAGCACAGCGGTGAAGAAAAAATATACAGTTGTAAAACATTAAGGATGGAACTGCAACTGAATTTAGTGACATTAACTTTGTATGTGGCTTAATGAGACCGTCTTCAGTATTAATGCACCGACCAATCGGGGCAAAGTAGTGCTCTATTTTTCCATTAGACGCCGCTCTCATGATGGGAATATAACACAATGAGTCTGTCCATTAAACAGTTCCAAAGCTGCAAACACTTTGCATGACCGCCTCTGTTAAATTTATAGGAAGGGTGGAGATTTGACATAATCTGTAGCCCTCATTGCCTCAAAATACATCAGCATATATTGACTGTGCTGTAAGAGGCAAGTCCCAAGACTACAAATTGAACATGAAACAACGTTATGTTTTGTTCGGTTTCCATGCACATCAATGTTGTTTTAATTACAATCACAAGATTTACAGATGGGCACAAATCATAACCAATACATCAACAAATGAGGCGATTGAAACACTAACCAACAGATGTTTATTATGTCACTGATATGTGAAAAAGTGATATAGATATGTGCTGACAAAGACTTTTACCAGCATCAATAATAGTATTGGCTATTGGCTCAATACCACATTAAAACAAGCTATCCGTGCATTGAATTCCCAAACACTAAAATGTCCTCCCAAGAGTCTGTTTTTCTCTCTTCTTTCTTTGGACTTTAGAAACAAATGCGAGCAGGTTACAGATGCAGATGCACAGATCCCACTGTTTCTCTCCTGATAGTAATTCAGACACCTAAATGCAGATACCGGTACAAGTGCTTCTTTTTAGATGAATAATCTGTACAGCTGTCGTGGGTCATTCTTCGATGTGTAAGGGAACTCAAGGCTGCATCTAGACATTTTACATCTTCACTATAAGGAGAACTTTTTCTTTAGGTCTGTCCACATTTTAATTACATTCTAGAAAGGTTATAACATTGTGCTGTAAATAAGAAACGACTTGCTGTGGAGGTGAATTGGTCAGGTTCTGCTACTCTGTTAAATAAGTACCAATCACGTGGAATCACTTATTTTCGACTTCACTAATAGTTATCTCAGTCATTAACTCACTAACCCAAAAATAACACTCTAATTCAACATAAGTAGAAAAGAAAACAAACATGAAAATAAAATAAGCAAAATGTTTCAATAAGCATGGTTTCACCTGGATGTTACAAATTACCAAAAGTGTCCCATATGGTACATTGTTTGGTGAAGGTGACTCCCACTGCATGACGGGATATGATTTTTCCGAGACCTCGCTTGGGGTCAGAGTAATGGAAAATAAATTAAAAAGAAAATACAAATGAGGTCTGAGGTCAGTACTCTGAGTGTGCAGTGCCGTTCAGTTGTGCTGCTCTATCAGCTAATAGCTAGATTCCAGAAGAAGAGTCAGTTTGGGTTTAACAGTGCTCACAGCTAAATGCATAGAAGTATGATTCACTTCACAGCAGGTAGAGGTGGGCCAACACAAAGTCCACACATGAGCTGCTGATGTGTGCATGCACGGCTTTGCCAGCCACTTCTGTTTTTAAGACACCTTATTTCTGAGGGGGGATTACATTTCCGCTGATAATCCCCATGTACACTGTTAGCTTCCAGATAATGGGCCTGAGCTGCGAGGGAAGACCCCTTTTTGTGGAAATAATGAACAACAGGGGAGGAGAGGTTTAACAGGGTGGCTGGATGCTGCACCCCGTAGACATCACAGGCGCACACAGACGTCCTTTGAAGGCCCTCCGTTTAATTACTGTCCAGCTGAGTTTATTTTACCTGCAGAGTGTTTAAAGCCATGCTGTTCCTTCAGTCCTCGTCTTCAGCTCTACATAAACAGATATTTCTGAGATAAACCTATTTGGGAGACTGGATTATGAAATGTAAGTGTTATATGCTTTTGGCCACCTGGCTCTCTGTCCACTCCCTTCTCCTGCTCTCCACTCTTGGAGGATTTAAGGGGAGGTGCTCTGGGTGGGTCGCTCATGTTTTATGGATCATCCTGCTCCCTATATCCCGTCGCCGCCTGTTCGTTGCAGGGGACTTGGGAAGGGGAGCGCAGCGCTATGTCTAGTTGGTTTTACGCGCACCGCGGGTTAAGTTAACTGCAGCCGCGGGGGTTCTCAGAAGTTCCATCCGCCCGCGAGGACTCTCCTCGCACCGCCGCAGCACCACGAGCAATTTGCTGGAATGGGCGAGCACGGAGGAAGCGGGGAGCATTTGGAGACCCGATTTAATTGAGTCGAGTTCCCTCTCGGAGCTCCACTGTGGGACACTTCCTCGTTCCAACCCGCTGTAGGTCTACTTCGTGGTGCGTAAATGGGTTCATGGTTGGGTCTGTCCAATGTGTTTCTGCAGGGCAGTGAGGATAGAGTTTTAAACTCATTACGTGAGCTCCAAAAACGTGAAGCACCCAGAGTGGCTATAAAGTTGTCTTGATTACTTCCAGGGTAAGGCCTATAATTTTGCATTCGGTGATCATTTTTTTGTTTCCATCTCTAAAAAGAAAATACACCTGGACTCGCAGTGCTGTGAAGTCCCTCCCATCACCTAAACCCCCGGGTCATGCCATTTGAATGACTCTAAAGTGTTTATTCATTTTGCACAATATTTTCAAACCACCGCGTTGGGGAGGATGGACCCTGCCTCCCGGACAGTGGGCACGGCGTCTCTGGCCGCCGGCGGCGGAACCGGCGTGAATGCGAAGGCGCCCAAACATCTGTGGAGGCAGAACCAGCCAGCGCTCTCTCCGCTCCACCACGCGCTGGTAGTGCGCAAGAACGACCGCGTGAGACAAAGAGGCTTTTCGGACACCGAGAGATACCTCAAACCGAGTAACATGGACCGGACTTACGCCGTGGACACGGGGCACCGACCCGGGCTGAAGAAATCCAGGATGTCGTGGCCGTCGTCGTTTCAAGGTCTTCGACGGTAAGGGCAAAAGGGAAAAGCGCTTTTCTTCCTCTTGTGTCGCTTTCGGATCCCCCTCGATGAACATGGGCGTTGTGTGCATGACCGACGCGCGAGAGCGGAGAAGTGTTTTGGCTCGTTTTCAGTCAAACTTTGAGGAGGTTATGCGATTCTGGCTCAGCCTATGTGCACGACCTCGGTGTATTTACTCATCGCACCGTCGAAAGCGTTGCTGGACACTTCTGTGGTACCGACGCGATGGATAAAGTATGTGTTGGTCGTTCGATAGCGAAGAGAATGGAATAGTCGCATAATTATTATCATAAGACCATTGCAGTGTATTACCCTTTTTTCACATTGAAGTTATGCTATAACGTGTGTTTATCTGTTTAATGTATTTTATATATGTATATATATATATTTTTTTTTTGAATAACGGAGCTTACACGCGGTGACAGTTGGCTGTTAAATTTAGGTCGGAAAGATACGTCTGAAGCCAGAAAATGATTGTTAATTTTCTAGAAAATAAATGGGAAAAGTTAAAAGGAATAAGTAAACCGCGTTATCGAAGGTGTTTGTGTTAATGCTCATATTTAATACATTGACTAAAGCTGGCACACTAGGCAGGCAGAGCTGGAAGGTTACTTAGTGAAGAATGACAACAGAGACTGGACAAGAAAAGGTAGGTGTTGACCAAAGGCAGGACACAGAGGATAGCCCCGAACACAACACACGCTGGCAGCCCCCCCCCCCCCCCCCCCCCCCCCTCCTCCTCTTTTTTAAAGTAGTATTTTGTGATCTTCAGTATATTCAATACCGTTTAGCTTTAGGATGACCGGGTCTACTTTTCATGTTTGAAAATATACTCTCTGGTCTCTATGAGGAAAAGAGAGATACAAAGGTAACGCTTTAGCCTCCATCTTCACTAATATAAAATGACACTCCCAATAATCAGAATCACTACACACACAACAACAGGGACAATCTTAGGACATGCATGACGAGTGCTGGTTCTTCAGACATAGCTTGCACACAATGTATTTAACCAGAGCAGATGCTGTAAAATGATGGCAGTTTTATTGAAGCCAGCATACAGACAGACAGACAGACCGACCGACAGACAGCTCTGCACTCTGTCAGTGTGGGGAAATGTTTCTGCTCTAATTACTCACTTGTTCTGGGAAGGAAGGGGGGGGGGGGGGAATTAAATCTGAGAAGGTCACCGCAGCTCCCGAACTGAAGTGACTGTCTCGCCTTTTTCGTTCTTTCTTCCTCTAATAAAAAAGAAAAAAAGGATAGTATTTGTGTAGTATGGAGAGATACACGCCTGCAAGTCCAGTAGGAAAGAAAGCACACTGGCTTGTCTGGCCGGCACACAGAATGGTCCCTGTCACAGTGGCAGAGCAGTCACATGGAGGAGAAGCCAGGGAGGGGGGGATGGAGGGATGAGAGCACAGATGGAAGTGACATTGCCGAGTGGTGTGCTGGACTAAAACACCCGTGTGATGTGAAAACGTTGCATTGCACTTATACTTTATCCTGACAAAGTGCAATTTAACAGGAGACATTCATGTAATGCACCTTCATTGGAGATCATTCAAGCACATTTCAGATTTGCTTCAGGAGGGTAATTACATGTAGATCAACCCAAACAAATCAAATTTTGCACATGAGGCTAATTACATAAGAGGCACATTGCACTCCAGCACTTATTCAAATCAAATCTGGCCTCTTATACGCCGCAGACCACCACGCCAGTATTTGCAGTTGGACAATAGGGTCATTTGATTGGTCATGTTTTTTATGTGAATCCTCAGGGTCTACGCGTTTTTGTCATTCTTATTTCAATGTCAGCTGCAACTTGGAATTGCAAGTGCCTCCATCTGGTTTTGAATTTCAGTAGATGAAAACACCTTAGGGGTAGTAATCAAAGTGGACAGTCCTATCCTCACACACTGTCCACAACAACAATGCAGGTGTTTGTAAACGATGCACAGCATATTGCAAGACAATCAGTACATCAGCTGTTGGGTAAAAAGCAGCACAGCTGCAGTTAAAGTGTGTCAAGTAAAGGGTTGCATACATTTCTCTCAAAGTGACTCAAATCTTTGTGAATTACATTTCACTACAACCTAAAAATAGAACATTAGTACAAAGAAATCACAACTGTGTAACATTCCTAATTGATTGTTTCATAAAAACAACGTTGCTTGGCATATTGCATTATTGATTGTATCGCCCAAACACAAGTGAGTCCGCCTCTCGGCGTTCATTGCATTGATTTAAAAGGCCGTTTGGCCTTTGCATACATAAATAAGATAGGGCTGCTTGTCAAAGAAGACGGACAATTTCTTCTCGAGGCGCAAAAGATTTTCAGCACACAGTCGGCTGCTCGGATACTCAGCAGCCTATGCAAATGTTGCGTGATGCATGCGTGTTTACATCCAAGCCATGCATTTGATGGACTTCTTCCAATTATCAAGGCGGCGGCAGATTGCCTATCTTCACATGAAAAAAAAACTCAGCAATCAAGTTGTTGCTGCAAGCTAGATAAACAAGGCGTATTTCTTGATTGTAAAAGACAGAGAAAAAAAACCCAAACAACTTCTAAGGCAGCTTGTAGAAAATGAATAAGAAGAGCCAGTTACTTGCTCAACACACACAGTTGAGTTCAGTCTTACGGATAGAGAAAGACCGCAGATCTGTCTCAGAGGACGTGGATGTCGGCGTATCTGCCCAGGCGTCTGGTTTGCACAAGGTCCCCGTGGTAAAAACGCATCACGCAAATGTGTCACAATGGAGGCTGAGCCTTGACGCCGCTCACGGCTTCTGTGAGACCTCACGAAGAATCTGGAGTATCCTTTGATGAGGAGATGGCATTTGTCCCTGCTCGCTGTGGGGGGGGGGGGGAATCTTTATCTCTGGAGATGTCACTGAGGAGGCTCATGATTTCTCCTCTCTGTCAATTCACAATCAAGATTTGGTGATTCAGTGGGCGGAAAAGGAAATGTCAAAACAAAGAAAAGGGATGGAAGGTGCTCCATCTGGACAGTTTGTTCCCTCGGCAGCAGCAGATTTCTCTCTCTCTCTTGTCTGATGTTGTATTTAACGGTCGTTGATTTTTCTCCAGCCAATCCTCCTCCCACTGTGAATGGCTACTGAGAGTTCCCAAAGTGGGGTTTTTAGCTAGTACGAAGCATAACCCCCTGGCTATGTCATTAGATCCCAAGGGCCTTAGCGAGCGAGGCAGGAACTGCTATTTGGTACGTGGCTATATATAACCCCAGTCACGGCCACACTCCAAGTCATACTGCATAGGCTGCCACAGCACTGGCACAATACACATCTACTGTACTTTGTGGATGGGCTCCCGGGCATGTCCAGAACATGTTAATGAATACATTGCGGACAAGGTACCAAACTTCATCGTCAAACATAGCTTGGCTAATAAAAAATGGGCCACGAGGCATCAATTCTGACTCTTCTGTGTTTTGTGTCACAGCATGAATGGCAGGCAGAGCTGTTGATTACATCTGAATGCCCCTCGTCTGGGTCTTATTGACCTGTTCATTCAGGCAGAGGTGGAAGGTGTATTGAGTTTGTTCTTCAGGCGAGTTGTGTCAGTTACTCGTGGAAAGACGAGCGTGTGCATCAGGAAGTCAGTTGTGTGGACATTAAGGCGGGAAGTCAGTTTTAGTCAATCTGGTAATGCTACAGGCCTCATCCTTGTCAGAAGCTTCCTGATATGTTATACAACAATCACGCTAATCGATGTGCTGTAAATATCATCACTGAGAGAGTTTTGTTTATAATATACAAAATAGATACTGTTTTACTATGTGAAGAAGAGATCTGATTTCTCCCTACCTCTACTATAAGCACAGAAAACAATCTTTTCAAAAAAGCTGGTCATACATATGGATGAAATATGGTTTTGTTCAGTAAGTGGATGGAGTACAACCAAAAACACATCATAATCAAAATCCATGCCACTTGAAAGCTACTCAGAATCCATTAGCAAGTCGACTGTATCACATTTGAAGTCACTGTTTTAGTCTTTCTGTCAACCCTCTGTAATTCAATCAGAAAGAGACATTCTTTTACTTTCATGCCGTTGACAGGTTCCCTAATTTCTGTCTATAACACCAAGCACCATCTCAAAGTTAATAGCGATATAATAAGAAGTTTGTATATACCGTGTACTGTTCCTTCATAGTCCCATATAACTTGGAAGTGGGCAGAAATGCATATAAATCAAACACAAACCCACTCTTTATCAAATTAAATGCCCTGGAATATGAAGATTTGGTTGGCCTCAAAACGCACCTCATTCATCATGCAAAATAAATATGTCTAACCTAACAGTATACAAAAGTTGTTTCAAAGTAGAGGTACTCAGCGTGTTCCGTGAACAATAAGTCACTCATCACTTGGTTACATACAAATGATCATTTTATTAAAGTCAAAAGAGTTCATTTATGATACAACTGTAAGGAGGAAATGAAAACATGTAGAAGATTATACACATAATAAATAACACACTGAATGGATATGAGATAGATGATGAAAGAAAGAAACTAACATAGTAAGAAAGGGCAAAGGTTATGTAGGCTGTTCTGTTTTTTTTCTGATGAATTTGTTTTTAATACCTATTTTTTTTTATTTGATCGATGTGGTCAGGGTACGTATGTTGAACACCGAGGTGCAAAAGTATTCACTTTGTCCTATTTCTTTTTTTGACATGCAATACTGAATTATGTTAATGCACAATTGTTCTATGGTCGCTGGGTGTTGTTCTATTTCTTATATTCTATGAAATATTTGGTTAGTTTTAGTTTTTTTACATGTTCAAAAGAAGAAGAAGAAACAAATGGAATTTAAAAAGATAGTAGACTCAAGAAGTCTGACCTTGACATGTCTCAATACAGATGGAACATGGCGAGTGTCCAGACAGCGTTTCTTCTTTCTTTGTTTATTACACAATCCAGCTACTTTCAATCAAAACTGCACAGAGAGAAAAAGAATACAATCTTGTAGAAGTGCTGTCCTCTACCAAAGCAAATACTGATTGAAATCAAAGTTCACAACTGGATGTTGTATGAACACTGTTGCTGTATCGTGGGATTCTGCTTTGGAGAACATATTTGTCCAATATGAAAACTGGACAATGTCCAGCAGGAACCACTGTGTGTGAGTGTGACTGGCTCTAGGAAAACATTACAGCTTCCCAAAAGAGAGGAGCTGTGCTCAACTAATTATGTACCAGCAGGAACATGCATTGGTTTTCAGCTGCTCTCCCCTTGCTTCCCTTTGCTCGCTGGTCATCTGCTTGGCTAATAAAGTGCATGAAACCCCTTTTTGAAGGAGAGCCTTGTAAAGGACTACGAGCCAAAGCCTCTCTAGACTGACTGCTTGATGCTGGGTGATTCCCTGAGCTCTTGGCTGGCTGTGCTGTACCGATCAAATTACACTCAACAGGGTGATAAAGACTAGCTGGGCTAGCCACTGGTCTGGTCCAGGGACTGCTGATAGCTTTGAGAGAGACCCTACAGACATATGAATAATGTATGTGTTCTGTCAGGATATCTGTATCAAAGATGTGCAGACTACTATGAAAACAGGGATTACTTGTCAGCACTTATTACACATTAAAAGGCACATGGTCTTCATATGGCAGAGCACCACTAATTCAAAGTTGCGTAGCTGTGACGCCATGCTTTCTTCCAGAGGAGCCATGACATATTTGTGCCACTGAAAAGTAAAACACTGTATATGCCATAAATTAGGCCCGTAGTTAATGATTGTTGCTGCTTGGTGTGTCTTTACACATGGGTCTGAATAGAAACAAAGACCTGATATTCATATACAAACATTTATATATGCATTGATGTTGAGGTACGTTTCTTAAATCTAAAAGGACACAGTTCTCACCACCTTTTTCCCTGATCAAGCAACATTGTGAACAACAAATCCATGTTGAAACGAACGCAAACAACCCTCGCTCCCGAAATAAATAAATAACAATACACCGACTGGTCACCATTTTCTTACCGGTTTATTTGTCTCACACAAAACTCTTCCCAGAAAGAAAGAGAAGAAACATATTTCTGAAAATGTTGAACTATTGAGTGGATGCCTCTGACTTTTCTCAACACAGATTTAAAGCTTTCTATAGGTCAGTGAAATGTCATCACTCAGCGAGCGTGTGTGTGTGTGTGTGTGTGTGTGTGTGTGTTTCTGCTCATTATAACCATATAACATCAAACAAGAGTAAAACACTACAACTTTACACAGAACACACATTCTATTATATGTATTTATTATATCACTAGGATACACACACTGTAAATACATTGCCTTCTAGTCAACCGAGTTTCTGTGAAGCGGGTGTTAGTGGAGTCTTGGAAGCGTATCAGTGTACGTAATGTGGCATGCTGATCAAGTAGACAACATTTCAAATCATATAGTAGGGCGGCAGTTATTAGGTATCGCCTGCTGGAGGAAATGGGCTAACGATAAACAACCTGACAGCAAGTTACAAGGCTTCCTAAACGTGATCAGGGTTTCATACTGTGCTGCAGTCATTGGTAACTGTCCGTCATACTAGGCATCAACACCCCACGTATGGTGCTTGGTTTCTCCGATTATTTCCATTCGCTTTTTTCCCCCTTTGCCTATTTTCTGTGTGTCCTCTTGAGACATACATTTTTTTTTTCTTCCATTGACAGATTCACTGACGCAAACATGAGCACACAAATAACCACATTGGTTTGTGCACGTACTGAGACATTTACTCCCCAGTTTTCATCTTTTTCTTACATCCTCCCTTTTGTCTTTTCCTCTCGCTTTCTTCTTCTTGTCAAGTGCTTTTTTTTCTCAGCATCTTGGTCCTGAATGATTTGCCAGTAGAATATTTCCAGCGTTACATCAAATGTTAGAGAGCGGAAATGAAGGAGAGATAGTCAAACAATTGGCATGGTATAGAGGACTAAGCCACAATTACAGTGATGTTGGTAATGTTGGACCGTAAGTATATTTTTGAGATGTTTGAATGGCTTTTATTTGAGATTCTGACCGTAGAGCAATTACAGGAATTGAGGGGAGAGATATGGGGAATGACAGCAAAGGTTCCCCGCCAGATCCCCAAATCCCCAAAGGGATGCTGATCGGATCCCAATGCAAACAAGATCTCGGGGCGTACAGACTTGACCGTTAATGCGTCCTGGCATGACTGGTTGTCAAAAGTCACATTGAAAAACCATGTGCGACCATGATCACAGACACAGATAGTGGTTGCGCATGTGGTTTTGTTTTTATTTCATTAGATGTCTCCATACATGTTTTACATTTGTTGGCACTTATGGGTGAATCACTAACACAGCTTCAGTCTTATGATAATCATAACAGTAAATGAAATACAACTTGTATTTAAGTGAAGTCCATCTGTAATCGGCATCATGCATTCCATTTGTGTTTTAGCCCGACTGAAGACATGCATTTATCATTCATGGTTCATCCGTGTTGTTGTAGATTTACTGTACAACATGCTTCTTATGATCTAGATCAACTTAGAATAATATTTTCTGTCATAAAGAAATCAGCAGACCTTACAATTCATCTTTTTATTTCACAAAAGAAAAGTTGTTTTCTCCCAAAGTCAATTATTTCCTTTTCAGATCCTGTATGGGCTTGAAAAGCTTGACAGCAGTCTGTTTATTTCTACGGTCATTGTTTTGCAAAGAATATGTCTCGGTCTGGGTGACAATTCCATATGATAATTTATTGTCTTTCAATGGAGTCGTGTTCTGATGAAATCCTACAGCGAGATATCATGATACACAATTATGTTATCATAAAAAAATAACACGCTAATTGCCAAGAATGTTGCTTGCTGGAATATCCCAGGGTAGTTAAATAGAACATGCTAATTTTGCACGGTGGTGTAGTGGCTAGCACTGTCGCCTCACAGCAAGAGGGGCCTGGGTTCGGTTCCCGGTCTGGGCAGTCCTTCTGTGTGGAGTTTGCATGTTCTCCCCGTGGCAGGGTGGGTTCCCTCTGGGTGCTCTGGCTTCCTCCCACAGTCCAAAGACATGCAGCTTAGGTCAATTAGACTCTAAATTGCCCGTAGGTGTGAGTGTGCATGGTTGTTGAAAATAGAATGGAATGCTAATTTTGGACCAAGTTCTTTAATAAATTTAAAAAAAATACTCCTAACTTTTCAAATATGTTAATATAATATACTTCTTCCATTTGTAGCTTGCATGGGGATCTGCTGGGGCTCATGAGAAACACAACCAAACGTAGATGCGAACAACTGTAAACAACATAGCCTGCAGCATATTTAGTCAAAACTCAGTGCAGAAAAGTGGATTGAGCTGCAGGAATTGCTTTTGGAGTTTCTATGGACATTGTGATCCCTCTTCTTCTGCCATAATCAACTGCTACTGACATGAATTCAGAATGACACTGGCAAACTCTATATGAAGAATGCATCTATCTTTAACTGCCAACACACAAGCCTACAGGGTCCTACAGTCTTTGAAATCGAGAAGTTTTTTGTTTTAGTATCGGTTTAAGACTGTGACTCTCAAGTTGATTTGAGTTTGTCTCGCTATGAGGATTTGGGGATCGGCTAATAAATCGGCCCAGGACCATTTGCTTATTAAAGGGAAATGGATTTTGTAGCGGACCCATGGGGGAGAATGGAGAGGCTGGTCTTCACGGCTCCTATTACAGCGTCATTATTAGAACTCTTTAGATTGTGTCGCAATCTTTGTAGTTGCACCATTATCAGACTGTTCTATTGCACATTATCCAGCTTGGTTTGGTTTACCACCTCCTAGTTATCGTGGGTAAAGGTAAGATCATGTGATTTACAGTAATTTCCAATTGTTTTTGTAAATGTAGACTCTATTTACAGAGGCAGAATTCTTCCAAATACACTTTTCAATAGCTGAGTTCTTCTAAAAAAAGAAAGGATTTTCATGTCCAACCCCACCCTATGCCATGACACTGCCCATTTTCACAACCACTGATATATTAGCCTGCTTATGTTTGTGTTTGAGCGAGTGCGTATAGTCATGTATTACCACATAAAATATACATGCAATGATATAACGACTGGATGTAAGCATATGCTAAAATCATTAAACTGATCAAGCATACAGTTGCTGTAGACTTGTATCAAACTTCTCATAGAAACCTCTAAAACCACTCCACCTTCTACGCCTATAGTGTAGTATGGAGTATTATTAACCAGTTGAAGGCATGCAAAATGCAAAGTGCTTTTCATTTGGCATTGGTGTTTTTTTTCACAGTTCCAAGCCCCCTTTGTCACACAGGCAGGTGTGTTTATGTGTGCTGTTCAGGCAATAACGGACAGTACACATAAACACCCCCTGCAGCATAGGGGTTCAGCTATGTTGGTGATCTGTTGACCCCAAAATGCAAAGTCTTTATTCTCTCTTCCGTCCAGTTTGCTGTTGCATTGCTCTGTCTGTACTATATACGTCTGGTGGTTAAACTGGGTCATAAGGCAAAGTGCCTCTCCTGGCCCAGTTGTGGCAAGCTGACTGACTGGCCGTCTGGCTGTGTTTCTGCCACTGCAATGCATTTTTTATTTAGTGTCTGTCTTGTCCATGACTTAATATGTGGCTATGACAGTGACATCCATCACCAGTATGATCTATGCCTTTTGAATATGACTCCAAACACATATATTGGCCATAAACATCAAACAAAATGTCAATGTTACTCCCATAGAAAGTGTTGTCTCCAAAACACACGGTAAGGATTGTAGCTTTCACATTTCACAGCCTGTGACACGCTTTTCAGACATGTACAGGAGACAAGTCTCTGTCTATTTTACAAAAAGGGACAAACGACAATGTTAAATATGGAAGAAAAACAGGGCCGCCTGTGAGCCCCCAGTAGAGAGAATGTTGACAATGGCTTCCTTGACCGGCACTGTTCATTTGCACAACAAATCTTGAAGTTGAGAATCAAATTTGATTTAAGTATGGATATGAAATACATCCGTCCCTTTTGAGTTGAATTATAATCTGCTCTCATTTTCCTTTCATAGAAGGTCCCCTTGCTCATTTGGGAAATAGTCGCCATAGCTACATGAGTTGGAGGGGTGCACTGATTTTATTAGTGATCAGATCTCATGAGGATGCTTTGAGGACAGTCAGCGCGAAGAGTTCAGGGCAATTATTCGTGGTAGAGTAGGAGAAGATGGGGAAGTTCTTGTCTGAAGCAGTTTTCATCAAACTCTTAACTGGGTGCTCACTTAAAAAAGAAATACTCCATTTAAAGGTTTGCTACGAGTGATGAAGGAGTCCTATTCCTCTCCTTACCGAGCCAAGTGCGGACTAATGTAAACCACCTGACTCTGCTGCACTTATTATCTCTATCAACTTTAAAGGCAACTGGAATCTACATCATATTTTTTTTACATGGCTAAATATGCCCACAGTTGGGCGGGGCAAGAGGAATGTAGTAGTCTGTCACACTCAATCTGTTTTTTCAAGACGCAGCAGTGATAACAAGTGCAATGTATCTGCAGGGCACAGAATGACTGTGCCCCACTTCCATCCTTTCCCTCTGGTATGCCCCACCTGCCTGTTTGTATCTGCATCATTTAGCGCAGGATGACTCAAGACTGTAACAGCAATTCATATTTTAAAGGCTGCAGGGTTTCGGAATGTAAACCAACAAATACAAGCTGGAAATATAAATTACAAGATTACAATGTTCATTTTGTTGTCATTGTACATTTTGTTTTTACCTGACGCTTTCATCCAAAGCGATTTACAATCATGTTACATTCATACACCGTAGAACAGCTACAGGGAGCAATTCAGGGTTAAGTGTCTTGCTCAAGGACACATTGACCCCTGATTGAAAGATGGACCTGCTAACCACTGACCCACAGTCGCCCAGTCGTACAGCAAGGTTGCACAACGCAATGCAGTTTGTATTCCCATTTTACAACATAAGAAATTCTCAAAAACTAAACTATGTTGCATGTAGAGTGGGGAGGATATATTTAGGAGTCTCGCAGCCTGAGGAAAGAAGCTGCTCTGAAGTCTGGTTGTACGGCAGCTGATACTTCCGTAACACTTCCCAGACGGCATCAAGGTAAGCAGGCTGTACATTTGAGACACACCTCTATTTCTTCTACTTTCTTGTGTAGTTAATGTGCTTTGAAGTCAAACATTATTAGCAAGATTGTTAGAATATTTATTCAGATGACAGTAGTTGGCCGGAGGCTTTATGTTTTCGTATTGTCCGTCAGTCCGGTCTATTTTCGGAAAAGGCAATAGCTCAGGAGCGCCTGGGGGAATTTTTTATCAAATTTGGCCAACACGTCCAAAGAACCAACTGTTTGGATTGAAGGTCAAAGTGAAGGTCACTGTCCTCACATCCGTTCCATGCTTGTGAATGCAATATCTAGTTTTCTGTGGTTATGGATGCTGACGATGAAGGCATCGATTAACAAAGGCGACAACTTAAATCTACTAGGGATATAACTTGAAAATGCCACAGCAACAAGTCTACCCTGATAGTATTCTACACTCGTACTCCACAGCATGCTTTAGCTTGAGGTTGTAGAAGAGGTTTATAGCACTGCCATTCTTAATTGCCTTGCCTGTCTTTGCTCGTAGGAAAGCTTCATAGCCAGCTGTGGTTTCCGCCTCACCACGCCACCCCCATACAGAGGGTGCACCATATGGACTGAAATCTCATCGCCATCTTAACCCATTTGTCTTCTCTTGTCTTGCTCCATTCATCATACGCACCGCTGTCAAGACAGCATTGCACTAACTAATGTGCAGTGTTGAAATTAAAGATGAAGCCATGGCGAGAGAGAGAGAGAGAGAGAGAGAGAGAGAGAGAATGAGGGAGAGAGAGCGAGAGAGAGAGAGTTAAAAGATCCAGCACATTTACATTAAGAATCAAATTTTTTTTTTACACAATTCATTCAAATATTTGAAAGCATTAGATAACTTAATATCTAATATGGTGCATGTACTACCCACAACTGTTTGACTTCTGCACTCACTTTAAAATTGCAAGCTGCACAGTACACAATCGTGACATAATGTGCCAAAATTATTGAGCTATGCCCTCCAGCATATTTCCCCCGAGTCAGTATTTAATGAGACTGCAGGTCTTACCGTCATATTGAATCATTGTTTGTCTTCTGGTTGCATCGCTGATGCTATATACACTACAAAATGGGTTATATTTCAAAAGACTTCCTTACTGTGTGAAACTCATCTTCAGTGCGGCCAATTGTTTATAAGGTGTAAATGAACAAAAAGACAAACCCTTTCACAGAGTTGTCTTTTCTTCCACTGAAGTCTGTTTTTCTGGGGTTTGAGGTTGGTGTTCCTGTCACAACTACAGTGTTAGCTTAAGCCTATGGTATTTCACGCTTCATAAATTAGCTGCACATAAATTAGATGCATAAAAAGTGTAACCTATGATGACGTATTTTTTTCTTAGATTACATATACGTACATTTGAAAGTAATTGTATTTAATGTCTGAATCCTGCAGTGGGCGGTAACAATAACAGTAGGCATTGCATGTTATTTCCACTCACAGGAGAGGCTTGAAAACACATTGGCAATCTGCAAACACGAGTTGAAAAAATATAGGCATGTTGGATATTGGCAGAAATTCAATATTGTGTATCCATACTTTGTAAAGTATGTGTAAAATCATCAAAAAGCGCTACGTGAACAGAGTTTTCCTTCTTTTTTGTTAAGAGTGTACACTGAGGATGTGTGTGCCATTAATCCAAGCATACACAGACCTTTACGAGTCAGGTATTTTGCATGCGTGTGTGTGTGTGTGTGTGTGTGTGTGTGTATGTGTGTGTGTGCACAGCCCCAACACAGAAGTCAGTGGAGATGCTGCAGTATGAAAATAAATAACACCAACATGTTAAAAAGTACAGATGAAAGAACCCCTTTAAAACCGGGTTTCGGTGCCCATCCCAAGTGGACAGTTAGACAGTTAATTTGACTCTCAAGATTATACTCGTCTGTGGCATTTACAAATAAGTATGTCAGAAGTGGAGGCTGTGCGTTGAATTATAAGACAACACTGCACGATGCATCGTTTACATCATAGAGAAATGGGCTCTTTTCATATTGCATGTTTCTTGTGCGTGGATTGGTATTTACTGAGCCAGAAGATAATCATAGGCTACATGTACACATAATGTGATGACCAAGATTGCTTTAACTCGCACAATTAAAGTTTTAAGCTTGACCTTTCGGATCAATGTTCACATTTTGTTTTGTTTTTGCGTATCTTTTCTGTTATTGTAGCTCACACTCATTGATTGAAATGGTTGATTGATGTGATATGGTATTGAACATTTATATTTTTCAAGGTATTGTGTCGAAGTTAGAAGTTCGAGTATCGTTACATCCCCACTTGCCTCTGCTCCCTGGTGTCTCTGAGTATTCTCTGGTGATGAATAGAGCTCCATAGATCTGAAAGCAGGCATGATTTAAAACGCACCAAATACATAGTGGCTATTAACCACTGTCCCTTTGCTGCCACATTACCAAGATGCATGGAAGCCAAACTGAAGGTTAAGAATTTGTCTTCTGCTACTGTATTGAATATAATGTGAAGTGTACTTTGCTTGGCTGCACATATGGCATGATTTGTAGCAGACTTTAAAGAAACACATTATACTTCATAGCTCTATTGCCTTGTGTTTGCAGTGCACTCTTTTCTTTTCTTATCCACTGTGGCATCATACAGTTTCCAACAGATAATAATATTCCTTAAATTGTAAAACCAACTGCAAAGTGCTTTTCTTTTGCCTCTTTCACTTTGATGTTTTTCATCCAGTATAGATTTTGAGCATTTTCCACTATTTTCTGTCAAATTATAGATTACGCAATTGTATAATTTAGCTGCACCTGCGCCCCATCTGCAGTTGGTAATTTGAGGAATGTTCTGCGAGTAATTGCGCATGGGTCAACAACGTGGATACACTATCTTGAGTTATTCAATCCTCTGAAAGATCACCGCTATTTAGTAAAATACAACTCTCCTTACATTTGTCAAGAGTAGAGGAGGCATCATCAGAGGTAATGTTCTTTCTTTTTTCTGTAGTATGAAGCCATTTCTCAGCCTCATTTTTATCTCAGTCCCTCTCATATTTGGTGAAAGAAAAGTAACAGACACCACTTCTACTAAAAAAAAACGATATTACAAAATTTGGTTTTAGATGTATCTACTATTTTATTCATGTATTCCACCACTTTTGTGATCCTAAGACTTTAGTAAACCAATTTCCAGCAACAAAACAGTTCATTCTCATGAGTAAAGGTATGTTTTCAGAAAGGATTTGAAGAATTATAATAAATCAGACTTCAACTTTTCAGCTTTAGGGACAAATTACCTCTTTACACTGTGCCTAAAGAAAATGGTGCTTCATTATATAGATAGCTGAGATTGTTCTGCAATTTTTGATATATAACACATCGTACACGTATGTATCAAACAGTTTTAAAAGTTGAATTTAAGAAATTATGTAAAATCGAGAAAAAGACTGTAGACTCCAGAGAGTTAAAGACAGAAAGAATACGTTACCAAGAGAAAGAGTCAACAGCCATGCTAGCGGCTTTGTGAGGCTGTACTGAGGCACAGCAGTGCTTTGAGCTAAATGCTAACATCCGCATAACATACATACTGTTACGATATGAACATGCAGCTTTACCATCTTGGTTTGCTGCTGCAAGTATCACTCAAGACAAGGTAGAGCTCAATATCATTAGCTTTGCAGGTATTTGGTCATATACAAAAGTATTGGGCCAATCCAAATCTCGATCTGCTGGAGGCGAACAGTTAAACTCTATTGATATAGTCGCATACAATCGCACACAGCACAACGTGCTGGAATTTGATCTCTGCATTTAACCCATCCCAAGCATTAGGAACATTAGGGTCCCGAGGACACAGGTGCGTGAAACGGCAGCATGAACGCACTGAAGGGCAAAGAGGGAATCTTTTTTTAAAAGGAGATGGCAGCAAGATGACAGGCTAACAATGCAGGTGTGTCACTGGGCTATTGGATAGATGTGGCCAGCTGATGAGAACAGCTGACGTCAAGATTGACAGCCCCAGACAATGACAGCATTGCATCACCAAAGTCTGTATGATCCATCCTCTGGTGACCATGAATGGCTGTACATTGTGTCCAGTTGTTTTTGAGATTTTCAGTCTGGACCAAAGTCGGTTGACCGTCCGACTACAATCAAACAATGATGGAAACAAATCCCTCAGTGTAAAATAGACGGAATTATTTGGAAGGTTGAGGCAACAGAAGCAGCACTGTTTGATTAAGTCAGAGTCAAGTTGAATGAGCGGCAGCACATTTTCCAAAGATCAGAGAGCCAAAGCATTCCAGAAATTAAGAAGTAGTAGTCGAGTATCAAAGCTGACACCAATAAATGTGTCTCTGCATGCTGACAAAGTTAAGGTGCCACCGGAGGTGTTCAGGGAACAGGGAAACATACTCCTATTGACAAGTGTCTGGCTTCCATAATTGGAAACTGCCTGGTCAGTGATGTTGTTCTACAGAGGGAAGTAGACGCAGACCTGACAATGGACAAAGCTGATGTTGGTTAATCAACATTTTTGAATTGCCACTTGGTAAATCAGAAAATAACATTGGTGTTTCTTATGACTAGCTATGTAACCATTAGAGGCTGTGTGTTAACCGCATGAGAACAGGTTTCTTCTTCTATTATCTTTGCAATGAGGTGAGGTGATTTCATTCAATGGACCTGCCTGTGTCTGAAGCTGATCCTGGCTCCTGGGTCCTGCCCCCCCACCCCATCCCTGCCCCTGCTTCCTGCATCCAGCCCCTGGCCTGGGCCTGGCCTCCTTCCCAATGGCCCTGCCTCGTTCTCTGTGCCTCCTGCCTCAAGGGCCTAGCCTCATTGGTCCGGCCTCTTTCGCGATGCCTCCTGCCTGTGTGGGCCGGCCTCCTGCCTCTGTAGCCCTGCCTCCTGCCATGGCCCTGCTGATACCCCCCCCCCC
Source organism: Cyclopterus lumpus (assembly GCF_009769545.1). Classification (NCBI taxonomy): domain Eukaryota; kingdom Metazoa; phylum Chordata; class Actinopteri; order Perciformes; family Cyclopteridae; genus Cyclopterus; species Cyclopterus lumpus. Next base: position 20,280,602 of record NC_046974.1, read on the forward strand.
CCCCCACACACACACACACGCACACACACACAAACACACACACACACACATACACTCCTCCTCCTCCTCTTCCCCCTCCTCTCGTCCTCCTTCTGTTTCATGGATTGTGGTTATCTGGATCGTGGTCCATGCCTACTACTCATTATTCATAATTTCTGTCATATTCATAGAATGTGTATCTGTTTTTTGGGAGTTTTTCCTGATCCGATGTGAGACAAATTTGTAATTTGTGATTTTGGGCTATAACAATTAGACTGTACTGCATCGAATTATAGGAAAAGAGGCAAAGAGCTTGACTTCATGAAAAATATATATATTCAGCAAAACCCATATGATGGTGTAGTAATTACAGACAGATATTTGAAAGCAATGTCCATAAACAAAAAGATAGCTGAACACGTATGTGATATTGACTTTAAGGCCCTCATTGTTGTTTCTTTTTTATCATTGTGTGCCAGATGTGTGGTTGACTGAATTCAATTGATGGCTGAGCCCAGTGCTTTGTTCGCCTCAGACAAGAAGCTGATGTGGTCTCTGCGTATAGTATTCAGCCCCTGAGAAACTGTATGTTGGATAGCCACAGGCGCCTGGCGTTATATAGGGGCTAGTTAGTGTATGTTTCCATACAAAAGAACAGAAAAGCAAAGATACAAGCCAAGCATATTCAGTCTCAAGTTAAAAAACTCTTGTATGAAGCGAATCTCCACGAGCCCTGGGAATTCTCCACTCAGATTGGTTGTCGCTGATATTGTGTCCATATTGCGTAGCCTGGGAGCCTTTTTTTTTTTTGATTTAGTACCTGTTTAAATGCTCACATACATTTTAGATGGATGCAAAGACAGACTGCCTCAAGACATTTTAACTGTCATGCAAACCTTACTGTATTTATATTCCATTACACTTTCAGCAGTTTGGTTTATATTGCAGGAATTGTACTGTCATCATGAATTTACAGTTAAACATTTGGTGGTAAAGGGAAAGTTTATTTTTCAACCTGACCCCTGCTTTCCCATGTTTTAACCGCCAACAGCCCTGAAATTGACTGCAATGTATTCCATCTCAATATACGTTGACTTAAAATGCTTCTTTTTTTTGTTTTCCACTGGCAGGCTCAGATTGTTATTATAAGTCTCCGACAATATTATGGGATGTCATAATAACATATTTTGTCATGATTACCAACGCCTGGGATATTCCATAATTCTTGATACCCAATTTGATACTATAGTACAAAACTAAATGAATCCCATGTACATTATCAATCATTACTTTAAAAACACATTTTTGCGAACTGTTAAATTTAACTTTGCCATATATGTATTTTTACTAGAGCTTGAACTCCGTACATTAGCTGTTAGCTCCCTTATTCGGACAAGCAGGACTATGTTGCACACCAGCTGCAAACAGCTAACGTTATTAGTTCTCGATTTCAACACAGTGTAGCATAATCAGGAACAGTTCCTATTGTCCCCGGGGCCATTAGTCCGCCTTTAGTCTCAAGCCCTGATTCCTGGTACCTGCTGTGTGTATAAAAACTTAAACCGTCCCGTTTTCAGAATTTTGGCATCTGCTAACCCAAGTATCAGTTATTGTACATCCCTTGTGGATGTACACTGATAATGCAGAATTGCCCAGAAGAATTACATCGCAGCCGGTTTAATGGCCGGCGGCTCTCTCTCAATACCGGACCATTTCCACATTTAATTGTAACACAAAAGCATGAGAAAATAGGGTCCAGGTTGAAAAATGACGTTCCCTTGAAGTCCACTGTGAGACGAGTAAATCGTGACTACTTCGTAGCTGAAGTGTTGCGAGGTTCCCTGCTCTGCAGATGTCTGTTACCTGATTTGTGCTGCACTAATTAGAGGGCTACCCAAATTAGCAGCCTCTGTGGGTCCTTGCAAAGCTGGATAACGAATGCACCAAGGACCTGCAGGACATATGGAATGAGCTAAAATGAGACACGCCACTGAATCTCTGTGATGTGCTCAGTTCCTCATGGTTTAAATCTCATGGATAACGATGGAAGTTTATTAAACACTTCTCTGGTATTACATACAGTGAGTCTATTTGTTCTTCTAGTGGAAACATTAAATTGTGGATAGTTGAGCATTGTTTACAGTAACGGCACCGATGCAAACTGAGTTCCTGCTGGAATTGTAGGCCCACATAAACATAAACGAACAGCCAATCAGCCGTCAGCTTTTCCCTTTCTGGTGACCGGCGTGTCATTGCCTTGTTTCAGATTGTTATTGTTCTTTTTGTTGTGAGCCTGATGGAAAGCTTGGGGGCTGCAGTTATACATTATAACCCTCCTGGGATACAGTTGTTAAATGTTGTCATCAGAAGCAGCTGTGCAGCCGAAATCTTGTTGGGGTTTCTGAAAACGAAAGACGTCATGCAACTGCACAGATTTCCCTCTGAGAAATTGATAATTTATGTAAACCACGAGTCATTTAAAGAATGCAAATTACTGTAGACAATTATCCAACTCACTGAATCAAGTCTCTCTTTAGTTTATCTACTGTTAATGGCCGAACAGATACTCTTCTTTAATAGATACCAGATCTGGATTACTGCCCCACTGTGATCTGCTGTTCTCAATGTCACGGCTTATTTCCATGCTAAAGCCTCCATATGTTTTTGAGCCAGGTCCACAACCTAACGCGGATGGAAATGTAATCTTGTTGGAGGGGAGACAATACTCAGTGACTGTATTCCAGCAGGGCTTTACTTTGTATTCGCTCTTATCTCGTGGAAAAGGTGACATTCTCAAATGTTAAATGGTAAAAGATGAAGAGAGGGATGTAGGCACACGTGTGGAGCGGATAGCTTTGTTAGAGGTTGGCTGAGAGGTGGAAATGTGCATGTCGTCCCTTTTACATGGTATGCAATATTGAGGTTGGCTGCGGTTGCTTCATAGAGGTCATGCAGCTCTCTGCTTACAGACAATATATCAAAGCTGAGTGAGACGTAGTAAGGATTTTTCTGAACAACACGGATCAATTGTGGCTAGTGAATGTGTTGTGCTGCTTGAGCACACAGACCTATGGGGTGGACAGTGACGGAGTACATGTATCGCACATGTGGCATGGATTTAGATTTGAATGTAGTTCCTTATAGCAAACAGCTACATTGGAATAAAAGTGTGTATGGTACAGAGAGTGAATCTATCTCCCAAGGGTGCAGTAGTAAAAATGACAGAAGGGTGTGTTATGTATGGCTCTGTCCTCTTGGAAACAGAAGGCGTGCTAGCCAACGAATCAGCCAGGAAGCCAATTCCCCAGCCGAGAAGAGAGTGACAACAACAGCTAGCCACCCAACCAAAGATGCATTCAGAAAGCAAACTGCCAGGCAGGTGATTTGCCATCTGCCAAGCACCTTAAGGAGACAGTCAGTCAGTCAGCAAAGTGGTGGTCTTCCTCTTTCTTTCAGTGGATAATGAAATACATATTTCTCTCTCTCGTCTTGGGCTGGATACATTAAACATCTCACATGAGGAGCTCGGTTCCTGAGCTCGTCCATGTCCATGCATGCTAAAGCCCTCTTTCCTGTTCTCCAAGTGCCACACATACTGTAGAGGTGCTGCAGCCTATTAACGCCTCTGTTTTTGTTCGTATCGCTTTCAATGTACGAGCATGACCGGGGGCACGGCCCGGTATCCAGTCAAGAGACTGAACAAATACATTTGTGACCGGTTTGAATCCTGACACGCGTCGGCGCGGTCCGATTTAAACAATGATACCTGGTGTCTTCTCAACAGATACTGCTCGAATGGTTTTGCGCGAGAATAACAGCCAGATGGACGCAGGACAGATGCTCAGTGGCCAAAAAGCGTGAAGCAAATAAGACAAGATAATTATTGCAGCTGCAACTTGCCAGGCGGAGGCTTATCTGTGATCTGAAACTCAAGCAGCATGCATTTGTGCTTTCACTTGATCCATGCAAATATGATTAGCTGTGTTTAATGTAATCACCCAAGGCTAAAAGCAATGAAATTATGAAAGAATCAGTTAGAAACAACATTATTTTATGTGTGGGAAATGTCCGCTGGCACAGAATATTCTCGAAAGGGCTCAAGAGCGAGTCACATGAATAAGTTACGACCCTGCCAAAACCTGTGGCCTGTACATGGATGTACTAATGGGCTATACATCAGAGATGCCCACTGGGAGATGGGCTTGTTATTTGAAGTGGTGAGAGACGGCTAAACGCCTGATAGCTTTACACCAGAAGAGATGAAAGTGGAGCAGAGCGCAAAGTGTCTCTTCAGTAACAAGCAGAGGAAGAGTGGGGTGAATTTGAGCAGGCAGAAGGGAGCTGTAGTGTTTCCCTCTGCAACATGAGTGTGAGCACTCGACTTCTGCCTGTGAAGTTACAGACGCCGACTTTTTTCCTTGCTCTTATCCCCCTCTATTTTACATTATCTTATCTTCCCCATATCTTACTCTTGCTACTTTTATTTTGAATTTTCTTGGTAACTTTTAAAAGAGTTACTTTCTCATTTGGATTTTGAATTCCTAAATGACTATGTAGTCATTCAGAGCATAGACAGTTCTCAACTTTTATTTCTGTGACGCTTTTTAGTATCTCTGGGCGACAACTCAAAATACTCTAGAGGAGAAATAGAGAGCTTTTTAGACTAAGTAGTCCAATGTGGCCACTCAGAGGGCGAGCAAGACGTATTCTTGACGTTGAGAGGGTCCTTAGTTTGACAAGGGAACCTCAGAGCAACAGGAGGCATGTGCATGCTGAAGACCACCGCCTGCTCCAGCTTGTGTCTTTGCAGTACGAGGGCAAGGCCCTGTGTACCGATACTGGATGACCTCACATTTATATTTGAGGCCTTAAAGGAGTAGTTTGACATTTTGTCAGTTAAAAAAAAGAGGTTACAGTTGGCCAATTTAGCTTAGCTAAAGACTGGACGCGTCTTGGAAGACAGGACAACGTCTGGATCTCCAGCTTCTTATCATATTCCAGCGTTGACTTTGTGGCCAAGGGGCTGGTGCTTGACTATTGAAATGTTAAAGTCCACATACATGTGACAAGCTGTGATTGTTATAACTCCTTTTGTTAATATTTTTTTATGTACTTTCAACAGTTATCCAATGGTTATACAATTTCTTTGAGGGCACACATTCAGTAGGAATGCACAATCTTTGTATTTATTCACACTTTTGAAAACATTTTTTTTACCTAGGAAGCAAAACAATCTTATTTCTTAATTATAAAAAATTACTTTTCCTGATAAACCCCCCCCCAAAACTGAACTGTTTTAAAGTCATTGAGCTTTTCATTACACTGTCTTTGAATGAGCACCAATTCAATCATACAAGTTGATCAAACCCCTTTTTTTATAATCTTCCTTTTCTACTTGTTTTCTTTTTTTAAATAACTGCTTCAAAAGCCTTTTCAGCTGCTATACTGCTACATCCTCAATTAGAAGATTTTTTTCAGTTCTTACTTAGGCCAACCAAACGAAATATAAATGTAAGTGTAAAAGCAATTGGACACTTTAATAGGGCAATCTTTCATCCCTAATGTTTTTCATGCAGAATACAATGTTCTTGTCGATGATCTTTCTGCGAGACAGCGTAAGACTCCCACCATCACACTATTTTTCACTTTTTATTTGTTACCAAACCACACATTGGCACAGCACCTGTTGCCCTCGTGCGTGAGTCTCATCCAGCAAGTGTCTGTTTTTCCGTATAACCAGGTACTGTACTAGCGTGGTTTGAGTCCGACTGTTAATAACCAACATCACATTTAGCCAACACAAAATGGATGCAACAAAAAAGATAAACATCAGCCAATGCAATCTTATTTGCCGATAGACCGATGAGTCCATGAATCGCTTTATCCCTCTTCAGAAGACAACTCCTTTTGTCTTTTCCGAGTCGCTTTACACTATTCAGCCCTAAAGCTAAAGGAGAAAAACACAGCAGGTACATGGGGGTGAAACATTGGAGAGGACAAAGCTCCAGCTCCCCATTCCACTCCACCACCATCAGGCTGAGCAACCACGTCCACTGGGGCCACTGGAACGACAACAAGGATGCAGGAACAGTGGGAGGTGGCGTGGATGATGCTGTACTATGAGGCTCCGAGGAAATAAGGGAGCAGATATTGTAGTGCTTTGTGGAAAAGCAAAAAGCAGCAACACAGGAATACAGAGCTATCCACGCAATGAGTGTGTGTGGATATAATTAGATTAAACTTAGACTCCAAGATGTTATCATACATGGAATCCAGTATAGAGTATCCTTGATCAGTCTCGCAGTATATAAACATTATATATTTTCTCACATTTCTGCCTCAAGAGCAACAATATGTAATCTAAAGTGAGTGGAAGAAAATTTGTTGACTATCCATCCATCCATCCATCCATTATCACCCGCTTATCCGGGGTCGGGTCGCGGTGGCAGCAGGTTCAGCAGGCCGACCCAGGCTTCCCTCTCACCCGCAACACTTTCCAGCTCATTCTGGGGGATCCCGAGGCGTTCCAAGGCCAGCCGGGAGATATAATCCCTCCAGCGTGTCCTCGGTCTTCCCCGGGGCCTCCTACCAGTTGGACGTGCCCGGAAAACCTCTAATGGGAGGCGTCCAGGAGGCATCCTGACTAGATGCCCGAACCACCTCAGCTGACTCCTTTCGACACGAAGGAGCAGCGACTCGACTCCAAGCTCCCCCCTGATGTCCGAGCTCCTTACCCTATCTCTAAGGCTGAGCCCGGCCACCCTACGGAGGAAGCTCATTTCGGACGCTTGTATACTTCTATCCAACCAATCTATTTATTTGATGGATTGTTCATGACAGCAGGCATAACACATACTATCAACTATTGTGTGACAACCCCCACAAACACATTTTGGGATGTGGTCTTTTTCGTGTTCTTCACATGCCCAAACAAAAAAACTTGCCCACCAGAGCATGTAGGGGAGTGAAGCTGGAATAATAATACTGAGCACAGGTAGTCTTTGTTTATTTGCGCACTCGAGCGAGTACGACATTAAAACAAAGTCACTGTCAGAGGTGTAATAGGGAATAAATTGGAGCTGTGATGATAGCCGTGAACTTTCAAACACAGCACAAATTGATCCCTATTATATTACATCTTGGTCACACCCAAGCACATAACAGAACCGTTATTTTATTTATTTTTACACAATAATAATGACTCATAAATGAAAACACTGTATGCCCAATTTGCCTTGTGTATCAGCGCATTTGACCTGCATTGGTTAATAGAACATAAACACGCATCTCTACAAGACAACATATATATTGACTTTTAAACACTGAAAATAATTATTATAGAAATTGCAGAAAGCATTATTGTTATTTGTTTTGTGTCTTTATGAGTTTTCCACGTGTTTTTGTCTCTGTAGAAACATCTTGCACAATAAGTAAAAGCATTTATATTTATTTATCTTTTATATTATTGGGCAGTGCCATATGTTGCCCCTAGGGTTTAATGGATTGGTAAATTCTGAAATGTGCATGCTTTTAAGTGTTGCCAGAGTACCATGTTAATCATGAACATAACTTCAGAAATTTCATTACTGGTTTTCACAGCTCCTGGGGATTAATTATTCGCTGAGATGTAAGACAATCCCACGTGACACTTCTTGATCGCAGTCCTGTTTTTGTGAACATTTGTTATCAGTATGCTCTTTTTAAAAAGAATGAAAACATGTTTTTGTTATAGTTTTTTTCTTTCTCATTTCCGAGATAAAACACTCACAGCAACTCTGCAAAAGTGTATTGATTTTTATTTTCCCACAAAAGGTCTGTTATGGACTGTTATCTGTCATCTGTACACATTGTGGGGCGACTATGGGTCAGTGGTTAGCATGCCCGTCTTTCAATCAAGGGGTTGGCAGTTCAATCCCCGCCCTAGTCGATGTGTCCTTGAGCAAGACACTTAACCCTGCATTGCTCCCCGTAGCTGTGTATAATGTAAAGTGTCTTTGAGTATCTTGAAAAGCACTATATAAATTAAATGGATTATTATTGTATGCTATTTTTTTGGCATTTTACAAATAGTCATAACTGTACACCAATTGTCATCTGCAACTGTCTGGTGAACCTAGCCAAGGTCCGACTGGGATTATAAAATGTTCTCCTTCACTAAAAAAGGGGTGCAGATATCTTGGCAAATGAAATGTAAGTTAGTGTATTGGCTCTTTAACTACAGTGTTCACTGTTATTCTGATGCTGAATGGATAAACTGAACTTCTAAATGTAGGCAATGAAGCATTGATGGGAGTCACATGTAATTGGTGTTTGGCTCTTTGACTGCCTTCATTTTCTCCACTGTGAGATCAGCAGAAACTAAATATCTTTGAACTTTTATTTTACTGTTTGACTTGTATATTCCATCACTCAGCTGTTCTTCCACTGTGCTCTTTGTTATGCCAGCGTGGCTTGGGAAATGTTGATGGAAGGGCTTTGCTTTGGCTGGCGTCACAACATGTGCTACCCCATTGCGTGGGTGTGTGAAATATAATATAATACATTTGCTTGAGATTAGAGGATTTCTCTCTGTCAGTGCACTTGAGACGTAGGAGACACGAAGAAGCTGGTGCTAAAACTGCGTGAGGTTTGACTCAGTACCAAACCTGAATAGATGTATCATCAGTTTAGAGCAGAGCGCAAACATTAATAATATGAACGTAAACGTCTATAGTTTCAGTTTTCTTTATTTACAGAACCCTAGTCCATGGAAGAAAAAGATCAGTACAATTGTGTATGGAGGATTAGTGAGAATAAAACAATTGACAAATATATAATATATATATGTGTGTGTGTGTGTGAAATCGCAGCATGGAAGCAACCAATGTTTTAGGGAAATGGTACCACTAACACTATTCTTTATATTGCATGAAACGTTCTTGCTTCTTATCATACTGTTCCTGTGTTTCTGGGGAAGTTTCAGTTCTGTTCTCTCATAGCTCACTGCACCAGCTCAGTCGAGTGGAAATTCTCTTTTTAATTCATGGGATAATGAGACCAAACTCAACACTGATTGTTTTTTAATTTTGGAGCTGCGCTTCTGTTTTTTTTCTTCTCTGCCTGGTTGAACAAGTTTTCTATCGTTAGCTACGATAGAACGTTTTTTTTTAAAACTTTGCAACGGTATTTTAAACCTCTTAAACACACATTTGTGAAGAACACCAGGAGCAACTGCCAGGAGTTATGTTTTTTTATTCAAACTAAAACATGACTGATGTTGTTACCTTCGTGCCAAATGAATCACAGCACATAAGGCCAAATCGCCTTCTACGTTACTATATGCACCCATTTCATGTCTGCGTTGGCCACCTGTGCTTCACAGCCTTTTGACATGTCGAGAGCCGTTGAGAAGCAATCAAAAATGCTACCAATCTCGGCCCTTGCGCCTTTTTAATAAGTTATGCTTCTGAAGTCTTGTGAATATTCTCCAACAGCTCCTGAGATTCACCACAGTGTTACCTTGAAAAGTGACGATGAGTATTTTATTTTCTCATTCATTATTCAGTCAATTTTGTGGAGTAATTCCCCTCTCCTCATGCATCAGTGGCCACTCCACACCCATGTCTGCAAATCCCAGCATCATCCCCGTATTATTCCCTTCCTAAATGAGCCATTTTATAATATGCTCTTATCTCATTGAACAGATAATTTGTAATGAGCCTAGTCATTTCTTTGTTTGTGTTTACTTAAGGAGCTTTATCCTGTGTGCATGTGAGTGGATCGGATGTGTGCAGTTCTTTTATGGAGTAATGAGGTGCAACGCTTGCCATCCTTTATTTAATTCCCTTGAATGAGTGAGGAGGCACAGAGAAGGAGGAAAAGAGGTCATTAGCATTATTAGTGAATAGTGGATAGTTTTTTTTGGACCAATATTGGGATTGTTATTCATTATGAGACTTAGTTCCTTATCTTCTGCAATATTCATGAACAATATATAATTCTGTAGCATGACGCTATATTCTTTCATAGGCCAGGCCTCTGTATTATGATGAAATGAGATGAATTGATGCATGACTTGATATGAATGTCAATTTTGTATTTAGCTATTGAATTGTAAAGAATCACACAGTAGAATATTGATAACCTCAAGCCTGGTAAACACGTAACTGGTAAAAGCACTGTACTTGTGGAGCTCTTTTCTAGTCTTCCAACCACTCTCTTTAACACTACTTGTCACCATTCACCCATTTACACTCATTCATACACTGATGGCAGAGGCCAAGGTGCCACCTGCTCTTCAGAGCTATCTAATCATACTTGTGATGCTTTTTAAAAACTGATTTTTAGCATTGCCCCGGGTAGCAAGGCCTACCTGTTCCTCTTCTTCAGCTTTAAGTTTAAACGCTAAATGGATCCAGACAGCTGATGATCTTTTTCACTAATGTCACCTCCTGCTCTTGGAGCCGAGGTTATTATCACAAAGTAGTGCTGCGAGTATCAAAGCTTCCGCGTGGCATTTTTCCAAGATTACAAACGGAAGTCTCCATCTTTATCTACTGTCACATGGAGCGTGGGGCTGCGTATGAGGTCGATGGGGTCAGGCTTGGGCAACCGTGTGGTTGGTTAGATTGTGTAGCATTGAACATTTTTAAAATGTCTTTTCATCAAAGCTTTGCCGTTTCATTACAATTTCAATATCTGCTTGACTCTAATTAATTCAGAATTCATAGTTTGTGATCTCAACCTCTGTGGTACCTTGACCTCCCTTTTCACGGTTCTCCTCATCCCACACATACAAAAACAGCCTCTGCTCCCCCGTCCACCACATGAGTACAGCTGTGGAATATATTTCCTGCTAGTACCTACTAGCAAATGAACACACAAGCTGACAAGCTGCACATTTAGATATGCAGTGTATATTTGTACGTGTGTTTTTATACATCCCCAGACATGCACACGCACAAGGGATGAGGTTCAGCCTACCCAGGACCACCATGTTTACAACCATAGGCTATTTCCTGAGCTGCCCTGCTCCCTCCCCATGTCCCCTCTCAACCTCTCTTCCTTATCCCTCCGGTCATTTGTATTCATCCACCTCCATTTACTGTCACCCTGTGTCGGTTACAGCCTGCTCCGGGCTCCTCTCTCGCTTGGCAAGCTGCTCCGCTCGTTTTTTCTGCCTCGCTCTCCTCCGTCCCTCTGTTCTGCATCTCTCTGACCCATTTCCTCTCATCATGGCTGGTTATGAGCATACCAGATAGCGGCTCAATAATAATTGTTATACTATATATTGTTATACTCTCTGTTGCACTTCTGGTTGGATGCCAAACTGCATTTCGTTGCTCTGTACTAGTACATGTGCAATGACAATAAAGTTGAATCTAATCTAATCTAAAAACAACGACTGCCATGCTCCAAAATAAATGGAATCGAACATATGAGAAATGCACAAACGCTGCTGCCATTTAACTGAATGCACGCTCACATGCACACATGCAATGAAACGTTCCTGCAGAGTATTGTAATGGAGCCCAGCCTATATTACTTCTTTCCTTGGCAGTGAACCCAGTAATAACTGTAGACTCCCTGAAGTTTTAGCTTACTGGCTCATTACTCAGTCTTGACGCACATTGGCTACGACTCATAATGCTGTGAGAATTGCAGCGCTTGTCCAGACATTGTCAAATTAACAGAATATATATATCTGGATCAGCGCTGCAATTCTCACAGCATTATGAGATATTAATATATACATTATTATCCCTTTCCTCCTGATTCTGTTATATATTGTTTTTGAAGTAGTCTGAGCCACTGTGGCCAGTGATATCATATCAGAAAATGCCAATGAAACCACTTAATTTCAGAATGATGAATGTGAAAACACAACACATAGTGCCCAAGGGCAGAAGGAATCTAATAACCAATTTCATTTTTGGATCCATACGTCCAAACTGTAACATTGGCCGCCTATTATTTACAGAATAACCTAGCTCTGCCACAGCCACAGCCATAGCCACACGGTGAGTTGTAATTCCTCTTCTTTGTATGTGCCAGAATGTTTGCTTTTAGGCCAGGAGGGGGAGAGGATGCCACCTTTGGTTATTAGTGGAAGGGAGGGATTTATCCCTGTCAGGGTCACCAAAACAGCTGTGCTAGCTTGCTAAATGTCCGTGAGATAACCTTATATTGGCAGTGCAGGTCTGCAGGAAGATCTACTAGGATAATAAAAGAGGAGGTATAGCAGGTAGGAATATAAGGATTCGAACAAATAGGAAAAGCAGGTTTCAGACTTAAGAAATCTAAACTAGATCCCTCAAGTTTCTGAATATAAATAAGAATAGAACAGACTTACTGTATCTCCAAAGTCAGTACGGTTCAGGTGTGTTTCAAACTGGTTTTGTTTTGATGATATACTCACATGCAGGTTTTTGTTTGGCTCCCTTGAGGTTTCAGCTCTCTTTCCTGAGCCAGCATCGGGTTATTTGTGATGTTGAGCAGTGAGGCACAACCATGGCTCACTTAAGGACTGCTGTCGCATCTTATGTCATCTGTAAAAACCTGTGAGAGGCGCTGATAATTCACTCTTTTTACAGTTGTTGAGTGGATTGGCTCCATTTTGCATTCACAAGGCCGGCCGATCTCTCCGCAGGCAGTGAGTCACCCGAAGCGAGAGCTCCTAAAACATTAAACCATAAAGAAAAAATGTCCTGCCTTCAAAAAGCATTGCATGGATGGATTAAAAATGACATAACTGACAACTGACATTCTCAGGACATTATAGCCGTAGTGACCTCACGTGGTCCAAAGTGGAGACGAACCCTGAAAAAAAGTGGATGATGTAACAAAACTACCAGAGGTGCCACAACATAAACAGTCACATGGCTACTGATGACACACCATGTGGCTGAGCATGGTTTATATCGACCAGCATGTAGTCACAGTTGGCCTCTTTCTAATAACTCTGTTTACTAGAAAGCATTTCTACACAAAGGCTGCCATCTATTGGTCAAATACGGAAAATGAACTCTGAATTGTGAATTCTCCAACAGAACCTGCTTCATGATGTTTACATTGTGGTAACGTTTTAGCACAAGAAAGAGCATGCGGAGCATCACTGTCATATCTGGCCCCTAAACTAATTGTGTTCAAATTAATACGGATGGCACTTTTTATGCTCCTGACTAAGACGAAAACGTAATGTTGGTAACCACGGCGTCCGAGTAAAGGATGAACGTGTGTTGGCTAGAATTCCGGTACTTACTACTATTATTGAACCTAAAGGCAACATCATGTTTCCATTGTAGTGCAAAGAATTAAATTAGCTGCAAGCTTGAGTATGTTTTATAGTGGAATTTAGTATCTGTACCAAATACCTGGGGATGACGACAGATGCAATTGTATTTTTAGTAAATATTCACACATGGAAAGCGGGAGCAGCTGGTTGGCCCGTGGTGGAGGTACTGACTCCTCAGCTGGGTGTGAATGTGGTTTTGCTCCATATTCTTTGCAGAAAATGTGGCAAAACAAGTTTTCACGCTGGCTTTCAATATTTTATAATGGTATTGCCTCTTTTCTGTTAGTATATCTCTTTGTTTGTTTTATTGTTTGAACTTTTTATTCTTTTAATTGACCGTGTGTCGTTGTAAACGAGGGTCGCCCCTCAATGATATCTCGAGTATAAATAAAGGTTGATAGATTGAATATGTAAGAAGGCTGTAATCAAGGATCTGGGACAGTGATTGCTGATTTCAGATTTACTAATACATATGCATGAATACTCTACCAATTTATTTGGAAGGAGCCAGAGAGGTTTTAAAAAACAAATGCACAATCCACAAGTGCACAGGGATTTTGCAATAAAAAATGCTTCCACATAAAACATGGTTGGCGCATTAACCTTATTTTTACGTGGCGATCTGTGCACCAGTGAGTGAGCTAATTCAGCAATACTTTTTTTCAAAATATCTGCAGTACCTTTTAACATTTATGGTCCGCTCTGGGTTAACTTTGTCAGATCCAAATGTTCATGTTCATTTGATCTGATAATGGCGACTTAATCATGACTACTGGGGGGCAGTTACGAGCTCTGGGTGAAAGCATCAATGTTCAAAATCACAACACAAGGAAAAGAAACAACAGCAAAAACACACAATTCTCACTCTGTTTCCTTGATCCGACACTGAATCTCACAGTGGTATAAGATGGCCACTTGAGGGAGGCAGAGCTGCATTAAGGCTCTGGATGCGTGGTGTCTGTCAGTAATGTTACTGCATTTAAACACTGCGGTCTACATTGACGTGTTTAAGTCAACCGTTCATGTTTTCTTGTGAGCCCTTTAACTGCCTGCCACTCCTTCTATACATTCTATATATACACTCTTTCAGCACTGTCCCCTAATCATTCACATGGCTGCTACACCAGTAAGTTTATGTAAGTGGTAACTATAGCAACAGGTCCACGTTCAACATCTTAGTCATTGTAGACAGCTGTAAACCTTTATATGAAATTAAAGGTCCAGTGTGTAGGATCTAGTGGTGAGGTTCCAGATTGCATCCGACTGAAGACCTTTCTGCTCACCCCCCGTTTCCAAGTCAGAGAACTACGTTGACCTTCAGGTACGGTAGAAACACAAACAGCCCTCTCTAGTGCCTGTGTTTGGTTTGTCCGTTCTGGGCTACTGTAGAAACATGGCGGTGCAACATTGCAGCCTCCTCGATGAGGACCTGCTCCCTATGTGTACATGAATGCCGCGTTCTAAACTGACAACGGTTTCAGATGGTTGTAAACTAATGAAAACTACACACATATTAGATTCCACCTCTGCTAATTGATCCCCCTAAATCCTACTTACTGGTCCTGCAGGGATTAGATAGTCATGTGTCACACGGAGAACCTTTTGCCAAAAACAAGCCGACTCCAGACTGTGCTCTGAGAGGTGACGGCATGCTGTGTACTGCCAAACAAGAAAGGCATCCAATCGGTCAAGATGTAACAAACTTTTGTATTGAGATTGAGGTCCATAGACTCAGATTGTGAGTGTACACACAGAGATTTTATTTTACATAGAAGAGAAATGGGAAATGTTTAGATACAATATTTGTCCAAACAGAATCCGAGCTGAGTTACGTATGAAGGTGAATACTAACCAGCATAAATTCTCTGGTCTTCAGTTTCCCTCTGTGTACGGTTTATATTTTTTAAGTACATTTTGATTACTCTATCCTGGTTGGTGTTCATGCTTTTGTCTCCGCTCCCTGTGTTAGAAAAAAAGTCGCTGTCAGTGGCTTCCTCGCTGTTTTTGATTTCAGTGATAAAGTATCAAGGACTATACGTTCTGTTGAGCAAATCGTAATGCAGCATTTTTTTCTGTGCACATTGTGCTTTCATTTGCGTTCTGACTGCATGCCGGTGTTGTGTCTGTGGGTCTGTTCCTGTGTCTGCATATACTGCAGATTGGCTTCCGTTTTGGTGCTTTTGTTCCTCCAGCCTTTAGCTTTTGCACAAATCCACTTGTCCCTCTTCATCTATGTTGCCCCTGGCAACCAGGGAGAAATGCACATAAATGTCATGCGCAGCAACAGGGAGGGTTTAAAGAACTTTTTTTTTTTTTTTTTTTTTTACATAGAAAATAAGAAAAAAGAGACGGGGGGGGGGTTTAAGATGGGTGGCAGAAACTAGAAAGAAAGAAGTTCAGTAGAGGACAAGGAGTCGAACAGAATGACAGCCATGACGCATGTTCATCGTGTGAGAGAAAAAACAAACATTTGCTCAAAGAATGGCATTCATCTCTTTTGACTATTGTGAGGTGATGATAAATTGCAAGCTGTCAAATGAAGCTCAACAGCTCTCCATTGCTGTCATGACGGTGTCTGACTGACTGCCACAGCTTGCCGTTGGCTGACTGTTGCATTCTGATGATGTTGACAGGCCAAAGGCAGGAACAATTACAACTTCAGACGTGTCACATTCTTTGCAACCAAGACTTTTTTTTCTTATTAAGTGAATGTGAATCCTAGTTGAGAGACTGGAGAGCGATCAGGACTTCCATCCAGTAGGACACAAACCCAACCGACTGTCCATTTGAATGCACATGCAGGCCGGATGTACTGCCACCAGTAATCAAACCCCTTATTGCAGTCTTGGTGCTGGTGGACAGAGACTTGAGCCTGGTGTCAGCGAGGTGCAGAGGTACTCATATGTTTGTTGTCCATGGTTTATTCACCACTATGTTATTCAAGTATATACAGTATATGTGACTGATCCTCCAAGGCCTTTTACATAAGGCCAATGGCTTTGCCATTCAGATCTCCAACAATGTCAACAGTAATCTGGAAACCCATGATTATGAAAGAGCCTTTATAAATATCTATTAAGAACACCACCGTGATGCTGTTGTCACACTGACCTCCTCCAGTCAAAGAAGCTTTGTTCAATCCCGGACTGGCTGTATTCACATTTAGCTTTTTTAAATGATTGTCTTTTCATTGTTTGAACCTGGCATTTCTGCACAATTGCAGATATAGATCAGGCTACACTACTATTGTTAGTATTATACAATTTGTATGACTAGATTCCAGTCAGGCAGGTTCAAGTACGCCTAGGCTCCTACTAGAAAACATCCTGGATTCAGTCGGCAGGTAAAACAGTGACAAAGTTATCGATGACTTACAGAAACATTGTGTGCACCTTCTCTTTTTCTGATGACTCAAGAGTGTTGTGACGGCACATGAGTGGAGAAGAGCCTCGAGACAGCCCCACTGTTAGTAGCCTACTGCGCGTGGTTCAGTGGGTGTCTGTGTGTTTGAGAGGGTGTTTCGGCGTTTAAAGTCCACTTGGATTATCTTGAGCTCAAGGAAACGTTCATATCTTTCTGTTCGAGGAATGTGTACGTGATTCAGGTTCCTTTTGGTTCAAAAAGAAGAAGAATCATTTACAAAATTCAAAACATGTTTTTATCCAACTACAACATGCTGGCGTTAACGTTTAACCTTTTTAGAAAACCTTTTCACTCAGACGGGGTGCTCCCGCCATTGAAAAGGAGGTGTTGTAGCAGCAATCTAACAGCACCATAAACGACTATATACAACTACTATTACATTATTATTGTCTCCTATTTCTTAGGATGATGACCTCAGAAAATGTGATGACACATTAAAAGTTTTATTCTAAAACCTCAACGGAAGCTGCGAATGTAAACAAAGAAAAGACATTCCGTACAGCACTAGTATCAAGTTTGTACTGTCGAATGAGATGTATATTGCATTTTATTTTATTTTTGTAAGTATTACTTAATACTTAATAACTCAGACTATGTTGAAGTATGCCATAGTTTATCTCATGTCTATGTAAGTAACTTGATGATTACAGGACACATTATATTGCAAAGGAGTCAACTGTGAAAATACCAATGTTGACCATTGGTATTTGTCAGTTGACCAATCCACCACTTGGCTCAGTCACGAAAAACTTTGGACGCCTTGTCATACAATGTTTTACGGACGAAGGAGGAACCCTAACGACTTTGGTGATCGCATAGTTTTTCATCTGGCGCCATCAGCTGGTCGAATTTCTACATTTTCTCGTAGAATCTCTTAAAATCTTTGGTCATGGTAAAAATCATGGTTGCCATGACAATGTAATCTGATTATTGACTTTTCATTTAGTGCCACCAACTGGTTGACATCTTTGGTGAAAAGTCTTGTGGACGGATGACGTTCCCAACAGCCCCAGCAGAACTTTGTGTTTGGCATGAACAACAATTCTAACATGCTAAACTAATATGGTGACCATAAACAAGCCACCTACACAACAACATCAAGTCCGTGTTAGCATGTTTCAGAGGCATTTAGGTCACGACAGAACTTAGTCTTGTTTCCATAAATCTCAGGAATGTGAACTGCAGAAAGATCCCTGATAATGTTTCCGTCTGGATTTTCCCTTTTTTTAAATTTTTTTACTGCATATCTGAAATGCCTTGATGGGGAGGAGCTTTCTGTATGTTAAGCTAAAGCTTGATAAGTGCATCACACTAGTTTGAGTATCTGCTTTAAAAAAGATAAACTCATAGTTTAATTTAATAGTAACTTTGTTTTGATGCATGATTAACGATTTAATGGTCTTGATGAGAAATGCTTTACATATGTATTCCAGAGAAGCTGCCGGTTGCTCAGCAGATAAGGGGAAATGCTCGGGGTTAGCACATTTTCGGCAGACACATGCTTTCAGATTTACCCGCATGTCTACCCTCATTTGAAAAAGTAAAACGGTGAAAGGGATTGGCAGAAGCTTTGGGCAAGATGACGCTGGTTGCATGAAACTCTCCCAAATGCAAGAATGATCAGACTGCAAATTACATACAAGTATACCCATGGCATCATTTGCTGTTCCTAGGGATGTCCTCTCGAGCCGAGTGTGGATAGAGTGTGACTCAATTACTAATGGGTGCTCTTAGTGCGGTCAGCTGCATCGACAAATGCACCCTCACAGATGCATGTCCTCGGCGAGGCAGCGCATGCATTCATGCATGCGCTGCCTACGACATTTTTGTACAGTGTTACTCAAGCTTGCCATATCTCTCCTCATACCTCCCTGTTGTTTCCCCCTCTCTATTGTGTACACACACACACACACACACACACACACACACACACACACACACACACACACACACACACGCTTGCTCCCGCTCTGCTCAGCTCAAAAGGATCAGTAGCTTATAAACTGGCTGCAGTCAGCAGTCAGTATCTCTGTTCGGGAGACGAAGGGAGGACAGATTGCTTCGACTGGATGGAACAGAACTCAACCAAGCCTCTCTGCGTTGAGTCATACTGGGCTGGGTTTATTTTGTATGGGTGAACCAATACAGGTTCCCTGTTGGCTGTTACCAGACCGAGCTGGGCTGTTCTGGCCTGGAATGGACTGAATTAGTTCAGCTAAACTCTTGCTGGGCTTGATTTCACTGGACTGTGTTGATTTGCCCGCAGGCCTCAAGGAGACGAGGCTAGAATAGACGGAATTCCCTTTTTTTTTCATTTCTTTTTTTAGCATCCCGCCCTCCCTCTCTCCGTCTTCCATCCTCCCCTCATCTTCTCCCTTGCACTTTCAGAGCAGACATCCAGTGTTGCAGAGCAGACGAAGGCGGCAGCCCTCAGTGCTTCTGTTCATCTGCTGGCTCCTTGAAGGACGGAAAGGGGGGAAAGAGAACAGGGATTCTTCGTCTCTTTTATATCCCCTGCTTTTGTACAAAGAGAGCTGCTGGTGTGAGGAATTACCAGCAAAGCTTTTCAATTTATCATCCAGAGGGCTTTTGGATGTGCGTCTTTTTCTTCTTTTTACAGATTCTTACATTTTGAGGAAATTGTTGGACTCTTGGCAGAGAAGAAGCATATATTTGCATGTGTATTGCTTTATCTCTGATATATCTTGGCTGCCTTTTCTGTTCATTCATTTGGCCGCCGCTGGTGTTGGTGGTGGTGGTGAAGCCGGGCAGGAATGGCCCAGCAGGCTGGCATGGGGGTGAACCACCAGGACACCCTGGCAGTGCCCCCCATGCCCAAACACTCCGGCCTGAATGAAGACCTGGTGAAGATCCTGCGGGAGAACCTGCTGCAGCCGGAGAGGCCAAGAGGACAACGGCGGTCGCCCTCCTCCATCTCCCCCCGCCTCTCTCCCCGCAACTCCCCGCGACTGCTCCGCCGCATGCTGCTCAACAACAACATCCACAAACAGAGGCGCTTCACTGTCGCGCACACATGGTGAGACTTAGATGGACAGATATGCGGCTCGAGGATTGATCGCTATTGTCATTGTTGTGCGTTTGTAGACGGGCAGCCGCATAGGCATATGAAGTGCTTGTGTGTGTGTGTGTGTTTGCCTTTGTTAGACAACCGCACACTGGCAAACTTTCAAGGTTGTGCTTGTTGAACGCTGTGTGCGATGGAGGTAGCTGTGTGCTGGAGGTAGCTGTGTGCTAATCCATTTGAGTAATTCAACTTTGTTTCAGTTTAACTTGATCGCTTCCTCTTCACAGAGAAATGGCAGCCGTGTGCATGAGCACATCGCTCCTGGAGGTTATTCATGTCAAATCTCCTCGGAGATCCTCTTCTCACCTTAGATAATGAATTTCTCTTTTGCTCTTCTCCTCTGTCCAGCTTAATCACCATGTCTATCTCACACCCCCATATGTGTGTGTGTGTCTGTATGTTACCCATTCCCTCTCTCTCTCTCCCCCCCCTTTCCTCCTGTGCTGTCTCTCTTTATGCTTCTGTATGTTATACAGCAGTGTAACATGTAAGGAGATATACCCCAAAGCTGCCTGTCTTGTTAGGTATAGAGTAGGAAGCTATCCATCAATACATTTCCTCCCTCCTGCTGTATTTTCTTTCTTCTGCAGTTTTTTTTACTATTAATTAGTCTTCTATTCCTGTCTGTCTATCAGCCACTGTTGCCCACGCCTCATCTCTTCCTTTCCTCTCATTCATCCCCCCTCTCTACCTCTTGCCTCCTCCCCACATTTTTCTCGCCTTTAACCAATTCAGATTTTTCCCCCCTCCCTTCGCCGCCACCGCCCACCGTTATCATCTCCTTCTCCATTTTTTTACGACTCGGATCTCCTTCTTATCCCTCTCCATATTTCCCCTGCTCCTCTTTTCTCTTTCTCTCTGTGTCTTGTGT
The DNA here is from genome assembly GCF_009769545.1 of Cyclopterus lumpus. Taxonomy (NCBI): domain Eukaryota; kingdom Metazoa; phylum Chordata; class Actinopteri; order Perciformes; family Cyclopteridae; genus Cyclopterus; species Cyclopterus lumpus. Next base: position 20,301,233 of record NC_046974.1, read on the forward strand.
CCCACTTTCTTTACTCCCTATCTCTCCCATTAGACTCAATCCTTCTGGCATCTGGATCATTATGTAATTAAAAATGTCACATCTTCTCACACATCAGAAATACTTTACTTTGCGACTTCCCATCTCACTCCTTTATTATTCTCCCTTGCTTCTACCTCAAGGTGTGTTACATCTCAATGTTTGATTGCAGACAGTTGCTTCCAGTTTCCTCTCGTATTAATCACTTACTCTTTTGTCTCGTTATCCCATTTTGAATCCCCCCATTTTCCTTTTTTCTTTCATCCATCTTTCTTCCACTACTTTGCATATAAATACATACATATTTCATCATATCTCCTCCTTGCTTCTTTGCCTTTGCTTCTTATAACTGATGATGCTAATAGCTCAGGGAGATATACAGGATCTCATGGCTCCTATAGCTTTTTGCTATTTTAGAGGCTCACTGCTTTCTGCGCGTCAGTATAATTTAAATTTTAGGAATTAATTAATTGTGTGCTAAATTATTCCGTGAGTGAGTACGTGCAAATGTGAGGGTTTGTATGTCGTTGTTAATTCAGTTTATGTAATTTCACACACCAGTGGCATCCATTATTCTCCCACGTGCCGTTTTAAGCGAAAAGCTATATTAAGATGCCTGAACGCTGGTGGATTTTCCTTGTTCTGTTATGATGCTCAGCCATGTCGGGAGGCAGGTGAGCCTGGTTTTCAAGAAAGTCCCACTTGTTAATTATCTGCAACCGATAAAAACGGCAGGAGTGAAAAGAGCAAGTGGCACTGGTGGCATGACGGTGCATTCATTATAGAAAAGGAAAAAAAGAGCCAATGTTGGCCTACATATTTGGATGAAATCGCTGCCCAGCTTATTCTGTCAAGATTGACTCTCAGTTTGCACATGGAAGGAACCTTTTGGTCATTCTTTTAAGGGAGGGGGGAAACCCATTTTTAATGTGTCAACGACTCAGACGAGAGACTCTTTGAGAGTTACTTTGCATGATGTTGTGATATCCTGAGTTGCTTTCCCTATCCCTTCATACATAAATTCATACATTCCTGCAGACTCTTGTTGTATACAGCGTCGCCAGATCTGACTGACAAAAAGGGAGCCTAATAAGAGCTGGAACCCACCCTGTTGAGAGAACTAGCCCAATGTTTTATGTGTCTTCTAAATTCAGTTTAACTCCGATCATCTCCAATCCAGCCAGTGATGTATATATCAACATAATCACATATTTGTCTCAAGGGGTTTAACAATATGTAAAGATGACAACACCCTCTGTCCCCAGTCGCTCAACTGCTGATAAGGAAAAACTCCCCCCCAAAAAAACAGAGGCGAGGGGGGAGGGGGGAGGGGGGGGGCACTGAGGAGGGATTCCTCTCCCTAGACAGACAGACATGCAGTGGATGTCATGTATGGAAAAGAAAATCACTAACATAATAAAACACAGTTTACAGTTTAAGACAACACAATTATACATAGAATCTAAACATATAAGAATAATATAGTTCCAGGTGGATGTTCAACAGCCACCAGTTTAACTGTGTTCATGGGATTTCTTGATAATTAATCTGAGGATGAAAACAATGCCGTCACTAGACTTTAAATGTCTATTTGAAATGTCAGTCTTACTTTTTTTTCTCAAATCTCTGATTACCCTTGTGGAACACATTTGAACACTTCTCTGGTTTCCACCCACACTTTCCTCACAGTGGGTGTTTGATGCCGTTTGGCCTTCACCCGAGCGTGTTGCAGAAAACGGATGTAAATCGTGTATTTTGTGAGACGTTGTTCTTTGCATCCAGACCGTTGGGGGTGGCAGGAGAGCAACGGTAGTGAAATACAGTGATGAGATAGAACAACAAGCACTTAATCACATGTGGTCATGTGCTGGTGTTGTCTTGACATAAAAAAAAGAAAGAAAAGAAAGAACAACAACCTCAAAACAAGCGGCAGACAGCATTTCAAACGGAGATAAAGAGTGTGGGAGGTGTTTTTGCGTGTGCGTGAGCAAGGGCAGTGTAGAGAAACAATTTGTTTGCAAGAGAGAGACACCATCAAATGGCTCTAAGCAGGAGGGAGGTTGACAACTGCAGTGCAATTTACTCAAATCACCTCCTCATTGTTTTACAGCTGCAAGGAATCACAGGGCCACTGCGCTGTAAATCTGGTGACATACACAGCCCTCAGTGGCTTCACTGCACACTTCATTAACAAGACAATCCCTCTCCATGGACAGATTCACCTGAAGCACCGCTCCGCTGTCCTTATCGGCACAACAGCGCGAAAACCAAACACAAATAGTTTTATAATCACTTTGAGAATAATTTAGAGAATGCATCCCAAATGGTGATTGGCTTCTCTATGTTGAATGAATTTGATTGGCTGTATTTATTTATAAAGACATAAAGAAGGTCATTTTGGCGGGGGATTTAATGGAATGTGATTATTTTTCCCTGAGTTGAGTGCAAAAAGGGGGTTTGGTCTAATTTCTCTGCTCCAAACAGTCCCAGTCTGCGATGATGTCAAAATGTGATGATGGTACGGTGGAATTTTGAAAGCTGCAAATATTTGAGCATCATTTGGCTGAGCGGATATTAAGTAGAGTGGTAGTTTTTATTCAATTATTGTCAGTGTTATTAAAACCTAAGCAGCAGCACTACTGCCAACAGCAGCAGAAGCATTCGTGTGGAATCAATGTGTTCGACAACAATGCTCAATATTATATTGTGCCTTGACATCTAGGGACGTGTCTAGGATATCTTTAGCTATAGGTCATCACCCAGAAACATGTTTGTTTCTAAGAATCCTTTCATATGTGATGAATGTGACTTTTTATTTGTATGTTCAGTATTCTGAGAAAGTGACACGTGTTCATTACCAGCATACCGGCACTTTCTCTAACACGGTTACATGTTTATCGGTGACGCGGTTTATTGCTGTCAAGAGTCATGTCTGCTTCATAATGACAGCGTGCTGACGGACCAGAACAGAACTGATTGAATGCATGTGCACATGCGAGAAGACACGATTGAGAAATGTTCTCTCACAATGGCGCAGTACACAAAGCATGGGTTAAATGGTGCGCTCTCACTATGGAGTGACAGACTGGCCGACACTCACGATTCAGTTTTTGTATTCCTTTCACCAGAATAACTCCATTAATAGTCTACTTTCAACTTTCCTCCTCACTGACCCTGAAGTATTTTTAAGGCTGTTGCACAACAGCGTCTGATGCTGCATTGCAACATCGCAAGTGTGTCTCTTTATGTAACAGCAGAGGGAGATTTCAGCGAAGGGAGAACAGGTGGCTCCGACTGGTGGCGCTCATGCCGGTGCTGATGTTCTCTGGCCGAGTGGTCCGACTGCCGAGCTTTGGTGGGCACAGCTGGAGGGTTGTGGATGTGATGGAATGGTGGATAGCCGGGTGAATCAATGCGGGAGAGGGAGAGAGAGAGAGAGAGAGGGAGGGAGAGAGGGAGGGAGGGAGGGAGGGAGAGAGAGCGAGAGAGAGCGAGAGAGAGAGAGAGATCCAGGCAGAGCATGACTCTCTACTTCTCTCTCCATATGACTTTCCTTCTCTCTTTCCTTCTCTCTCGCATTTCTCTTTGCCATTTCTGATGGATTACAGTAGTTGTTCGTCAAGGTCTTGCAATTGTTTGCAAATACGCACATATGCATATGCACATCTGACGAGTCACAGGGCTCATACACGTGGTTGGAATCTGAATTCACTCATGGCCCAGAAATTGTTGATAAGCGCATTTAACCAGACCAAATCCACTATCTAATTAAAGTTGTGAATATATTTTGCAGGCTTTATTCATTTGTTGCATGCACTTGCATGTTTGAGCTGAAATTATTTGATTAGAAAGCAACACATTTGATAAATTATTGATCCCATCGTTATACAATCCCCAAAATACATATGCCAAATATTCTCTGTTGCTGCTGCTTTCCTTTGTCATACATGATAGTAATAGGATCAAACATGATCTGCATCAATGGCTAATGAAAATAATTGTTAATTGGAGCCCTCATCAATCTGATATTTTAGTGTGAAGGCAGACATAGCTGATTCTCCTCTCATTGGTCGAACAATATTTAGCTTTGTCAAATGTGTTCAGGGTAAATTAATAAGTAACACAGTTCTGTAACAAAATGCCCTTCAACAAAGGCTTAAAACCCCAAATTCCCCAGTGGCCTTAATACAAGATGTGCCGGTCTGTCAACCTTTCTACTTAATCCAATGTGATGGTTCAGGTGGCTGGAATCAGCACTGACATGCTTCAGTACCTTGATGTGGAGGTGATGTGTCCGTCGATGTCTTACCCGGGGCTGAGTGACGAGTTTTCGACCAATATCAATATTGAGAGAATATTGTACCGTCGATTATTGGTGGTTGTACAAAACAATTACACCATTAGGTAAAGGCGATTAATAGAACAGCTATACAGTCTGGTAGGTTCAGGAACTTTCATCACTCTCCTGTAATGCAGCCTTTAAAAACCAAGAGAAAACCACACTCACGTCATATGAGGAACTCTACAATATCTAGTCTCATGTCACAATATTGATATGTTGCTCAGCCCTATTTTAACCCCTAACATATGAAGCCTTCTATAACTCTATAGCTACCTCTGTTTGTTGCTTTGGATGACATTTCTATTTATAGCCAGCGCCATTTTGCCTTGTTCTTTTGTATCCCCAGCCTCCCAGTCCATGATAAATACCGTCCTAACTCTTTGTTTTCAGGGTATGGCTTTGCGCAAGTAATTACCTTTCATTCCTTTGAGGTGGCTTTGGATTGCAGCTGTCAGCCTGCTGTGCATGCAGCAAGGAGGATTCTCCAGGTTTTATCAGCCCAAACACTGCTCTCCACCCGGGAGAATAGAACGCCCGTGATTTGCATACATATGAGCATTTCAGCAGTGCTACTATGCAAACGGTGCTGGCTGCGTGACATATCGGCTTTTCATTTGCAAAGGCAATGAGAATCATGAGATATGCTTAATACAACTTATACTAAAAGATACAGACATTTTTACTCTCGTACTGTTATAGATTAGAAAGGACCCCGGGTTATGACTCAGCTTTGACTTTGTATTCTGAGCTAGTGGCCAATGTTGGAAGAAAATTAGGATTATTTAACTGTGTGACTGGAGGAAACTGCGAAAGAGAGAAGAAGGCTGAGTGAGGTAGACGGGGAGAGAGGAAGAGTATTTTTTTATGTTTGATATGCTGGAAGTGTATTTCACAACCCACAAACTGTAATGTGTCTTTTACAAAAAGAGGCCCCGAAGAATTACTGCTGTAATCCAATCATCCCATTTAATGTAGAGTATGGAACAGAACTGGATTCATTTGGAAATTATGAATACATCGGTGCCACACTGTCGCATTATGAATATAACTCCTGATGCTCTAGTCTGAGTGTCGTGGCCATTCGACTGACTCCAAATGACTGCAGAACAGTCATACATTAACAGAGAGGGTTCCACGTTACAGGAAGGCTTCCCCACAAAGAGACAGAGCTCTACCTAAAGCCACTTGCCTCAAATACACAGTTTACTGCCAAAACTCTTCTTATATCAAGAAACCCTTCATTGTAGCGGACCAGATTTGGAAAGCAAGAAACTGGAACTCCCACGCTCTGTATTTGCAAACACGTTCTGTAGTTTTAATCTGGTAACGTTTCATCCATCGAACATTAAATATACAATAATCAAACCAAAATAAAAGCATATAAGTACATTTCTGTCATTTTCTGCTGGAAGTACCTTCACCTTTCCAGTACATCTTTTAAAGTAGAAATGATAATGAATATCATCACCATCCCTTTCTATGTTGAAAGTGGTGGGATTCTGGTTGCACATAGCCGAACAAAATGAAAGGTGAAGGATGTGCTCTCTAAATGACCCGATTCTACCACATAGATGGACAAATAATGTATTTACTGGGAGTGCTGTGAAACGGAAGGAGCTGTAGTCACTAGCCACCCCTCGCACTCTGTGTTTTGTAAAAGGTTTGTGAGTGGACGTCTCCAAATTTGTGCATCGGAGTCTGTCCAAGCTCCTGTGAGTCTCGCTGGCCTTTCAGCTCAGTCTCATTTTCTTCACATCATGATCGTCAAGCCCAGTGCATTGCCAGAAGTTGTCAGGCTTGCACCCATTACACGTCAAATTCTGTAACCCTTTTGACAAACCGCTTGGGACACTAATGATCATTTCCCTGAAGGGCTTTGATCCATGCATCATTCGGCCCTGGTCCGTTCGGGTCTTCACACTAAAACAAAGGGTTATGTGCGTATCGTTTGTCATTTGCATTCAACAGGTCCAGACACATGAAGGTGTGTTAGTGGTTACTGCTCCGCCAGATTTAATTAAATGATAACCAGAATGAATCTCGAGTTGAAGAGTCCACAGCTGCAGGGCTTCATCAAAGGCCTTTTGATATGCTGATACACTTTTGATTCAATAAGATTACATTCTGTTAGTGCTTGCTCCAACATGTCATGTATTATGGTTTTCATTTTGTTTGCACGTGTGTATATATATATATATCTATATCTATATCTATAGATATAGATATAGATATATCTAAATCTATATCTATAGATACAATGTATACAATAAGAAAGAAATTGACACTTTTATTTATCCCCGTGGGGAAATTCTTCTCTGCATTTGACCCATCCTTAGTAATTAAGGAGCAGTGGGCTGCAGTGAAGAACCCGGGGGTTCAGTGTGGGTTCAGAAGGACACTTCAACATGCAAACTATGGGGAGAGCGGGTATTGAACCGGGTACCTTGTGGTTAATTCAATTCAATTCAGTTTATTTTGTATAGCCCAATATCACAAATTACCAATTTGCCTCAGAAGGCTTTACAATCTGTACACATACAACATCCCTGTCCCAGGACCTCACATCGAATCAGGAAAAACTCCCCAAAAATAACCTTTCACAGGGAAAAAAGGGAAGAAACCTTCAGGAGAGCAACAGAGGAGGATCCCTCTCCCCGGATGACAGAAGCAATAGATGTCATGTGTACAGAATGAACAGCATTACAGAGTTACATAAACACATTACATGAATATGACAATGTATGAATGGAACTCCAATCCATGAAACAGAAGGAGGTAGAGAGGAGGACGACCACTTTCCCCATGAGCTACAGCCGACACCAATAAAAGTCTTTATGTGGTGAATTTTCTCCTTCCACCATTTCTAGTACTTTTCAGTTGTTTGCCATTGATCTATGTAAAGGAAGTGAGTTTCGGGCAGGCACAAAAGAGGGCAACACACGGGATCTTAAAATTAACTGTTTTTATTAGTTTTGTTTCACTGCCGGTCAGGTTTCCTCTTCATGACTGCTATTCCTGCTATTATCGGGAAGAGACACAAAAACCCCAATTGACCCAAGCTGAGGCTGATTACACACCCCGGCACCGTTCCCTGAACCCCCCCAGCCTAACCACACCCTGCTGCCACAATCTAGTTATTCAATATGAGGAAAACAGGAGTGAGATCTCATCAGAAGAAAGTAATTTCACCGTATACCGTACCAGGTTCCAGAGGTCTATTGCAATTGAGACCATAAACTCATGTCTGCCTCTTTGGCTTTTTCCTTCACACTCTCCTCATTATCTTCAGCTGTGTATCTTTTCTGCAGATTTCACCACGAAAACCGTGACTTGATTGCTGAGGGAGAATTCAGTTACTGATTGGGAAACTGCTCTAATAAACGCAGCTGCACCAGAGCCTCAGCAGAATAGGCGAAGAAGATGACTGCCGTTGTGAGGGGACCTTTTTAAAAGCTATCTTTCATAATGACTGCAGATGGGCACATACTCTTTTGTGCATTTCCGTGGCCGCCATGGAGGTTGAGCGGTATTGGCTATATTTCTTTCCCTTTCCATTCTCACCACGAAGAAGATTCTCCTAATCACAGAGAGAAAAAATGAGAAATTCACACCTCAAAATGAGGGTTGGATGTAGCCTAAAGCTTCCATTATAATTTTCCCTGTGAGAGCCTTATTAGCCCGAGGTAAGATCCATTGGTGCATGGCTGTGGTAAATCCATTGGTTTGTCGTGATAGTATGCAGACTAATAATTCAACGTATAACCCTCTGAAGTCATAACAATTATGTATCTGTACTTATACACCATATAGTTCAAGGTCTATTTAGGTCTATGTCAATTCAAACAGTTGTTTTTTTGTCAACTGAAAGATTTAAAATTGTTCTGATTTGAGAAGCTGAAAAGCTGTGGATGTTTAAAAAATGAAAAATAAAGTAAACGTACAGCTGTTGCAATTAAGTGTATATTGTGAAGAGTTGTGTGTTTATAATTGTCTGTCAGTTTGCATTATTGCCATATTCAACAGTAGTTTCACTGAAAAACTTAATACTTGAGTATTTTCTATATATTAGAATGCTCTTATTTTCAAATTATAGTCATTGCAATATATAACAACAAAAAAGGGGAAAGTCGTATGACAATTTAATTTTCAGGTTTGATCCTGTCTGTTCCAAAGATGGTTGCAGAGCCATAGAGAAGACACCGTTTTCTCCACATCTTTCTCTACACCGCCATTTCTCTCTTTATTCTGCTCCGGCTACCCAACACCTATTCTGTCTGCATCCTGTACCTGCTTTTCAAGGCTCGGTCAGATATTGAGGAGCCGCATACAAGGGCATTGTACGGTGTATGGCTCCTCTGAGGTTGGGTCATCTTCCATCATCTAACAACATCCCCAGGCCTGTTGCATCATTTTCAATTCACTTCCCATCACTCTAGTTGTTACTGGTCTAAGCCAGATATGTAACGACAATGCGAGCTGCAACTTGTCATCCATTTCAGCAACTGAAAAGATGATATAGGACAGGAAGAGGCAGAAGGAGCACAAAGGACATCGACTCCTGTGACTGCTAGCACTGTGGGGGGCACTGTGACCTGCCTCCTTTGAGTGTTAAGAGAAAATGTTGAAAAATAGTTTAACTTTTGAGCAGCTGCAGCGTGGATCACCTGTCAAACTGCAACCGGAGACCACTGAGTGGTGAATTGTCTCACTTTTTGCGAACCCACCCAGCTTTTTTCAATCCACCTTTCATTTCTCTGACTGACTTGGTGCAGACAGACAGCGTCCACCTCCGGCAGTTCTAATGAGTTGCATGTCCAATTAAGATGCAGCTGCCTCCTGTGTTTTGTAAGCCGTCCTGTTATTGATGTCATCCCTTGATCATTTTTCACAGCTGCTTTCAATATCCTGTTCTTTATGAGGGCGTGTTTCCCTCTTTTATGTGCTCACATTTGTGTGCGTATGTTTGTGCAAATATAGTCTGTGCAAATACATCTGCATGTTCGTGTGTGTGTTTTTTGTGATCTTGTTTGTCTCGGTGTCTATCCTGATTGCTATTCTCCTGCTGTCTGTCTGTCCGTCTGTCCGACCACTGCGGCTGTCTCCTCCGATTGCATCGATTCAGTGCCTCTGTGCGCAGTAAAAGATGAAAAATGTAAAGTGTGCTTTGACTATGAGGTAATTGGTCTGCACCTAGTTTCTCATGGTTCTCAGGAGGCTGAGGATGAGGGAAATGGAAGGGAAACACTCACATGGGCACAGCTTTGTGTGTGTAGAAGTACACATGCAGCACAGCTTTCCTCCTTATAGGAGGAAGTCGATCGAGAAGGTGGACTCATAAAGGTAGCCGGGGTTCCAAATCAACAAACAAACTGTACTACACTATACCATGATATATTTTGTAATACTGCTGCACTTTGCTATACTACACTATTATTATAGTAGTATCACTATTGTTATTACTTCATTGCAACATGTACTGTACCTTATACCTCATACTATAGTATACTTTATCATATTACTTTAGCATGTTAATATCAGGCGAAAACCTCCAGCCTTAAACTTGCATTCTTTCTAATGACCATCATGGGGCAATTGAGTTTATGGTCTCAATTGCTTCTTCTTCAATATACCATGATATTCATTTTGTGAGTTATCCCATTTAGAGTAAAATACACAATAAAGCAGGGTATGCTTCAGGGCGTTTCTACTTTGCGATAAATAGGTCGCTACCATGCCGTTGTCCGGTTTTGGAGTTTGGAGTCTTACAATCCCTTTCTCAGTGTGTTTTGAGATCATGTTAACTGTAACATTGCTGGCTGCCTAAATATGTCTTATTCAGCGTTCAGTTGTACTTAGCTTCACCCTCTCATGTCACTTCTGGTTCCAAAAGGTGGTGACGGCTTTTTTATTTTGGCCTGCTGTAACATCTGAATCCCCCCTGTGTGGATCTGTAAAGATCCACTTATCGTTTTATCTTATATGTTTAGATTGAATTACAGTAAGTGGCAAGGACCAGAACAACATCAAAATAAAAGTCGCTTTCTGTAGCCAACAGCCATGATGATGGAACATAAATGGAACTGGATTGTGATATATATTTTTGTTGTGATTGAATTTAAAGCATTTACATAACCTGTTGGGTAAATGGTTAGTGTAACGTAGCATAGTGTGACTTTGTGAACCAACTCATCACAACATACTTACTATAAAGAGCCACATTGCTGTTTAGGCCAGATGCTCGATTGGCAGTTTCATCTGTGAGTGAGCAGATGGTTTGGAGGAATGGCCCTAAAATCTACAGGTGTCGCAGAGGAGGAGGAAATGTAGAGCGGTTAAGGAGAGTTGGGATGGATGCTGTCATTTTTGGTCCCAACAGCACCAGGAAAATTAGGACTGGCAGAGTATATTTGTTGTTGTCTTAAAACCAAGCCAGTTATGTAGGATGCTCTGTGGTAATCACACCAGTTCTATCCCACTTCCATACCACTCTACATACTCAGTCGACACATGTTTTAATAAGACTGCGACTAACTAATTAATTCTGTATTGATAATTTCCAATGGGTGTCCCAACACCTCTGAAGATTTCTATTTATAGAATAGCTGTGAGTGGGTTGCCGCACCGGCTACTGTGCGTGTGTGTGTGCTGTGTCTGGCTGCATTAACAAGGTCTTTTTGCATGCTTTCAGAGTCTCTTGATATTGATCTGGAGTGGAAGGATTAGTGCATGTACTTAAAACAGATCAAACCACCTCTCATGGCTTTGAATGAATGTTCTTGGCCAGAGCAACCGTCAAGGTTCAGGAGAGTGTGTGTAATTCCATGATCTTTGCAAAACCAACAATCATGAATGTTTTCCCTCAACCTTATACACCGATTTTTAACTGAGATTCTAGCTGTCCCCTCTGAAAGCTCCCCTCAACATTGGTTTCATTGCTCTCAGTTCACTGTGTTTCCTCAGCTGTGCATTTGTGTACACAGACAAGGACAACATTCACACACTGGCGTCCTTTTTGGATGAATAAGGTTGACTCAAATTGTTCCTTTTCGGGCATCTCTTTTGAGCCGGTGAGTTTCTGCAGCAAACTGAACAATGTCTACTCTTCAATCCCGAAGGCTCAGTAGCTTGGCAACATGCACTGCAGTAATGCCCACACATTGTGTAAACAGGAAACATACAGGAAAACAGTTACATCACACTTCCCCCCCACGACACGTACGTACACACACACACACACACACACACGCATGTACACAAACCCACACAAATGTGCTGATATATATTATATATATATATATATATATATAGCCAAATATACTTTCTGCTACAAATGTCAGACACAAGTGCTCTTTTCACTAATTATGTTTCCCAGTTCATTTCAGAAAATATATATCAAACATACAAGAGAGATATGTTTGAGATGTAGGCCGACTGAAATTAACCTTTTGAAACCTTGGGGCCGATTTACACATTATAACATTATAAAATATATTGATGTTATACATCACATTAAACAAGAGAACTTGGGCTACAAGAATCAGTTTACACACAACTCGAACACCAACTGAAAGAATTATTAAAATATCATAATCATCATTTTGTCAGGAGTCAGCCCACTCAGCACGTTTCCGGAACTAGCAACCCGTAGCTCGGTGCTATCAGAAAAATCAAGAGGACTCCACACAGATTCTAAATATCTTTTCAAAATCCTTCTGCACAAAAGCATCACCGAGATATGAGCCAAAGAACACAGCAACATGAATCGATTCAGCGCTTACAGTCACAAATGTTGCTTATCTTTGGCTTTCTTTTGAAAAAAAAACATTTTTCTTCTTCTAATCAACAAAGACTGCTATATTTGGATGTATTGAACACCATAAGTAATGTACAAGTGACCTTTTTTAGTTTGGGTATATCTCAAGCGGAAACCTAAAAAATAGGTCAGTTTTCAAAAGGTTAAGAAATACAAGCTTGCATTTATTTAGTTTTTATTTTGAAACCGTTCACTGTAATCTATTGCAGGGGTGTTTATAAATGCCACTTTGGACTGGTGAATGACAAGAGGATTACACATTACAGTTGTTGAAATGGCCAGTGTAATTACAGTGTCCAACGCGTTGAGTTGTTGCTGTGCGATTAATGCAGATACAAATCTGACGCTTTGGATATCAGCACAGTCTTCATCTTCAGCTCTAACTGTATAGTGTAGATTAGTCTGAGTCAGTAGTACAAGCTGTCGCTGCTATGTCAGTGGGATAGAAAACTATTGGAAACATCCACGTCTGGCGGTACCATCAAAAGCTTTGATGATGGTGTCATCCCCTTTCTGCATGCATGCATTCCTTGTATTGAAGCAGCCTCTCCCAGACTATCGATGGCAGTGACGGTTTTGTTTTTAGACTTCTGTCGCCTTGGTGTTGCCTCTGTGAGGGCTGCAAACTCCCAAGAGGATAGAACACCCTCCAGATGCTCACCTTGGTGGAGCCTAATTGATGCACACAGGGAATTAGCTGCAGTGCATAGTAGGGTTGTCACGACACCAACATTATAACTTTGATACTATTCTTGCCATAAATATCATGACACCTGAATTCAATACAATACCACAAATACGATACGATACTGGTATATCTATCTATAATAGTAATAAATAAAACATCTGTATGGTTCTCTTTTTTACCAGCTTGTTCCTGCCCAGCTTTTTGAACACTTTGCATTACAAATTGCATTAATATTAGTATTAGCCTACAGCAAGATATTAATGAAAACTTGAAGCCACGTCTCCTGCACTTGATTCCACGTCTCCTGCACTCACTCGCCCCCTTGCTGTCAATGCGTGCAGGCAGCATGACAGCGAGCGGAACAGTGAGTGCGCTCCGATCGTGCGCTATTGAAGAATCGATACTAGAAATATGCAAAATCTTATTGTTTTTAACGAAAGGGTACCGTGGTACAGTTTTAGTATCGATAAACCATGCAACACAAGTGCATAGCAGTGCACCAACAAGGCATATAGGTGTTTCTGGTCTAGTGTTCAAATTCACTATAAGCAGCAATGTTTGCTGTTCCAATCAAACAGTGGTTTTAAACAGTATCTTGCAGCTGCTGGGGACTTTGACCTGCCTCTAAAAGGTTAACTTTAAAATCTGTTTTCTGTAAGATTTTCCATTTATTTCCCACAATGGCTGATCCAGCTTCTCAGAGGTTTTTTTGGAGTTAATTTAAAACAGACAAGGTGCTTGGCATTGGGGGAGTGAGGTCAATCACATGGAAGGCAGAGCCAAGCTGGTTCCTGCTGTTTTTAGTATTTATGCAAGGCTAGTAAGCTAACACATAGCTGGCTGTATCTTCATATTTAGCGTACAAAGTGGCATTGATCTTCTCATCCAACTGGGGGAACAATAGAAGAATGTGTTTTATGATGATTTTTTGTTTTCTGGTAATGGCTTATCTCTCTCAGTGTTTCATATTCTCTATTTATTTGATACACTTTTTTTTTGGCCATTTGCTATCTACCAGACAGCATCCACATATTAACATGGAGACATACATTATTACTAGTCATTAATACTTACCTGTCTTATAATAAGTATTTCCATTGCCATTGCCATGAAGTAATCTGACGATACTGTTTCAATAAGGAAATGTGAAAATCCTTTTCATTCTAAATATAGACCTTCCAGTAGTTGAACATTGCCACAGGTTGAGGGAGAAGGTGAAAGAGATATTCACACAGCGCAAACTCTGAATGACCTGGTCTGGCAGAAATGTTCCTCCACCTCTAGCAGCCTGCCTTTTACATCCACTAATGGTCGATTGAATGCTTCTGATTTTGTGTTGTTTTTTTCCCACAGGGTTCATGGTATTACAGAGGTCCCTAATGCACACACACTCATATATACACATCAGGAAACAGCGAGTCTTTCAGCGAACAAAGCTGGTAATTTAAGGAAGCTGTCAGAGGCTCATTGATTTCCATGAAAGGGAGTTTACATTTACTGGCCTCTTGTTACAGATTCTTTTTTTTTCTTGTCATATTTTGCCATTATTGGACAGATGACGGTGAGGAGATAAATGTGGTCGAGAGAAAGCGGTATGAGCTGAAATCTAACCGGGGATGTTGCCGCTATGGTATATGCGCTGTAACCATTTGGCTACCAAGGCACTCCCGGTAGCCTCCTAAAAACATCCACATTGGTCTTAGTGCAGCTAAACTGGATGTGAACTCTGTGTGACCAGCAGCATTAAAGTAGTGTGATGTGTCGAAGCATGTTCAAACCCCTTTCTGCGTTCTTATCACTTAGGGAGAGATGACATTTCTGTATCTCTATGGGCCTTCACTGTTCTTGGCATCTTATCCAGGGTTCTTACGCTTAAATGTTATGGCTGACTCAGACACTCTGTGGACATTACGTGTATCTTTTTCTTGATGTTTGTTCTCTGACCTGCTTGGTAGGATTTCCGGATACTAAGGTTCACCTGTGCTTGGTTAGCACAGAGGAACAGAAGTACTAGACTTCCACCTTCCTGAATTGTAATATTGATGGCAAGCTGGAAATAAGGGGCTACTTTTAGAATCAAATGCACCTTGACATTTGACCATGAAAATAATGTCTGTCTTAATTACTTCTGGGGTGTGTTTGATTAAGGCCCTGCAATGCCATGTTTTCACTGCAGTATGAGATGTGCATGGCCGTCTGTGCTGTGGGCACTTGTGTGTTGGTGTGTACGTATACGCACTTGTCTTCATGTTACAGTGGGGGGTAAAATTGATTTGAGAGCCAGAACTGCTTAATCTTCTTTTAAAATTGGAAATCGACAGAAAGCTTATCTCAAAAGCCAGAGAGGAGGAGGACGAGGTGGAGGAAATAAATGAAAGTGGGATCTGTGTCTTTTGCGTCATTGGCCTGATTCTGCATTGACTTCTTTGTTTAGATTTAACTTCATCCGCTGGATGAAGCATGGGACTTGCATCCGGGGGAATTGTATTCTGCGTTTTTGGAGGAGAGCCAACCCAAATAGCCCTTTTCAACACTGTACTCACTGTAAAACAGATGATGTTCAGCTGTTCTTCAAGATGAAGATTAATCTTATTTTTGACTATGTAACAATAAGAAAACATCATTCAGATGGGGTTGTATATCAAAATATAGTGATGCCAGACTCGTTATGAATGCACCAGTTAGGATGAAAGTCTGCACCTGATGAGGCCAATCCTAACAATGGATTGATTCGTCCAGGTTTGGGAGTTGCTTCCCATAGTGAAGGAGTGGAAGTATTTTGGGTTGTGTTCTCACGCGAGGGTAAGCTCGAGCGTGAGATCGACCGATTGCGGCTGTGTCAGCAGTAATGTGGGCACGTCACTGGACTGTTGATCTGCAGCATGTTCCAACCCACAAATACGGACATGAGCTTTGGGTCGAATGTGGATCCGAGCAGTGGAAATGGTAGTTGGGCTTAGGCTGGATAGAGATTGGTTCAAGCAGCTCAGTCATCGCAAAGGAGACCGGACCAGAACTACTGCATCTTTGCTGGGAAAGGAGCGGTTCTGGCATTTCAAGGATGCATCCTGGTCACTTTCCCGTATAGTCCTTTGAGGCACATTGAGCTGGGAGAAGACCCCAGTCCCAGGGCAGACCTAGGGACTGGGGTCACGCTGGTGGGATTACATATTCAATGGCCTTGGGATCCTCCAGGATGAGGCAGTGGACATGACTGGGGAGGGGAGGAGGATATCCGGACTGCTGTGCCCAGCCTGCTGCCATTGCGACCAAAACCCATATAACTAAAACTCCTTCTGATACTCTTGCGTATTACAATACAGCGAATGATTGCTTGAACTTGTGTAGCTGACAAACTAAATATTTTTCTTTCTATTGGAGAATGTAGCAGCAATTACGTACATTTATTTCACATCTCCATTACCCAGGTTGCTTTGTGCTTGCGATAGAACAGACAGTTTATACAAATGATGTCCTGTCTTTTTATCTGCTGCTGTATGATGCAACTGGTGGTTTAACTGGTGGTATAACTGGTAGTATATACAAGTACAGGTCCATAAGTACAGGTCCATAAAGAGAGATGCTAGAGCGGAATGGAGCACGGGCCCTCTCCTGTGTCTCACTGCAAACATAATTTCAGAAATACTGACATTATGCAAGTGATTTAAACTTCTTCGTCATATAAACAGATAAATAAGCAAGATAAGCATGCCCATTTATCTCGCATTTGTGCTGAGGCAGCAAGCGATGGAAGATTCATAGATCAGACGGTAGATTTTAGCACGCATCAGCAGATTGAACTGCATAGACCATTTTCTTAAGTTGCTGACCAGCGTGTTTGGTATGATGCAGCAAAAAACATCCTACCTTTGGCCGTGTAATGTTGGTGTAAGAGGTGCAGAAGTTCTGTCATTTACTTATTTTTCTCATCACACAATGATATTGTGAAATCATTCTCGGTTTTATAATACAAACTAAAATTAGTCCAAATCAGTGAACTGCAACTATAACGTATGAAATGTGATCCATGAAATTTGAAACAGAGCTTATTTTAACTTTTAAATTCCCGATGACGTAAACCTGCATCTTTTAGCGACCTTATATATAACGCTGGCATTCACAGGCTGATGGCCCATGAGGTGAGGAGGCCTACATTATTCATGGGGATGAAGAATGCTGTAACAAGCTGCGAGACTAATCTCATGATCATCATGGGAGAAAAAAAATTGCGTGCGACAGGTAGTCAGTTGACATTATGAAACAAACGACAGTATAACAACTCACCGAGCTACGGGGCGAGACAAGTAATTCACGAACATAATAGTACCGAGTGCCCCTGCTTACTGACATGCACAGAATATCCCCAGCATGCCTTCTACGAAGCTGTGCAGCCTGCAGCGGCTCCCCTTCTCTGTTTAAAGAATGAGATGGGTCATTCACAATAACGAATCCCTTCCTAAATGTCTCAGACATACTGTAGATGTCACCGGGCTTAGACACGCAACAGGGATTTTGCTGGCCGCACTCCCAATGATATTCGTCTTGTGTGTGTTCCTTACTGTTGGGGAGTGAAAGCATGCAACAATGGAGTATGTAATAAACATGAGAAATGAAAGAACATTATTATATCTCTCTCGACTCTTAGCTGGAACCCTCCCTCGATATTTATTTGTGTCCTCCCAAATTAAGCTTGGAACTCCCGCGTCATCGCAATGTGTAATCATAATTTTCATCAGGCTGACAAATACAGCTTTATAAATGGGCCGCACATGTGTGTGCCTGCAGGTTTTGTTTAGTGGAACATGACATCCTGGTGTGAATGTACTGGAAAAAAATGCACTAATTCAACAAAAGGACTGCCTGATCCATCACTCAGATCATCATCCATTCTGATGGCCTTTGCTTTTTAAAAATATTCAATTGTGGTCCTCTCTGTATTGCAGCTCGTCCCATTCATAGCAGCCACCTGCATGTTTGCTTGTCCACTCAGCAGTATGATGTGAAAGATTGACGTCAATGCACACTCACTATGCATTCCCTATCACCGCCGTTGCACATATTTCTCTGTATTTCCACATACATCCTGCATCAGTTTCACAAAGACTGAGAGCTTTGTGAATGAAATGCAGAGAAAGAACAGCGATGAGCAGTTCATTTAAGGTATTCGTCATTAGTATTATTAGACATGAGAGCTCCACTTCAACCGTAAACCTGTGTGTTGATCACTGAGTCACACAGATGATGATGTTCTGCGTGTGTGTACATACCGTTCTGTTGTCCTATGGTGCCATGATGCCAGTACTGGGGGTGCTGACCTGCATTTTCAGGTCGACAGACGATTATAGTTGTGTGTCTGTACATGATCGTGTGCATGGATGTTTTTTCTCCATGTGCACGTGTCTTGCAGTACCTTCATTTGTTTGTAAGCATACAGTGTGCACCTCTCTCTGTCTGTGTGTATGTTCGCTTGTATATGTACACGCCGTGCGGTGTGCCAGGAAAAGGTGGAGGCATCCGTAATGCCCGCCAGTGCTGGGAAAGCAGCTATTGGTGGGTTCCCAATTGTAGACACAGTCGTGGGGAATAAGCCGCTATGATTAGGTAGAGCTCCGGTCTGGTATCTTTGTTTGTTGTGGAGCTTAAGTTCTTAGGCAAGTACTGTTGAGAGGTGACGCCTCAGACTTTTCATTCCTTCTTCTTCGTGCCGTTTTCTTTCTTATGTCATCCTCTCCCTCGTTATTGTATTTTCCATTTTTCTTCCTCCGATGCCTCATAGTACGGAGAGGGAAAAGACACGATAATAGGGTTCTAATCCAGCAACGCCAGACAACAAAGAGAAGGTTTTTTGTTTTTTTTACTTTGTGGTAAAGTGGGGTGCGGCACCAGCACTCTTGCGTCACTGCTGTCTTTGGTGCATTCATTGTGGAATTGTCCATAAAACACAAGTGTGTTTACTGGGTAGAGGGTTCTTGCATACACCTGAACTAGACTTGCAAACATGCAAATCTCATGCACATAAATCGTTCATGAAAAGAGTGAAAATACAGTTATGAAAATGTAAAATACACACACACACACACACACACACACACACACACACACACACACTCTCCTATTCGGGACTAGTGATTAAAAGCCATCATTATCTTGCTGTGGCCGTAATGAGAAACGCACACCTGTTTTCCACAGCTGTTCCCAATCACTAGCTGTCGTCATTCACTCTAGGACCAGACGTTTCGGAGGTGATGACTGTGATGCCATAAATCCCCAGTTGAGAATCTAGTCACCACGGAAACGGTCCTCATTAGAATCAGCTAACTGAACAAAGTGGTCCTTTGCCCTATCCGCTCAAAGTTCTGGAGCAGAATGGGCTTTAGTCACTGCAGCTTTCCACGTGCATGCAGGAGAAGTAA
The DNA here is from genome assembly GCF_009769545.1 of Cyclopterus lumpus. Classification (NCBI taxonomy): domain Eukaryota; kingdom Metazoa; phylum Chordata; class Actinopteri; order Perciformes; family Cyclopteridae; genus Cyclopterus; species Cyclopterus lumpus. Next base: position 20,320,507 of record NC_046974.1, read on the forward strand.
ACTGCAGCATGATCTCATGCGCAATCAAAGGCCCAGTAATGCCCAGCTCGTATTTAAACAGTGGCGGTTAGCCCATCGATGGACCTACTTCGGTTCGCCTCCCAACCTGGTATCGGGGGGATGGATGTACCTGCTACATAGATGCCTCTCTTGCCTGGAAAATGGTGGAAGCACTGTGAGAATCATGTTTTTCGATTTCTCCAGTGCCCTCAACACAATTCAGCCCATGCTTCTGCGGGACCAACTGGAGCAGACACGGGTGGACCACCACCTCACAGCATGCATCCTGGACTACGTCACCGACCATCCAGTGTGTGCAAATACGGGGGTCCGAACTGGTGTCCTGCAGCACGGGGGCCCCCACAAGGAACCGTTCTGGCTTTCTTCCTCTTCACCCTATATACACCACGGACTTTACACACAACTTGGCAAACTGCCACCTGCAAAAGTTCCCTAACAACTCTGCAATCGTCTGCCTCCTCACGGACGAGGAAGACCGGGAGTACAGAGAACTGAACCAGGACTTAGGCTGGTGCCAGCGGAACCGACTCCAGATCAACCAAAGCACATCCCAAAAACTGCCAATTTCTCAGTGCAATATAAATCCAATATATCCACTGTGCAATATTATAATCATTCCGTCCAATTATGTCACATTTTAGTTTCTGTGGTTTTTTAATGTTTCTTTTTAATTATTTATTGTACTTGTTTAGATCTAGTTTTTCTACCTATATCTCTTTGTTCGTTTGCAGCAGAGTGGATAACTCTGCTGCTGTAATCCTGCAAATGTGTGGGACTAATAAAGGATTATCTTATTTTATCTTATCTCTTCAATGAGGCACTGCTTATAATCACATCCCTGAGCCGGGCTTTCCTTCTCACTGATCGTGTGTCTCACTGTGTGGGTTCATAAAAGTAACTGGGCAATATACGTTCTGGCTGCATTGTCTATGAGCCTGCATTTCTGATTGTCGCTCCACCCATTCACCTTGGTTGGTTGGTTGGTCGGCCTGCGACAATGAATTCAGACAGCTTGTCAAACTGTCTGACCGAGAGAGAATATGAATATGATAGAGGCAATGCAGACAGGTAGAAAGGAGATGGATGAAAAGTGAGGTGAAGCGAGGTGTTATTAAAAACTAGACTTTGATACCAATACCAATAATAATTTACATTATATAATATAACCAGAGGTGTAGGCAATTACGATAAAATCCTCCATGACGGGTTTTATGTCATGGTATGTATTGCAATATAATGTATTGTGTTGCAAATCAAAGGATGCAGCGCTCTGCAACGGGACTAGTGTGTGTTGCACTTTTACTTTGTAACCACACTTTCAGTGGAACAATTTTGTGCACACATTTTTGAAGGACTATAATGTTGCTGCTTTTGAAGTTTCATCATCCGTTTTATGAAATTCAATAATTACTTGATGGTATTGATATTTCATTTGTCCAACTTTTCATCCATTTTATCTTTAAGCTACTTGTATGGGATGTGATGGGGACACGTGTAGTGGGATAGCGCAGATATCCTGCCTATATCTACCGCATCCCTTCAACATTCAAAGCGAGCTGGGAGTTGTAGTCTCACCAGCTAGTTCCTGTGTGTGTGTGTGTGGTGTGCTCCCAAAGCAAGTGTTCTGGTCCAGGTGTCTGAGCCACTTCAGTTCACCAGTGATGCGTTCTTTTTGCACATCTGCTGTATTCTGAGCATCACTGTGGTCATAGTTGTCATATTCTCCCCGGTTTGAAGGCTCAATGTCAATCGTTATAAATTTGCATTTAGTTAAAAAAGGGGTGAAGGGTATAGGGAGAGGGGAGGGGAGGCTCGATCAATAGGCTTGCACTGCGATGGAGAGAGCGAGGTAAAGAGAGTTGTTTTCTCACCACTGCAGTATATTGATATACACTCCCAGCCTTTCCCATTACTTTGTGTGTGTGTGTGTGTGTGTGTGTGTCTGTCCGTGTGTCCACTAAGCAGCGCAGCGACAATGGGGTTTCAGAAGTCATATACAATGTGCCCCGGTGCTTGTTTAAGCACAAATTACATCTCACTGCAGTCAATAGATTGTCCTGATAACTTCTGTCTCCCCTCTTCTCCCCGTCCCTCCATCTCTTTTCTTTTTCTAGGTAAGTAACAACACAGCCGAGATTTTATCTGAACATGAGAGGGCTTGAAAGGTAACGTAATCCTTTGCAGTTTTTCTCTTTTGTGGGGATGAATAGTACATCTTTTCGATGGTCAAAAACTTGAAAACTCAAAGTCGGTTATATTAATACACCATCTCTTGCATCACTCGACTTGACTATTTAATTTTGTACAAGCAGAGGTTGTGTAGACATGATGGTGCTAAATAATAATAAAAACACACAGTGAATTATCGTTGAGAGCACAGCACCACCAGCCACATGATAATATTTTTTTATCACCGATTGTTAGGCTGCCAGTCCGTATAATGGGCCTGTCATGAGCAGTGTGTGCCTGCGCTGCTTTCAACTAATGGTGGTGTTGTGTTTTGTTGCTAATCTGTTTATCTAATCAGATGCTGAGGTTAGGGGGTCTATCTCATTAACTTGCAGGATATTGATTTCCTGTGTTTAGTGCAAAGTGCTCTGCAGCAGCCTTCTTCTACATTCCCGGATGGGAGGAATGCAACATGTAACATTACCTACATGCTGTTTCTGATGGAAAAGTAGGCGTATTCACCAACACTGTACACTTGCGAGACTCTTGACATCTTGTGTTAGCGCTGCAGTCAATAGCCTTCTGTAAATTCTCATAAGAAAGAGCCTCACAAACAATTTCTTGACAAAAACATTAATGTTTGAATTGCACTTTCTTTAACGTGTGTTCAATTCAAAGGAGCGTGTAATCAGTAGGTGGATGTTAAGCTTGATATAATTTAATTACTTTCTTGATAGTGAAATTTAGCAATACGTAAATATAAAAGATATTTAGCGAGTTCCATAAAAATATATATTTGTTCCCACTCTGGTTTGGTAAGGAAAAGCCATCTGTTCAGGACCTCGTGCCAAGAGAGAAAGCACATCTAAGGCTATTTCTCATTTCATTTCATTTTTTGTTTTTTTTCTTTTTTACTTACGGCAGTTGTTCTCAGCTTCTGAGGCTCATGGCCTCTAAAACGTTTATGGATCAAATTGATCGTACATGTTGCATCTCTGCTCTTGTGCTGCTAGGCAGTGTTGTAATGAATGGATCGTCACTTCTACTGTTGTTGGCGAGATTCTGATAAATGTGTGGGCGTGGTTTCACGTGTGTGTGTGTGTGTATGTGTGTGTGTGTGTGTGTGTTAGGGCAATGCGTCATTCTGCGACTTGCAGAAGCCCAGGAGCTCCCCTTTGGTAGCTCCCATTATGTAACAATGCTGTTCTCTCTCTCTCTCTCTCTCTCTCTCTCTCTCCCTCCCTCTCTCTCCCCCGCTCTAACCCTTCCTCTACTCACCCCTCTCTACTTTTTTGTTTGTGTGTGTATATGTGCAGAGTGTTGCAATTTTTGGAGCCGAGAAGTGCATTTGGGTGGGATGGAGGGGCTCTTTTGTGCTGACGTGGAGCGGTGTGTGCCACAATGCAGCAAACAGCAACTTGTAGAGTTGTCTAAAAAATGTCTTTTCATTTTTGTCTCTGCTTGAATCTCTCTGTCTCTTTCAGTCCTTGACTTCCTTGTTGTATAACTGTATTCTCTCTATCCATCCCCCACCCACTTATTATCTGCAGCATACCCTCCTGTGATACAGCTGGAGTCACAGTTGGAGAAAAACAAGATTTCTCCCTTTATACTAGTCGCTTTTAAGAGAATTCAGTGATACTTCAGGGGGTTATTACCTCTCTTATAAAGTAATAGAAATAGACGGAGAAAGTGGTTCGACGAGGAGGTATGGGGGAGAGAAGAATTGGGCGGCATAGTGGTGGTTAGCACTGTTGCATCACAGTAAGAGGTTTCTGGGTTCGATCCCCATTCTGGGTATAGGGAGTCAACATGCATACTCAGAATACTGAGTATTCTGTGTTTTCCCTGTGTTTGCGCGGATTTCCTCTGGGTGCTCTGGTTTAATCCCGCCACCAAAACATCACCCGCTGTGAATGATGCGGTTGAGGAAGAGCATCTGGTGTAAAACCTTATTAAACATGTGTATCATTAAAATCAGATTGCCATACCGGATCTGTCAAGGCCTGACTTATAGATGGATGGGTGGAAATAGATAAAAAGCTGCGGCGATCCTCGAAGAGGAAGATCAATTCTTCCATTTTACACGATGGCCCATTGGAGGATGTCTGCACCGGACCAGACTTTGATTAAATAGATGACACACTGAACACAACTGTGGCATGGGAAGCAGCTGTTTTACAGTCGGTGGAAGCAGGTGCAGGGCCGTCCCATTACCTTTGTGGACAGTTTTAATGATGGCAGTAACATGATACTTTATTGATTGCTGTGAGGAAGCTCACTATTTCTTCGCACCCTTCACAGTAGAAGACACTGTGTAGGGTGACATACAGAACAGCACACCTGCAGCAAGTGTCATAGTCACGAAGACCACCTTAACTGAGTCATGACCAAGACCAGAGTGTATTAAGACCAAGTCATGACCAAGACCAGAGTGTATAAAGACCAAGTCATGACCAAGACCAGAGTGTATAAAGACCAAGTCATGACCAAGACCAGAGTGTATAAAGACCAAGTCATGACCAAGACCAGAGTGTATTAAGACCAAGTCATGACCAAGACCAGAGTGTATAAAGACCAAGTCATGACCAAGACCAGAGTGTATTAAGACCAAGTCATGACCAAGACCAGAGTATATAAAGACCAAGTCATGACCAAGACCAGAGTGTATAAAGACCAAGTCATGACCAAGACCAGAGTGTATAAAGACCAAGTCATGACCAAGACCAGAGTGTATTAAGACCAAGTCATGACCAAGACCAGAGTGTATAAAGACCAAGTCATGACCAAGACCAGAGTGTATAAAGACCAAGTCATGACCAAGACCAGAGTGTATAAGGACCAAGTCATGACCAAGACCAGAGTGTATAAAGACCAAGTCATGACCAAGACCAGAGTGTATAAAGACCAAGTCATGACCAAGACCAGAGTGTATAAAGTGTGTGTGTGTGTGTGTGTGTGTGTGTGTGTGTGTGTGTGTGTGTGTGTGTGTGTGTCAAGTTAGTGGTTGCATTTGAAGCATTCATTGTATTACATTCAATCACAGTAAAGAAACCATGTTGGCAGAAATCAGGATTTTCTCCAACCAACACTGGAGTGCAGTTTTGTTCCAGGTAAGACCCCATCTCTCTCAGGTTGCGAGAGAGTGGCTAAACCACTTCATTATAATATAATTCATGTACTAAACATCAGGGAGCTTTATATAACGTAACCGAGGGTGGAATAATCCCCAGCAGTTTATTCAGAGGGGCTGAATACCTGCCAGTGAGGGCGGGAGGGGGTTGCTCATTGCTCTTCCCCGCTGTGTCAGTTTCCCCAGAGGTCAGATTTCTTTGACTGTTTTCAACAAATATAGTTTCCAGTTAAACAGAAGATTCTTCCTTTGATCTCGTGTTAATGTCTCCGCACTCGCCCGCCTGTTGGAGCCTGCAACTACATCAAACACACGCAGATGGTACAGAGAGGCAAATCTATATGCTTGTGCACACATGCAAGTGCACAGCACTCACAGTCATCTGCATTTGCATATCGTCAACCACAAGTTCAAACAGACTCTGTTTGTGTTTGACTGTATTTGGACTTATTTTGTTGTGATCCATTCTTCATTTCATCAGCAAACTCTTTTGACAATAATACAAAATAAATCTTGCTTCTTAGACAAAGAGCAGAGTGTGTGAGACTGAATGAGTTGCTTTCAGTTGAGCGGAGGATGTCTTAATTTTTCATCCTATTAACCGAAACCTGCACCAGCCTCACACAGATTTTACACAAATGTAACACACTTCTACAGAATCTCTTCAAATCTATAAACTCCATTTCCCTCTCATTTCATCTGCAGTTGTCTTAAAAAAACATTTACTCAAGCTGTATTTTCTTATCTTCTCTTCTCATCCTATATTGATCACTTCCGATATCTTTCTCTCTTACTCTCTCTCTCTCTCTCGCGCTATCGGAGAGATGAGGACCTATTGTACAGTAAAAACATTTGATGTTTTCTCTGGTTCTTCTGCCATTTCTTCTTGGCCGTATCTCACTTGAAGCCACCGCCCTCCTGCCTGGGCTTTCTACTGGGCTGACAGGTTTCATTTGGTGATGGTGAGGTGTGGATGAAAGTGGAGTGAATGTTTGACTTTTAAATGTCATGGGAGCCTTGACTGCAGACAAGGGTGGCAAGGCCATCTCAGTCTGCTGCCCTGCTTTTCTTTTCACACCCACTCATCGTCCATGATCTTAAGGGCAGGGTTCGTACGGTCATGGAAAACCTGGAAAAGTCATAGAATCTTTAAATAGTTATTTCCAGGCCTGGAAAAGTCATTGAAAAAAGTAAAATCGCTAAAGTTTTGGAAAGTTTTTTTTCACCTCAAATACGCGTCTGTAACATTATGTAACTCTTGCTCATACTTATGGAAGGAACTATGTAGTCATCTGGTTAGATACAGACACAAGGCTACATCGCCGTGTATAATCAATGCTATGATGGCACCATGTAGTTTTCATTAATATCTTGCTGTAGGCTAATACTAATATTAATGCCATTTGTTAAGTGTTCAAAAAGCTGGGCAGGAACAAGCTGGTAAAAAAGGGAACCATACAGATGTTTTATTTATTACTATTATAGATAGATATACGTCTCTCTTTTCAGTAACAAGCAGGCGACAATAACCGATGCTGTAACAAAAAATGAAGTCCTAACTGCGGAGGTAATGTGGGCACTGAAGGTTGCCAATTCGCATTATTCTTTTAAATCCTCCGAAGACGCCAGCCTGCTATCTCGACAAATGTTCCCCGATAGCTTGTGGTGAAAGCATATGCGCATATCTCTGCTCGTTTGGGCTCGCTCCTTCACTTCAAGAGTCTCATGTTGTCCAACGTGTTGAAGTCAGTTCATTCATTTGTGTCATTTAAGGTATATTGTATGCTTTGGCATTCTCATTGTTAGTTTAAATACTACATGTTCTTACTTTTTCAATGTTTGGTCATGGAAATTTGGTTTAAAGTCATGGAAAAGTCATGGAAATCCATTTGGTCAAAGTGTGTATGAACCCTGTAAGGGAGTAATACATTTGTACAAGTGGTGTTAATAACAATAAATTGCAGCCTGTGAAAAACTCAACAAAACAAGTTCAAATATTTGGCAATAAAGAGTTTCACTGAGTTTTACACTGCATATCTTTGACAACAATAACGTGCAACCTGTGCAAAAGTAAATTAGTGCCGATATGTGTGAGCCATCAAGTTGTATCTGTATTAGTGGCTGCAATTGGCCTGCTTTCCACTAAAAATCTTTTTAAAAAGGGGTTGATACGGCCACTCTCAGTTCTTGCTCAATTTTGAGCTCGATCTGTATTTTGTTTTGAGAGGCAACAGCCGATCTCACCTAGAGGTTGGATGTGGTGAGTCGCCAAGAATCTGGGCCGTCGCACATGCGCAAGTGTTACTTGTTAACATCGTAACGTATATTCACACAAAAGCACAGGCATTTCGCCATGTATTTATTAATGACTTAGTGTCCGTGTACATTGTACTTTTGTTAAGTTTGAAGTTCTTATTAAAGTTCTTGAGATGATAGTTTGAGAAATACTGCCATAAAGAGTGATTTAATACCCAGCTTTAGGTTCAACATATTTCCTTCGCTGTTGATAGAATTACTGCAATAAACACTATACAACAAGACCAGCATCAATAGATAGTGTAATGAAGTGATCTAGCTCAAACTTTTACTTTTTAAAATGCAGTTAAAAAAACATTTTGGTGGCAAACAAGATATTTTTTAACAAATGCTGTATTTTTTTCAATATCAATAATATATTTTATAATACATGAACAGTGGGAAATAAGGTTGAGGTTGAGAATTTATTCAGAATTGTCTAAGCTCTAAAATATCCGATTTGCAGAACAGCACTTGAATCCATTACCTCTGGTTAGGGAGGCCATTTTCCCAGTTCAGTTGCACTATAGTTTATCCTTTCATTCATTTGGCAGAGCAATTGCAATTTAATCTTCATTATTCCAAAGGCTTTTAAAATGTAATCGATTTGGCTGAGGACCATGCAGAATTCTGTTTATGAATCTACTCAATAGGGGAAGCATATGAGGAAAAACTGAAAATGACTCATATCAAAATTGTGTCATAAAGTCATGTAAAGGAGATGCAACACATTTATATTGCACATTTTATCCACCGCTTAGTCACGAGTTGGAAAGTGTATATTATATATAATAATTTTAATAACAGTGCATAGTGGTTGTGTTGCTAATTTTATCGGTTACGTTGTCACTTTGAGTAATATGAAATAAGTTAAAACAGAATCCCTGCATATCTTATTAATTCAAAGAGTTTTTAGTTTGATCCCAGTAGCTTGAATAGATATTGTCTTTGATGGTGCATCATTTAGTACTCATGTCCCCCTCAGAATGAACTGTAATCACTTTGGATCTGACTTTTCATCTTGCACACCAAATACCCGCTAATGACTTTCCTATCAGCCTCAGATGTACTTTGTGTTTTGTTCAAATTAACAAATGTTAGCATTCGAACATGCTAAACTAATAAGTGAACATGGTTAACGTGATACATGCTTATTAGCATGCTGATGTTAGCATTTTTATTGTGATCATGGTAGGATGCTGTTAGCATTTAGCTCAAAGCACCGCTGTGGTTACAAACGGCCTCAAAGAGCAGCTATCATGGCTGTAGCCTCTTGTTTAGTTATCCTTGATCACATGTATTAACGGACAGTTTGGATCGGCTTTGTAATTGTTCCTCTCTGATAAACTCGTTGTAGATACCAGTGTTAATGAGCTTGAGTTAGATCAGCACTAAAACTAAATACATCTTGATACACAGTCTAAAATCAAACTGCACTGAACAGGATCTAAGTTAAATTCTTCTTCATACATTCAGTGCAACAGCAGACATTCAATGTCCCCTGAGCCTACAGTAATTAGCGAATCACCGGAGGTCATCATTGGGTCATATCGCCCCCCAGAGGAATCACTAATCACGCCCAGATAGACACACAATCCATCCAGTGCTGTGATCAAGGCTCAGGCTAGTCAGCCAGTGCAGGGGGAGCCAGTCGAGCTTGGCTGCAACAGTGACACAACGTTGGTGCAATGCAGGAAAAGTCTATTTTTGGAGGGGTTGAGCAACAGAGCTGACACCATGGCTGGTAATGGAGGTGCGGAGAGTATTGGATGGGATGGATACAGACGTTAAGGTGTTAAACCTATAGAGCTACACAACAGGATTACAGAGTTTGTGAAAAAGGTATCGGCAACAGAGAGTTTGTGTGTGACATCAGCATGCAGCATGTATCTTGACCCTTTTCTACGTTACAGAAATGGCCTTTTAGAATAGTTGAAAAAAAGATCTTAGATATTGGTAACCACAGCAATTCTAATAATTCTAGATTTCCTATTTCTGCTTTATGGGGAATTAACCCAGTGGGCTGTTTGTAAGATGTATTTTTATTGTAATGGTCTTATACACAGTAAACGTCATTACTTGTCATAGCAGAAAATACACACGTGCAATTGATACCATTAATGCTGATTCTGTTCCATTTGAGTTTACCAGTATGCGACACCAAGACTGGCTTCAAACAATGACGCTCTTTGTACCCGATTAGCATTATATTTGGACGTAGCAGTTTCCAGTCATTACGTACCTAGTGTCTTTTCAAAATAAACGTCCATCTTCACAGGAAGTTAGGTTTAGCAAAAGAGCATGGTTGACGTTAGCTTGACAGACCGACTCAAGTCCCTACCGAGTGATGGTGACTAGCGACTTATGGACTCTTAATGACTAACGACTGCCGTGAAAAAATCTCAACTTTACTTTAAGTTTTGCATAGGACACGAACAGCGGCCTCCTGGACAAAAGTCCTGTGTTTATTTGACCCCTCCACCCTTGAGGACTATCTCACATTTTTTACTAAGCAGTCGCTTTGACAGTTTGAAGAGTTGGGAATGAGACCGGCTTGCAAGTGAGACAGTTTTTATTAACGTGTTTCATTGCACCTGTGTTTTTCCTGTTCTGGCATGTTGAAATGTTTGCTGTCTGGTCACCAACTTCTGTCAAACATCACTTGGCGTATATCATCTGTTGGCCAGCTACATCTCCCTAAGACTAAAGAGATGCCACCTTTTGAGCATTGTAACTATGCAACAGTGCATAATGGTAATTGGTGGTCACATTAGTGAGCCCTTGGCTTTTAAGGTGGACACAATACAGCCAACTGACTGGTAATTACCCTTACCAGCATGCTCCCATATTCACCCACTTCTAAAATGCACCTGGAAGGGGAGCGGGTGCTCTTCTTTTGATCACCAGGGTACAAAGCTCTTATTGAAATTTGCAATGCAGCATCTAATTGGTCCTATTTATTTTTGATGACGGCAGATGAAAAGCACAATGCTGGAAATTGAGAGACCGCTAGAACATCTTTGCTTTAGCCTGCAAATGTGCATTCATATAGACATCTGCAACAGTTTGAGGAAGAGGAGACGGGTCAGTTTGGACACAGTGTGTGGCCCCAATCAGTGAATTTGTTTGTTGCCTCAGAGTTTTTTTAGGGAGCATTGTTCTACAAAATAATTTAGAGATTGGGGAAAATTAAAGTTGACGAAATACACCATTCCTGTAGCATTAAACGTATTTATTCAACAGCTTGTTTGCCGGTGTTGCCGGTGATCGCTCACTTCCTCATTAACCCAGCTGGCCGCTCGTCTCGTCAGAAAAGTGGAAGAAAAGGATGACATGTTGTTGCTAAAGCTGTAAATCTCTTATATTCTGAATCTGCTAAATGTGTCACCCCCGTGTTTATTACTTGTGAGGTCACACATATAGTATGCAGTGTGTGATATCAACTGGAAAATACCAGAACCTGCAAAACATCCTGCAACCCTGTAACACTTAATTAGTGCTTCACTGTAAGCAGCCTGTTAAAAAACACACAGAGCAGTGGTGTTTATTGTGAGACAAATTCACAGTATGTTGTCTGCAACAAGTAGCTAATTAGAGTGATATATAGACCACTACAATTAACCATATTAATATTTGGTATGACTATTTCTAGTAATTTATATCTAGATCTTTTGACTTACTGATGACTGCCAGTTTCTGTGGCTCCTCTACTCTGTGTGTTTCACTTGTGTGGACACGCCACCGTGACGTCAATGGAGAAATACCAAAGGCAGCAATACATTCCTACATATTCTACTCAACAGCGTTTGTCCCAACCAGGAGATCACCTTTTACACTAAACCTACGCTGTTGTGATATATAACATGGACATCATAAATGAATACAACTACACATATGGGTCCAGTTTTATGTTTTGTGACTATGCTGTGGCAAGAAGTATTAAATGACTATCCCCCTATAAAGCAACTGATGGTTAGCCAATGACATATTAAGTGAACTTTGTACTTACTCCCTTGTTAGTACATTGTGTATTGGCAGGTTTCCAGCACCAAATGACAGTACGAGTGTATACCTGTGTGCACAACATGGCATTTGCAACGGGATCTTTTAGTTTCAGGATTGGCACATAACGATGGTAAAAGAGACCTTTTCTCTTGTCAGTGTAGTTGGGGTAACGAAGGTGTCAGAGGGAAGAGATATTTCGGTACGCTCCCATCTGCACCTGCTTTTGGAAATATCTCACAATGGTGGCTTCTAACCTGATACTCAGGAAGAAGAGGGAAGTCCCTCTTATTTATTTGTTCATATCTATTATTTCTTATTATTTTGTTAGTACCCATTGAGATGAGAAAAAAAACATCTCGTTAGTCCACAAATTGTTTGGAACATAAGTTTTAAATTTGAGCAACATGACAAAATGCATGAATCATAAATAGTAAAATTAGAGTAATTAAAATGACATTTGTGCGCTAAAGAAATACTATTGGTCCCCTGAGCCCATTTAAGACTATAAAAGCCATTGAATGACATTGCTACGTTAAGCTTCTGAATGCTTTACATACTGCTCTTTGATTCATTTAGATTATCTTGTAACACCACTATGTTTATATAACAGTACCTCAATTTCACTGCTGCTAAAGTTCTTCTTTTTACACAATTATTTGGTGCCATCTCTGCAATTCTGGGGCATGTGCCAGTGTATTTGCACACACCTGACGTGTGTTGTCTTTAGAGGGCGTTACTGACGCTGTTAATAAACAATCGGCCCCACGCCTCCGTTTTATTATTTAATTGAGGGTTGCTGCGTGAGGCCCATCGTGACAGATTTGCCTGTGAACTTTGTTTTTATGTTCGTCTTGTTTTATTTTGTATGAATGTGAATGTTGTTAGTTATGAATCGTGTTTGAGGAATACACGTTTTCTTATGGGGGTGAAGTGATGAGAACATGCACACTATAATTATCCGTGCCTTTGAAATCTTATGTAATTGTAAATATTTTTGCGACATTTCAGTGTGCAGTTAAGTAAAATATTGGCCTGATGTCAAATGTAGTTTAATCCAACCTGAGCGAAGTCACAATATTGTTGCTAAAGTAGTATAAAGCATATTAACGAGCATAAATCTAACGCATTCAGGGATAATGTGTTTGGTTTTGTCAGGTTGGTACTCTTTGTCATACTCAAAATATTTTTTCTCAGTCATTAAATGGTATGCATAATTTGCAGTTTTGCTCCATTACTCCATTTATTGGTTGGCTGAATGCAATATATGTCGCTCAGTTTTCATCCCCTTAAAAGTGAAATAACTGATTAGTAAAATGAGATCGTACTTACTGCACACATACATACATATGTATCTTTTCACCGCTTTGTTGTAATCCTGCACATTCTTCTAATGATTTAAGTTCTTCCCTTCAATCTTTTGGTCCACCTTCAAAAAACGTTGTCCACTCCACAAGTGAGCAATCTTTTGGCCACTTAAACATTCTTCACATTCTACAAATGGCCCTTGAAGCCTCCGTGTCCCCTTTAGATGCAGGAATCTAATTACAAATATCTGATTTGAAGGGAGAATGAGTTAACCTTTGTTCAAATGCCACTGCACAACCATCTCTGAATGGCAAGGAGGAGGGCCGAGCCCAAGGCATCTCCACGGCGACACACAGAGTGATGGACAGCTGGCCAACCTCAAAGGAACCAAACGGCCCAGTTTTCTCTCAGTCAAAGGCGTTTGCTTTTTCTATTTGAATGTAAATTATGTGGGATTTTTTTATAATGATGATTTAGCTGTGCTGGTGTCGTTTAATTTAATTTTGTACACAATCAATGCTAACTGTGGCATAGAACTGTCATTTGGCTACATGGCAATTCCTAAATGTGCCATGTAGCCAAAGCAGTTCATATATTGATTTTAGTTTTACGAAGCTCATGTTACATCGCTCTTCTGGTTTTGTGACCTGCGGAGTTGCATCATGTCTGCTTTGTTTTGTTGGAGCTCAAGAAGTCATGCCTCTGGCAGGCCATGCTGTTTGAGCAGCTCTGTGGTTGACTGTACCAGTCGTTCAGCATGTGTTCTTTCGACATCGATCTGCAACTGGAAGAGAAAAGTACTTTGCTAAATGTCAGTACATGTGAAATCGATATGTACTTGTTCCGCTGTGTAATCCGGTCTCTTTCCTCCTGATGCCTGGTTACGGAGAGCAATGTCGGACCGCTAGTGTAATGGAAAAGGCCTGCCGATTCAAATATGATGTGATGTTTTGAAAATGGAAAATTAATTGTTCCGCTCACAAGCGGGACACGCGTGATGACGGATTAACACTGTTTTTTATGACTGTAGTCTGTCATTGTGTCGTTTGTGCACGGATTCTGTGTCCCTGCAGCACGGTTGCATTTGATCTTTAATTCACTCGTCATCAATCTTACCTTGTTCTGTCGCCGCTGCACTTTCACCTCTGTCTCGGAAATTGATGAGATACGCCTGACCATTGTCCTTCCTTGTTTTGAATATGCTAGAATATGCTCACAACCCGCCTCCACCCCACCTTCTCTCTCTATCTGTGTTTTTGTTTTTCGCTCTCTCCCCCTCTCCTGCTTTGTATATTCATTTGATTCTGCCTTTACGCTCTTTTGCCTCTCTCCTGCGTTCTCCAGGATGAGTCGTGACAGCTCATCAGTGTGAGCAGAGCCGGGGCCAACAGCCCCCAAAGCAGGGACTGAGATTATGTAATGTCAGAAATGCTCACGCGTACGCACAGGAGTGTACTGTATGTTCTATCATTGGAGTAATGGCCCCAGTTTCCATTTGTACGCGAGATGTCTAAAATCATAGGATTGTTTTAAGAATAATTCAGAGAGACAGATGGAGATTGGATATTTCTCTGTATGCGTACATAATGTAAAACAGGTGCTTCAGTGCTTTCTTGCTGCTTTTGTTGCTTAACTATTACATTGAAAATGTTCTCCCAGTTGCTGCCTAAACAGCCCCCCCCCCATTTCTGTCTGTCTTTATTTTCCCGCAAACAGATCCCTCAACATTCAGCTTCACTCCACCCTTCTGAAGATTGGCTGTTGCAGCTGAAGGTGCAGGCTTACAGAGGCTGTGTGGTGGTTTGACTTTTGGCAGCAGTTGAGAGGCTGCTGACGTGTGTGTTGGGCAGGATGTGTGTAAGAAGCAGTGCTGGATCCTGTTTTTCAGACCACAGTAACTGGAGCTTAGCCACAGCTATGGTCGTTAATGCAAAACACACACACACACTGACACCACCTTAGTGTGCTAACTCCAACCTCGACTCGTAACTTACTTGTAGGTTTGCTGGAATTGATCTTGTTAACTTCATTACAGATATAAAAGACAGTATGGGGCCCGAGGTTGCCAGTGTAAGAGCTGAGGAATCATCATACTGCATGAAGGCCAAGCATGACATCCTGTATAACAAGTTTCTTGAAACAAACATGCCTTGAGAGACTCCCTGTATGCCTTCACAGTTAGCACAAACGACACGTCACGCACACACACACGCACGTGTAGAGCAAAAGAAGATGCCATTTGTGTGGTTTGAAATCTCACGGTTCACTGGCTTGCACGCTGACGCTAGAGACAGACAGGGTTTGCTTAGGGTAGCACAAACAAACTGACAGGGCAACAGCAGGGTTTGCATTGTTATGACGACGGCTATTACAGGGGAAACGGCCCATAACTGTAGAAAAGAAAAGTAGACCGGAAGACGGAATTAAGGGGAGGAAATTAGGGGAATTACTTCTATGAATATGTGCGTTCTTGTAGGCATGCAAATTGTACATGTGCAGACGTATTCCCCTCTGAATGAAGTGGAGCAGCATGTGGTAAGAGGATCAATAGGTTTAGCTGACTGGATATTGAAGGAGCAGGCACACCTCTTACACAGGGTCAGGACATCCCACTTACTGGAGGGAGGGAGGGAGCCGAGCAAGAGTGAGAGCGAGACAGAGAGAAGAGGAGATACCAAAGAGGCACTTCACTGTTTATTTTCTTTACTCTTTCCCCATTTCCTCTCTTCCCTTCCTGTGAAAGGGCAGAACAGAGAGGTAGACACAAAGTGAGAGAGACAAAGGGGGGCAAAGCGGAGAGGATGAAAGCGAATGTGAGTGCGTGAGTGACTCTGTGTGTAACATGCTCTGTCATGCTGGTGTGACTACCGCTGCCCCTTCAGCTGGCGTCGTTCGCTGTCAGGGAAAGAAATGTTTTCCGGAGGAATGAGTCCCTGAACCGGTTCACCATGTGGATGTGGGACAGTAATTTTCGAACCTTTGCCGGAAGAATCCCACGGAAAAAAAGAGCCACGGCCGGAGAGCTTAGCTCGTGCTGCTGGGTGGCCGCCTGTGTGCTCCCACTGCTGAGACTCTCTCGCTGACGGACAGAGTTCACTCTGGGCTGCGCCCAGTTTGAGTTTCTTTTTTTAATTTTATTCTCACAGTTATTGGGATTTTTATTCATCTTCTGGAACTCAATGGATTTTATAGCGCTATGTAGTTTGACTTTTAATGCTGCCTTGTTGGATAAAGAACTGCACTTTTTTTGCAGTGATACACTAGGACAAAACCAGTAAGGTTGGAAGTTCATAAGGGTCTCTTCACTGGAAGACTGGTCTGAATGGGAGCCTCACAGCAGTGGACTGCAGTATGGAACGCTACATGTTGTGCTGTGGCCTGTGGATACTTTGGGGCAGTGTCTGTAGATACATAGCTAGATAGACAGGGGCTCAACAGGTGAAAGGTGATCAGCCCTGACGCAGCTTCGGTATGAAGCCTGGAAAGTGTCCAGGTGTTGCCACTGACAGGTCCATGATGCACCTCAGCCCCTTTCCTTTAAGAAGGCACTCCTGGATATGGTGAGTATTGGAAGTGCTGATGGTTTAAAGATGCATGGGAAGTTGTTAGAGTGTGTGTGTGTGTGTGTGTGTGTGTGTGTGTGTGTGTGTGTGTGTGTGTGTGTGTGTGAGCGTGTGTGAGTGCGCGTGTGCATGTGCGTGTGTGCGCGTGCACATGCATGTGTGTGTGTGCGCGTGCACATGCATGTGTGTGTGTGTGTTTATCTCTGTCTTGTCATGGGGTTACTCCCGTTGCTTTACTATTTAAATAAAGTAGTGTGTGCATTTGTTGGCGAGTGTGTTATTTTGTGGTGTGGCTACAGCTCCCTTAAGGCTATCCTCGCCCAGCACAGTGTAGTTTTTATCTCAGCTGAGCTCAGAAATGTATTGTTAAATGGGCCATTTCCTGTCATTTTCTCCCACACTAAATGCTGAAGTTGATTAAGTCGACGGCTAGTCCGAAATAGCAATCGCACAACGTTGAGATGGAGACTGCTTTTCAAGAGTAGAACTAGCTGGAAAAACATCCTGGGAAAAAAACCCTGCCGTATTGTTGCTGTCTTGTTTTGATTAGTCATACTAAGGCTGGGTATCTCATGGGAATAGTTGTCTCACAGCTACGTTATACACTGGGAGGGACATAGAGGAGTCAGTGGTGTCGTCATAGTGGGCTGTTGGGATATGAACAATGCTCAAAGCTCAACATTCTTCCAGTAGTTTGAGTTCTTTGTGCTAATACAAAAGATAGTAAACCCATTCAACAAATGATAGCAGGAGTAGTTACACTGCTGTCTGTCAGACATGTTTTTGACTAGCTTTCGTTTTGGCATTATTCTTCCCTGGTGTGACCATACACATGCACACAAATGCTACACTTGCTATACTTAATAGCAGTCTTAACCACATATTTGTTGCATCCTTTACAGTTGTGAACAGCCCTGGGCCTCTGGGTATTCTCTGTGCTTGGTTTCAAAGCTAGCCACAGACTCGCACATCATAGTTCAGCGTTTCCTCTGTTGTTTCTCCCCTTTTATACTGGTGGATGGTGTGTATAGAGGCAAGAACATGTGGAAAGATGAGCACTCGATCGGAAGCAATCTACAAATTGTTCTCATCAATAGTTGATTCAACTGATACAGCTGCTCAAATATCGCAGAAGATGAGATGTGCCCCAAAATGCAATTTAAGAGGTTTTAGTGTTGAATTCAACAGCACGTGATACATTGCATAGATGGGCCGAGGACTCGCTTTCCTTTTTCCGTGGCGAAAGAGAGGGGGAGTAAATGGAGCACAGGAGAATGGATGCGGACAAACAGATGAACTTTATGCTAACGCTAAAGCACACACGGAAACGGACAAAAGCGTGTCCACCCAGCTATTCAGACTTACTCATGTACACACACACACACACACACACACACGCACACACACACACACACACACTTATACACAAAAGAGGGCTGGCCTTTCAATCATGAAGCAATGTCAAATATTGGTAATCAATGAACATATTGCAAACAGAAAGACAGCTAAACATCCTTGTTCCTTTCTTTCCTCTTTTACACACACACACACACACACACACACACACACACACACACTGAAAGGGATTATCATGCACACAGTCAAGCTGTATACACATAAACACAGATGCTGGTGGAGGTGACCATATAGTGGAAAGTTTAGATGAGTGAGCTTGCAATTGGTTGCTGTTTTAATCAATATACATCTTCCTCACGCTGCATTTACCTTTGCTTTATCTTGAAATCCACAAGGTAAATAACAGTAAATACATATCACACATGTCACGGGAGCAGCAAAGAGAAAGAGAGAGAAATCCCATTAGTTATAACGCGCCTTAGCGTCCATGCAGTCGTCCCTTGTTTCTGTACTTTCTTTATTAATGTATCGTGTCTCCAAATTGGACGGATGTAGTAAACCTAGTGACGGTGTGGCAACAACAATTCAGGGTTGTCAGAGTTGAGCATTAGCCTCAATGAAAAGTGTGACGGGCCTGTCAGACTCCATTTAAACCTCAGGCAGGGATTTATTCTTCTCTTCCTCTCTCTCATCGTAGTGTATGGGAGTGTGTGCGAGTCTGCAGCTTTCAGGAGGATCTGTATTATTCATTGTACTCTGATAATGGACCAGTGCCCTTCTTTCTGTGCCAGACCTGTGTTGTACAGGCAGAGTGGCGTTGAGAGACTAGAGCTGATAATGACTGGCCAAAGATCTGGATCTGGATACGGCACACACAGGAATAGTTCCAGTTTAACGTTGATTACCGCAGTGTGAAATAAGAACATCTGTCTATTTATGCTTTTCTAGTCGCCGATCTCTGATAATGTTACATTGTAAACAATCAAAAAGTGCTTAAATTGACGGGAGGAGAACAAAGGTCTCGTTGAGTTACATCATGATGCGTTCATGTTACACGTTGGGCGAAGGGAAATTATAACGTTCGCATGAACACCAGCTCTAAGAAGCTTATAATACATCATTAAAACTACTAATGACAAGATCTGTTTTAATTGATACAAATACAATCTTTTATTTCCTTGTCATTTGAATTGTTGTCTTTTTGTGAAATAAACACTAAGTAGAGTCAAAGTGATCAAGGATCTCTAAAAGTTATATTTGTTCCCTTTTTTGTTATTTCGTGCTGATCCGATCCGTGATATGATCCGAACCAGCATTGTCAGCATCTTGTATCGATCACTGCCAATTCAGTCTGCATACATAACCAATAATGCACAGAGGCTCTCCGCAGTGATGCAATAATCGGCACGCTGTTTGGGTCCTACATGTTTCAATGTGCAAGGTGTTTGCCTTCAGCATCACAACAAATAAACCGAGATGTAACGGCATTAAACGCTAACCAGAAAGGAAATGAAAAGTTTGTGTGTAGTAATCCAATTAAGTGAATCCAGCGCCTCAGAGACCAGGCTATATTTAGAAAACAGGGATTGATGCATTGCCTCCCTCTCTCCTAAATATTGGAGGGTGAGTATAGTTGGTGGATAATGAATAGATTAAATACGTTTTAATTTAGCTTTTTTTCTAAGCATAGTGTTAAAGGTCATCATGTTTCACTGACTAACCCCCCCGGCTTTTTGGAGACAGCAGGGACCTGCTGTCAGTTTTGAGGAAACAAAGTCATCACTCATTGTTGTCCCAGAGGACCACCAGTGGTGTCTGTGTGTGTGTGTGTGTGTATAAGAGAGAGTGAGTGTGTGTGTGTGTGTAAGAGAGTGAGTGTGTGTAAGAGAGAGTGAGTGTACAGAGCCACTTTTCACCTGCAGCATCACTCTCTGCCAGGGTTATGCCGATGTACTCAGCCATAGGAAGGGTGCTTTCCACTCACTCTGCCTGACAAGACCACACAGTCTGACACTCTTCTTCTTCTTCACACTTTTTCTTCTCCTGCACTCTCCTCCGGAAACCAGGCGGTTCTGTGTGTGTTTCACATCCTCCAGTCATTTAATACCAGAGTAATAGAAAAAACTATTGTCTAAAAGACGCATTGAACAATATTGGCTTAGCTGCTAGCTTGTGTTTAAAATCCTTGGAAAATGTTGTCTGCTGGTCAGGCATCACAGCGTTGTTGTAACGAGTGATGGGTATTTTCCAATAATATAGAAAATGTTTTATTCAAAGCAGTAATACATTTATTATCAATTAATGAGTCGATGTTGGCAGATAATTACCGGTTCACACAACTGGAGCACATGAGCACTCATTTGGAGTGGTGTGTTTCTGGCCACCTGACAATTTACAGTACAAGTGTAACATTCACTCTCCTTTTGGGTTTATTTTAATCTCCACCTACTTTTCTTATAAATATGTGTATGTTGAGCTTCACCAGCATGTTGCTTACCTTGGGAGCAGTGTACATTGGGTTTATCAGACCTTCATCACAAACAGCTTCCCTGCTGTGTGTCTGGAAACCACGTCGATGAGTGAACCAAAAAAATATTAAAGTTGTGACCCATTAAACCAACATTAATTATAAATGAATTCAAATTTTCTTGTGGATAGTGCAGCTTTAAAAAACAAAGTAATCCTTTTTTTCTATTTAATAATTCAAATAAAGCTTGTAGGTTGTATCCCCAGATAAACCTTTGGATGAAAAGCCTGTCGAGGCGGTGTGTTCCGCTTTCAGTCATTGAGTAAGTGAAACAGCTGTGTGTCCCGTTTGAAAGGATCACACGATCTATAACTCAAATCTAATCTTGTGCTGAATATCAGCTCCCGTGAAACTCGCCTTCTGACTTATTGCGCTCTTTTCACTCGTTTGAGTTCATATCATCAGGTCTGCAATAAGAGCCGTGATGGTAAGAATTAACTGGAATGCGTCTTTACTCCAGCTTTCCCAGGAGGCAGTGCGGTGTTATTGATTGTGGAGTTACTCGAAGCGTGACATGTTTGTTTGAAGCTCTCCGTTTAATCTGCATCGAGGGTGCCGCGCACGTTTTGCTTTTCTGCTCACAATGACTCCGCCTACTCACCGTCCCTCTGTTGGAGGACTTTCAATGAGCCCCTCGTTTGAATTGCTAAATGATCACCTCATTATATGACACCTATTTTGAAGGACATCTTGCTGTTGGTGTGCTTTTTGTCTGAACTCAGTCAGTCAGTGCTGGCAGAGCATAGATTCTTCGTGCCCAAGCTGTGCAGCGCTCCGCACCATCCAATATCTCTTTCACACGTTGCTGCTCTCGGATTTCGTATTGTGTTATTCTGCCACTTATTTACAGTACACAAACACACACGCACACAGACACACACACACAAATGCACCTTGATGCGGTGCAGAATTGACAATATCTAGCGAGAGAGTTGTCATTACTCATTTTTGCATCTCAAAGCCAAAAACAGGCTTTCACGTTGGCAGACAGCAATAGGCTGACACGTTTTAGTTTTGGCATCATTAAAGTAATCTACCATATCAGGTCTGTTTTTTTCTCACCCAGACAAATAAAATTAGTCAACCGTGGTGCATTACTTGTCTGTTTATCTAGTCATAGGCTGCTTTCAGCGTTTTAAAATAAAATAATAATAATAAAATGCCTCATTTGTGCCTTTGCATTGTTTTGGCTTGGCAATCGATTACTGTCATTTAGTGTGATCTGATTGTTGCTTTCCACTGTCAACAATAACATTGGACGTACTTACTTTGTTGTCCCCTTTCATTAATTGTGATTGCAGATGAATAAATGGAGAGCAGGAAGCGAGGAACACTGGGCTCTATACAGTCATGCCACTGGCTTCGACAGCAGCGTCTATATGACTCCATAGTTACATAACTTGCTTACTGGAGTACATACAAAACGCATTAAAACGCAACAGCTCTGAAAAACCTGGAGGTGGAGGCAGCTCTGACATCACATTCATTTTCGATATCCATTTAATTTTGCTTGTCTTCACAACCTGCCGCTGCTCACATGGCAGCTGCGAGGCAGGGCATTCAATCTCGTGTTCATCTTTAGGACGGAGGCCCGAAGATGGGCAGATCAATAAGAATACAGCGTGGCAGCAAGACATATTGGAGGAGGGGGATAACTGCAGGTGCTTATATGAGCTCAGCATAAATCAAAAGTAGAAATGTTACAAGCTAGTGCTGGAGCTAAGGGAGCTGGGAGGGCCCCAGGTGGTGATGGCCGTTGTTAGTTACGGTTAAAATGAAAAGTAAGTCAATCACAGCTGCATTTGTGCTTGAGGTCTGTGTAGTGTCTGGCTGTTTTTGATTGACAGTTTGACCAGAGTGCATTGTGATTTATTTCCATAATTGTAATTCGTGAAGATGGCGTCATATTACGAATAGTATTGAAATGATTAATCGAGCCAAACCGTTTTCAGCCTCTTGTTAAGATCTGCTTAATTTGTGTGTGTGATATTTTAGTAAATTGAGCGTCTTTGGTTTTGGACTGCCGGCTGGATGTAACCTGCAATCTGAGCCTGTCCTCTTGGACTCAAATGCCCCTGTGTGAACATCGTTCACTGTGTTACTCCATTTCATACACAATTAATCTGAAGCATAATTCACTGATTAATCCATAATGAAAAATAAATGTTAGTTGCATCCCTAACGACCACCATATTACAAGGACCTTTCAACTATGTAGTTGTATTATTTAATAACATTTCAAATGTTACTGACGTTCAAATGTGACTGCTGATTCAGTGACAAAATACAAATTAATGAGGAAATATCATTACTCAGTCCGCTGTGTACGTCAAGATTTGACCCAAACAAAACCTGCGGCTAGCCAACAGATGTTATCATGCCCGGGGGCCTTTCCTGCAGGAACAAAGCAGCTCTCTGCGAGAGAGCGGCTTGTTATATACTCCAACCACAGCTAGAAAACAAGCGGTTGTAATGAAACAAAAATATGTGAAGAATCGAGTTTCAAGGAAAGCAGTGTGGAGGCCAAATCCCTGGGATTTTCTTTAAGATGCACTAAGATTGAAGGAGTTTTGCGTCACCGCTCTGTCTGTCTGTCTGTCTGTCTGTCTGTCTGTGTGTGTGTGTGTGTGTGTGGAGGTCGGGGGTCATCTGGCTTTGGTTTCTTGGCTGTTGCTTTTGTAAGAGGCCACAACTTAACGAGTAACCCTGTTTAGATTCTGATTCCCAATGGGGTGTTGATTAATCCAGGAAAGGTACACTCGTTCTCAGAAGATCTCAGACTCTGTCAGCTGTTTCTAGTTCAACCACCTCCCTTGTGGTCAGCGTCAGAGACGCTAGAATCACAGTCGTCAGGAGAAGTGCCTCCTATTAGCTGGAAAGCATGACGATTTTCATATCACGAGGGGATTGCTCCTGGAGATGATGATGATGATTAGGATTGCCATGGTGACGTACATGAGGGAAACATACAAACGGCTTAGAAAGGTTTAGGATGGGACAGGGAGTCCCCTCACATACATACGCACACACACATACGCACGCCTGTCTGAATTAAAACAAATATTACAATCTCATACAATATTATAATTCCAGCTAATGTGTGCATTGTGTCAGACTTCCTTTCCAAACCCTGCATAGCTAAGCTTTTTTCATAACAGTGTTTAGTCTATACATATCACCTTCCTCCGTATTTTGTTTGCTACATGCATTGGTGTATTAAGAATGCAATTGTACAGCGCTTCCTTCAAGGAAATGCACTCCCACTTGCACAAACACGAACTGTTACACTCATCCATCCGGTACGGCAGACTCTCACATTGCAGGGTGTAGAATAACACTCTCTCAGCGGGACGGGAACGAACATGGATCACGACAGAATATTTGTGACTGCGCTGAATATCTACACTTCATTTCCACTCTCCACCAGCCGCTCAACTCAGAACACGCAGCCAGCACTGACACCCTTTTTGCTGACTGTTGCACATGGATTTGGTTGTTCCCAGCAGCACATTCATGCTGCAAAGATCATGTCCTCCCAAATGGTCTTTTATTGGATTGAGGTAAGGGGACTTGGCAGGTTGATCTGCAGGCTGCTGAAGTAAGATAAAGTCAAGTGTAATTTACCGCAACATCATGACAAAAACAACATGAAGCATAAAAGGGTCCCTATGCATCAGCACCGCCACCAATCTGTAGCTTTGACACCTGCGAGAAGAGATTCATGCTGTTGACAGTGTATTCAGAGGCTGGCATGCACTTCTAGATGATTCACTCTTCAATTATTCCACTTTGATCATGTCCTTGATGCGCTGAACAAGGAAATGTTGCTCTAAAATGCCCCCTGCAGAGTTCCTCATCACTGTTATTTGCATACATGCTTGACCAGATTTCTTAGCAACATAGTTTTTCTTTTGGCAGGGTATCCCTCTCTCACACACACACACATATGTATTATAAAGGCTTGGACACACATGCTATAAATCTCCCTGTAAGCTCGAGGCCTCATCTCTCGCACACTCCCACCTGTGTGATGATGTCATCAGGGTTTTAATGAGGGATTACTCTGACATCACTGGGACTGCTGTCAAGTTAAACCTATTAGCTTCTCCGGGTGCTTGCGCTGCACTACGACTAGAGCTGTGTACGCGTCCGTGTGTGATCGGCAAAGGCCTATTGAGAAAGTCGCGTTCTGCGTTCCACCCGTTCATCTCTCTGTTAGCGGGTTCATTACAAAACTGCCTCAGTTTGCGGGCCAGGACGGTGTCTGATGTCCATCACAGAGGGCGCGCTGTGAAGAGCAGACGTTCGAAAGAGTCGCAGGACTGGTCCGCAGCTCTGGTGATGAGAAGCAGCAGCATATCATGATATAATTACTCAACATGTACTGCAAGTACACACAGGCACATGAAGGGAAACCCAAAAGGACATTCATGTGAGTAACCCAGTGGTCTGGTGGTCGGCTTTATATCTTTGTAAGTGACAGAAACTTACAAACTTACATTTTAGCCTATAGTTTTGGGGAAATGTGATTTAGAAATTATTACTAGCATTTAAGAAACATAAACTTGTGACAGTAACAGTTAATAAATTAGTCAAATAAATCATTAATACAAATAATGTTCTATTGCAGCCCTTCATAACACTGGTTGGTTGGTTGGTTTGTCAGGTTTCTGATGTGCTTGTGACTCAGAGAGCTGCACTGACAGTGTTTCTTTGCCCCTGAGCCAGATTTCTTCATGCTGGTCTCAGTACATGATTCTCACATTCATACTGTCCAGTATCACTTCAGCCATAACACATTACGACACACTCGTGGTCAGTGTACGCAACCAGATGCACACACACTTGCAGTCCACACATGCACAGCCCAAGTAGAAGCCTTTGTTGGTCTTATCCTCAGCAGTCACGCTTCTCCATACCTTTTTTTCTTTTTAATAATTTGTGGCAGGGGCTGCTTCCCTTTCTCCTTTGTGCTCTGGTGAGTCTGTGAGACAAACAATAGTTCAGCCAGCTTAAATCCTCTCTCCGGTCTGTGAGTCAGCTGGATGTATAAATAGAGCACAGGTAAGTCATGCATGGCTGCTGTGAATCGTTAATTACTTGGCATGAAGCACGGTCACATCCCGCGATGGAGTGTTTGGGCTGATCACGCGGAGGGCACGGTAACATGTACATCGTTAAACCTCAACCTAAAACAATCGCCCCCCCCCCCCACCCCGAAGACCGCTGTCATTCTCATTTTCTCTTTACACAATCTGCTGCTGTACCCTTAGCAACTGAAGGCTGATTGGTTGTCAGGACCTACCTGTCCCTTTTGAATTCTGCCAGGTCACCATGGCAACCACACTATATACATGATACCTAACAGGGGACTGTGAAGACGGCCAGGAAATGGCGTCTAGCTGAGGCGAAGGAATTGGTACTTGACATCCATAACAGCTGACTGGCTGAGAGTCGTTTCATTTACACAAACACGGTGTAACATGAACCTCTATTGTTGGCTCTTAATCACATTACCGTTGCTGATTGACATGCTTGAAAACAAATATCCAATCATTGTAATCATATTTGGATTTCCCTGCAAAGGCAGTGGAGGTACAGTTGCCATAGCACTAAGCTACAAGCAGCTTTAAGCCTCTGTTGTACCTTATTTCTCATCATGCTACATCACACTGCGCCGTTGCGTTCTTATACAATTCAATCAGCTTACGCGAAGCGGCTTTCTTGACCGATAAATCAGTCGTTGAACCTTCCCTCCCTGTCACTTTCTGTGTTTGTCTCTGGACAAAGTTTTACAACCAAGGGCCACCTGAACAAGCTGCCAACGTCCTTCCTGTAGCTCTCGATTTCTCACAGTCCATCCTAATATTTGTCTTTGGAGGGAAACAGTGTGAAAACAGAATTGTAGTTTTAAGGACGTCGTCTACTTCAGCGTGTCGGAGTCTTTAGCCTCATTTCTCTTTCTCAGAATCAAAAAAAGGTTATTGACAACTATGTTACACATACAAGCAATTTGGCTTGGTGATTGGTGCATACAAATAAACACAGTGCAATAGTCCAAGACACACTCATTACACTCAAGAAACCTTATGTGTAACCAGTGAGGGACAGATTGGCCAATCATAGCGAAGGCCAGCTCCAACCAGGGTCCGTCAGCCATATGGCTCTTTTCCATAGACTCATTCAATTTGTTTTAACATTAACTTTAGCTATGCTCTGTGAGCTACTGAACACATGAGGCTTTTGCTCTGTGAGGATTGTAACGGTGGATAAATAAGGAAACAGCGTTGTTCCTTACTTTCCCTGTCTTCTGTCTTGATCGCCAGGTGGTGTGGTGGTTCACATTCACACTGTGGTCTGCATGCTTTAGCGTCTTAATGATGACGCCGTAGGCTCCACCGTAGCTCTTCCACCTTGAGTAGCAGCAGGGGGCGGGGCTTAGCGAGCGGTCAGTGAGCTGTCCATTCACTTTTGCCCTTAACCCGTGGACTCTGCATCCCTGCCTGCTCGTTTCTGACACTGATTATTACTCTATTCAGCTTCTTTTTTTCCCACTTACATTTTCATGCATGGTTTATTTTTCATGCAGCAATGTAGCATTTTGCGTCATTGTTGTATAACTTATTGACAATATTGACCTTTCATTTGTATGGCTTTCTTTCTCTCCCGGGCGGAAGCGCCACAATCTTCCCAGTGCCTTCATCCCTTTTTAAAATAAGATGTGCAATGAATATCACTGGAAATAACACTATGCGATTGAGCTGTTAACTTACCGCCCACCTCCAGTATTTGAGGGGACAAAACGCTTGTACGTACACGTTTCTTTATTCCGAGGAAGCGGTTCTGGCCTCAGGGACGCGGAGAGAAGCAGGGATCTGTGCGGCCTTGTGATTTGGAACCGTGAGCGTTTCATCTGCACTTGGGTTGTGCGCGTGCGCTGCTCGTGTGGCGATGTTCGGATGTTCCGCGCTCGTGTTTGAAAGCCCGTCGTGTCTGCGACTCTGACAGCCTCCCCCGTTCACCCAGGAGTTGTTGTCACACGCTGGCTGCTTCTGTCAGAGCTGAGCAGGAGCCGTGACTCCACCGAGACTGGCGGCTGGCTGGGTTTGGAGCTGCCGACGGTTGAACTCTGGCGACTGTGCGCAGCGCAGACTGCCCCCTGCTGGCGGCAGAGAACAGTGAAGAGATTTGTATCTTGATGGCGTAGAAGAGTGTCTGAAAATGATCCTACACGATATAAAATGACAGTAATCCCGTTTGAAAGGTCATGAATATTCATGTTCAGTTGATTGTTCTACTTGCAGCTCCTAATATGTTGACATCATGTCTGCAAACACAGCTGTAAAAATAATACATATATCCGCTCTACTAATTCTTGGTCTTGGATACGTTTGCCGTTACGGCTGTTCATCTCTCATGTATTTCTCATGGTAGAAGGTTTGCACTGCTGGGCCCAGATTGTTTCTTGTGGTACTCTGCTCCCCCCTAGTGGTGGAAATGAGCTAAAACCAAGGTTTGGGAGTGAGACAGGGCGAGGGCCTGGGGAACTTAAGTGTTTTTATTCAATTTCATTAAGTACAATTTACCTTTTTGTCCAAATAATGACGTGACATTTTGCTCATTTTGTTTTTATCCATATTTCAAATATTCTGTCAACATGAAATAGTTTTAATGTTTATACTGTAATAGTCATCCTTGGTTTTCTGTATCCCACTGTTCACTTGTGTGCAAATCAGCAGTTAGTTTGTAAATGATATATATTTTTTAACAACATGAAGCACATTTTCTCAGGGACATAAAGTGTTCAGTATAAAATGTAACCCTCACACTTACATATTTTCTCATCGATGAGAAAGTTTGGGACCTGGCCAGCATCTTAAAAGCGGCCGAGCTGCAATCAAGCACTGTCCACAGTCCGGAGCAAACATTCTCATTTTCTCACTGTAAACTACAATAGGTTTCTGAAAACACAGGTGAAAAATACACAGTAACGGATTATTGATTCATATTTGATCAGCGTCACCTAGTTTGACAGTTTGATCTCTGAGGAGTGATTGACAGCTACGTTAGAGACTATTGGAATATTGTACATTTTCACAGATTTCTTTTCATGTACCATCAGGTTACAGACAGTTTGAGTAAATATGACACGTGGTTTTTTCTGAAGTTACCAACTGTAGCTTTAACACAACAAAATAAACAATCTTTGGGATCCCCCAAGACCCCGGACAAACATTTGAAGAATTCTAAATTGCTCCAGGTGCAGGTACTTACTATGACTTTAATTTATTTCTATAATTTGTACGGAACACTAATTATCTTACTCCTCTTATCCATCTCTGGCGTTGTGCATAAAACACGATTATGTTGCAGCACATCGACAAAACCACTGAAAACATTTGATTACTGACTGGTGTAGTTGTCTGAGAAAGCAGATACATTAGTTTGCTCTACCCCTGCACTTTGCTCCTCCCTCTCCTGCCCATCTCTCTCATTCTCCATCTCTCCATCTTTTTTCCCAGTCAAGTCACACCCGTGCTGAGCCCTCTCTTTTATCCTCTCACACTCCCCTCCCTCCTTTCTATCTTCATCAGGCTTGTCACTCTATCTTTTCTTTATCTCTCTCCATCTGTCTTGACACAGGTGTGTGTGTGTGTGTGTGTGTTTGTAGCGTGCATGCGTGTGTGTATGTGTCTGTGTGGTGCATGTGTTAGTGGTTAAGAGCCTCGCTAAAATGAGTTTACCTGTGAACTCCGATTATCTATCTTTGGAGAAGATAGCCCGCTACCGCCACGCCTGCTCCAACGGCTCACCCTTCGCCACAAACAAGCCCATCGACATCAAACCTCGTGGCAGAAAAGGGTAGGATCGCTCTCTGGGACTGACACTGTTTGTGGGAGGACGGGGGGAGAGTGTCGATGATGTGACCTTTGCCTACATGTTCTGTCTTCCATTGAGGATTTGTTTTCTGCGTGCTTTAAACAGTCAGATGTTCAGTGCTGTTACTTAATGCCAGCTTCTGCTTGTGTTGCTCTTTCTCTCTGGCTAATGGCCGACCACCGCCTGCACGTGAGAAGTTGAGATTCAGTAAATTAGAGAAGAAAAGTTGTCAGACGACTCGGGAGGAAAAGTTGAAACTGAATGCCAGAAGAATTTAAAATCTTTCTTTTTTGCTCTTTGGGCGTAAACTGCGACTTTGTAATGTGTAACCGTGTCTATTCATGGAAGTCGTACTAACACATGAATCCACACAAAGTGTGTGTGTGTTCTGTTTCTTATCAGAGCATTAGCCGATGAATAGCTCCACCTGGACAACACAGAACTGGAGCGGTGTTCACACCGGAGCGTTGTGTAAATGGTGGTTGCTTGGTGGCTGGTTGTGTTGTTAGAGCCCAATCAAAGCTGTTTACCCGGCTAAATCTTTACCGTCGCCCTGAAGTGCGCGTGTCTGTGTCCATGTGCATGATGTTCGTGTGCAGCAGCAATTCTGCTTTCAAAGCCGGGTGAATGAAAAATGAGCGTGTTACATCGAGCCGTCATCTAAGGTATCAAGGTGATCAAGAGGACAAGTCCGTTCACTAACCACAGCAGCGCGTAAGCCAATCATCAGAGCACTCTCTGTCCATTAAGGCTCTCGCAGAAAAATGTTGAGACCTCTCTAGATCCATTTACATACTGCATTTCCTTGACTAATACACACTCCGCGACCCCAAACAAAACTAGGATGACCTTTCATCTGACACGCGAGTGTGTTCATAAACATGAAGTCCAATGTATTTGTGCCTCTAGTATTTGAATTTGAAGCAGTGGCTGGTGGCATTTGTAGACATATAGATATGGATGAGGCCTTGTCAATACTGCGGACCAGCCATCTGTGCGCACTGCCTGCTGCATAGTTAAATGTTATTTACACCAGCATTTACTGAGTGTGTTTATCTGCACCATATACTGAACCTGGCTCATGGGAGAGGTCTTTTCTTTTTTTACTAAATCAATCATTTTGTCAATTACTGTGGTCACTTGATGTATGTAACTGGTTTATGTGACACGAGTACTACCACTAGGTGGCGATGGTGCTCTGAGTTGAACAGAACAGCGTCAAACATAATTACTGTAAGGCTTAGAATAATTATACAATTAAGTGCTGCTTATTATATGGTGCAGTTAGTGTTTTGATAAGTCAATGACAGACCGATTTTAGCATACACATAATGTAATACCAGTTAGCTTATGTGACAGGAATGCAGCCTATGTGTTGCCTAAAACTATTATCAATTATGTATTGTTTTTATTGGGCTTCCAAAAAAAGACAGGATCAGAAAAATGTAGAGGAAATAATGACATCAGCTAAGAAGATGGTAATGCACAGTATATGAATGTAATCTTGTTTTTAATAGTAGTTAGATTTGGTAGTTTAGATTGGATTTGAGTCTGCAGGTCATCCCAAGACCAAGAGCCATAATAGACTCACAGGTGGTACCTTTTTTTAAATGATTGAATGATTCATTATGTTTTTTGTGTCTTACACCTCTGCTTCCTGGGGAGGGCAGTAGTGTAAGTAAGTAAAATCCTCATTATGTGCGAGTGTGTGTCTATGTATGAACTTGTGGGCTCCATTGTTTCTCACAAGGGGCTGAGAGGAGAAGCCAAAGAGATTTCCTGCTGATTAATGGTGTAGTTAAGACCTAGTTTCCTGATTGCCAATCTGTCTTAAAAGTAAAATAATGTGGCCTAAATGTGTTCAGTTTTCTCAATATTGAGCTCTGTATGGTGACATGGGATGAAAGATGTTTGTGTAAGTCTTGTCATCATGCTGTCTGTCTCTTTTTTGGGGGGGATTCATGTGGTACAAGGCAGAGGAAAGAGTTTTCTAAAGGAAACTGTTCTCTTTTGTTGTTCTTTCCCCGACCGCATGGAATGTGCAGACCGTGGTAATAGGATTAGTTTCACCACTTTGACCAAGCTATAAACTCCATCATTCAGCCATGCTACGCTGACAGCATTAGATGTGCCTGTTCAGCTCACTGTAACTTACTTCAAATGCTCCACACATGTGTGGAGTGTAAAACAGAAAGTATTTCAACATCAAGCCTGACAGTATGAAATCAGCCGTACTGTCCCAAGAGATGTCCGCCAGGAGTGAAAAGTGTCTCTCCTCAATTAGCCTTCCCGCTGTTTCTGGCATGGAATTTGAAACCGATGGTCACATGGTGACTTGGAGAGAAGCCACCCTTTAAACCAATACATGGTTCCATGGTTCAGTCGGATTTCTCATGCGGTTTTAGATTAGTAGTGCCGGGCCTAGTCACTGTGCACATCAAAGTGGGGATTTGATGAGCACAGTGTGGCTAGTGGCCATGTGTCTGCCCTTGTGTCAGTTGTGCATTTTCCTGCATGTAAGCCCGTCTGCATGCAGAGTTATCATACGTCATCCGCGTCGCTCCTTCCTCACGTCTGGCTCCTTTCTTTTCTGACATAAAAGCGCATATACGTCATATACTGTGAAGCATCAGTGGCTGTGGAGTGGATGACCCCAGTATTATCAGTCCATGGGTGCAATGAGCAATTTATTCTTCCCTCGTAAAAGCTGGAGATGGACGCATTTTCTTTTTTTTATTCTCCTGAACAAAAGAGACGCATCCTCTGACTGATGTCCATCTCTTGTTACTCACGCCTACGGCCAGTTGCAGTATTGATGACATGTAAATATTCCCACTGCTTTCAAGATGAGAGGGCTGGCATAATGTGTATGCTGATGCTTCAGTGTTTTCTGGGGGACAGGTGTTGTGTTCTGTCTGGCGGTTCGCTTTGGGTTTGGAGTTTTTACTTCCCGGAGCGACAACTGGGGACGCAGCAGTTGTTGTGTCCTACTTTTTAAACTGTGTCGGCTGATCCGATGCTGCTTTTTCACTTCATCCCTAATGGATAACTGCAACAGGGAGAACTAAAACAAAAAAAGATAATTGTCTGAAGTGCGAGAGCGGGATATGGAGATGCCGGTTAAAGCTCTGAAGCGATGTCTGACCTCTATGTACTATGTGTGTGTTATGTGTTATTGGTTGATTTATGCCCCCCGACATACTACGAGCTACACACATGAAACGCACAGAGATGAAGTGGCTTGCTTGGTTTTACTCATTCATGTGCGGTTGACATGCCAGACAGCGGACACACCTGTCTGACCCATGGAGTGCTAATGTTGGCTCCTTTACCCACAGCTCTGACAGCAGGCCGTGCCATCTGAGCTCCACACTCAAATATATTGCATAGATAGGAATCTTAAGTATCTTATAGCCAGTAATTTACCTTTTTTTTTTTTTAAATGTAAAAAATAATCACATTAATATTAAAATAACCTACTCCGTCATGAGTATGATAAGTAAAATAAATCCTTTGTGACACATTTCAGCATGACGGCTTCTACTAAAGAAAGTTATCTACATTAAGAGAAATTAGAATCTAAAATGATATATTTATAAACTCTTAAAGCAAGTTGAAAAACATGCTGCCATGCAGTTCACTTAGTTGGCAAGTGTATTTATTAATTATTAGACTACATTTTTAGCCATCATGTGTCACTATTAAAATGGCTTGCTACGATTGATAGTAAAAGTCTAATTAATGTTGTCCTCATTTCCTTTCACATATTTTCACTCTCAGTTTTAATAATGCTACCATGTGCAAATACAAAAAACCATGCGCTCTTCGGTAAATTCATTTTATTTTAAAATTGCTTCTCAACCAACACTATCTTAGTACACTCTCTCCCGATCAATGACATCCTGGAGCTGTTGGTTTCAGGTTACTGTGATTGACACTTGAGTCGAGTGTTGGTATTGCTAGGGGGATACAAGTCCCGCCTTTCAAGAAATTACTACTACCAAAACAACCCCTCCCACTCCAGACATACCTCAGCTGCAGCTCGGGTAAGCAGAGAGGCAGCGCAGGAGTGTCATGTAACTCAAAGACATGGACAAAAAAAGATTGACAGGGTAATGAGGGAGGGGGGAAAAAGACTGAGAGGAAGAGGGGATCTTATTTCCAAGAGTCAGGGGGAAAAAACAACAACTCAGGGACTCAGAGAGAAAAGTGGAACAGAGTGTGTGCATGGCTGGTTTAGCAAAGAGGAAGATCGGAAGCTGAACTGGCGAGAAAGATAAGTGCAAGAGAGAGAGAGAGAGAGAGAGAGAGAGAGAGAGAGAGAGAGAGAGAGAGAGAGAGAGAGAGAGAGAGAGCGCACGGTGAAGGAACCACCTACTGTCAAAGCGATCGGAGCTTGAGGAGGAGCGGCAGCAGCCGCCTGGATTCATCTTGGAGGGATTGATCCGACTGTCCTCGGGTCTGGTCTCAAAGCAGCTTGGCGGACCTGGCCACTCCACCAAACTGATGCTACGGGAAGATCCAGTCAGGACTGTGGTCAGCTCACGGCTGAGGGCTCCAGGTGGCCCTTTTTAGGGGGGCGTGCGTGGCTTTATGTGTGTGTGTGTTTGCAGATGTAATGTGGATGGGAAAAGCCTGACCATGAGTATCATTCTTAAACCGCGGTCGCGCTCCACCAGCTCATTGAAGAACACGGAGGGAATATGGTAAATAGACGGGACAACTTTGTCCTCCTGGCAACATTTCAATGTTAATCATGCTGTTGTGTGTGCGTGTGTTTTGCTCCATTGTTCTCCATCCGCCTGTTTATTGCTCTCGGAAATCCCTCCCTTTAAATTTTTTGCCCCTGTTTGTGGCTGTGCTTTCTACGTTTGGATCCTTCGACTGTCGCCTGAATGCCATCACTCGTCTCGTCAAGCAGAACTTCTCTGCCCCTTCTGTGGTTATCTGCAGAAACCTTCTGTGCCCTGTAGAGGTGTCAGCCACGGGGGCTTGTGTGTCTGTTTTCTCTGTGCATGGCATGTCCTGTGGTCAGATTAGACTTGTTGTGTCCCTAACTCCAGTGTGCTTTATCAGACAGACTCAATAACGACGTCTTACCCTCAGTGTGCTTCCATTAGAGCTCCCTGTCTATTCAGATAGCAAACTTAAAATGTAAAACGGCAAAGGAATGATTCACTGAGGAATGTGTTGTGTCGCTCAAGACGTCCTCCTGTCTGCACATGGCCCAAGTTAAATGCAGGATGCAGAGCCCAATGCCAGGGGCACAACTCGCCCTCCCCTCCCCCCACTTGTCTCCATCCCCCTCCTGCCTCAACTTGTCCTCGCCTGTCAGCACTAATTCCAAACTAAGAAACTGCCCTGTAGCTTTAACATTGGAAGTTGATATTCACAGTTCTTTCTCTGCGGCAGCGAGTGTAAATGGCTCCGAAAAAACCTTCGACAAATACACATTGTTTGTGGGGGGAGGGGCTGCCCAGTGGCATCACGTGTTTGAACCCCGTCGGACCTCCACTGCAGGGTTCACAGTGTTCTCACATTGTCAGTTTATTAATCTGCTCCACAACCAGCAGGAAATGACGCTTGTGTGGAATTAAGACATATTAATTAGGTCTTTGAGGGTGGTAGTTCTCAGAGCGGCAGAGATCACGGACAGTACGTGATGTGGTTCAAGGGTGTGAAATGTAGTGAAGTGACACATACACCTGATATTGATGTTTGGGCTGGCTGCAGAATGCAACTCTTTCCCGTGTTAAGAGCTGAGAATCTGGCAGTGTTGGGTTTGCATGAGCCATCTTCTTGAATAACTACCAAAAGCAGTACTCCTAAAACCTACCGCCTCCTCCATCTGTCCTGCCCTCCTCTCTTCTGTTATTTACTGTTGTATTAAGGCTTCTTTCACTAATTCTCCTCACCGCTTTGTCTTTCACAATTGTTATCACTCAGCTTACAAGATTTGTGGCCATTGGTATTGTTCGAAAACCTGAGCTGCTTGTGTTAGACCGGGTGTGTTTATGCCGTGGATGCAAGTGTGATGCAGGAAGAGGTCAGTGTTATCTAAGTGGGCTAATTCTCTTCAAGATAAGTATATCAAACACACAAGTTAAGCATCTGGGGATGTGTGTCTCCGCTGGCTGTTTGCGACAGTGTGTGTGCGTCTTTGTGCGCCTGCATGAGTGCGTGTGCGCTCACGTATTTAAGACAGTGACGTGGTCCGGGTGTGTGACGTGGCCCCTGTCTTAGAACTGTGCCCTAAGCCCAGGTTCGTGCATGCAGACTCTGGGGTACCCACCAGCGGTTTAGCTTGAATTTGGCGAAAGGCAAAAGATGAGGACTTGGGAATGAACAGATGTGTATGTAGTCCTTCTAGCGCCACACTTATTTCAGCACCTCTTGCACACTTCAAAAGCCGGCATGGTGTTATGCTGAGCTGAGATAAAGCTTGGAGAAGTGGGGAACGTGTGAGTTTGAACTCAAGTGTTTGCATCTGGCCTTTGTCAGTCCGCAGTCGGGCATATCAGGCAGGCCATAAATGTTGAAGGTTACGTGTTATCTGCCCTCTCATAGGGCCTGACAACGTGCACATTATCTAACATATTTACCCAAGTTGACCTTTAGTAATTCAGACCTGAGATTATGATGAATAGGACTGAAAATAGGTCGCTAGTTAAGTGGATGCCTACGTATATAGAAGCAGAACTAGTTTACTTTGCCCTGAACCATGTGAC
This sequence comes from Cyclopterus lumpus, assembly GCF_009769545.1. Taxonomy (NCBI): domain Eukaryota; kingdom Metazoa; phylum Chordata; class Actinopteri; order Perciformes; family Cyclopteridae; genus Cyclopterus; species Cyclopterus lumpus. The sequence goes on from NC_046974.1 coordinate 20,356,489, forward strand.
TTGAGATTGTGCTGCATTGTCATAGTGACCTCTTTGTAGGTCTCTCATGATTGACTGAGTTTCCTGAATGGCGCAGTAACAGCGAGCGCTGAAGTAGCGTCATGACTAAAAGTGAAGGATCCACTGTACTTTGGTCCAGACAGGGCAGGAAAAACCAGGCGAGAGAGCAAACCTTCAGGATTGTGTTTGACAGACAAAACAATTGATCTGCTAAAGACCAATTTTGCCTGCATTTGCCGCCCGATTGGTGTCAATTTCCCTTCACGCATGTGTGTTTGCATGGCGGCTTCCTTTCATCTTTCATGTGTGACTGTGTCTGTATGAGTGAGCAAACTGCAAACCTGACTGACAGACCTGTGTATGCTCCTCACAAATTAGTGGTTTCTGTAACCTCTTTATCATATTTACTCATGGCGAGGTGGTGTTTGGCCCTGGCCTCTCCTCGGTTGCGTACAAGATGGTGAGGACAGTGTTAAGTACAGGTTTATGAACACTAACATTTGGCCTCATGGAGCCGTTTTTTGGCCGAGATGTCACAGAGACTATTAAACAATGAAGGTGAATTTTCTGAGGTCTACACGTGCTGTTACATTAGGTTCACGGTTGTACGTCTAAGTTTAGGCGGAGAAAAAAGATGACGGATAAGACGCAGAACAGAATTTTGCTCGTCCCTTTGCTCGTTCTTAGTTAGGCGCATTTCACCCACCATAGAGCTCATCTATATGATCTTTAAGGCTGCAATACAGTGATCCGGTGTAAATACATTTGAATTGTTTGATACGGTACCTGAGTTTTAGCTCTGTTTCCAAAGTATTCTTGTTTTTAGTACCAAGGAACTTAATTACGTTTTTGTACCAAACCATAATTTCGTGAATTTTTTTTTACTTCTGTCATTGTTATCTGACAATGAGTAAATGAGACCAATAATCTGACAGAGCATTCGATGCCAAAACAAACAACACAGCTTTTCCATCAGGCGCAGCATGTCTGAGTCTTATGCTTCATCTTTGCCAACTCTTGTCTCTGGTCTCCATATTCTTTTGTTCTGTAATGAGTCCCTGCTTTGCAGTTAGAACACGGTAAAGGTTGCCACTCATTTGTTCAGGATCACATACCGGCACTTCGCATGCATGCAAGGAAACGCACTCCTCACAATCCTCATAAACACACACTCGCACACACACACACACACACACACACACGCACACGTCTCTCCATTTCCCTTCACCACTGCCTGCTCCCCTTTGTCCTCACAGCTTTCTAAAATAAATCTAGTGTCATCTTCCACTTTGACACGCAGCTCTGTTCTGATCAACTTTACAGCAGACTTTTCAAACACATCTGTAATTGCAGTTTATGGCCAATTTGATGTCATTCTTATTACCTGTTGTCTCCTGCATTGTTGGACCCTTTCTGGTCCACCAATCCTCCCCTCAGTTGATAATGTATCAAAGACACTTTAGCCCTGACCTCTTTCTCCGGTACGTCTCCTTACAGCGTTGTCACGTCAATTCCTCTGGTGTTTATAGTTGCTCAAGTGACCCAGGGCTGAAAATGAATGAGTCATCGATCTATGCCATTTGGAGTGTGTGTGTGTGTGTGCGCGTGTGTGTGTGTGTGTGTGTGTGTGTGTGCGTGCGTGTGCGTGCGTGCATGTGAAAGAGAGAGGGAGAGGGAGATGCAAAAGGAGAGAAAAGATCGAGACAGAAGTGATGGAGAGCCAAAGACAGAGAGAGAGGATTAAAGCTGTGTGGTGTCCTTCATGGCATGGATGTGACCCAGCAGCGTCCTGCTGTATAAAGTCACAACTGCCACTACTCGTCCACCTCATTGCTCTCACAACTACAGTCCTGTACATTTCACTTTTAAGAGACCCCTGTAGAGGTTTTACCACTCAAGAAATGATCAAAATGATCTAAAATTCCATATTAAGATTCCAAGATCTCGAGGAACGTAGAAAGCCTCATGCCGTGATTTGGTATCAAAAACGTTTGACTTTGAAACTTTTTGTTGGCGATTGGACGGTGAGCGCTTCTGTTGTATAAACTGCTCCGATACCCCCTTATTGTTATCTTACCCATAGAGGCCATTCATCCTCTGAACGCTCCAGGTTTCTAGTCCGTAGCTGTAAAGTTTCATGAGGCTGTGATTATCCCAGAGGTCATTTTATACAGTGACGTCAAGTTCCAGAAGATGGTGCCTCCATGTCAAATGAATACAATTAGGTTCATTGGATCCACAAGAGTCTCGTCTTTCCAGTCATACCCAATATATGCAATTCCAGTACTGATTAGGGACCTCAGTATGCAGAAATATTCAAATACAACATTTTAGAAAGACGAAAATAAGACATTTATACTGCATTGATTCTTCCTCGAACTGCATGATATTATCACAAAGTGGGGATTTTGGGGTAACAATAAAACTCACTTTCATTCACATATCCCAAGGTGAAAGGTCAGGGGACCCCTCAGACAATCTCCCTGCCTTTCAGCGCCTCTCCCGACAAGCTAGTATGACACGGCTGGTACCAACGGAGTCATCAGCTCGTCTAGTTTCACGCGATAACAGTTTCCGAAAGCCTCCGAACGACAGTTTGACCGACGGGATCAACGGGTTCTCAGCGAAGCTCGAGTGCAGCTGAAAGGTGTTGTAGCAACAAACAATCCCTCTTTCTTTTCTCCCCCCTGCACCCTAAAAAGCATGACACTCTACTCCTGTGGGAAACAATATCCCTACCGTCTGTCTTCTCATGCGTTCATACAGCTATTGTAGCTAAATGACTTTACACAGTAAGCTATTCAGGGGACTTCTATTTTTATGTTGATCGACATGTGACAGATAACAACACCTTTGTTATCAGCACCTTCAACCCTCCTTGTTATTTTGCCAAATCTACAAATGAAAATATGCTTCAAGATACATTTATGCATTAACAGTTAATAACAGTTTAAAGTCCAAATTCCCAAGTTTTTCTCAGAGGATTTTACAATTTCTCAGAGGATTTTACAATTTTTATTCTTAAAGCCTCGACGCTGTGCAAATTGTAGGTGAAAATGAATAGTGATGGGTGGCATTATCAAGATGATAGTTATTGTGTGAATTAAAAAGCTGCTATTTTGGCATCATCATTGATCATAGTACTGTGTAGTTTACCGCTACCCAGAGTGAAGAATGTATTTATTTTGTTCTTTATTTCTATTTCTTTATTTTTTTCCTCTCTCCTCTTTCTCCGAGTTCACTTAAATGATGTGGAAATATGACGTAAAAAAACTAGAAAGAAAGAAACAATAGGTGACTTTTGATGAAGAAGGTCCCAAACATTGGCACTGATATTCAGCAGATCTCTCCGTGATCCATCCAGTCCATCAAGTATTTCCTTCCTTGCCAATTATATCTGAGTTCTGAATCACTCCCCTTTGGGGTAAACTGTGGTGTTTTTTTGTCTCTGCCTCTAAGTAATCCAGGATTTACTTCCCATCTCCACAATAATCGCCCTGTGAGTTGTACTCGTGCGTTTTGTTGATTCTCACAACACAGCCATAGTGGTGTTGACTTTTCTCTTTTCTTTTCTTTTTTTTCCAAAGCCTGCTGCTGAACTTTTTTTGTGTTAAAAACCTCTTGTAATTTATTGTCCCCTTGTATGGCCATATTGTGTTAATTTCAAGCACTTTATGACTTATGTCTGTAAACCGGGAGGTAGTAGCGCAGGGAGTCGACCGCCCACCGGATGGCCAGGCACTCCTTCTCCACCGTGCTGTACCTGGCCTCCCTCTCTGAAAGCTTCCGGCTGATGTACAGGACCGGGCGGTCAACCCCCTCTACCTGCTGGGACAAAACGGCCCCCAGCCCTCTGTTCGACGCATCAGTCTGCAGAGTAAAAGGATGAGAAAAGTTAGGTGTGTGAAGGAGTGGTTCCCCACAGAGAGCTTGTTTTACCTTCTCGAACACCAACTGGCACTGCTCCGTCCACTGGACCGGATCTGAGGCACCTTTTCGGGTCAGGTCAGTCAAGGGGCTGGTCAGCTCTGCAAAATTTTTAATGAAGCGCCTGTAGTAACCCGCTAGCCCCAGAAACTGCCTCACCTCTTTTTTTGTCTTGGGTGGTGGGCAGGCGGCAATGGCGGCAGTCTTGTCTACCTGAGGGCGCACCTGCCCGGCGCCCAAGTGGTACCCCAGATACCGTACCTCCCTCCGTCCAACTGCACACTTCCCTGGGTTGGCAGTCAGCCCCGCCTGCCTCAGGGACTCCAGCACCGCGCCCACCCGCTGCACATGCTCCGCCCAGGTGGTGCTGTGGATGATCACATCATCCAAGTAGGCGGCCGCATATACAGCGTGCGGGCGCAGCACCTGGTCCATGAGGCGTTGAAAGGTGGCTGGGGCCCCGAACAACCCAAAGGGAAGCGTGGTGAATTGGTACAAACCAAACGGAGTGGAGAAGGCCGTTTTTTCCTTGGACTCTGGCGACAGAGGAATCTGCCAGTAGCCCTTGGTTAAATCCAGGGTCGTAAAAAAACGCGCAGTGCCCAGTCGGTCCAGGAGTTCGTCGACCCGGGGCATCGGGTAAGCATCGAACCGTGACACATCATTCACCCTGCGATCCACACAGAACCGTATAAACCCATCCTTCTTGACAAGAAGGATGGGGCTACACCAGGCACTGTGTGACTCTTCTATTACCCCCATCTCCAGCATAGCAGCCAATTCCCTCTGAACCACTTTTCTCTTGTGTTCAGGTAACCTGTAGGGCCGCAACCGCACCGTCATGCCCGGAGGAGTCTCAATCTGGTGCATGATGAGGTTTGTGCGTCCTGGCAGGAGAGAGAACACGTCAGAAAACCGCTCTTGCAACTGGGCAATGTCTGTTCTCTGGGTCCCGAAGAGATGGTCTTCACAAAGGAGCGAGGCCGGATTGGTGGATTTTGGGACCTCAGGCCCCAGCTCCTCTCTCTCAGATACCAGAGAAACAGACTCCGTCTCCCTCCATGCTTTTAGGAGGTTGAGGTGGTAAATCTGTGTAGCTCCGCCCCTGTCAGAACGCACCACCTCATAATCGACATCCCCCACCCGCCGTGTGACCACAAAGGGCCCTTGCCACTTGGCGAGGAGTTTAGAGCTGGAAGAAGGAAGCAATACAAGTACCTTCTCTCCCGGCGTGAATTGTCTCAGTCTGGCCCCTCTGTCGTACAGGCGTTGTTGCCGCCCCTGGGCCTGGAGCAAATTCTCACGTGACAGCCAGTGTGTGGAGTTCTGCTCGCAGGTCCAGGACGTACTGGATCTCGTTTTTGCTGGTGCTCGGCCCCTCCTCCCAGTTTTCTTTAATGAGGTCGAGCACCCCCCTCGGAGTCCTGCCGAACAAAAGTTCAAAGGGAGAAAATCCCGTGGAGGCCTAGGGAACCTCCCGCACTGCATACAACAGAGAATCAAGCCATTTATCCCAATTACGCACATCTTCGCTAATAAATGTACGAATCATGGACTTCAAAGTCTTATTCAGACGCTCCACCAGACCATCTGTCTGTGGGTGGTACACACTGGTCCGAATCGACTTAACGCCCAGTAACCCGTAAAGTTCTCTCAGTGTTCTTGACATGAACTGGGTGCCCTGGTCAGTCAGAATCTCTTTCGGGATTCCGACTCGGGAGATGACCTGGGGGGGGGGTTTACCAATTGACACTCCGGGCAGGACGCACACCAACGGCGCACATCCGCCCGGATGCCCGGCCAATAAAATTGAGTCATTATCCGGTCTAGTGTTTTATCGTATCCCATGTGACCAGCCATCGGGTTATAATGAGCCGCCTGGAAAATCATTTCCCGGCGGCTCTTTGGTACCAGCAACTGGGTGTTTTCCTGCCCTGTCTGAGCATCACGGCTCACTCTGTACAGTCTGTCCCTAATCAATGAAAAGTGCGGCGCACCAGGTGACCATCAATCCGTATCACTTGGTGAAAGGCTGAGCGTAGAGTGTCGTCCCGAGACTGCTCGAGTGGAAAATCTTCCATGGAGTGAAACTCGGGAGGCGGTGGAGTCTCCACGGGGGCTCCGCCGGTTCCCCCTCCCCGTCTGCAGTGTCGGCCGGCCTCGCGTCGCCGCTGAGCACCGCACAGATATCGCATGTCCCTGTCGGCCGTGAACACCCCCCCCCGCAGCCTGTCCCATTAACTTGTTAAACCCCGGCCAATCTGTTCCCAATATTAGGGGGTGCGTAAGGCGGGAGCTAACCGCGACCTTTAAATTATGTTTTTTCCCCCCGTATCTAATGTCCACTGACACCATAGGATACTCGGGAACGTCCCCATGCACACACATTATCTTCACCCACAATGCCTCCATCAATGCCCCGGGTCGAAAAAGGCTCTGGTGGATCATAGACTGCGTACAGCCCGAATCCACCATCACCTGGTGTGTCCCCCCCTGGATTCTTATCGGAACACGGTATGTCGCTCCCGGACCAGGGGAAGGTGTTGGAGAGCCGGCAACCCGAATCACCTGGCCCACCTCCATCAGCGGGCACTCCCTCTGGAAGTGCCCGGGCTGCCCGCACCTCCAACACTCCTGCCCTGGTGTTCGAGAACCCCCCTGTAGGTCAGGAAGAGTGCCGGTGCTGTCGGTGGGCAGTAGCTCGGGGACCCGCGGGAGGGGTGCCGGACACTGTGCCGGCGTCGACCCCGCCAGGGTCTGTGTGGGTAGCCTCCTCCGCAGGGCAGGTGTTGGCCGGAACAAAGCCGGCATGAGACCGCTGTCCCCCTGCCCAGGGGAATGAACCGCCAGGTGGTCCTCCGCTAGGGTGATGGCGGTCACCAGCAGCGATGGCCAGTGGCAGCGGACCCACGCCGAGGTTCCGGACGGTAATCCGCCCACAAACTGCTCGAGGACGAGCTTTTCCACCACCTCCAGCGCCGTTCCCGGACCCCCGGGTTGTAGCCATCTGGTGGCCGCGTCCTCGAGCCGCTGCGCAAAAGCGAAGGGACGGTCCTCCGGCCCCAGCCTGGCCTCACGGAACCTCCGCCGGTGGTCCTCTGGGGACAGGCCCATCCGGTCGATCACCGCCTTGCGCACATTCGGATATCTCTGCCTGGCTGCCGGGGGGAGTCCCAGGGCCGCTGTCTGTGCCTCCCCAGCCAGCAGAGGCAAGAGCTGGACCGCCCACTCGGCAGCAGGCCAGCCACACGCCTCCGCTGTTGCCTCGAAAGAGTCGAGGAAGGACTGGGCATCGTCCCCTGCCGTCATCCGATGAAGGGCCACGTCTATAACAGCGGAGGAAGCCGCCGGCGGTGGAACCGCAGCTGTCCGGGCTGCGAGCTGCTCCAGGGCGAACGCTTGCCTCTCCGCCTGGATCTGAAGCTCCCCCATAAACTGACGGTTCATCTCCGCCTGGTCCCTCTGCATCGCAACGATCCCCGCCAGCATCTGCCCCAGCGCCACGATCGGCTGGCTCGGCCCCTCCGGCTGCTGCTCTCGGTGTTCCATCTGTGCCCCACATTGGGCTCCACTGTAACAGGTTTCCCTGTTACCCGGTGAGTCTCAGACTTGCACAGAGGCAGCACACAGCTTGAGGTAGTTCCAAAATGCTTTTATTACCAACAAACACACATACAGGCTCGGTGACGCTCCTCGCTCTTTCCTCTCGCCTCTCAGTCCCTCCTGCTCTTTATTGAGAAGAGACAAACCGATTAACCCCAGCTGAGGCTGATTAACCCTCAGCCCCAGCTGAGACTGATTAGACATCATTCCGGCACTGTTCCCTGAGCCACACCCCCGCTCCACCCACTCTACAGCTGAGTCTAACCACACCCCACTGCCACAAGTGCTATATAAATAAATGTGACTTACTGCTTTGTGTCAGAGCAGGGAAAAAGGCCAGACCACTATGATGTCAACGCTGGTGTAATACCTCAGTAAACTAGTTGTGAATATCATTCCCAAAGAAGGCGTGTCTGCAGAGTCACCCTGTTTCCACACACACACACACACTTCTACGGGTCAGGGGTTTGTCTGAGAATCTGTGTAGGCTGTGACGTCGGTGGAATTGTGAGAATGAATCAGTTGTTAAACATATGCTGGGTGTTACATTTTGGCCACTATCTCTCTATCGGTGGTATATTTGTCTGTCTGGTTACCAAACATGATACACACACTCGTGCACAGTAATTCCACGTAACAGCTGGAGAACTGACCTGTGCCTGGAATAACAGTTTATACGTCACGTCTGGAGGTGTTTTCACACCTGCAGCAAAGAAAACAGATGGATTACTGGATGTGATAAGAGTGTGTTGATTGAATTGGTTGTGTGGATTGTCTAAGTGTAGAGATAATATAGAGATGACTCTGACATGCACCTGATCTAATACTATATATAAAAAAACAGAGTGAGAGGACTCAAGAGACATTGTGTGCAAGATGAGACAAACTGGGGGAGAGTTGCTGGGAGTCATTGGAACTTGCGTATCACCTCTCTGTGTGTGTGTGTGTGTGTGTGTGTGTGTGTGTGTGTGTGTGTGTGTGTGTGTGCGTGTGCGTGTGCGTGTGCGTGTGCGTGTGTGCGTTTGCATGTGTGTGTGAGGGCTAGTTAGAGATTGGGAAGAGGACAATACGATTGTCCTTCCCTCAGTCATCAGGCAGACAGCCAAACTATCGCATTCCACAACCAAAGCTCACGCTCACTTCGCTGCTGCTACTCGGAGACGTCACACAGAGATAGCACAGCGTTTAGCCATTTAGTTGTCTTGGGAAATATGCTTGGCATGTCCTGTGTGTCGGTCAGATGTTTGGTTTCAGATGTCAGAAGCATAATGATTTCTTCCTCTCAAAATGAACTCAAACTATGAGCACAACCCTGTTTTCAATCCAACTTGATTTGCACCTGTCAGGTCAGTGAATCATCTGTTGAGGAAGGGAAATACCCTGGAGAACATTTACGAGCTTAAGATGGTAAACAGGAAGGTGGCTGATGGAAATGTCCTTTTTGTCATTGTGTAAGGAGACAAGGAATGTTTCAGTAGTTTGATGTTTGAGTTGAGCGTGGGAATGTGCTTTATGCACCCTGCAAACACACGCGTATGTACACACTCACGCTATCCTGAGGATCTCTTCTGCTCTTCTGCATACACATACCACTAACATGAGCTTAGGGTTATTGAATCTGTGTTTCTTTTATTTTCCATCTGGGGATATTTAAAGTATCTGTACATCTATTGGATTAAATGTGTGTTTCCTAGAGGATGACCAAAGGGTGCATCATCTGTGTGCGTATTCTGTGGCGCATTTAGGGGAATCCCTCCTGACCTTAGTATCCACACCAGATCGGCTTATGGGATTGCTGGATAGTCTTAGCGATGAGGCGTTAGTCATCACCTGGGCAAACAATCACCGAGGAGATTAAGGCGTGGTATCCCAGTGGGAAATGGTGTCACTGGTTTCGAAACACTGTGAGTTAGTGGCATTGTTAGAGCAGAGGTATTCCCTGTGGCCCTGCGCACAGTTTAATTCAAGCAAATTGCTTGTGGCTGCATGTATTTGAATATTACTACTTTAGTTCTAACCTTGAGTAACGGTGCTAATTATTCTGCCACCAATCGCAGTCATCCAATAATCAGCCAGATGATGAGTGACTGACTGATTATGATTTGATATGGTTAGCTTAGTGTAGGGCCCTCATGCCTACACAGTAGGCACGTCACATACAGCGTAGGCACGTCATGTTGTGCCTTGAATGGAGCCGATTATCAGCCACATATGAAATGCATGTCAGAGCCAATGCTGCTGCAACGGAAAGAAATATGCATGTGGGTTTATGTGAGTAAGCTCTAAAGTCATCAAGATCTCTAAGGTTTAATTAATGTTTGCATAAAGCCTGTGATTTATTGAGACATGAATAGTTGAGCCACATCATGCAGCCATAAGTACAGTTTGTTATGGAGTTTATCAGAAGTTTATTTATTCATGGATGGTGTGCACTTTTATAAGAATTGTAATGTAAACAGACTGGAGAAGTGGCATCTTTCCCCTCATCTCTTAAACGTTGAAAGAACATCATATTATTTCCTCTTCTGGAGTTTCACATGTGAACTTAGCATAAAAAAAAAAAAAGGTTTATTTCACCTTTCAAATACCCTCAAAATAGTTATTATGCAATACATTTTTTGTATTACAATACCAATTACTATCAGCTTTACAGATTCTGATATTTGCTTCTTTGTCCCTTTCTCTTTCCCGCCATGTGCAGTTTTGATGTGGACAATGGCACGTCATCAGGTCGCAGCCCCCTGGACCCCATGGCCAGCCCGGGCTCAGGCCTCATCCTGCAGGCCAACTTTGTTCACAGCCAACGGAGAGAGTCGTTCCTGTACCGCTCCGACAGCGACTACGACCTCTCCCCCAAGTCTATGTCCCGAAACTCCTCCATTGCCAGTGACATGTGAGTGCACGCGTTTCTTGCTTCCATCTGAGCCTTCATGAAATACACCCAACTCCTCCCCGATTGTGCTGAATGTTGTTAATTCTGCTTTTTATTCTGCCTCCACGAATCTGTGTCACGGCTGCTGGTGTTTATTAGATAAGGGCTTAAAGCTGCCACGTCGCTAGCTTTGGCCCCGATGGGAAGTGTGCATGACCAACAGCTGATTGTGTGGTGTCACGTCTATTCTTAGCCATATCCAGTAGCATAAACAAGGTGGTCAGTAACAAAGTGTCCACAAGCACAGCTTATGTGACTGATATTTTGACAAATTGCCAAATATGTTTCTATAACTCATAAGGATAATGGGATGGATATTTGTGTCGCAGTTGATCTATTCACCATACTGCATTACATTTCAAGTATAGCAAAGCCCACTCTTCTGGGTCGATGTATATATTGATAGCATGTTCCTCATTTTCCACACAGTGTTGGCTCTCCAGTTACATATACTGAAAGCTTAGTACTGCAGGAAATACAAATATTGACTGAAAGTATAGCAGTTTTTTATCCAGACCTTAGCTAAGAGAAATAGACAAAAGGATGAAAGATAATGTCTTACGGTAAACTTAAGACTTCCTCCTACTGCTGCTTTTTGCTCTGGAGCATTAAACCAATAACCCTTCGTTGACCTACGCCCACAATCCAGTTACCATGTTAAACAGTTCATCTTTTATGCTTCATTCTTTCATATCTTGTTTTCTTTCTGCTGGATTGCATAAACAAGGCAACTTGCCTTCACAGCACTATTCATGAAATGAATAATACAGCTTTACAATCAAGTTAGGAAATAAATAATTTGTGTAAGCACCTAACAAAGAGACACCTTCAGGAGAACCACACAGATTACTTCCTTCGCTCCCAGAGAGTGCGTCGTCTTTACTCTAAATACCTTCTATCTGTCTTGTGATTGTAGCGCATGACAAGCCTGCGTCTCTTTTGACTTTCACGCCAAGCATGTCAGCTCACGTGCCAGTTGGTGTGTGCGTGGTGTGGCTGCGGCCACGTAGAGCTGACCAGTAGGAGGACAGCTCCGTGACACTAACACACCACTGTCACCTGAGCCCATGTTGACTGTGTTCACAGTCATAACGTAGCTCGGGGGTGCGCAGGAGTCGGACTCAAAGTTTACTGTTAAACATTCCTATAGTTGGAATTGAACGACTGCTGCTTTCCACTCCTGTAACAATGCACCTTACACTCCACCTACTCCAGGAGCCACGTGTCCCTGGATGAATACAAGTCAATAAACATGTGAATTAACGACTGCCTATGGGATATAGTTAAGGGCAGAGAGGGGAAGGACATGGATGGAGGGCGACCGCGTGAGGGACATGTCTGTACAGCAAGTGAAAAGACAGCTTGCAGGTTTTACAGTGTCCTTGCTGGAAATGGCATTCGCTGAACTACCGTATGTGGACGGAGACACGTCCACCCATGAATCCCTTTCAAACTGGTGAAACTATTACGTTGTGTGACGTGGGGCCTCAGCTGGTAGCTGATGTGTGAAACTAATCTAATGTGATGACCCCCTGCTCCCCCCTACCCCTCCTCCCCTTGACTTTTACAGCACATGAGCACTACATACTGTCAATATTCTGTAGGTTTCTAGCTGACATTAAAGCCGAATGTCTTTGTGTCTTTCAGTCATGGAGACGATATGATTGTAACGCCGTTTGCACAGGTGAAGGCTTGTCCCATTTATTATTGGTTTTTTTTGTTTTGTCTACATATTTTACATTTTCATAAATGAATGTATGATTCAGTCCTAATCTATTACGTTCCCTTCAGGTTCTTGCCAGCTTAAGGACTGTACGAAACAACTTTGGTGCATTAACTAATCTCCAGCAAGACAGGGCATCCAATAAGTAAGTTTCACCGTTCGTTTTGTTTGTTCGTTTTTTTTCAAACAGAAATGAAATCTGTCGAAGTGGGAGGGGTGACTGTATAAAAAGGTGACAACGTTCAACATCCCACCGTATCATAATGTATGATGACGGTCACTTTATGACTAAGATGTTCTACCAAATAGGTGATCGCATGCTGCACTGTGTACAGCGCTCACTCAGTCTGGCTATGCTCGCCCTCTGCTGTTCTCTTTGAGTAGCCGACGACAACAATAGTAGCAATAGTCTGTGACGGGGCTGCCTACATGTGTAGAAACGGGTTCAGCGAAATGGTGCTTATTTACTGCGAAGAGTCAGTGAGAGAGAATAACACATTTTGAGGTAAACTACTGATTGTATTGTTTTGGGAAGGAAATGTCTTAGTGTTTGTGTGTCTCCCCCCCGACAGGAGATCACCCATGTGTAACCCACCGCCCATCACCAAGACCACCTTTACGGGTACGTGGACCGCCAGAGCAGCATGTCCTCGATGTGTTTGTGATTATGTGTGTCGTCTGGGAGTCAGGAATAGACTTTTCGATAGACATAATTAATATTATTAGCATTAGCGGTAACACTTGGGTTCTAAGATATCATTTAGGATATTTTATTCAATCTGTTGGAGGATTTAAAGAGATGAATAGTTATGTCTCTATCCATATGTGCCAAAGTTAAGGTACTATAGATGGATATTTTACCAATATTATCCTTTCTCTGGTATCTATATATTTTAAATCCCCACAGCCTTGGTTTAAGGACATCAACGTTTTTTTTTTAAAAGCTCCATGTAACTAAAGCTGCTGAATATCCAAGAATGTGGGCTGATGCATTACAACATTACAACATGTATGAATGATCTAAACCATTGATATCAGTATTGTTTCTTAGTAGTCCAGCCTCCCCTCTCCTCTTGCCTCTGCACATTTAACTCCTTCTTCCTATTTCCTCCTCCTCTTCCTCTCTCCTCCACTCCCTCTCACAGTCCGACTTCACTGTCGAAGTGTTCCGGTACATAGTTTGGCTGCAGCCCTGCGTCTGTGCAGCAGAGTGGCCTCTCCGAGTGCCGGTGTCTGATGTCGCACTAAGCATGAGAAGAATGTCATTGACGTCAGTGCAGTTGCTGTCAGAAAGAGTAGCACCCCAGCCACGACAGAGAGGGAAAGGGAGACAGAGAAAGAAAGAGGAGAGAGACGGAAAGGAGACAAAAGAGGGAGGAGGAAGGATGTTCAGAGATCAGCGGAGGAAACAAGTGTGGGAGAGGAAGGGGACTAGCGGAGGGAGAGAGAGATTTGTCAAAGACAATGAAGCAGGAGAGGGGGGGTATTTTATATATTTAATAGGAGGTGACAAAAGAGGTGTAGAGATGGCAGTGGTCATGCTTATACACTAAATAGTCATGCATTGAAACACAAATGGTGAGCCATGTGCCCTTTGAAATATCCAGGAGTTAAAAAAGCCACACATGCATTCCAGACCTATAAACTTTGCAAGTAGTGTTCGAATGAATTGTCCCAGAATAAAAGATTGGTTTAAAAGAAAAAAAGGGGTGGGGGGGGGGTTCTAAATGCAAACTGAAATGTTGATATCGTGAGACTGTTTTCTCTGTGTGTGTGTAATTGAATTACAGCTAAAGGAACCCCCCTCACAGATCACATAGCATTACAAGCCTGTGCTTTCCTAAATTAGCATCAGTATTAATTGGCTTCTTACAAGGTGACACTTCTCTGTTAACGTAGGTGGACATTGAGGGAGGCACGTCTCCAATTTCACATATGAAAAGCAACCAAAGGATACTCTGCTCTGATGTGGGGCTTGTGACGGTGACGCACTACATTCTTTGCCATATCGTCGGCCATCTATTTGTTTACCTCTGTGTCGTGGTGTTTTTGTATGCTGAACGGTGAACACATATTACCATGCGATCACACACATCTTGGGGAGCTCCCAGCTCTGGCTCCACTCCTCTATGACTCCAGTCCACATGTTGCCGCTCTCCCTTCCCCATCCACGGTGCAGTCCTCTCAGGCTTTAGGTACAGCTTGGGGAGAGCAGCACGTTTGGCTACCAGGGACGCCGAAGCAACCCACCCCCTATACACACAGCATCTATAGGAAACACTACCCACAGCACCGGATTATACCCCTTGTTTCCCGGCTACAATGGATACTTTCATTGCCAGAGAGGCTAAGAAGACAAAATCATGATGTGTTATGGTTAGCATTTCATCTGGTGTGTGTGTGCACGTGTGTGCGTGTGCGTGTTTTTGTTTGAGATGTCTTTGTATTTGTTAACCATGTCAGGATGCTGCAAACCATCTGGTGTTTGTTCCTTGCTGGACAGTATTGACATGGATCTCAACTGGTTCTGAGTCTCTCACTGGATTTCCACCGTCCCCACATTGGCAGACATGGGCCTGCTAAGCAGACTGCTCTTCATCCTGCTACATGACTGGAATTACATCTCTCACGAATGATAGATCTCACACCTAGATCACTGAGTGTGATGTGTGTGCTGTGTTTGGAGAGATAGTCGATGAGTCTGTCTGTGAAAGATCTCTGAGAAATCGCTGTTGCTCCTTGTGCTCTGTGGGTTACCTCTGTATTCTTTGGTGTGATTTCATTACTGGTAACATAAATTTGGACACCCATAACTGACTCAGGGTGGCTGCTTGCCATTCATCACTGGCAACCGTACTCACTGGGACCGTACATTCTTGGCTTAAAAGGAAGGATCCAGGATTTGAACTTTAGAAGTGCACTGGCGGTTTCTTTTCTCCAAGGGAATCAGAGAGCTTTGCTACTGCTGACCTAACCCACAGACTGCTCATCTGTGGGTTAGGATACAGGACTACCACCAGGCCCCCACAGCTGGCTCACCTGTCCAGTATGAAGAGTCACCCATGTGTCTTCTCGGGGTATCCCAGCTTAGCTGTATGTGGGGTGGGAGACCCCGGGCCTGGACCGTCCACTAGCCCTTTGAAGCGGGCCCTTACTGACCCCTTGCCCTCCTGTCTTGCCCCTGCAGAGGAGGCCTACCAGAAACTGGCCACTGAGACCCTGGAGGAGCTGGATTGGTGTCTGGACCAGCTGGAGACGCTGCAGACAAGACACTCTGTCAGTGAGATGGCCTCTAACAAGGTAAGATTAACAAAAAAGTGTCCTCCAACTTTAACAGTTCAATTATTGAACTATATGTTTGTGTTATTTATGGTACAGGTAACATAATGTATTTGTGGGTGTCATAAACTGACACTGACACTTGAATTGGGCTGCAAGCAGCACTGTCCTCACAGGTTAACTTCAGATAAGGGAGGTGCTCGTTAAAACATCATTTAAGGTGACTTTTTAATCCGTCCACAACCTACAGTTGCATTTCCACACATCAATGAAGAAATATAACATTACCAACAAATATTTCTACAAATCTGTCAATGTACTGTATACTGTATGGTCACTCTGCAGTAGTGGAGGGGCGTTTATTGTTCACTGACATGCCAAGCTGATGTGCAGCGCAACTTCACCTGGAGATAGACCCGATACGTTATCGGTTGTTAATTTGATTAATTTGAACAGGTGTAGTTTAATGATATTAAGTAGGCATTACCTTCTCTGTGTGCAACTTGCTATGTTGCCATCAAGCCCTTCTCCTTGGTCATTTGTCAAGTGTTCATCAACATTTAGCAGTTACTCTTTGAGCCGGAGGAGCTCACTTCTTCTACAATCATTACTTGGTTGTATATATTATGTGTTTGGATGCCCTATTCAGCACCCAGCCATCAAAGTGCACATTGGACTGTTTTAGTTATATTATCTCTCATGTGTTAGTGACAGCATGATAATCCAGGCAGGGAGTTTTGTTGTGAGCATGCACAGTTGCCTCGTGTGTGTGTGTGTGTGTGTGTGTGTGTGTGTGTGTGTGCGCGTGCGCGTGTCCTTTGTGTCTGTGTGTGGAGGGAGGCTGCTGTGCCACTCTGAATGCTGAGCAGCTCTAGTGATGTCATACTGTGATGTCACACAAGGGGGCATGGACCAAGACGAGCGGCAGGGAGGACGACAGACAAAGGAACGACTCAAACGCACACATTCACCGCTGATGTTACCACGGTCACATGCATGACTGGGACATACCTCATATAAAAGTGAAAAGATTAAAAGAAGGGAGAAAAAGAAGAAGAAAAACGTATCATGCACTATTACTTACCAGGACAACTATCTCTGGTTGTCATGGCAACAGCCACAGGCCCAACCAGCCTGCTGTCTCACTCCACCAACACATACACACACATCAAAGGTAATACAGTCCCCACACCTCCCACATATAGCTTTTACTTGTGTCTGTACCTCGCAGACTTTCATTGAGCAACACTCAACATGAACCTTAATTCATCAATGATGAATGAATTCTGAGATTAAAAAGAAATTACAGAATGGAATTCCCTTGATGTAAAATGAATGAAACTACAGCTCATTGTATCTGAAGGTGACTTCCAGTGACATTCCTGTGTAAAGCCATACGAGTGCTTTAGCCCTGTCCTTTAGCAGTCACATCGTATAGCTGCTGTTTTGGGTTTGCTCAGTGGGAGCAGTACGGTTCCTTCTGCTCCCGACATCCCAAAGTAAAAACCCTGATCAGATTCTGACATAACCGAGAAATAATGGATTACACCTCTGAATAGCAGCATTCTCAGAGTTACTCCATTAAGGCCCAGGGCTGCGATAACAGTAGGTCAAAGAAGGTGACCAAATTTTACCTGTTTGACCAAAAGGATCTCAGACCGGGCAGAAGATGCTGTTGCAGCATTCACACAGCAGCAGACATACATACTCTACAAATACACACTATTATACACAATTCAAAAGAAATGTAGCACAGTTCATACTATCTTACGTGACCTTTGAGACAACCGTATCTCTATTGCGCTGGTGGTTTATCCGGTGGCTCTAGTTTAGGATGCTCCTGTGGTTACAGGGACACCCTTTGTGTGGGCATAGGCGTCTTTAGAATCAGCACCTGGTCTTCCTCCGGCCATGTGTGTGCCGATCAAGTTTGATCAGCATGCCTCTTCATTGTCATCTCACTTCAGGAGGTAACAATGAAGGACAAGGAACCCTCTAAGATTCAAACCCACTAAGATGTAGAAAGAGTGGTTTCTAGTGAAGATACGATTTCCTGGTGGGATGATGCTTCAGGCAGTAAAAGGTTCAAGTAGATCCCATCATTTCATGAGGGGGTACTTGTGAAACATGGTCGACTTTACGATACAACACACTGCCAAAATACTTTAATCTTCAAAAAGCTTTTCAATGTAGGCATCCCGTGTTGCAGCCTTGGTGAGGTAAAGGTCATTCAAAGGGACACATGCAATAACTAAACCCTACCCAACAACACCTGCCTAAATCCTCTCATCTGGCGGCCACACGTACTGTACAACCTGGTTAAAAGCTCAGTGTGTCTGTTGCAGTGAATTCATTAGGGCCCTCGCACCGACGTAGTATGTTTCTCTAGGAATTATTGTTATATTTGTTTCTCCCTCATGTTGGTACAAATGCTATGTATCTCCACAACACAGTGCCATCTTAATGAATATTGGATTCTGTGTCATTTGGCCCCCACCTTAAGGACATACTCCCGATCTTGAGACGACACCATATATATTTGGTCCAGTGATGTGTGTTGTATCCGCCAGTGAGTCATTCAGGACACCCGTCACCAATACTTGTTCATTTCCTTTTTTCTTTACTCGCTCAGGCTCAATACACCTGCCTATGCGAGGTGTGCTATGCACAATGCTGTGATATTTGCTCATGCACCTGTGGAGATCCCAGCTGGGTAAACTGCTTCTTTAGGTTTTAAAAAAGATCAGAATAGATAATTAATCATGCCAATACGTTTGTGGAGTTTCGATCAAACATGTTTTGCTGCGGCTCTCAGGAGGTGATGGGGAAACAAACCGCTGTTCATTTCATGTGACGGTGCAGCTCTTTTATCTTACTCGTATTCAGGGTGTGCAGATCTTTCTTTGAGCTCAGGTTTTGATGATGCTTTTTAGTTACTATACTTCTAAGCCTCGTTTGTAACTTGCTAGTCATACTCGTGGAGGTCGAAGGCAACTGAACAAGTTGCTGGTAGGTTTTGACTTTTGGATTTTCTGAACTGAGAAGTTTCTTGTAAGGCTGTGTGTCAGTACCTCGACTATACTATAAGGCCTTATCTTTTCATCTTTTACATTATATTAGTGAATGTTGTTACCCTTACCTTGAAGCTGCCTACACACACTGTATAGACTTGCTTCTCCACATTTTGTAACGGTCATGAATGGAGGCAAACTTACTTCTTACGGTCATTGGTGCGTTCATTGAAAACAGCGAGTCGCAGCAATTAGACTGGTTTTCCTGTATTCTGTGGAGAAGTGTGTGGAGAGGGCCATCGCTGCCACCAGAATAAATATGTACTGTGAGAAAAGAAACAAATGCAACAGAGACCTGGAGGTGTCAGGGGCTATATACAGCAGGGAGTGGATATTTCTGGTCACTCCGCCGATGAGCAAATTACACACAAGTCACAGCTAAGCTTGGTGTGACACTTTCCAATTTCAACCCAATAGCTTGTGTTCACACCTCTTGGCTAAGCTATCAATATGTGTGTGTATTTGTGTTACAGAGGGATGGAGTTTTTGTAGGGGGGGGGGGGGGGGTCTGTGGGCTTTGACTGTAGGCTTCAACGGGGAGTAAAGTTTGTGTGTGTGGTGTGTGTGGTGTGTGTGTGTGTGTGTGTGTGTGTGTGTGTGTGTGTGTGTGTGTGTTTGTGTGTGTGGGCCTGTGCCGGCCTGCTTGGCTCTGAGTCAATCAAAGCTGCTGGATCT
Organism: Cyclopterus lumpus; assembly: GCF_009769545.1. NCBI lineage: Eukaryota > Metazoa > Chordata > Actinopteri > Perciformes > Cyclopteridae > Cyclopterus > Cyclopterus lumpus. Next base: position 20,375,699 of record NC_046974.1, read on the forward strand.
CAGTTAGCCGGTTGTCTCATCTGCTCCAGCGTAGCTGTAAATTACTCACAGTGCAGGCTGGCTGGAGAGGTGGGTGTAAAGTAGGCAGAGACAGGTTGGGTCCCTTTCCAATCCATGTAGCCACTGGACCATCACAGACACATGCATGTGCACGTATGTGCTCACGCACACCAAGGAAAGAAACTCATCAACGCAAGTTAATTGACTGTATGTTCCTGATTTAAGATCAAGTTGTTCTACATATTATTATTGTACCTGCACTTTATTCAGTTTGATGTAATGTCACGCTGCCCCATAATTGTTACGGCATCCATAATCAATATCTTTTATAACAACAACACATCTAATTTAGGGGTGGGCTGCACAATTTATCAGATATTAATGACAATCTCTATTTTCCCACAATTGAATGAACCCGATTGACTGCGTTTGAAATGGGTGCTCCACACCAAGTGTATGCTGCATATCAAATCAAGCCAGTCACCAGGCACGTGGCTTCACTTTTGATATGCCGTCGTGCCGCTGCATTCGCTCCCTGCAGAGGCCGTCTGTGAAAAACATTCCTGCCGTCCAGACTAGACGACTAATATATATGTTACTCTTAAATCAGCTGAAGAAGAACCTTAGTTTAAGTCATATTTTGATATTGTCCTCTGTTAGTTTCTTTTTGGATGAATAGTTTTGGTGCAACGTTTTTTGCTCCTAGGAGCTGTGAATAAGGACCAGTCTTATTATGATTCATAGATTTGTACATGAGCAGCAATGTAGCACAACATGGAACTCAAAGAAGTGCTCATGTGAATCTTAATCTCTTCATGAGCTCAATTTTGATTCACAAAATAGTCATTTTGGCCTTAATTGTGTGGCCCTAATTTAATAACAACGCGTCGGTGTGAAAGGGGTCGTTCATAATGAAGCCACAGTCGCATTATTACTTAATGCGTTGGCAATATTGTCTTTGTTACACTCGTGCCGATAAAGCATATTGAATTCAATTGAATCTGCTTTTTATATAACTCATGGCGAGTTGTTTCCAACCGAAGGGACAACCTCTTGAGCCTGTGTGGACACGGAGCTCTCAGTTGATGTTCCACTGAGCCCACTTCACATAACAGTGACGCTCACTCTTTTTGCCAGATGAATTGGTTTCCATGTGATACATCATCTCAACAGTGATGTTACTGTGACTCATCTCCCTAGTTTTTGTTAGATGAGGTAACCTGTACTTGTACATCATACTGAACAGAAGGTTAGGTCAGTCAGCACGCAGACCCTGACACACATGTACTAGTGCATGTAATGCAAATATGTCAACATTTACTGTATGTACACAGACACATGCACACACACACACACACACACACACACATGCACTCCCACATCCTGCCTCGCTGCAGGAATGGAAGGAAAAGGGAAGGGGTAGATTCTCCACTGACTTTAGTCCCAGCCAATCACACAGCAGGTGACCTCAAGTCTGTTCCAATCCAAGCCAATCAGAGGTGATGATGAGCTCACACTTCTTCCCTTTCTGGGCCCTGATTTGCTGCTGTTGTGTGACACGGCAAGAGAAGCGTCTTTTGCTCTTCACATAGGAGCTTGTGTCATACACACAGAGGCAGGCAGGCCTGTTTGGGAGCTGTTGACAGAGTGTGTGTGTGTGTGTGTGTGTGTGCTGTCCTGGTGCTTTGGCATCTACCAAGCATCCGCACCATCATCAATTATTCACAACCTCGGCAGTGCGTCCCTGTATCCGAGCGTGTGTGTGTGTGTGTGTGTGCACATGTCATGTGTATCACAGTGTGTGTGGTCTCAGCGGATCTTTGGGGAGACACATTCTCGCTGCTCCTCTCGCAGAATCTGCTTTTCCTCTCTGCTTCCTGCAACATGGGCTCCTTTCTGTGGATATTTAACACGGTGCTTCGTTTATGGACACTGAACCGAGCTCCGAAGGCTTTTCAGGTTGAAGTCTTTTCCTGGCCAGAGCTGCGGACGTGTTTTGTTTTTTAGCGGTCTAGCGCTTTCATCATCCGAACTGTATTTTGGGCGATAAACCTGCACCTTTCTGTTTCTGGATCTCTTGTGTTCGTTTGTCAAAATGCCTGAAGCTAATTATCTGCTCTCTGTGTCCTGGGGGTATATAAAGGTAAGATGTGGTCTCGGATTAGTCTGTTTAAATCAATTATTCAGGCTTTTTCTTTTTTTGACACCTTTTTCAATGTGATTGTTCCTATTCATTTCTAGAGAGTTTTTTTTGTAACGGAGATTCATCCTCGACACATATTTGGATGCAGCATTATATGACCACACATGGAAAACACTTTCTGCATGTTGCTCCTCCAACATGTCAAAAAGCTTGTGACATTTCTGGATCAATCATCCATTTTGATACCACTGTGATGGAGAGGGCTGATAATGCCTGCACTGTACTTTGAAAGGTGTAAACATGGCTGGAGGTGCGGCAGAGAGGAACATACGTAGTTACATTTTCAAGAGAATTTAATTTCAAAAGCGCAGTGTAAATTGTTAAACTCTCACCGGTTATTTTGGGTATTTTAAACTCTTAGATGGAATAAATCAGCAACTCTTACAGCTCTGTGAAGACTTTTTTAGGTCAACAATCCTCTCGGTAGTTGAGATGCTCCACATTTTATTGATGTTATGGGGGATGGTTTTTAGGTTAGCCACACATTTGAATACAAAAAGCAAACATCTATCTTTTTCAGTGATCTTATCTCTTATTTGTTATAGTAATAAATACTTTGCGTGTCTTGTTAATACAGCTCGACGTGTCATGTATTTGTCATTTTGCTCCCCTGCAGGCTCTTATTACCTGACAAAAGCACACCACAGATGGCTCTTTGCCTGTCGTGTCTCCATTTTAAAAGCCACCCAATGAATACCCGTGGGTGTTACTCAATAGGATGTCAATACACGATTGTGAAGAAAGCACTCTGCAGTGTAGTAATGTCTATTTTTAAGTGATCAATATTGATGTATACTTAATCAATATACATAAATTGTGCATTTGGGCTGAAGCCAGAATGAGTCAGACAAAGCAGCAACTATTGTGCGGGAGTTGTCTTTGTTTTCCAATCCGTTTTGTAACTGTTGTTCGGCAGCCACTTCAGAAAGCCCCTGATTTCAAGCATCCTCCTCCACGTCAATCAGTTTGGTCTTCAAATCAAAACCTGCAGCTAAATTTGGGCCTGCCACTCCAATTACAGCAGACAGGGGAGACCGAAGAGAGAAGAGGGTGAGGGAGAGGCAGAGGAAACAGGAAAACAGAAATTTAAAAAGAAACAATGTGGGAAATTGGGTTTCTGATTACGTACATACCTGCACTGTGTTTGTGCGCACGTGTTGAACCAGAAATGGTGCCGTTCCTGGTGCAGCTCTTGTGATGTGACTGGAAGAGGCAAAGTTTATTTGTCTCTGAAATTGTTTTTGTGGTCTCTGTGTTATTATTGGGAAATATTTATTCAAATATGTGTATGTTACCTGGGTATCAGCTGGAAATTGTGATATTTCTGCCCTGTATTACACACTGGGAAACCTTTGCTCATCTCTCTGTGTGTGTGTGTGTGTTTGTGTGTGTGTGTGTGTGTGTGTGTGTGTGTGTGTCCCTCTTTCAGTTCAAGAGGATGTTGAACAGGGAGCTCACTCACCTATCAGAGATGAGCCGCTCTGGGAACCAGGTGTCTGAGTTCATCTCCAGCACCTTCCTGGGTGAGTGATGACACAAGATAGACTCACCGGTTTGGAATAAAAAAATAATCTCCTTTTCTCTGAGAAGTCAAAATGAATACGATGCCAAGCTTCAGAGTGAGTTCATGGAGTCATGATGTGTGTGTAGCCAAGAGCATGCAGTACAACAGAATGCTTCTGAAACACTGTTTAAAATGCCAGAACAATTAATCTGTTTTGTTTTACTTCAACCTGGATGTAGTTCATATTTAATTCAGCCACTATTTACAGGAATTTTTCTGGTTGAACCACTACAACATTAAATGTGCAACAAAAGGCTCCGCCGTCCTCATATTCTCCTCCCACTGGTGTTTCACGGGGTTTCTCTAGACAAGCAACATGAAGTGGAGATGCCAACCCCTCAGACGCAGAAGGAGAAGGAGAAGAAGAACAAGCCCATGTCTCAGATCATTGGGGTGAAAAAGCTGCAACACTCCTCCAGCCTCACAAACTCCAATATCGCTCGCTTCGGAGTCAAGACCGAGACCGAGGATGAGCTAGCTACGGTGTGTGTGTGGGTCCTGACAGACCACGCAGCAACTAAATTAAATTGCACATTCACATAAATACAGTGTACAATATCTAACATGTACGTTGGCTTCGGGGCTCAGGTGATAATTGTGTATCTAATTCTTTTCTTCAGGAGCTCGAGCATGTGAATAAATGGGGCCGTAACGTTTTTAAAATCGCAGAGTTCTCTGGGAATCGGCCACTGACAGTCATGATGTACACGATATTCCAGGTAACGACTGTGACGTCTTTTTTTTTTTTTTTTTTCCTCTCTTCACAATCTTTCACTACAAAATGAAACCATGTTGACCAAAATATTGCTCTCGTGTTTTTATGGTTTGTAGGAGAGAGACTTGCTCAAAACATTTAAAATTCCACTTGACACCTTTATAACATACCTGATGACCTTAGAAGACCATTATCATGGCGACGTGGCCTACCATAACAACATCCATGCTGCTGACGTCACCCAGTCAACTCACGTGCTGCTATCCACCCCTGCCCTCGAGGTGAGGCGCATGTGCACTTACACAGCGAATGAACACATGCACAGACATACATGTACGCACTAACACGCTTCCACAATCAGCTTCAATCAAACTCCAGCTCAAAGTCCAATCAATGGCTCTTACTTGCAAGGATATTTTTTGATTCTCTCATCAATGCCCTACCCCCTCCCCTCTGTGCTCGGCTCTTTTCTTCCAGGCTGTGTTCACAGACCTTGAGATCCTATCTGCCATCTTTGCCAGTGCGATCCACGACGTAGACCATCCTGGTGTCTCCAACCAGTTCCTCATCAACACCAGTGAGTCTAAATATGGCGCTGTCTTAGCAGCTACGTCAGTGCCTCAGCAGTGTCATTAGTGCGTATTCACAAACAAGAACAGTCTGTTACCCAGGTGGGAACATGCACACTGTAGCTTCTGCCTCATACACACACACACACACACACACACACACACACACACACACACACTCACACGCTCACACACTCACACTAGCATTTTGCAGACAATTAACCTTTCTCTGATACAGGAAACGTCACATATAAACCAAACTTGGATGCATAGTTACTGCACATGGATGGTTAAAATATTTTAAACAGTACACACATGCACATTATCTGCATGCACATGTGCCCCATTGTTGTCGTGTATAATGCTTTAACAAGTGATTCCAAGGACGGGGAGTTCAAAGAGAGAATCAATATCTCCCACAATGCAATAGTAGCCTTTCCTTGTAGCACCTCATCACTCAAGCTAACGTGTTCTAAGGAAGCAAACATCCCTTCAAAGACTTGGATGTAGTAGACCACTGCATAGGGAAACCTTTGTAGTATAAATGCTGTTGTTAGGGTAACAAGGTGGGATAGTAGTTATGCCACACACATTGCAAAATATCATATTTTCTCATTTACCGCTCACGGCATCTAACCATGCAGACGTGTGTTTGCCCTGCGGATCCTGTGCAGCCGCACCAGACGGGTTCGTCATGCTGGTCCAAAGATAACTTTGTTTTAAGAGATGTTGTTTTTGCAGTCGATCAACATCAGCCTGTATGTCTGTGTTAGTCTAAGGCAGGCGTATCATCTGTCAACACCAGACACATTTAAAGATAGCTGTTGGCAATTAAAAAGTCCTGAACCAGGGTGCAATACAATGAATCAAATGCCATTTGAACAGCAAAATATCTTTCCATAATTGGTCTTTGTTTATCTGTAGAAACCACAGATCTCACTGTTTTGGTTTTGATATAAGGGGCTTCCTATCTTTACACCTAACAGTGTTTTTTATTGCTGTGAGCGTCACAAATATACATTCTATTAACCTCCATATATCTCAAAATCTGGAAGAATAGAAGCAAAACTATCTGCAGAGTAGAGATGGAAGGGGGTGAACTGAGCCTCCCACCAGACGTACAGGGTTCATGATGTTGAGGCTGGTAGCTGAAGACTGAACCTCTGTTACTGCCCTGCTTTAACTGACTCACTCTCTCATGGCGGCAGGTGCCACAAATATTGCCTTGATTGGGCAAAATAGAGGAAAACACAAACAAATGGAGTTTATATCCACTGGGTATTGCCTTAAGCAGTCATTCAGGGTCCCGTTACCAAAATGTGTGTTGCATCAGGGTTCAAGTAATACCTTATCAGAACAGAAAATACACTGCACACCCTCACACACTTAACTCATAACATGTGTCATGCTTCCTCTAAGCCCAAATGGGGAATCCCTGCAGTAAAGGCAGTGTGAGTCATCCCAGTTCGGAGCCACCAGACCGATCTTATGTCAGCCACAGAGCAACAGAGCAGGATCCCCGTTCTCCCCTCTGCTGCTCTGTTCCACTGTGGCCAAGACTAATGCATCTTAACGGAGGATCTAAATACAGCTAGAGGACCTTCACATGACCCGGAGTGGGGAGACCTCAGAGCACAACACGTGTCGGTGCTTTCTTCTGCCACTCGCAACGCCGAGGATGGATGATACACATATGATTTGAGTCCTATTAAGAGTGAACTCTGCAGCTCGTATTGGCATCGCATTCTGTTGCAAATATATATTTTCTTGCATTTGTATATTTTTTTTACAAAATAACCTGTTACATGTAAATGTCATGTTTTTATAATACCATTTAAAACCCGAAAAACTGTAATTCCTCAAGCTAAAACGATGGATGCTGTGCTCCGTGCAGATTCAGAGCTAGCGTTGATGTACAACGACTCGTCGGTGTTGGAGAACCACCATCTAGCAGTTGGTTTTAAGCTTCTACAAGAGGAGAACTGTGACATCTTCCAAAATCTGACCAAAAAACAAAGACAATCACTGCGAAAGATGGTCATTGACATTGTAAGTGAGAAGAAATATGAAGTGGAATGCATTCTACAATCCCTTTATTTCTGTATTGCATGCTAACGGTTTGTTCTGGGTATTGCCAGGTGCTAGCAACCGACATGTCCAAGCACATGAATCTACTGGCTGATCTGAAAACTATGGTGGAAACCAAGAAGGTGACCAGCTCTGGTGTCTTGCTGCTGGACAACTACTCTGACAGGATACAGGTCAGACTAACCAGTAACAGAAAGATCCGTAACACTGTGATTTGGTGATTTTAATAGTCAAAGAATCGCCGGGTCCCCTTGAAGGTTCTGCAACATTTAGGCTTCTGAAAACCTTTCACATCTGGAGAAAAGGTGCCTCCTTGTCACTGTAATATGGTAGCTTCCCCCATTTTGGACTCGCTGGTTTTCTCTATTTTCTTAAAAGTACATAGGAACACATTAGTCACATCAAAGCTGAACTCGCAGCACAAATTGACCACAACAATTTCATTAAAATCAGATGACTTGAGCCTGAAACTTAGCGCTGGGACTGAGCTCTTGGGTTTCGCCCGTACCCTCAACATGGAACACGTGGGCACCTTCTTTTAATACCTTTCTGTTTTTTCATATTCAGGTCCTCCAGAACATGGTGCACTGTGCAGATCTGAGCAACCCCACCAAGCCGCTCCAGCTGTATCGGCAGTGGACGGACCGCATCATGGAGGAGTTCTTCACCCAGGGGGACCGAGAGAGGGAGCGAGGCATTGAGATCAGCCCTATGTGTGACAAACACAACGCCTCGGTAGAAAAGAGCCAGGTAACACACACACACACACACACACACACACATATGTGCATACACGTCTATATTGTGCACCGACTAAATTACCTATTCTTTCCCCGTGCATCCTGTAGGTTGGTTTTATAGACTATATCGTTCACCCTTTGTGGGAGACCTGGGCTGACCTGGTCCACCCGGATGCTCAGGACATCCTCGACACATTGGAAGACAACAGGGAGTGGTACCAGAGCACCATCCCCCAAAGCCCCTCTCCTGCCTTGGACGACCCCGAAGACGGCACTCGGCCCCCAGGAGGGGACAAGTTCCAGTTTGAGCTCACCCTGGAGGAGGATGGGGAGTCGGACACTGAGAAAGACAGCGGCAGCCAGCCGGAGGAGGAGGAGGATGACGAGGAGGAGGAGGAGGAGGAAGAAGACGAGGACGAAGACGACGAGGACGAGAACAGCTGTACTGACTCTAAAACGCTCTGTACGCAGGACTCTGAATCAACAGAGATTCCTTTGGACGAACAGGTGGGGGAGGATGAAGTGGAGGAGGAGGAGGAGGAGGAGGTAACGGAAGAAGAGGAGAAGACAACCTGCACACAACCTTGTGTTGTGGAGGAAGAGGTAGCAGAGCAGGAGGAGGGAGAGGAGAAAGAGGAAGCCCCCCACACATAGCAGTTTATGGACAGCACCTGATTAACTGTTCTTCTTAGTAATGACAGATGATTATTTATAGAATATTTTTTGGGTTTTGTGGAGTCTGTCTGTGTTTTTTATACATCTATGTTTATGGTTCCAAAGCGTGTGCTGCTCTCCACCTCGGCCACTCCTCCCGTCAGCTTTGTTCAGACACGCCCACCGGTACTCCTTCAAGTTTTTTTGCACTCAGGAAAACTCCTCTCCATTCCCGTCTGTACTGAAGTGGTGTGCCCTTGTTTCACTTTTACGCCTCCGTTTCACCAGCTTGAGTTTAGTCCACGGACGAGCAGTCTGCTCAGTGCTGTCCGCACAACACATAATATCCCATTTTCCTTCCGCTTCGCCTCAGCCTTGCCTGGAGGTTTAGCCGTGTTTCTGTGTTTAAGTGCCCACACTCTGCAGAGACGGTTATCGGCGTTTTCGAAGGAGCAGCCCCATCTCGGTTAGGTCATGTTCTCCCCTCTGCAAGGGGCATTTTTTTTGCTGCCGTTCCTCTGAAAACCCGACGGGACGCTGCAGAGATGAAAGCTGCAGCACCCTGGGGGGCTTTTTCCAGACACATTTCTGATGTAGAAGTCTTCCTTGAAAACCTGACTGATACAAAGCTCAAATCTGCACAGCGATGGCGCTGTCCTAGACCTCTTTAAGTTTTGTATCGTACTGTATGTAAGATTCAGATATTTTCTAGAATTTACTTTTGCAATCTGAGGCTTTCCTTTTGTTGGCAAAGAAGAAAAGATAACTTTTGGAAACCAGTGGGGAGGAATGTGTCACAGATATTCAGTGTTTTGAAGGGATGTCTTCACATTACATTCGGCGTGTTCTGAGGTGTTTGCACTCGCTCCAATAGCATGTATACGACTATTCCCATGCCACTAGACCCACAACTGGTTAGTCAAACTAGTCCAATTTATTCATAATAACTATTATTCGGGTAAGAGTTTTCACTGAGAAGGGTTCAGGAACCTTATGCTTTACTCTCATTGAAACAGTTTATGATGCGGATGAAGCCTTCACATTTTATTGTTGTTGCCTGCAGTTCCTTTGAACACATCCTGAGACAATGCAATGCTTTGTAGTTGATACAAAAAGCACCTTTTTTTTTTCTTTTTTTTTTTTTAAGAAGCTTGATTCGTGTTCAGAGTATTCAGAAATATTAATGCTGTTAAAAACCACTGGTGTGATTTCATACCAATGTTCTGGGAGATTTTTATTGTCCATTTCGTTTGATGTGCACATCACCAACAGCTGCATACCTGCTTGTTTCTAGACACATTTCTGTTGAGCGGGGTCAATTTATTCTTCATCAAAACATTACACAACATTAAACCCAGTTGCTGTCTTTGTTTTCGACAAGACAATCAGCTCCGTTGTGTCGTCATCAGACTATCCTCTAAGTAGATACTCTAATGCACTGATATGTATTCATATATCACCGCTTAAATACGTTTGATATGTTTAAACTCGCCAAAACACTCACTCATGAATACTTGGATTGAACAGTGCTGTCTCACACCTCGGCCAAGACACTCTTCCTTTTTCTATGTTTCTATCATTCTTTTCACTTTACACCTGATGCTATTATTTATTGGTATATTTTTCTATTTGTTGAGTCGTTTTTGCAATATAACGGTGGTACAGTAAATATTTAACTGTAGCATAGACCACAGTACAGGCTTGGCCGTTACAATACCCAAATATACTTTTTTGTTCTCAATGTGTACATAAAAGAAAAAAGAATAATTAACAAATGTATGAAAAAACAAACAAAAAAAAACACTTTAAATACTGCACATCGCTTTTTTTTTTTAAAGAGCTTGTTTTGATTGTGTCATTTCCAAACTTTTTATTTAATCCTATTTTGTGCCAAGACTTCTCTCTTTTCTTTCAGCCTCACCCAATGCCCTTACCTGTAATAAAATGTTCTGGTTTTATCGCTGTTTACAAACATATATTTATTGTGCTGTATATAATATATAGTTATTAATGTTATTACTATCATAATGCCGTTTGTTGTAAATGGTTGATTCTTATCATCCCTTTTGGTGATGGTGTGGCTGTATTACGTACCTCTTGTTGAGAGAATGTTTATTACACACAAGCTTCAGTGTAAAAATTATCCATCGACATGTTGCTTATCTGAGAAGTAGCTCAGTGAAGAGAGGGGGAAAGCCAAATTGTTTTTTAAAAAGAAACTGTTCCTTGGCCCATGGGCTGTGCCTTAAATTCAACGCATGTCATTTAGCCGTTCCTTTTGTTTTATTTCCTAGTTCTCTTTTGCTGCATTAGTAGTGAATCTTTCGGCTTCGGGTTGGCCTGATCTCACGTCGTGAATTAGAACATGTTGCCTTTTTACTCTCACGGCCAAACACAAATTGCTCTATCAAAAAGAAAAAGAGAAGGTGGCTTCTGGGTAGAAAACACGTCGTCCGTGCAGAAGCTCGCAGGGATTCAGGTCAACCGCGAGGCCGAGGAGTCCTACCTGAGAGACGTGTGGCCTCTAGCCGGATGTCCAGGAGTCGTGTTTGCCGTAGACCTGGTCTGAGCGACCCCGCCTCCTCCCTCACGCCCCGCCACTACACTCACCGATGTGACTCCACCCCGTCGGGCGTCAGACGACACGGCGGCGACCTTGTGTTGCCGCCGTGTCGTCTGCGTCCGCGTGGTTGCGCCGCAGCTACAAACACTGAATGGGGCGCGACGGGAGTGCGGAGTTGCCCGCCGGAAACCAGAGCCTACGAAAGCACAGAGGCTTTGAGACACATCTGCATGTTCAGCCACTGCTGCATTAATTATGGCTGAAACACTGACAGTGTGTTGCTTATCTATGCTCGGCCCACACTTCCACTCACATTACTTGCAATATCCAAAACCACTGACATCTTTCTGCCTGGACGGGAGAAGGGTTTCGTATATTTCTGTAGTAGAGGTTACGGGTGGGTGCATCATTGTCCCGACACTGGGACTCTTATTTTGACACACATACTGTAGATTCTAAACAGCCCTGGACCAACGGAAACAGTGGGTTCTTTTCTCATTACGTGTTATATTTTTTATGGTATGAAAGGAAAACACAAACTGTAACTTAAAAAAAGGTCTTCAAGACAATTATTTTTTGGGGTTATGTCTTTAGAATGCCAACTTGTCTGTAAGTTTCACAAGACAAGTAAAATGTTATTTTAATGGATTCCTTGTTAATTGCAGTCTATTGGATAGCACTGTAGATCATACAACTTTATGTAAAAAATACAATAAAAAGAATGAAAAAAAAAGAAGTTTTTATATGCAATGGATTAAATAAAAGCATGGGTTGATTCTGCCTACTCACTGATTTCTTGTCGTTGTTTCGGACGGTAAAACACACGTGTGGGATGTGGTTCACTGATCGTTCAAAAATCATTAATTCACTTTCCATAATTGGCATTGCAGTCTCTCCCCACAGTCTGCTTTGGCCAATAGGTGTGGTCTGTAGTTGTACTGTTCTTAGGAATATGTTCTATGTGATGAAGAGATCAATGAATCCCTCTTTGACGGGTTTAGGTTGTGCAGGTTTATACACTTTGGTATATAAAGCTGGTACATTTGTGTCTTTTACAGCATCAAAAGCTCATGCAGCAGAACGGCTCCTTCCCCGTTTTGTAATAGTGTATATTATTATATCATTATTAGTGTTAATGCATTACTAGTATTTTCTTGTTGTAGATTATGGAATTTAAGCTACAACACAATTATTGTTATTTTATTCGTCTCTGAATAAATATATATATATATATATATATATATAAATATATATACAGTACTTTCCAGCAAATGCAATATGATGTCATATATTGCACATTCATCACCAGCAGCAGCGAATCAGGTCTTGAAGCAGGCGTAGCTCCAACAGCAGGTGGTGTGCGTCGCCTAGAAATGAAACGAGTCGTCTGCAGAGCAGCAGCAGAGCAGAGCGGAGCCAGCAGGTCGGGTTAGGGGGCAATCACTCATATTTATATATCTATATATAGATATATATATAGATATATCAGTCATAGATCGTCAGCAGAGAGAATAAATAGAGACCCACTGATAGAATTTGATTTATTTTCTATAATCTCAAAAACATACTTCTTACTTTGCTTGCTTGCACTCTGTGAAACAAATATATTCAGTAATACAATGACGTTTGACCAAAGTGACTGTTTGGGCATCGCCACATATAGCTCTCCCTCTATCAAACGAATCTTGACTGGAGATCAATACAATGATTTATTTCATGGCTACTAGCGTAAAATCATAAAATCACACACATACACGGATGCACACGCACAAAGAACGTGTACACACATATGCGCGGTGTCTTTGAACTACTTTATGTGCATCCCTTTTCTTGGATTTACAATAGTATGGCATGGACTAAGTAACCTCCCTGACTATCGTTTACAATAACACTGCATTTTGACATGATAACACAAGAGCAATCAACACCCAACAGTTAGCAGGAAACAGCATATAGTACGTGAATACATTTGTACAAAAGGTATACACAAACAATACATTATATTACGTAAATTGTCTGTTCAACATGGCAGGTACACACGCACGCACACACACACACACACAGTCACGCGCGCGCACACACACAAACACGCACGCTCACTTTTTTTCCGATTGTACATCAGTTTCAGAGCCGTTCTGACCAAACTCTCACATACTGCAGATAGTCATAGTACTCGAGGGCAGGAGAAACTATGTACAGGGTTTCATTCATAAAATATTGCACTTATTGGCCCATTGCATCTCACAGCAAGTGCTATGACAATGCTTCTAAATCTGTAACACAGTGATATATATACACTATCTTATTATTATAAATCTACATAGATAAGTCAGGATTGGCTTCATGCGACATTTTTATTAGTATTTATTTTTTTATTCAACGATGCAACAAACAACTGACGATGCTAAAGGAATTTGAATGTTTTGGCACAAACGTTTTTGCGGAACTGAAAGGCTTTCTGGGTTTTAAAATGGACTACAACTTTTATACGCTATGGACTTAAGTTATTATTAAGACCACGGCTGTTTATCGAGGAGCTTTTTCTTAAGGAGGGAAACAGCACAAACATGACATTTTAGCATGCTCAATGAACATTTTTTTGAATATTTTTTTTATATATATGGCTGTTTATTCCATGCCAGAGCTGATCACTAGTTATACATCATACACTGGACTGTGCCTTGTCAGTGTGAGATTTGTATTCAATGAAATGCTGGATCATATCATATGGAGATGAGGATGTTTAGGTTCTGTCTTGAGATAAAACCGCACGTGTGATTTTTGGCAGCATGCTCATCGCATCAAACTATAAAGGGTAATCTTCGAGGCTAAGCACATAGAAGTAGTTGCTTTTAAGATTTATAGATATACTTATCAGAGAAATCACACATCTACAGACAGCAAAACGTAGAATAGTACTCACATCAACATTACACACACTGGATTGATTCCAAAAGTAAGCAAGACAGAGGAATTTACGGAGGCCGTGTTGAAGATGCTAAAAGGCCACTTTTTTAATCCAAGGTAGATAAACCTTTATCGATGACAGAGTTTCACTCATTTGTCACATAATACTCACACTCGTGCAAACCCACACACACACTTACTGTACAGTCACACGACAGCCACACACTCACTACACAAAAGAAAGCCGCTACATCCTTCAGTGCACTAAATCATAGATTTGGCAGCTTTAGGATACAAAATAATCCTATAAAAGTAAAATACATACTGTACAAAAAATAAAAATAAAAGCACTCACTTACCCTATCTCTCATTTTATACTTATTCTAAATGTTTAAAGGTCTTAAGGACAAACTGTACATCATGTCTATGGACTATGTCCAGCCGTGTCAAACAGACTTGGTTTATGACCACTAACTAGCTGAGGAATGAGAATATGGTGTCTCTATATTTTGGATATCTTGTCAATAGCCATGTCTGCTTGTCTGGTTATTTGCTCTTGATATAAGGTGATAAAGTTGAGAGATAGTACGACGGCATTTTTGTAATTCTACCACTAAACAGGGTTTGAACTGTAGTCCGGAGAAAGCAGCACTAGCAGGGGGTGAGAAGGGAGAATAAAACTCGGCACACTCTACCACCGCGCCGGACCCGCGCTGCCCTCCCGTTTGCTTCCTGACATCAGTCACTAACAGTTGCATCCAGGCTGCTGGAGGGGCGGAGCGCTGTCTGTGAGTTTGGCCGTGGGAGCTCCCGTAGTGACGGCCGGATCCGAGTCCAAGCTCTCGGACATCTTGTCGCAAATGAGGTCAACGAGGCGTTCAAAGGTCTGCTTCACGTTGACGTTGTCCTTGGCGCTGGTCTCAAAGAATTCGAAACCTTGGGAAGAGGGAGAGCAACATGAGAACAGGAGGAGACAAGACATCCAATCGTATGATGAATATTTAGTGACACATGTTTAGGAAATTGTTGCTGGTGAAAGCTGCTTCAATGTAGCAGTAGGATGATATCCTAAAGCAAGAAGTCGATGAAACCCAATATGAATAACACAAAGGGTTGAATGTTGCTCCAAGACTTACCCAACTGGTCTGCCAGCAGTCTGCCATTGTCCACTGAGACCACTCTCTCCTCCTCCATATCACACTTATTTCCAGCCAACACCACCTGTGCATTATCCCACGAGTAGGTTTTGATCTGGGTTGACCTGCGAGTAAAACAGAAAAGATTTTCACCTTTTAAATCAAAGTATCCCGTAAAATAAATGCTGTTGGCAGAGCGAAGGGCATGGATGTAAAGTACATCTGCACCACACATGAACAGCGATTACATCACCGTGCGCTTGGCATCATGTGATGCTTGAGTCCCTGATAGCAGCCGCGCAAAAGTGGGTCAACTGCCGGTCTGTGCTGAACACAAATAAGCACGATTACTCAGATGTAGGTTATCAGTTGGTATTTTCTAGCTATTTGGCATTGATGTGTGTGATACTTTCTTTTAAATTTGTTCTTCTGATTGGGGAGCTATTCATTGTACGTGCTACACACAGTCTACAGGATATTAAAGCTACACAGGGTATAAGTCACTGACATGGCATATAGGAAAAACAGTTTTGTTACTAAATAATGGCTAACTGTACAGAAGATGCACACACATCATGCACTGTGTCTGTTGCCTTAAAGCCAGGGAGATTATTGACGTACCGGATTGCGAGCAGAGCGATAACAATGACAATTTCAGGAACTTCACTGTGAATCGGTGAGGTGCATTTGGAGAAGGCATTTAAGGGAACACATATCTCCTGTGGTGTTGCAGTCTGACTAAAAGTAGGGCAGCTAACGCACCACAGGCTGAAATCACGAGAGAAAGAGCCAGTAAGAAAGAGGGGAAGAAACAACAAGCCGGAGAGAGAGAGAGAGAGAGAGAGAACAGCATGTTGTTGGCACTCCTCCTCGCTCTCTCTCTGTCCAGTTAGGACTTGTTAGCGGTTCAGATGTGGATCATTTTGAAGCCAAGTGCTAATAATATTCACCGACAGAAGAAACATTAGCATTTGTATCAAGTCAAACAGAGCTGCGTATGCAGGCTATAAAAGGTCTGTGCATTCACCAGTGCTGGAACAATGTAACAGAGGACAAAAGAGAACTGGAAGGTAAATCCTTTGAGATAATTGCCGTAATAAAAACACTTTGTGTAATTAATGTGCATGATTTCTTTAAAGTCCATTTGATGTCAGCATTTGTCTCTGTCACGGGCAGGAAATGAGCACGTCACGAGCTTAATTCAGCCACCGTCGGGGAAGGAGCTGTTGCCATGGCAGCCTCTTTTTTTTCCAACAACCTTGTCACAAGGAACAAGGGACAGAGAAAGTGGAATTAAAGCCTGTGGCAAAGGCAAAAAAAAAGAAAAAGAGGAATTCTGGTTATAGGGTAAAAGTGCCTCTTCCTGTGTATACAGTTGAGTGACGGGTGCCCTGCCTGGTACGTAAGCTCACAGGTAACTCTCCAGCATTGTCGCTGGTAGTGACACACGTGGCTCCATTAATTAAGATACCTATCACAGACAGGGCTCAGGCTGCAGCATCCATCACAGTGTCAGACAGGCCTTAAAAGAATAATAGGTGTGTCTGGCTCCGACCTCTCCTCCAAAGTTGTGTTCTTAATGACTGGAAATCGATGTCAACACAAATCAGGCTGATGGTGTCGTGCTAATATTAGTGCAGTTGTACAGTCTTTGAAACGTTTCATCCTAAATGAAAGAACACCGGGCTTTAAAATGTGCCCATTTTCAATGCAGCTGCTTTAGCCATGACAAGCGCTTCCTAAAGCAGCTGTCAAGTGCAGCTAGCTAAGTGACGAGGGCCAAGCAGACACTGGCCTTAATAGTGATGGTCACCGCCCTACAATGGGTGCAAGCCACGTGACATGCAGTTCAAGAGTCAACTGCAAAAATACCACCATCTATATCAAGTCGGTGTGAATCACATCGTCTTATCCTTGCAGCTGAAACACAAACAATCGTGAGAATATCACAATGATGTTTCAGAATTTCGTCTTCTAAAAAATTCTCCCAAGATCTCTTGGGCTGGCCGACAGAGATAACCGGAGGACAGCGGGCTGTAAATAAATAGGAGCACGAGAACACCTCTGGAGTGTCGAGTTGTGAGCGAGGAACACCGGAGAAATGTAAATCAATGACACATTTATATCTGATTGGCGGAGCTGAAATTCGCTAGAGAACGCGCTTGTTTCAGGAGCAAGAATCCTAACCCAGAAACCTGGCCTTCCTGGTCCTGTTTTAGACACCAATGCATCATCATAAGTCAGTGACATTTGGGCTTGGCTCAGAGTTGCCTTTCTGCCTACAGATGCTCGTATGACTCATGAATAGACGAGAGCCAAAAACACACAAAGCCCTTTTTTACTCCGTTGACTTGATGCTCATGACAATTCAATACAACCCACAGGACGAGACGGGACGAGAGATGACATCCACATGCAGAAATGGTCCCAAAATGACCCAACATTGACTCCAAAGAGCTCCGGCGACTCACCAGTCCTGCACAGCGCCGAAGGACTCCTCGTTGGTGATGTCGTACATTAGGATGAAGCCCATGGCCCCGCGGTAGTAGGCAGTGGTGATGGTCCTGTAGCGCTCCTGGCCGGCTGTGTCCTGCACACAGAAAGCATGATTGAGCATTGATGTTAGCCGGCTGACTGATATTCAGGCTCAGCAAATTTGACATGATGCTTGCCGCACAGTCCATAATAGTACATGTGAAGCCATGTGCATCATTATTTCTGCACACCAAGAGACAAGAGATCTATTTTTTTTCTATCTATGTTTGCGTATGGTTATGTTTGTTGTGTTTGTGATGTGGACATAATCAATATGCTAACTGCTTCACTGGCTTTGCATTGATAGGATGCTGAAAATGGCGAGTCAGTTGAAGCTGACGTGATTGATTCTTTCCCCTCCTCATCTGGGGTAAACACTCGGTGGTGCAGTATTCAGAGCTCAGCTCTACGCATGCATTTCTGAGCAAGAAAAGGGTCTAAAAATAGAGATTAAAATTATTTCAGCATTGGGAAAATACTTGCTGCTCATGATAAGGCTGAACAAATTGCTCAAAGGCAAAGCAGGCGAGTGATTACACAGCAATCGAGGAGTCGTACATTGTACACCGATTACCCTGAAAAACAAGTGTCCACTGCAGCCTTTGCGCCGATATGTCAATGAAAAGGCTAATGGCTCCCAATGCACACAGATGAAGCTCTTCTGTGTGTCCGAGACGAGAGGGGAGAATGAATATAATACTAAAGCCCAATGATGCCCCTCCTGTTTCTACTGTATGTTTACTCTGCTGTTGTTCCACACACAACAAATGTGTTTGCAGGCCTCTGTGAATCATGATGGAGCTCTTCTGGCTGCTCCACTTGGCTCTTGTTAAACAGGAGCTCGACAGGCAGCTCCGGATCGTATTTGCCACAGTGGTGTTGCTTTCTGTCGGCCTGCGCGCGGCTGCAACAGTGTGCCTGTTATAGCCAGAGGACAGCTCTGACCTTCACTCCACAGAGACAGAGCTCCCAGCATGCCGAGCTTCCACACACATCACAGCCAGGACCTTTTGTTGGTTCACAATAGCGCCTATAATGCATGTGGATGTGTGCGTCTTTGATGTCAGCAGCTGCTGTGTTAAATAGCGTAAAAGAAAGAAGAATATGTTTCAGTGATTTCATTATTTGTGCTTGTACATTTTCATGAAACATGAAGATATACAAGTCATCTGATTGTTTTAACTTCTGTCTTTTTTAATATTTTTTTTTTGTCTGAATTATGTGGCTCGGGCATTTCAGTAGCGTATTGATTCTTTTCCGAGTGCTTGCCAATGACCTTTTGCATTTCCGGGGCTATTTCAGTGAGCCGGTCTGCTTGTTCTCAGTTAAAAAAGAAAGAGCAGGAGAGGGAATAAATGCTGAGTCCCGTGAATCGGAGCTTCTTTGAAAAGCTCAGCTTCTAGTCTGCAGCTCGCCAGAAACCAATCCAAAGAAGATGACTGCGTTAAGTGGAGAGGCGGTGAGCGGAGGCTGACACGCGCCTGAACTCGTCTTCATTCAGTGAAGTGAGTTTTCAGTTTTTTTCACGAGGTCCGTGTCGACAGCGCTCGTCGATGTGCTTCGTTAGCTTCAGACAAATAGGACAACAGGGACAAGACGGATGCATTTTGATGCGTTTATCTCTCTTTATATCTGGTGCGACAGCCACAATGACATTATACAATAGCTGTCACCTTAAAGGGATACTTACTTTTGTATGGCAAATGACATCCTTTAAATATCTGGGCGTCAATATTACAAAAGATCTTACAAAACTTGCAGAATAAAACTATGATCCACTAATAAGAAAAATGAAGGAAGACATAGCAAGATGGAACTTAATTCCTTTCCTAAATTTCACTGAGGAATGAATCCATTAAAATGAATTTACTGACCAGAGTACTTTATCTATTTCAAACTCTACCAACAGAGATTAACCATTATTATTATTTAGCGGCACAGATGAGAGCTGGTGCAACCCCGTCATACAAAGCCACATAAATACTACTCATAACCAATGGGTGAAGGGGACTCTTGAATTATGGAAAACCATTATTAGAGAACACAAATTAGAGGGAGATATTGCAACACTTAAATGGTGTGCATATGATTCTGACTTCACACCAAATAAACTGGATGCTAGATTTAGAGATTGGAAAGCTACAGGAATAACAGCCATATGCAACGTAATGAAAGGAGGCACACACTAAGTTTTGAAACTCTTAAAGAGAAACACTCACTGGAAAAACAGGACTTCTATCGATACTGATATGCGAGTACGAAGATGAAAAATATGACAAAGAGTACATATCTGATAGAACTGTTTAGAAAAGCTAAACTAGATATAGGGAGTAAAATCATCTCATGTATATATAAATGTCTGTTGAATTCATTTTAAAACAACATTCAACCTCTTATATTAAAACAAAATGGGAGAAGGAGGGTGGAATAACTATATCTGAAGAAGAATGGACAGGAATATGTAAAGTTCAATGGAAGTGTGCCAGCTCACAGACATGGAGCGAGTTTGGGTGGAACAATGTGATAAGAGCATTTTATTACAACCCTCCTGTTTGCTGGAGAGGATGTGGAAATCAAAATGCAAAACATTATCATATTTTCTGGGATTGCTCTGCTATCTACTATTGGATACGCACCGCCTTACAACACATGTTTGAAGGTGAAATACCTTTGGAAAGTAAGACCATGTATCTGGGATATTTACCTAAAACATTGTCAAAAAGAGATTCATATTTAATAAATGTACTTCTGGTGGCCGGCAAAAATACTCTCACCAGGAAATGGTTATCACAAGAGAGTCCCACTCTGAATACATGGATGGATGTTACAATGGACATTCACAACATGGAGAAGAAGCATCTGTCAACTACAAACTGGAACAGTTTTTGGTATATTGGGAAAAATGGGTTACATATGTAACACCCCATCGACCTGATTTTATTTTCATAAATCAATGAATGTACAATAGAGAATAGATCACTCTCTATTTATAGATTGTTTTCTTTTTGTTCTTTGTTCCAGACTGTTTCTTTGTTGTTTATTCTATTTTTCACCCCTAACTAAAATGAGCATCATCTGAAAATATGCACATGCAATGAAAGACATCTGTAAATGTCTAATTGACTATCAATAAAAAAAATAAAAATAAAAACAACTAAATGAGACGCTAAGACATAAAAGTGTGCAAGTTATTACAATTAAATAGACTGAATGTTAACAGGAATGTACCAACTTGTCTGTTTAAATAAACGTATATTAAAAAAAATTACAAAAATGGCTACTTACTGGAAGTCCGCTCTTATTGAGTCCAACTTAAAAAATCTGACCAATTAAATTAGCTGCAAGGGCAATATTGTTTAAGTGATTAGCAAACACTTTGCTGCAAAAGACAACAGTTATGACAAGAGAGACCAAACCCTCCGAAAGAAAAGTTGCCATTTGGTGACGCAACGCAGAAGAAAATGGTAAAAAAGAAAAAGAAAAGAAAGAAAGAGATGAACTTTTACATATCTATCTCAGAGGAATTACAAGACAATCTGCTACAACAGCTCAGTTGATCTCCTAATTAAACAGCCTCAGACATCCTTCAGTTCCCCACACATTGAGGAAGGTGTTGCTTCTGTGTTCCTCCCCGCCGTGTACCAAACTAACACTTACTAGTCTCCTGTCAGTAATGTTGAGGCTTCCATCTGCCTCCATACTTACAGCGTGGAGCGTTGAACACAATGTAGACTCTCCTGAAGCTTCCTTTACTTACTCAAACAAACAGCTAATGCGCCACATGTTTATGAGCAATAGAGAGCCTAATGTATGTTTCTAGTTATGAATTGAGATGCTGACATTCAAACACTAGTATTATAAAAAAAATGTAACGGTCCTATTTGTGGACATTGATCTTTAAACAGATCGCTTGAGATGACATCAAAGTCCTTTAGTATCGTTTATATACCTACCTATACCTATATATATATATATATATATATATATATATATATATACATAACATAATGCAAACAACAGGAGATGAAAAGAGAAGTTGAGTAGCAAGCATGATCTGTCCTGAGACCAAACACCCTGACTAAGTTGAATTAATGCATAGGTGGTCCCGTGTGTGCAGGACTTTTCTGTGTATGGCCAAGCAGCCATCAAGTCACAACCTGTCACAGACCTTGAAACATATTGATCGAAGGAGAAAGATAGGGGCAGGGATCAGGAGACAGTGGGCTCTGGGCAGAGATTGACATCCTTTTACAGACATGACAGGAGTCACTCTGCATGAGCACAAAGACGGAGAGGGACGAGAGGGCAGGGCGTCTCTGGAGAGCGCCTGCCCCCTTAGAGCTTAGATAGTCCTCCAGGAGACCTTGGAGGACAACAGTTAACAGATTTCTTCAACATGCAACATAATTTCACTGAATTCAATTGAAATGTGTGCATGGTTGCATTGACAACCGTGAAACCAAGACACATGACATAAAAGGAAACAACACTGTTACAGCTCGGTGTTTGTTGCTGGTTTGTAGTCTAGATCATAATCTATATATTCAATATAGAGTTTAGCTTTTAAATAAATGGATTAATGGGGAAAAGGACAGGTCCTTCAAGAGTTAACAGCAGAAATGTAGGTCATCACCCTGTGTGCAGGATAAGCAAATAACAACAAAACCATATTCTAGTTGTTTCATCCGGTTCGGTCAGGACCATGTTATGACTCACCTCTAAATGTGTAATGCAAATATCTTAATATGCCTTACCCAGATCTGCAGTTTGATCCTCTTGTCATTCTTGTAGACCGTCTTCACTTTGAAGTCGATGCCCACCGTGCTGACGAAGGCCGAAGTGAAGGCGTCGTCGGCGTAGCGGAACAGGAAAGACGTTTTGCCCACGCTGCTGTTGCCGATGATCAGCAGCTTGAACATGTAGTCAAAGTTTTGGTCCCCTCCCTCTCCCTTCCCTTTCGCATCCTGAGTGGCAGCCATCTGCGAACAAACAAACAAACAAACAAACAAACAAACAAACAAACGTAAGAGACACTGAGAAGAATAGATTAGGAGCTTCCCCTTGAGTTACTGTGAAGCTTGTCAGCGCTGTGACGCACAGATGATGTGAACCCAACTAACAAGAAACTAATGATTTATTTTTCAGTCGACTCCCGATGTCGTACACCGAGTCCAGCGCACGCTTGCTGCTCAGGCCACAGATCAGAGGTGACAGAAGGCTGTGTCAGGCAAAGCAGCATGACCAATGCAGCACGCTGCTGTATTGATGAGCATTAGATAACCGGGATTTTAAAGAGCTGACTTTGTATTCTCTACAGCCAAAACTGCTGCTGCCAATGAAACTAAGGGATTACCATGATTGGATGTTATCACATAAAGATCTCACAAATCAAGATGCAGTATTTCTGCAAATACACCTATACATTGTACTGGAACAAAAACATGTCTAACTACAATTTGACATCCCAGTTAAAATGTCACTATTAATGTCGACTGTGATGTTTCGATTTTACTGATCAAAATCATTGCTAGTCGAAATACACTCAAGTTCCACCGTCTTCCTCCATATTAAAACGGTTGTGACCTACTGTTGTACAATGCACATGTATTTTATTTATTTGTTTCACCTTAACAACGCATCTATACCGAGTACTACGAGAAAGATGTCGAGAGCGCAGTCCTCACTGCTCCAAGGTGAGTGTTGTGACAAAGCCGATGCGCTCACATCCAGTTATAAAAGATGCCGGACCTTGAGCCTGCACATCCTGCACCGGCGGTTTCTGTGCGCTTCCGTGTACACACACACACACACACACACACACACACACACACACACACACACACACACACACACACACACACACACACACACACACACACACACACACACACACAAAGGCAAACGCCGAGGCAGTATTCGCAAGGACACGCCGCTTTAAAAAAAAATACGAGTGTAATGCTGCACACAGCACGATAAGAGCAGCCGTCTGCGGTGTAACGACACGATGCAGCTTCAGCGGGGAGCTGCATGCCGGCTAATGCGAGACACATTGTGGGCACGAGGTCATTTGCTGAATTCATGACATTCTTCTACATAACTGTTAATAACATGAAACACGCCGAACACGCGCTGAGGACATTGTGTGAACGAACCTGCTTTGAAGGCCTCGGCTCTATCTGTAGCGGCCCCTGGGTTCTGTGTGTGTGTCTAACGCGGCCGTTGGTTCTCCTTCCCCCTCGTGTCTCTCTCTTCTCTCTGGAGCACCGACCGATTTCAGCACCTGGGAGCTGTCCCCTCCGCTTCGGATATTGTGGCACGCGCCCCTTGAAGCTGACGAGGCTGGCTCGCGTGAGATGAGCACGAGCGGAGGAAAAGTGCGTGTCATGCGTGTCTCTGACGTCAACTGGCCCGAGAGGGGCCGAGAGCGTGGGGGTTGTAGTCTCATCGCGGTGTCGGCGCGCAGAACGATAGACAGACGCCGACTGCGTTGCCCGGCATGCACCGCGGCACCGGGCATGCGAAGGAGAAAGCGTTTGTAGTTCTACAAGAAGCGTCAGACGTCCACCGACAGAGAGAGAGAGCGCGCGCGAGAGAGAGAGAGATATACTCAAATGAATCTGCAATACTGGAAACATCCACGTTATATCTGTATGACGCTTTTTTATTTCTCTCTCCCCCCCCCCCCCCCCCCCCCTCCCCTCCTTGGCTTCACAATAAAACCATGCATCCTACCTTCCCGTACAAGTCCATGTTGTGTCAGTTATACAAATCCACTCCAGTAGCCTATTATAAACTTGCGGCTGGGGCAGTATCTTTTTAAGCAAATATGATGGCCTCTCCTTTTGCGTCACTCTGGTCTCCCATTCCCCCCCCCCCCCCCCCCCCCCCACCCCCCTCCCCCCTCCGCCCTACACTCCGCCCATGCAGCGGCTGAGCACATAAGAGAGTGGTGGATGAATGGATGAATACTATTATTGTGGGTCTTTTCAATGGAAGCAAGTGCAGGGTGAGGCCGCGGCGGAAGTGAAACAAATGGGCATCTTTGCAATTGTAATCACGTCGGCTAATTACAAGCCCCGCATCATCAAATTTCAAACTGCTCCACATAATGAGGTAAGGACCAATAGGCTCCCTACCGGAATATATTCACCTGTGAGCATCATGTGGTCTTTAAATAACCACCTCCCAACACCGTGTACTCACACCTGCTCATAACAGTGCGCGTGGACTACAACTCGAAGTCCCGGGCCGAGCTTCCAGGGGCCTTAAATCAAGCCCGTGGGCAGACATTTGATAGGGCGCGCGTGGATCCACAGGGGCGGGACGTCGTGCTGACTGACTGCCCTTTGACTGGAGGGTCTGCGCGTGCAGGCTGCTGGAGTGCGCAGCAGAGGGAGCGGGTCAGGTAGGCTGCGCAAACACGTCTGTTTCCACCAGATTGTGTGGCAACCTTTCCAAATGTGCCAAATGTGTCCCCTATACGCGTCTGTGTATTGCTCCTAAGTAGGTCAGTTATGCAATCGTCCGTTTACTTTTGAATATATTTGTTTCTATTTCGTCCGAATTCGTGAAAGCTGCTTTTGAATCATGTGTAGTGGATGTGCTCAGCTCCTCTCATTTTGGTGAGCAGGGCTTGTGGTTTCAAACCAATCGATAACCTTTTGCGTGGTAAACACAACTTTTCTCGAAGGTTTCGGGTGAGAAAAGGCCGCTGTGGCTCCATCTGCTGTTGGGGAAAGGTGCTCTGGTGATGTTGTCCATCTTGGCAGCTCTAACAGGCTGCTCTGTGGTAATTATCACAAAGCTATATTGGCAGAATTTCAAATCACTGCTTTGTAAGGCCACTGACCTCCCGGTGCCGAGGTGAGGTGTGTCTCTTTACAGGAGATTGTGTGATTATTTGCATCCTGCAACCTGACACTATCGTCATGTCACAGATTTACAAATGAAATTCAGCAGCTTGAGATATCCAGATGACGGAAGTTGTTACAGAATTATTTATATCATACAATAAATACATAAATAGCATTTTCACTGTGGATTGGGTTCTTTGAAGACCTCGATGCAGGCTACTCCAGTAATATTTTTTCATGAAAGCATAGACAGTAGGAAATCTAGATCGTGACTGGTTTCTTTACATAAATGACCCAAAAACATTACATCTTGTGTATCCACAGAACATTTTAGAGGTCGCCCGATAAATTGGTTTGCTCATTTTCTTTGTATATTGGCCAAATATTAAAGGTGCTAAATGTGTTGATATGTTTCTTTCACGTGTGAGTACAACAAAATGATCACACGAAAAAAAGAACAAATCTTATAAAAGCATTTTACGTTATGCCTTTATGTAAATAAAAAAAGAAAAGAATATCTGATGATATATTGTCCAATTGTTTTTCATTATCACATATCGATACCGAAACAATCCAATATTGTTCCTTAGGAAGCCTTTCATATGCTGCTGTGATTTGCTGATTTGTTTATACCTTATTGGTGACAGTTGGAGGACTCCATTCAGGTTATTAGACTGTGGCAGGTGCTGTCCCACCAGCAGACCCCACCCTGTCCTGCCTGCCTGTATGGAGCCTGTTTGCATTGCCTGGATTTCACAAAATCCTGTGGAACCTCTTGAGATTTCCTTCTTTTTTTATTTTACCTGCCTGCTTTTCCTTCTTGCCGCTCTTTCCGATACCAAATGTTGTGTTTTTGTGAAAGCCCAGAAAGAACATAACTCGCATGGTAACAATAATCTGCAATAATAACCGTCATTGTGTTTTACGGAGAACTGCACTATCCTGAGCACTTCAGACTGATGTACTGTCGAGTCTCAGACATCAGTCTGCATGTTGTTGTTGCATAATGTACTTTTGTTCACTGATGAACAGGAGCAGATTATCAGAAGCAGGTGATGCTGAAGACATTTGTTGTTGCATGGAGAATCTGAATTAGTTCTATTTTAGATTTTAAGTCTAATACCTGAAACATATTATCAACATAGTTGATTTTGCACTCATGATTAACATACACTGTATCTTACCTGAGCTTTTTTCTTCTTTTTTTTCATCCAGACAGCTAAATATCACATAAAACATGTTATCTGAGGAGGAACGTGTAATTTTACATTGTCACAGATTACACCCTGTTCACCACAGCTAGAGACAGCCCTGCAGAACTTATCATTCAGACAGATGTTGTCTTGTGGATCAGTTCCACTGACAGCGAGTGGGAGATCAGATGCAATGTCATAGTCACAACACTCAGAAGACTTTACAGTTGTGAGCACAAGTACATGTAAAATCAAGCATTTTGATTGGTTTCGTCTCACTTTGCTTTTGATGGGTTGTACTTAGATGCATATGTTGTGTTTATTCAAGAAGGGAATATGTCTCCAGGCTAAGGCTGTTCTGAGATCGATTCAATGGGTCTCCTTAAAAGCCAACGAGAGTTGGACACAAAGACATTTAATATTGCTCACGGTCTAGAATAATGTGTCACCTGACCCTCGTGGGTCATATGAAATATGTAACTAAGTACTTTAGTCTGACAATCGTGGTTATACTGTATGTGTAACCCTCTGTTTGTTTGTGAGCAGTCAAACGGAGAATTTCACTTAAATTTGCTGGAAAGTAAGGCCATTTGCCAATGAACAAGTGATTCATTTTTTATTTGTATTAAAATCCCACTAACTTTGCAAGATAAAGCATGTTCGGCATATTTTCTCATGAACAATGTATCCCTGTGATTTCGTTTGGACAGACACAAATGCAGACTGACATTTGGTTTTGTTAAGCAAATACACCTGGGTGATTGTGCATCCTTAGTGGAGGAATCTGCTCTCTGTGTTACATAGAACTGGTATGCTGTGAGCACCTACAGTGACACTGTCATCTTTCAAATAGGTCATAGGTCATCAACCCACCTCTACAACCTTTCCCCTCATACCACGGCATGATGACGTCTCACATGTCAGTTGCAATACAGTACTCACTTAGTCTTTGGTAAATTCAATTCAAAGGTAGTCTGCAACCTGAACTGTATCTTCAATGATATCCAGAATCTCCAGCGGAGGGTGCTAGTGCTCCAACGTGAGTTTGGTGTGAAGACGCAGGGTGAGGTGAGCCTGAACAGAATACAGATCATGGTTATCCTCTGCATGGTGGATGTCGAATCGACCAAATGCATCAGACTTCTAATGCCTTCAATTCTATGTTGCACTAAAATGTAAAAGGTCCATTCACGTGCCTGGATTCCTGAAACAAAATAGGTGAACTATAGTACATTATTGTTGAGGATCACGGCTGGCGATGCAAATAATTGTATGAATCTTTACAAGTTATTGAATAGCATTATCCACAGGCAGTTTTTTTTTAATGTTATTATTCATCCCCTTTTGATTTCCGGTCCGTGCCATCATCCACACCAACCTACATGCAAGGTAGTGTAAAGACATCATGCGCTCGTTTCACACCGTGACGTCAGAGAGAGGGCGGCGGATGCCCGGGTGGGGTGGGTGCCAGACTATAAAGACTCAGACACGGGCTCCGGGCTGCATTCCGAGTGCGGGACGACCAAACCACCTCTAATGGAAGTACAGAGAAACATCGCTCCCCGACAGACAAACAGCAGCAGCATGTGTGAATCGACGCAGAGGTCGAGCGAACCTCGGCGAAAGAGAATGGATGAGCGCAGTGCGCCCTCGGAGATGGCCAGGATCATCACTGACCCGGCCACGGGGAAGTGCTACTGCCGTGGAAAAGTTTTGGGAAAGGTAGCGCAAGCATATAATATGTAGTGGCCTTTTTTGAAAATATATATTTTTTACCTTGTAACCTGAAGACGCAGCATGTTAACAGTGTTTTTTTTCCTCTTTCCAGGGAGGGTTTGCCAAATGCTACGAGTTGACCGACCTCTCCACCAGCAAAGTTTACGCAGCCAAAATCATCCCGCATGCACGCGTCTCCAAGCCTCACCAACGAGAGAAGGTAAGCAGGCGCGCACGGCTCCGGTGCCTGTGCGCACGCACTAGTGTGTTTGGACTGCAGATTGTCACAGATGTGCTTTTTTTAAAGTTACAATCGTGACCATGTTTGTCCTTTTTCTCTGCTAGATTGACCGAGAAATTGAGCTGCACAGAGCACTGCACCACAAGCACATTGTGCACTTTTATCACCATTTTGAAGACAAGGAGAACATCTACATCCTGTTGGAATACTGCAGTAGAAAAGTAAGTGCTGTTTGTCGTATACTTAAGTCTCCGTTCTGTACTTTTACATTTGGATGACACCTGCATTGCACCTAAAGTCAACGAGGCAGCACTCAGTCTGTCCCAACTAGACTTCTGTTTGAATGTCTCCCTACAGTTTTATTACATTAAGGAGAATTCACTTTGTTGAGGTTTTCATCAGAGGAAAATATGTCGTTGTAGAATAATTAAATGTGAGGAAAGCTCTCTATAATCATTCCCTCTCTACATGTTGTCTTTTTGCAGTCATTGGCCCACATCCTAAAGGCTCGCAAGGTGCTCACTGAGCCAGAGGTGCGTTATTATCTAAGACAGATTGTATCTGGACTGAAGTACCTGCATGAACAAGAGATCCTTCACAGAGACCTGAAACTAGGTAAGAAATCTTTACACAGCTGGGCACGCTACAGTGATGAGATGCTTTGAGCACAATTGTAACGATGCATTATGTACAGGAAATATCTCACTTCGGATCTGTGCAGTATTCAGCCTTTGATCCTTGGTTGAATATCAAGCGCTCATCATCGCATACCCTTTCTTCCCAACAGGTAACTTCTTTGTGAGTGAGTCGATGGAGCTGAAGGTCGGCGACTTTGGTCTGGCTGCCAAGTTGGAGCCAGCGGGAAACAGGAGGAAGACGATCTGTGGAACTCCCAATTACCTGTCCCCCGAGGTGCTCAACAAGCAGGGCCACGGCTGTGAATCAGACATCTGGGCCCTAGGCTGTGTAATGTGAGTAGGAAGAACATTTACCATTAGGTGCTTAAATGGTTTAGAAACTATCTAAATTATTATGGAATAATGGTAGTCAGTTTAAAAATACACATTGGCATCAAATTCCGTGGACTTGTTCATTCCTCTTTAGCCGACAGTCACTCCTCTGAGAGTTCTTTAGTGATGAAACTCACTTCTGCCCTCCATCCTGCTCCAGGTACACCATGCTGTTGGGCCGACCGCCATTTGAAACCACCAACCTGAAGGAGACGTACAGGTGTATCAGAGAGGCGCGGTACTCCCTGCCCTCCTCCCTGTCGCCACAGTCAAAGCAGCTAATCACCAGCCTGCTGGCCAAGATCCCGGAGGAACGACCCAACCTGGACCACATTCTGAGGCACGACTTCTTCACACAGGTTAGACCCTTTTTTCGCATCCCTGTCCGTCTGTCTGTTCCGCTTTCTTGTCTGTCTCACTAAATGTCACTCTGTAGGAGGATACCACTGACCCACTTTCGTTCTCCACAGGGCTTCAGTCCAGAGCGTCTGCCGGCGAGCTGTTGCCATTCAGCACCAGATTTCCAAGTCTCAAGTCCCGCCAAGAGCTTCTTCAAGAAAGCTGCCGCTGCACTCTTTGGGGGCAAGAGAGACAAGGTCAAATACTACGAGACTCTGAGTGAGTATTACATCAACCACGGAGCACTTTAAACGCCACTTGACAAACCAGCACAGTTATGTTTCAATATGCACAATTGTCGTTGCTCCAAGAGGCACCATTAAATATAGTTCACAATTCAAATTGTTTATGCAGCTGCTGGTTAAGAGGTCATGTTCTGATATGTTGTGTGTGTGTGTGTGGTCATTGCCTTTGATAGATAAGTTAACCAAAGAGGAAGAGGAGATCTACAAACTGCAGCACGACCTGGAGAGAACTGTCATCAGCCAACAGCAGAGCAAAGAGATTTCTGAGGTAAGAGATTGAATGAATATTCAACACAAACAGGATATTTACAAGAGTGTAGGTGATGTTCCAGGCACAATACCCATACAGCCATTACATAAACAGGCAGGGTTGAGATATCATGTTGAGGCGAATCCAATGAGTCACTCTGATGCAGCACTAAAATTTCATAACAGCACAATTGCAAAGCACTTATTATTCCACCTTTTTAAAGCCATCCACTCTACATCTGGGGGTGACTGCTTAGTCATAGTAGGAAGAGATCGTCCAAACTCCTCGATTCTAACCCACGTCGTCACCGTTTCTCACCTTCAGAATGGAAGTCTACTTCCGCCATCTGCCGAGAGCCCTGTTGGCCCGGCAACGGAGAGCCAGTCCCCGACGAGGCGAGACACCATCCGTCTCATCGTCAGGGGGAGTCTGGGGAGTTGCAGCAGCAGCAGTGAATGTAAGCTCACCAGCAGCCTGGTTTTACTCACACACAGCCCAGTGGTCACGCACAGGCATGGATTGATGTCGTATAATAGCCCTTTTATTTTTTGACCTGTAAACTACACGCTAGAAGATTGAGATTTGATGCAACAGCTGGAGTGCAAAGTGCTTTAAAAACTTAAGTGACCCCATTTTTCGTTGTTCCTGAAGGCCTGGAAGACAGCACGACAGGGAGTGTGGCTGAGACCGTTGCAAGTGTGTTGAGGGGATGTCTGGAGAGCATGCCTAAAGGTGAGTCGACTTGTTGACGTCATATTTAAAGTCATAACTTGCACACCTTGTGGATCAGATGATTCCATATTGAAAGTTCTCCCTCTACAACTAGAGCTTCTTTCCTGCACTTGACCTTGAAATGTCTAAACAGAGAGAGACATGTTGACTCCCTTGGTCAACATGTCTCTGTTTAATTTCTTTAAAGATGCATTCCCTGATTTTGTTGACACACACACATTGGCTCCAAGCTCAAGGTTGTTGGTTCTTTAAATCTTCCTTGTGATTGTAATCAAATCCTCCTCTGTGTTCTCACCTTGCAGCCGACGACATTCCTCAGGGCTCAAACAGCTGCGGTCTTCAATGGGTGACTAAATGGGTGGACTACTCCAACAAGTATGGCTTTGGCTACCAATTGTCTGATTACACCGTGGGAGTTCTCTTCAACAACGGCACTCACATGAGCCTCCTGCCAGACCGAAAGTATGCACCATCCTGTGCTTTCACCACACCCCACCTTCAGTTTGACAGTTACTAGTCACTACATATAATGGACATGGCTTGTTTAAGCACACTGTAGTTGCTTATGAACGTCTTTGAAGATCCTTTTTTTTTTCGGAAAGTGAGGAAATCACATGAATCAACTGTTTTCAAGCAGGAGGAATATTTTCAGTCAAGAATACCAACAGATTTTGTATGTCAAGGGAATCCGCCTATGTTTGCCCCATGTAGCAAATATAGGTTATAGTATAATAGTATATGTTTATCTGAGTGGTTGTGTAACTGTGTGTTTATCTCCTTCTCTCCATCTCTTCAGGACCATCCATTACTATGCAGAGTTGGGCCAGCGCTCTGTCTTCCCCACTTGCGAGGTTCCTGAACACTTTGTGAGCCAGGTGACTGTGCTCAAGTACTTTTCCCACTACATGGAGGAGAACCTCATGGATGTAAGTAAATCTCTCTCTTTCTGAAATCCATATCTCTCTTGCTATTCCCCTGAAGCATGAGAGATGGTATCTTTCATGTTGCAGCCTGTCTAATCCTACTGCGTTCCTCTTTTGCTTTCTCAGGGCGGGGACCTTGGTAGCATGACGGATGCACACATGCCCAGACTCTACCTGCTGCAGTGGCTCAAGTCCGACCGCGCCCTCATGATGCTCTTTAACGACGGCACTTTCCAGGTAAACACGCACGCTATCGCAAGAAACAGAGCCGTTGCTGGGCATTGCTCAAAGCAGCATGTTTTAGGTGCAATGCATAACACAGATCAGCAGAGGAGTAAATTAAATCCAATCAGAAAAAGTTAACTTGCAATAGTGTTTTGCCCAAAATTGATTAATAAAACCACTTATTTTTATCTACAAAGATCAACTTTTACCACGACCACACCAAGATCATCCTGTGTTGCCAGAGGGATGAGTACATGCTGACATACATCAACGAGGACCGCGTCTCCAAAACCTTCAAACTCAGCTCCCTGCTGACGTCCGGATGCCCCACCGACCTGCGTGAACGCATGGTGTACTCCCTCAACATGCTTCTGCAGAGGTGCAGCTAAACCTCCGATAATACGCATTGGACGGCATTACACAAGAACAATCTACGCATTGTGCTACTGCAGCGCTGCAGCGGGACCAGCATTGTGTGGGAAGGACAAGTCTGA
The DNA here is from genome assembly GCF_009769545.1 of Cyclopterus lumpus. NCBI lineage: Eukaryota > Metazoa > Chordata > Actinopteri > Perciformes > Cyclopteridae > Cyclopterus > Cyclopterus lumpus. The sequence continues at coordinate 20,408,654 of NC_046974.1, forward strand.
GGAAGGACCTGTGCAAAGTTAATTAACATTCCTACACATGACTCAGAGGTGCAGGTGACAAAGAAGAAATAACACGCAGAGACTCCATGAAATGTAGCACCATGACAGTGGATGGCAAAGGGCTGATTTGTATGTTGATTGTTGGAGGAGAGAAAAGACAGAGCATGTTGGAGCGAGTATGTCGGTACGAATGTGAACCCTCAGCTGTTTGAGGGGAAAAAAGGGATGTTTGGGAAGCAAAGACAAACGCTGGGCTGGCACCAGCTTAAAACATGTTGTGTATATTGATGCGGTTTTATAGAGTTGCTCTGAATGCCACCAGAGTTAGACTGTGGAATATTGTAAATGATGTACAGTGTTTGTTACAGCTAACTCAGCAATGCAGACAATTGATTTGCTAATCCGTGTGAATGCTAGAGTTTGGCTGTTTATACGTGTCAGTGTGTGTGTGTGTGTGTGTGTGTGTGAGAGAGTGTGGGGGGGTGTAACATCACACTAACTCTTAAAACTGTGATTTGTTCTCCTTAATGACGGATGGACTCGACACAGTGGGATGATGAGAGGGAGAGAATTGCTTCTTTTTTTATTAAAATCAGTACCATGGATTCTCTAAGTATCCATTAAGAGCCATTATCACCATGGTAGAAAATTTCCTAAATAACTTATTGTGTAAAAAACAAAAAAAAAGGTGCAGTATTTATTTATTTAATAATAAAGAGCATTTTCTAAAAACAAAACCTACTTCTGAGTACTTGTCTTTCTCATTCAGTGTTTGTACCCATATTTATTTCCAGAAGCACAACTTGCTCCGTCTGCTAAAAGATGTTATTAGATGTTTCCTGCTATTACATTTTCTGAGTGTGCCCTCAAAATAGATGCTTGGTATAGTGCATTTTTAGTGCATTTTAACCAAACATGAAAATGAACTGTGTCCTTTCATATGTAAGGAGCAGTTCCTGAGTGCATGTATGGTATTGAAGTGGGTGAGAATTGGATCAAACCACTCGTATGAAGCATTTTTCCTTTAAACTCCAACAGGAAATGGGCACACAGAGAACATGTTTACAGGGAAGTTGTTCATACTCAAGGTTCACGTCCGTCTTTGCTGAGCTTTCTTCCGCAGTGATAAATGGAGGATGTCAAAGAGGACTTGACTGTGCAATGTGCCTGACCTTGTCTTACAATAACTGGCGCTTGCTGCTTCGCATACAAACAAGGGCACAGATCTCCAGGTAGCCAGCTGGGTGGTTCAGAAACACGGGAGGAAAGACGGCCTAATAGTGCAGGCATGCGGCCGGAAGCACAGGCGGACGAATACAATGACGGAATGACTGTCATACTGTGTCAGTGATTGCATCAGAGCTTTTGAGAATATAATCATTTTTAGACATCCTTTCACACAAACTGACTGTATCCATGGAAACAAGCAATCACTGACCAAGTTGGGAAGAGTCGGAAATCAATGGAAGCCGGCACGGTTTCTCCAGCTTGTGTTCTGACTTTTGCAAACCTGTGTCTTTGAGAACTTGATCCGGCTTTCTGTTGAACACCTCGCCGCCCTCCGCGCTTATAGATAGATAGATAGATATAGATAGATAGATATATACTTTATTAATCCCCAAGGGGAAATTTGTTGTCATAGTGCCCAACACTTTACAGACACCAAATGGAATAGACTAAATAAACTAAACACACAAAATAAAATAAGATATAATATAAGAACAGGGATGACAGATATATACAAAATATAAAATAATATATATATATACACAATAGAATACAAATAACTATGCATTAAGGAAATTCAATAAAATTAAATGTAAACAGTGTGCAAAATATGTAAAATATATATACACAATAGAATACGAATAACTGCAGTGTGTATTTAAGGACATTCATTTAAGTTTATACAGAGTGTGCAAAATGCAAAGTATGTGTAGTGTATATGAAGTGTAAATCAACATAAATGTGAATGTGTACAGTGAAAATGAAAATTAGTCCACAGAGGGTCTGGCCAGAGGTGATTTGTTTTACAGTCTAATTATGTAATTATGGAAGTTGAACATGGATGTTTGAGTCATCCCTTTGGATGTTCGCTCAGAATATCTGTTCAATAATGAATTGCTCATGCATAAACACACCCACACTGACAGAAGCGGAACAGGAAGTAGACTACAAGAAGAAAGAGCAGCAATTATTCATCATGACACCTTTAGGTCTGTCTGTGTGTGCGTGTTTTGACAGTAATGGCCACTTAAATCAATGGCCCCACATCTGGTGAAGCATCGCCATCAGATGGATGCAATGGGATGAACCAAATGAATAACAGACTGCTGCCTCTTTCCAAGCAAGCGAGAGCAAAAGTGGCAGCTACTCTTCAGGTTATTTGAGGGAAACCGTTTCCCAGTCCATCTCTTCAGCTCCTTAGTGCAAATCCAGGTCAAGTCAGGATCTCTTCTGTGAGTCAGCATTTGTTAGCTGATCAGCTCTATTGGCCTCATGGGAACCTTCTGCACGTCTCATAAGCGTAGATAAGCTCATTAGAAAACATGAGGAGTTCAAAAAGCTAATAGTGCGAGTTCACTTGAAGTTCTTAGTGTCACTGTCACACTGCCAGTTTTCAGTATCACCCACAACAAGCAGCTGCTCCTCGGTCGGAAAAGTATTGTGCATGCAGACATGCTCAGCTCTGGAATAAGTCTAAGCTGAAGTGCCAACGGGTATCTTTATACCTCAGCTTATATCATAATGTTCTCTGCAGGCAGAGGAATGAGTCAGTTTGGCGCTAAAAGTCAAAGTAGGCACATTTCTGCCTGTTTTGTTTTGCGCGCTATCTGGGAGGCTCTTGGGGGATTAGAAGGCCTTTGCATATCAAATGTCAGCACTCCTCCTCCTATGTGGACACAAACAGATGTACTATAGAAGGAGCTGGGATGACTAGCTTTTTCCCATTCTCTGCTGTAGCCTACAGTATCAACTGAAGAGATGAGCAATGCACTGCAGTCTAATTTACGTTGCCAGTGCCAACGTAGTCAAATACAGTCTTACCCGGAAAGAAAAGTGTCCAGAGTGTGTTCGGGCATGTGTGTTTGCTTCTCAGCGGATTTCCGCTGCGTGGGAATGAGTCACCATGTGTAATGTGGTGCATGGACAAATACACTTAGTAGTGTTTTGTTCATGTCACTTAGTCTGATTTCTGTAATTTCCTTCAATCAGCTCTCTTAAAAAAGAAAAAAGAAACAAGCTTTTGTATTGCTACAGTAGTTTTTTAAATCATTTTATTCATGAATAAAAATGTACCGGCAAGTCTGCAGTCCACTCAGACAGACTAAAGAAGACTAAAGAAGGAATAAAGACACTGAGGACTCTCAAATTTCAAACCAGGAAAGGCAACCTCTTAGCATTTGTTCATCACTACTCGACATTTTCTTTTTCACCATTTAGGATATTAGTTTGTAGCCTATTGAATCTCACGTGTTTCATATAAATCCATAACATCCCGTGTAAGCAGGGACAGCCTGTGTCTAACCTGCTCTCGTCCATTTTGCATTTTCACATCAGCCAAACTAAAACGAGTGTTATTGCAATACAATTGTTTCAACATCAATGCAAGGATCCTGACTGAAGTCAAATGCAATAAATGCATAAATTGTGCATAAAGCTATACTCTTATTGAATACATGTAATGGAGGTTTTCTTCATCCAGACAACACGTGTCAGACTAACTCAGCCGCAGGGACCTGAGATGAACCGCTGCACACAGCCTCCATCACATGTGCAGTGGATGAGCGTCACAGTCTGATCTTTACGATAACAGATTGTGCTACGTCTCCTTCTACCGCACCAGCACCCTCCTCTGTGATGTCGGCACAGAGTGTGACTTCCTCGAAATGGGGTAACGACCTGCTGACTTCTTTAATAAAAACATCACATGACTGTGTGTGGGCAGACCAAGATTCAAGAGGGGAAAAATTAGAAAAACTCAGCATGAGCTGCCACAGCAATGATCAGTCCAGATTGATTTCCCATGAATAGAAGATATAACACCTCGATACAATGCAGTGACTGTGCTTTGTATTGCTGGAATGTATAAAAGCATGAACAAATACTGTGCTGTTCATACCTTTCCAAATATAATGATTGTACACCAAATTCACAGAACTCCAGCACTTCCTCTATGCTGTGCCCAAAGACTATAGCTAGTGTGATAATGAAACATGCATCAACATCTCATGATCTGATTGGTCTAAAATATTGAAATCAGATATGGACATACGTTGGGCAAGTATCTAACCTTTTTGGATCACATGAAGAATCACAATTTTATAAATAGCCAAAGTCAGAATTTTGTAGAAATGAGGAAAAACGTCAATATTGTTTTCATTTAATTACTTTTTACACCGCATGCAGTCTATGTGCAAATCATTGATACTTGACTTGCTATGAGTTCAAATACCAAACACTAATAGTTTGTGAAGTATTGCCATGTTCTTATCATACTGTACTATCTAGACTGCTGTTCTTTCCTAATATGTAATGGAGTATGAAAAGAAGAACTCTTCAGAATAAGTCAATTAAACATTTCAGTCTCAGGCACAAACGGGACATTGATAAAGGCAGTTCAGGCAGCCCAGTCTTTAGTCCAGATCTGCCTCTCATTAATATAATAACCACATCTCAATACAAAAGAATAGTTAATTAATCCATATTGCAATACGGTAACAAAAACAATGGTAAACCCTGTCCCCTGGAGTTTTAGCTTTTCGGGTTGCAATTCCTGTGGGAACCAAACCAAAAGTCCTGCAGCATCCACCTCCCCATCCTGTCATTATAGCATCGTAGTTCTACAGATGCTCATTGAAATGCACGGGGTTGGGAGATAATTACTGTTTAAGCTCTTCTAAAGTAGACGTTGCATTCCATCCATACCATCAAATGAACGGTTGCTCGAGACTTTCTGAAGTTCCCTTTCTCATACTCAAATTCCTCTTTGCAAGGTTTAACTTGTCTGAGAATGACTTGCTTATCAAGGACAGAGTCATGTTTTATTTGTTCCAATGATTTGTTTTCAAAAGCCGTCTGTCTGTGTGTCTGTGTGTCTGTCTGTGTGTCTGTCTGTCTGTGTCTGTCTGTGTGTGTGTCTGTGTGTCTGTCTGTCTGTGTGTCTGTGTGTGTATCTGTGTGTCTGTGTGTCTGTGTGTGTGTCTGCGTGTCTGTGTGTGTGTGTGTGTGTCTGTGTGTCTGTCTGTGTGTCTGTGTGTGTGTCTGTGTGTCTGTCTGTCTGTGTGTCTGTGTGTGTATCTGTGTGTCTGTGTGTCTGTGTGTGTGTCTGTGTGTCTGTGTGTGTGTGTGTGTGTCTGTGTGTCTGTGTGTGTGTCTGTGTGTCTGTGTGTCTGTCTGTCTGTGTGTCTGTGTGTGTATCTGTGTGTCTGTGTGTCTGTGTGTCTGTGTGTGTGTCTGTGTGTCTGTCTGTGTGTGTGTCTTTGTGTCTGTCTGTCTGTGTGTCTGTGTGTGTGTCTGTGTGTCTGTGTGTCTGTCTGTGTGTCTGTGTGTCTGTGTGTCTGTCTGTCTGTCTGTCTGTGTGTGTGTCTGTGTGTCTGTGTGTCTGTCTGTGTGTGTGTCTGTGTGTCTGTGTGTCTGACTGTGTGTCTGTGTGTCTGTGTGTCTGTGTCTGTCTGTGTGTCTGTGTGTCTGTTTTTTTATCTGAACATCTAAACCGCAACTGGATATACAAAGTTCATGTTTGAGCCAGCAGCAAAACACCAACTGGCTAAGGCACGTGGTTCAAAGGCTATTTAAGCTGAGCAGTGTTGGTGTCACTAAATGAGGGAAGCGGGGCATTTAGCAAAGATCCGTGAAGTGTGGCAAGTGTTTAAATACAGCCCTGCCTTGTGGAGGGAGGAAGCTCCAGAGGCTTCAAAGCAGCGTTTCAATCCTGTGACTCACTAGGGAGAAAGAAGGACAAAGCAAATCCAGCACACACACACACACACACACACACACACACACACACACACACAAAATCTACTTTTTAGATTTAGGTGGGGTTTCGTTGCTCAATAAGTTAATAGCTGAATCTTAATTCTCTTTTTCTCTATCCATGCTGGAGCTTCACATTCTATCACCACTGCTAGGTACAGAAGTATGTTTGTATTTAACAATAATGATATCATGTAACAACATGATATCATTATCATTTACATATTTGTCAGATCTTTGGATACAATGTTATGACTTAAGTCCATGTTACAGCGTCCACGATGTCACAGCATGCCCGCAGACCTCTAGAGCCAGTAAAACTGAAAACTACATATTATCCAATTTCAGTGGCTCTGACTGAATTGAAAAGTGACACAGCAGCTCCTGTTCTTTGGTAATGGTTTGTTTTGTTCACTTATGACAACACATTCCTTTTTAATTAATCATACAAGCATACATTTGGAGAAGTTTGGACTACCATGAAGTTTGTTCAGAGATATGTAACTGAGAGGTCCGTGACACACACCGTGACCCCTTGGCATTTCCCCGAGCCCACAGCTACAAAGCCTTGGTCCGGTAAATGCCAAAGGTAATGTTATCCAAATTGCCGTCCTCCCAGCATGCACAGGACAGATGCAGGGGCGGACAAATGGACTTTGATGCCGGATGGAGGAGGATTGGCTTCGTGCGTGGGGAAGATGAATCTCCACAAACATTGATGATGCTTCAGAGTGCTGGCACTTCAGGACACACACACACTTTCAAAGCAGCTTATATGCTGAAGAGGAAAAAAAGGGACATTACATGTTTAACTGAACCTTTTGTGTGACAGACAAACATGCTTTCTCCGTGACGTAACCATCCAACCATACAGAGAGACCATGAACTGGTATCTATTCATACGTTGTTACATGCAGGGTATCAGCTGAATGTTTACACCGAAAGCAAGAAAAACTACTCATTACGCAGCTAGACTGCTTTGAGAATGACTGAATGAAATATCCTCTCATTTGCAGACCGTCTGTTCAACATTTTGCTAGGTCTAGGTGCTCTCATTCATGAAAATGCTCTTCCTGCACCAGCGTGGAGAAAAAAAAGAAGGTAAAATGACATAACAAAGAGGAGACGGGAGAGTCTGCCATGAGGTTGGCGTGGTAGGGCAGTGTTCCCGGGGATCCGTCTGACAGACCCATCAAAGAGCCAATCAGTGCATCGTCTCTGATAATAGATCATCAGTCTCCACTTACTCTGCCATTGAGCTGAGTGGGAGACACGCTACTGTTTCCATGGCAACTGACATTCTCATCATCACCCGCACTGTTAACACCCAGCTGCAATTTGTTTTTTCCGCTCTCTGTTGGTCCTCCTGTATTGCGCGCACACGTCCTCGGTTAAGCGTTAAGTGTGATCATATAATTTTCTAAGTTTGGTCAAATCTTTCACGGTGTGCCTTTTTAAACACATGGTTATTTAATTCAAGACTGGATGGTCTTCCTTCTGACACGTACACCATTTTAATTATTCAACACCTGTCGGTACAAAATGTTTGCTGGCAGTTCTCGTTAGTAGCTAATTGCTCTCATCTCTGGCTTTGTCTTAGTTTTGTTTTCCCAAGTCTATCTACATTCATGTCCTTTTATTTAAACCGTCTTTTTATAAGATTTAAGTTTTTATCTTATCTAATAGATTCAATTAGGTGTAGATATGAGAGGTGGTTGTTATAGAGATACAGGGCTGCATCTGCTGAATGATGGAGAATGAGTGACGCATGCCTGCTGTCTAAGCTACATGCAATCATGCAACCTTTAACTAGCCAAATATGACACAATAACTGTTGACGAACTGTCAACAGTTAACCATTCGGTAGGACAATAGCTGTTGTCACTGTTTGTATTCCTTTCAGGGGGAAGTGCACATCCTACGGGATATCCTCTGTTTGGCCTGGCAGACGAAATGGGAACCATGAACAAGATGAGTTTAAGGATTAAAAAGGAGGAGGAGGTGGACTACACACTCTCAAAGATCCTTAATGTTATAATAGAACTATTACGTATTATTGAAAATGGGTATATAATAAGCAGCCCTGTAAATCCTGAAAGTTAAATATGGCCTGTGAGACAATTTAAGGACAACAGACACATAATATAGACAAATAATATATGCAGCAACACGTAGGTGGCATTGCTGGTGCGACATAGATGACGTCATACTGCTGACGTTATGGAATTTGGTTCCCTCAAGAGTCCCAAGATAAATCTAATCTGAGTTTAAAAGATAATTAATAGATCAAGGTGGATCTTTATTTTCCCTAAAGATGAATTAGGTTTTGCTGCCATTGTAACTATAATGTAGTCGCACGTCATTAAGATAGCAACACAGATTATGTTTGTTCAGACAAGACAGAAACAAAGATCATTTTTAATTAGTTTTTGCTTGTGAAACCAGGTACTTTCATCTCTTCAGGCTTCGTAAAATCGCCATTGTACTAGCTATGACTTTTGGTTTTTAAAATGACAAAACGTAATCAAACAACAAAAACAAATACTGGCGTGAAAGCCTAAAGCACCATTTTAAAATGTTGATCACAATCCTGAGCATTTACGGAATTTTTCCAAACAATTTGTTTTGATATTGCCGAGTCTATTTTAACGTGATGACATCCTTCCAGATGAGTTTACCTTCCGTGCCGAGGAGCAGGTGTCGTCATGCATGTGAGGCTCCGCGGAGTTCACCTGTGTGACTACCCCGGCTAAGAGCAGCCGCACAGACACACAGCTTACTCACCATCGCTTCACAGGGATGTGATGACTGGCAGTAATTGTAGGTTGTGTCTGTGCATCTGTGTGTGTGTCAACTAAAAGCTCATCTGGAGACCCATAACAAGGCTTGACTAACACCTTTTAAATGTAGCTGCACTGCCATGTGCTTTGGCTTCGCACACAGGTCCACTGCAGCACAGTGAATCAGTGGATTTAAACCTCAGCTTTGTCACTGTGGGGATTTTGTGTTTTCCAAAATGTGTGTAGGCTATTCCCTCATTTTGCTCTCCAGGTTCAAAGACATGCAGCAAACAAAAGACTCTAAACTCCACATGTGAGTGAGAATGTCCTGCAATGTCCTTATTAGGGCGGTCACAATATCAGATTTTTGCTACACGGTTATCATGGCCAACATGATATCAATAATATATATTTTAAATGTCTTGATTATCGTTAATACAGGTATATCGCCATATATATGTGGAAAGTAACAAAGCACATTTCCTCAATAGCTGGGATTACATGCTTGTACTTCAGGGAAGTATTTAACCTTTTTATTTATTTGACATCTGTAGTCAAAAGTTACTTTGCAGATTCTGATTTCATATATGATTTAATTTCTTAAAAGACGAGCTGTATACAATATAATGCATCATTGTAGATTAAACTCAAGAGTTCAGTATAATTAACTCCACCCGCTACATTTTCCTGATACTCCTTCTGTACTTGTGTACTAAACTTGACATTTAACTGCAGTACATATTTGAAGGCATAACTGTTACCTGTAAGGGTTGTATTTATAGTGCGGTATTGTTATTGAGTATGTATATAATTACTACTGTGTATCCACAGGAATGACAGTGTTGAGAAATATCGTTTCGAAGGGATAACTCACCTCTGTCTGCCTTCATTATACACACAGGCTGGGTGGACCCACGATCATGGCCCTGAGTAGGAATGAACAACAAAAAATGAAGAAGGGATTGTTGTTTACAGTCCACAGAACTTTGCATGATATTATCGTTATCTCATTGTAGTATTCTCCTTGAGTGCCCTTCACATTCAAAAATACCTTCTGCTTTGGAAACATAGACTGTACAAAATGTGGACGTGGTCTTCGTGACATCCCCCTTTGGTTTGTGGACTGCCAATTTTAAGCCTTGAGTCCGACATTTGGCCATCAATTTTTTGGACGTCGCCATCTTGGCTTTTTGCAAACAGTAGTAACACCAGATGGTGGAGCTAAATAAAACAAGACATTTTTATGCAACCAAAAAGGTTACAATTATCTTTTTGAATTAGCTGAAAACATGCTGTGAAAGGGTTAAAGTTGTAAAATGAAATAACGGACAACTCCCAGACCAAACAACGCCCTGGTAGCCACCTGTCAATCACAAGGTAGCCACGCCCTAAAGCACACCCTGTTTTATTGTCTAAATGGGACTGTAATTGACCAAATGAACATTATTATTGTATAACACTAGGGATTGAGACCATAACCTCTGTTTACAATGTTTCCTGAGGTAATAAATCAAGTCGTGTCACTTTCTCGTAGACTTCTATACAATCTGACATATCTTTGCAACCAGAGGAGTAGCCCCCTGTCGGCCATTGGAGATAATGCAAGTTTAAGGCACTAACGCATTAGCTTCACTTCTCAGAACCGCAGAGGTTTCTGAAGAGCTGTTGTGAAGCTCAAAGGGTGTGTGTGTGTATGTGTGTGTGTGTGTGTGTGTGTGTGTGTGTGTATGGGGCTCCAGCTGTTGCCCTCTTGACAGTGCCGACAGCCTAAATCTTGAAACGGGCAAAGGGATGGATCATCATTGCCAGCCTAAAGTAGCCATTCGAAGAACTGCCGTTTTTGGCACTTCCGTGTTGGCTTCTTTTCTCAGCACTGGAGGTTGCCGCTTGATAGAACATCATGTCCACAAGCAAGCTTTTGCAAAGTATAAACAAGTCCAGACAAGACCAGTCCAACCCTCAAACCTCCCACATCAAGAATGAGGAAGATACTTCATGCAGTTGGGCAATCCCTGAGTCTGGCAGTATTTTTACCTGCAATCTCTTGGCAGAAGAAGCCTTGTTCATTGTTGCTTGTGTATTTTAGTTTGAGGATCCATTGTCCAAAACCCCAGGAAGAAAATGATACCCAGAAACCATGTGAGATGCATGAGTGGCAGCCTAATGCATTTGTCTCAACATCCAGAGATCTCCGATGGGAATACACACATTGAGAGGAAAATATGCACAGAGGCACACACACATGTACGCAAAGTATTTTCAGCACCCATGAGGCATTGCAAAATGCACCCTAATTATCCTCACGTTATCTTTGTCGCTGTCACTGAAATACTAAGAATAGAGAGTAATTCAAGACGAGAGTATCTGATTCAACACCTGGGAATGAAGGCTGTCACAGTGAATATTTCCATGCAGTTCATTAAAAGCTCCTGTCAGGTATTTTATTTCATGGTTTTCAGTTAGCCCTCGTTCACTTGACTCAGACAGTTTGATGGCACGACGAAGCTGTCAGTTTCTCTCCTCTGGATTTGTACATACAGATGATGTCATTACTCCCCAGTCACGGGACACACACAAAATCAGATTACATTTACATGTCCCAAGTCTATCTACATTCATGTCCTTTTATTTAAACCGTCTTTTTATAAGATTTAAGTTTTTATCTTATCTAATAGATTGACTATTTTGCTCGAATTTTACTGCTGGCAGTAAAATTCGAACTTGAAACTGTAGGCGGGTTAGATTGTGTCTATCACTCTCTCTCCTTCGTCGTTCCTCAAAATAACTGAAATCCCCCCTCTCTGACGCATTGGCTAGACAACATTATACGACTAAGACTGACTGCAGCATCAGTGTTTGTGTCACAGCCTTGGCCAGAGACATGTCACTGCCAGAGGCCTCAGGGGACTGATGTCTTTTAAAATACACTGCGCTTTTACTTCTCAAGGATTACGTAACACGGAGGAGACGTGTTTTGTTTAGTATGTTGTACTGTTTTGTACAAGCTGTAATACTACACCTCCAGCATTTGAGTCACTCTGACAAAAAGTGCATTTACAGTTAGTGTGTATGATTGATTAAAAGTCTACACGGGTTCCATCACAATACGCAGAGCAATAATATCAAACATGTGGATAGGTGGAAACTCTTCCCGAGAGATTGAGTTTTTTTGAGTTTTTTCTCTGCCTGGTTTGATTTAGTTTGTCCAAAGATATTCTTCTCCAATGTAACCTGCCATTTAATTAATTAATTAAATAATTAAGTAATTTAGGGGTCTCCTTAATGACACTGTAATCATAAGTCTAGGGAACGTGAACTGAATGCCCCCTGCTTCATATTTGCATTGAAATACATGTTTCCTCCACAGGGGTGGAGCTAACTAAATAAATGTGCCCCTGTGACAGTAAGGAAGTCGTTTTTGTGTCGACAAAATCTCCTTTTTTGTCTTTTAAAAAACTATTATTTTTATTTGTATTTTTTTCACACTGCACGGAACAATAAGCTTTCTATAACTACATTCAAAACCGCTTTTGTTCAGTTTCGCATGAAAATGCATCGATGAACTGGAAAAGAAGAAGCTGAAGCTCCGGACCACGTTCGCTGTCAGGGGATGTCAGCGGTTCTGAGCTGCTATTTGGTAAACTGTACAAACAACGTACAAAGAAAAACTAGCATTAGTCTGGCCCTGTAGTGTGAGCCAGAACGTTGACTTTATGCAATTTATTTTGTAACCTAAATATGTTCTTCAATTTAACAGTAGGAGGCTATCATACATCACTTTTTACTTTTATTTAAATACATTTTGCACAACGTTTAGGCAAACTTTTACTTTTGTGAGTAAAATGTGCTTTAAACTAACACTTTTCGTTGAACAATATTCATGAGCTACTCTTTCCACCCCTGGGCCTATTCTGAAGTAGCAATAAATGTGTTTAATTTGCAGCTCTAATGCAGTCAGGGTTTAGTTCAGAGATGTGTGTTGTTCACTAGGAGCAGCGAGTAATGTGTGACTACTAAATTATGAGATGGAAAGATTGGTGGAGGGTTGTTGCAACTGTAGAAGGGACTGTAATGACGCTGAGGTGAGGCAGGAGTCTCACAGCAGCCATCAACTGACAAACTGCAAACTAAACAGAGAGCCAATTAGGGCACCGCCGGTCTATAGTGGTATAAAGGTGTGCGTACATGTGCATATCTCCTTTTTGTGATTATGTTTCTTTAAGACCAGGAGAGAAATAACACAAATAGCTACATGAGTCCAAGCAAGCTCTAACCAGAATGACTGGGGTTGGTCTCTTTCGTTAATTATAGGGAAGCAATACCGGGGAAGGCGGTTGTTTATTTATAATCAGTATGCACCACCAACACAGAGCCATACTTTTTATTTTTTGTTGGTTTGGACATTAGGGGTCATGATGCTGATGTTGTTCCATCATATGTATATGGAGGCATTTCATCCAATTTATTTTGGAGCCGAAATATGTTCTTTAATTTAACAGTAGTGTCATATATAATCACCTTTTACTTTAATTTAAGCAAAGTGCATTTTTACACAAATACTTTTAGTTAAATAAGCACGATACTTTTTCTTCAGTACAATAGTCTAGTATTTACTCTTTCCAACTCTGTCACAAGTGAGAAGTAGCCATAATTATGTAGTTAAGTTAATTAGACAATTATTTTAATTGTTGATTATCTTCTCGATTGACGAGATGACGTCCTCAAATGTCTTGTTTTGTGCACAACATAAAGATTTTCAATTTACAGAGGAGTAAACAAGTTAGAACATATTCACATTAAAAAAATTCTACTAATAAAATAATATACCAATTAATCAATTATCAAAATAGATGAATTTAATACTTGACAACTAATCGTTAATCGTTGCAGCTCCAGTGTCGTCATTTTACGACAGATTTCTGAAGAAAAAATAGAATAGAATTTCAGCAAGAGGGAGGGTTAAGTTCAGAGGAGTGGGTTGTTCATTGTGAGCAGATACAAAGAAAGTGTGATTGGTGGGGGGTTGTCGTGACTGGGGAATGACACTGAGGTGACGCAGGAGCCCCACAGCAGAACTGTGGTTTCAGCAATCAACTGTCTAAGGACTGCTGTAGCAAGCCAATGAAGGCAAAGCCTGTGCATGGAGGTGTGTTTGTGTTCGTGCATGTGTCTCTCTGTTCTTGATTATGTTTCTCTCAGGGCAGGTGAGAAAAACACATAGAGCCCCTTTGAAACCAAGCAAGCATTTGTCAAAATAGTCAGTATTTAGTGAATTAAAGGATTTCCTGTGAAATATAAAAAAGTACAAAATAGTACGTCATAGCGTTGCGATTCCTACGAATTACGATGCACTTGACCACATAAATGGAGGATTGAGAGGCCCAGTGCTGATACATACAACCAAATAACAAGCCATTTGTTTGCCAAATTTTCCCTCTACAGTTTTTGAATCAGACAAGACCTTGTGTGTATTAACCGAGGATGTTTAGAGGGTTCTTTTTGTTTCCTGGAAAAGACCAAAAGTTCAGCTCTGTAAGGTTCTGAAAGACGTCAGGAGAAATAACAGCTCATTGTTCTACTGGATACCGTTAATAAACTCTTTTTTAAAACTTCAAAAGTTTTTTCTCATGTTCAAGCTGAATCATTTGAGCTGCCCATGAGCTGCGCCGACTGCTGAGACCGATAAGCACATGTGCTGCATCACCGTCCCAAGCATGTGCACAAAATACCACTCAACAATAAGGCAACGTTTACAATTTGCCGATATAGTTTTAAGCTGTCTGTATTTGCTTTATTGTGGTTGATAAATGAATGCTCAAATGCTTTAAAATAAAATGAATCAACAAAAATAACTTTTGTGTTGCCAGGTAGAATCCAAAATGTATTTATTTCTGACTTACAAAGGCTGCCAGACAATGTAATTGGAAACACCATGAGCATGATGACTCTGCTGTATGATGCCGACCTAATCTTTAAAGCATTGTTTTAAGAATGATTAAATGAAGTAAGTCTTAACTGACAACTTTCCATTCAATGTATTACGATAGCAAAAAACGTCCTACTACTTACACTAATATCCGTAACTGTGGATTATTGGTGGTACAAAAAAGGCTCTGCAGCTGCAGATGGGTGTAAGTGCTCACACCTTTCCTTCCAGCAGGAAATCATTGGTTGTCTAAGCACAAGGCTTCCTGCAGCCAAATGAACCCAATAGTTATTTTCTTTCCAGACTTCCTCAGTTAATGAGCCATTGCTAGCTTCTTACAATGGAAATGTGCAGCTGCAGTGACCTCGCTTTGTGTGTTATGTTCAGCAAAACTGTTTTTTTTGGGTGGGGGATTTGTAATCTTACCTTCCTTTAATAAACTACTTTTAAACTTTGTTAGAATAAGTCTTGTTTTTTTTAATTAACAACTCACACACTCCTTGCCTCACTTGCTCACTTGCTCACTTGCTCACTCGCCCTTGCTCTCTATCTCTCCGTCACACGCAGTGTTTACCCTCCACCAGTGGGTGGAGCGGATCTAGCAACGCTTCCTGCACAACAGGAAGCAGGGAGCAGGGCAAGAGAGATGGGAAGGGCTCAGAGGAGTTGATGGATGAGCTCGTTTTACCCCATTGTCTGTGCTTTCCTCGACAGGTGCACTTGAGCCCTTAGTAAGATAACAAAAACTGTCTGTTTTTCCAAAAGATTAAAATGTACAGCAGCTATGTACATAACATTGTGTATCTAGAAATTTCTCTGCAACAAAACTGCAATGTTCCGATTAAACATTCATGGTGAAGAAACATGAAACAGCGCTGACAAATCTGGTACTACTGCTACTAAACTATTACATTAGTAGTTATTACTATAATTTCCTCCATCCACCCATAACGTAAAAACAATAATTGACCAACGAGGCACATTTTGCGAGTCTTAATTACATTGATTAAATAACATTGTGTACTTTAAGGAAATATGATTTATGATGGTATTATAATAGAGATGTTTTCTTGTGAAACAAAACGTAACACGTGATAAGAATTGATAACAATTATCTTTTGAAAACAACCTTATAAACCAGAAGGTCACCATGTTGTTTTGTATATGGAAGCTATTTAATATTATCATCCAAGAAAATATAATTTTAGGACAGAAATACATGTATTTATTTCTTGTGAGCAATATATTATGTGTGCATTATATAGATAAATATTACCCAATGTAGTAAGTAAGTGCGTTTATTTATATCGTACCTTTCAAGAGCGGATGCCTCAAAGTGCTTCACAACAGGAAAAACTATAAAAGAATGACTGAGTAATAATAAAGGTTATAGCTAAAATGCACAGTCTGTACTTGAAGATGCACTCCCATTGACAATGTGCATATATGATGGTGTTGAGCATTTCAAACCACTTTTGCAGTGCTAAGTAGATCTTTCCATTTGATGTTGTAGTCTCTCACAGATGTATTTAATATTTCATTCTTGGTTCTGGGTGTTGTTCTACCCTGGAATATTTTGATTTCAAAAGATGGAGGTGTCTATTACTTCTGTTCCAGCTGTTTGTGGATATGTTACATGTCAGCGTGCGGGTTGGAACGGGATCGGTTGCTCTGCTTAGGCTTGATTTTGAGGTCCCGCTACAGAAATTGTCACGGCATGTCTGACATACGTGAACGAACAAAAGTCAGACTGAAAGCAAGAATGAATTCCTGAACTGTTTGGCAGGCAGCTTAGACGAGGTTGCTCTCTTTTACACAGTCGGAGTTAGAATTTTAAATGCAATTCATTGACAAAAAGTCAAAATAAAAATTAATGAATTTAATGTATTTGTTCTCTTGTTGTATTTGTTCTTCTTCTCTCAAATGAGCACGCTGCAGACTCATTAGTGAAGCAAACCCAGCAAAAAGAGAAGAGAGCACAGATCCACACGCAGAACATTTCATTGTGTTTCCCGTAGCACTATTATTACTGTGAATGCCTTTAGCTTGTTCGTACCCGTCATCAGTTGCTCAATTGCATACCAACAATAGCAAGGCTGACTCACTGTTGATAGCAGGGAGACACGTGAGAATTAAGGTGAGAGTGCACCAACCTTGACTTGTTGGCATGTTAGCTTTTTTAACAGTAATACAAAGCAGAACAAAACTCCACCTTCCAAAAACCTACAGTGCAGTCTGCATTTTTTCTTCGAACGATAAGCGTTACAATCCAGGCTTCATACAGAGGACAATTAGACTGTCTGATGTATCCTATCACGCCACTGCACTATCACTGGACCACAGCTGGAAATGACTCCGAAATGGTGCTCCGAAGGCTTTGTGGGAATACAATGACTTTCATGCGGTTATGAAAGAGAGAGAGAGAGAGAGAGAGAGAGGTCTCCATCTCAAGAGGCCGTGATTGCTTTGTGCTCTACAAAATAAGTTGATGTACAGGCCTTTAAATATCTCAAGCAGGAGATGTTGGGGTCATACAGTGCATGCAGGCTTTTTTCCACCTCCTGTGCTCAGTTTTGTTTGTTCATCGTGGGGTTCATCGTTTTGATTCTTCCGGGTAGCAGAGAGGGATGTTCAGCATGAAAGGGATAGGTGGTGTGCTGGGTCTCATAATGGCCATGTATGGATAGAAAGAGTGAAATGATAGCTTATGAAAACGGTTGCATGTTTGGTTGGTTTTCTTGGAGCCCTCTGCATTGGCACCCTCGCTGCGATGACAGATTGGCTCCATTCAAATGAATGAAAGGACTACGTTTTTTTTCAAGCCGGGCTACTGTCTGTCTGAATGCAGCTTGCATTTGCTTTGATGAAGAGTTACAGGCGACACACACACACCTTCAACTTCTCAGCAAGCTAACCAACGTTTCTGCTGTGTGGAAAACTACCCACGCCATGTATAGCATACAATGACTGAAAAAGCAGATCATAGTTTTCATAGTATCATAGAATCTCGGGTGTCACCAAATCTACCAACACTTACATCTTAAGGATTTTGAATGCATGTCAAGACGTTAATGTTCCAAAGTTAAAATGACTGATAATAACAGGCAATGTGTGTCTGACCAGCAGGCGACAAGCAACTTACGTATGAGGACTGTGCTGAAAGGGATACGCAGCTGACTGAGATCACACAGTTTGTGGTGGTGACAGATCTGACGTCTGAAAATCTGAGCCTTGGGCTGTGAACTGGTGCCTCGTGGGACGACAGGGACAGAGAACTGACTTGTGTGAGTAAGTGTTTGTATTCCATGTTTGTATTGCATGTCCACACCCTGTCACATACCTACGACAGATTTCACCGACATCAGGCCTTTTGAAACTCTTCACAGCAGCGGCCCGGGGGTCAGACCTCTGCTATCGTTACCTCAGAGCTGCCCCTGTTTTTGCCGTAGCTGACTTGACTGCCAGAGAGAGAAAAACATGGAGGTCAACTGGGCTCCTGCACCAACACTGTAATTATCACAGTTCCCAAGCAGGAACTGAAGCATCCTGCTTTGCTTGAGCTGCCATTGAAGTGAGAATTAGCATCTTCTGCTCCGCTGAACATTTGAATGTCTTTAAATGCCATCTTGGTTACCAGGATACGACAGGTATTCAGGGGGAAAAAGCAATGTTGGAGTCCAGCCCAATCCTCCAGAAAGCAGTGTTTCACGTATCCGTGGATTTAACGTGAAATGCAGAGTTCAATATTTAGGCTGGAGTACTTTAGGACACACACTCATCCTTTGTTTTTGGTAAATGAAGCTGTTCTGAAGCGTTGTGTCAAAATTCCAGGGTAATGTGCCGTGCTTTGTCTTCCCCTTTCTCCTCTTCTTTTTGCTTTGTCATGCTGTGTGGTGTTGTGCTGTTGAACGCTGTGTGTGTGTGTGTGTGTGTGTGTGTGTGTGTGTGTGTGTGTGTTGTGCTGTGTCGTGATGTCTTGGGCTGCATTACAGCTCTAACCAAATCTGTCAGCACCGACTGCACTCTGGGGCAGCTCGCAGGGCAGCAGCACTACTTACCACCATGGCACACAAGAGAGGGAGAGAGATAGTGGGGTGGGATGGACGGCTGGTACACGAGATAGATAGGTAGAGAGTTCATGTGTGAAGGTTGTGTGTGTACGTGTGTTCGTTTGAGTAATTACACAGTGATGAATAAAGTGTTCTGCCGTGCTCGGGTGCCTCACTCCAGTGGGTTCGAGCCAGAGGAGCAGACAGCCACAGCCTCCTTGCTTAGACCAAGTGGGACTGAACAGAATACTAATGTGCACAGGCGGCTGAGCGAGACGGAGAGATAGAAGAGACGGAGGGGTGAAGGGAGTGGAGGGAGGAAGAGGGAGCTAGTGTGAGAGGAAAAACACAGGGAGGGAATTAAAGACCGAGGGGGAAGAGTAATCCTTAAAAAGCTGAAAAGACCACAAAGGTAGACAGGATATGGTGGAGAAAAGTGAAGTGCCGTGCAGTGATGTGTGTTTATTTGTTTGTCGTGCTCACAAAGGCCTCGTCTTCTCAACAACGTCAGTGCCATATTTCAGTACTGAGGTCCGCTAATGTCGTCATTATGGAGTTGGTGAGCGAGGAAACAGAATCCGATATGTACGAGTTGTTAAGAATCAGAGTTCATGGGATACTTATGGCTCCTTGTGAAGCCAGCGTGGGTGGTTGGCACAGGTTCGGTCTTTGTTTTGATTCAGGCTCCTCATTCAGTTGGTATACCTGAAGGGACGAATGACGCACAGGACATATTTTAAATGATTGCAAATGGCATTTTAAACATTTGGTTTTCAGTACACATAGAGAAAAAGATTAAGGATTTAGATTAAAGCTGCCGTGGCAAATATGTTAGGGTTTGTAGAATATCTTGGTATGAATCGTGAAAATAGCTATTATGAATTAATGAAAGATTGAAAGTAACCTGGGGTAATGTGCTGAATACAAATCCGTATGCCATCTCACTTTCCGCTGTGCTTCTGCTCCATTCATCACTACTTAACAATTCAATAACAAAACAAAGAGATGGATCGTTAAAGTTCCAAATGGGTACGAAGTAAGGATGGTTGCATAGTTAAGGAGAGAATATGACTCACTGCTGAGCATGCCATTAATTTTTCGGATGTCACTTAAATACTGTTCACGGCAGTGTGAAGCTGTTAAGCTGCATTGCCCGACTACCAAAGCACAAATGGCGCTGTCTGTTGTTCACTGATTGCAAACATTACCACGGTTCTCATGAAGGGAGTTTACATGGTGTGACATTTGCATGTCACGAATTGGCCCATTGCATTTCTGGTGACTGGTTCTCCGCCTGCCCTGACATTTTATGCTCCATTACCAAATGCAGCCCTTCATTTTTCATTAAGATGTCTGTGATTGGATTTGTGCTGCTATATATGCTTTTTCTTCCTTCCTTTTTGGCCTTTGCTTGAGTCCTGGAACAATATGTCCCCCCAGGTTATATCACTGTGGCACAGATTATGCAACTCCAAGGCAACGCTGTAAAACAAAAAGCTCCTCTTCCTCTCGATGTGTTTGTTGTGGTGTTTCCCGAGATCCAGCTGAAGCATTGCAATTCAAATTCATATTAACCACTGACCCTGTCGAACTACACAGGTTTCACCTTTCATAATTATTTCAGGCCGACATACCTGCAGTACCTCTGTTCTATTTTATATTGTGATAAAAGAAACATATGAGACTATAACTCAATCAAAAGGATTTTGCCGCATTATGAGACAATGGGTCCCTGAACCAAGGCACATACAGCTATTCTGCTATCAAACATATTTAAATGACTTTACTTATATTATTGTTACCCGCGCCCAACGTGTGGTTGGCAGCTGTGTTTGTTAGCGAACAATGAACCCAAATATGATAAAGTAATGAGATCAAACACTGTGTCAGCAGAGACTAACTCAGTATCAAAAGCAACACATGTGAATAATAAGTGTTACTATCAGTCACCTCGGACAGGCTCTGCCTTTTGATTCTGGCTGTAGTTACTAATATGTCTGCCCATGATATCACATCACATATAGTCTTATGTGATGTGATATCTAATCTTTTCACAGTTATCATGTGATATATCAGAAGAAAACATCAGTGGTAAAAGACAAAAAGAAGGACAACATGTGTTCTTCAATACTGTAAAATGTTAGAATACTGAAAAGTAATTGTATAATTACAAACTAAGAGAAATCTCTAACTCAATACAGTGCAACATTACAGAGAAATCCTCCCTCACTTGTCACAGCTGCTTAACCCACAGGATTATTAGACCTCCGGAGAGAATGAACAGGGGGAAAAAAAAGAAACATATCAAACTTTTCCCTCCAGTCTCACCATGTATTGCTGTGAATATTATTCCCATCACGAACTCCACCAATGTAAGTCACATCTCTGTTTTCTGTCTCTAGATCGTCATAACTTTTGTTTCAGGTCACGGTATCCATGGTGACGGGCATACAGATGATGTATCAAGGAGCCTTTAATTCTTAAGGTCACCTCTGTCAACTACAGCATCAGCTGCTTCCATGGGTTACTGTGCTGTCACTGCAGCTCAACACCCAGAACAAAACAATATATAATCTGTGCTCCACACAAATGATAAACGACAGACAATGTGGATAACAAGGGAGGCTATGCTGTGATGATGATGCTGTATTGAGGTCATGTAATGTGAATAACATTTTTGGAATAGTGATGATTTGAAATATATGTCAATATTGATGACATACCATACAATTATGATAATATAATAAAAACAATCTTTAAACGTATCAACGATACATATTGGGAGTAATAATGCTGTGGAAACATAAAATAATAATATAATATATGACAGACAATGAACGGCTCAGGCTATGCTCTGATGATTATGATGACATAATTAGTTTCAGGAATATAATGACGATATAAGAAATATGTAAAGAATGACAATAGTAATACAGCTAATGGTAATGATTATAAAGATGATTATGCTGATGGGGAGGAGAGATCATTTTCATTTGCCTATTTATTTCCATCATGGAAGCTTCTTTATGCCAAACAGTAGTTGTTTGTGTTCAGAAATGAGAAATATACACTCAAACGTAATGAATTGAGTGTTTGTTTACTGGATGTGAAACAGTGATATCCGAACAGCTATTCATGCTGCACACAAAGTGCATCTTTAAGAGGCAGTCAGTGTTTACACATTTGTTCTATTGATGCTGGCAGTGGTCAGTCAGTTACTCTCTGCACCACTGGAGCCCACTGGTGCCTACAGACACACACACACACACACACACACACACACACACACACACACACACACACACACGCACACCACACACACACACACACACACACACACACCAGACACTTTGTCAAGAGTCATCATATTCAACCACCAAGCAACACTAGCCACCCTTGCCCCATGTGGCTGTTACTTAACACACATGCACAGATACACGGTGACACGTACACGCACACACACACACACACATCCACAGTATGTCATTCTCCATCGCTTGCTGTTTCTCTTGCACCCGCACACAGACACACTCTCACACACTTATACTTTCACACAACGGTGGAAAGTACCAAAGCGCATTTACTGCAGGACTTTAAGTACTCTATTCACACATAGTTTTGAGGTAGTGGCACTTTCCCTCAACTACATTTCCGGGTGAAACATTGTTCATCTGACTACCGTAATGTGATGGTTAGTTCAAGGGATTAATGTTTGGTATGAGAAACATAAGGATTGCCTTATAAAGTATGATGTACAGACAACATAAATGCACCAATGATGCTCTAAAATGTGCATTTGAGTGAGCACTTTAACGTTTGCTACTAACCATAGGTACATTTTGCTGTCAAAAATCTAGTCGCAGACTTTTTCTCCTCAATACAGAATACACAGAAAGAAAAAAACATGCCCGTTGCTCTCACCCCTCTGCCTTTACTGACTGCTTTTTCCTCTCATCCAGATGGAGTAACGTGCTATAACCAGTTCATCTGCCCAGAACCTCTTAAAAAGATTGTGCTGCTCTTTCCAATCTACAGTCTGTCTACAAGAGGTCACGCACTCTGTTATTTGTCTGCACTCTCTTTCCTCCATCTTTGTTTTCTTCCTGTCTTCTGCAGACTTAAACAAGACAGTTTGAAAACTAATCTTTTTCGTATATTGAATCAAAGTATATGTATATTTAAAAAAAAATATGGTTACCATTTCGTACAACATTTTCAACATGTATCTTTGTTGACAAACTGATGTGTGCTTGACCGCCAGTGGTCTTTTACTGAGCCGGGGACTTTCTGGTGTGGTGAACTTTCCTCCACTAACGTCAGGGTTCAGGACAACAAGCCCCCTGTGTGTGTCGTCCAGCCAGCTGCACTCTACGTTTTAATGAGGACACGTGTAGCTCGGTAAACAGAGGTGGGAGCCAGATGATGTGTTGAGGGTGTAGTGCAGGGGTAAACACGATGGGGAGCAGGTCTGGATAATGCTAGCTACCAATATTTACAAACTCATTAATCACAGAAGTTAGCTTAAATAACGATGTAAAATGACGTTGCTATGTGTATTCGTTGTGGGGATATTTAGCAAAACTTGTTAATGACTGTGTTTTTGCGATGAGGCGTTATGCCAGCAGATGCTCAGACACTGGTATGCTGCAACCACCGTGTGCGACCTGGCATGCAAATTAGAGACATCTGACTAGATGATGCAACATTGTGTTAGATTTTTGCAATGGTTTTAAGAAACCTGCCGTAAGAGTATAATGATACGTCAAGGTTTCCAAATCTCATCTCCAATTGTACCCTCTCACATTGGATCTTCAGTTATCACAAATGTGATTCCTTATTGCATGCAGCTGTTGGAGTGACGCAATGATTTATACTTTTTAAAAGACAGTCTGAATGTGCACGATAGACTGTCGAGAATAAAGCGATTACAGGTTGTGACCTCCATGTGAGTTGCCACTGATGATTCAGAGCTGGATACTGATGGATAATAATGAAAACAATGACTCCTGATTGTCTTGAGCTGCTGGTGATTTCAGTCAACGATACATTAAAGGACCGTGTATGGGAATACCTAGATTGTTGGATCATTGTGCATATAAGTATGTATATTAAATTATGATCAAACATGATTTATAATACACAAAAATGGTATAATATATATGTATAGAATACCATATAGGCGGCACACCATGATGTCTCATTGCCCACCTGTCTGACAGTTAGGCTGATGGTGCATTCACATGGAATAAAGCAGACGGGACACCAGATATCATTTCAGTGAATGAGAGCAGGGCGGTAAGATTTCGGTGAGGCTGGCAGAGAATACGACAGATGGCTTCGCCCGCCAAAGAGCTCCATGCTCATTTTACAGCAGAGGTCCGCTTAGTGTCCGGGCGCAGGCAACACAGAGGGATGCCAAACACCAATCATCTGCACACACTGATCGCACATGGCTGGTTGGAAATCAGCAAAGTATGCCTTTAAGTATGTTAGCATGCTAAATGTAGCTAATTAGCATTAAACACAAAGTACATCTGACGGCAATGGTAATTCATTTAGCGAGTATTTGGTATAAAAATAAAGTATTGGACAGTTGCTATATAGGAAGTTAGGGGATTGCCAAAGTGATTACAATTAATGTAGATGGATCTTGAATCTATGACATTTAATCAATTAGTTGTTGAGACATTTCACTCAAAACCACAAATGTGAACCTCATGGTGGCACTAAAGGAAAAGTCCGGGGATGATCAAAGTCAGTCGGATTCAACCCCTGGGAACCATGACCTTTGGCTATCCGGCAGCCTGTTCTTAGAAGTTCATAACATAATGTCATGACAGTATCAAGGGATGGTTCTGTTTAAACACAGACTGCCATACTATGCTGCAGGTAGCACAGGGACTTCCCAGAGGGAGTGGTCCTGTTTATTCTTTTAACTGTTTGTTTCACATTATTGTTTTGCTCCTCCAGCTGCACACAGTCAGTGGGAACCAAGGACTGAAAGGTCCTCCCCTTCCTCTCCTCCCTCTTCTTCTTCTGTGTTCAAAACATCCCTAGAAGAAAGGCAAATGTTGCCACGAAGAATGACCTCATCCATTGTTTTTTCCGGGCCTAACAACACCAATAAACATTGACCCACTGAATGACGTCTACCTTGGACTGGATCTTGTGAACAGCCAGAGAGAAAACCTGCAGTCTTTGTTGATAGACAATATTGCACTGAATCACAGTATCATTTTTACCACTTCAGCTCTGAAAACTATATGTTGAGCCAAACTGTGCTTGAATACATTTCCAAAAATCAATTAAAATATTTTACACTAATAATACTTTAAAATAATAATACTTTATAATAACTGCATGCTATGAAGCATTAGTGCAGTATGAGTAAACACTTAATTTATACACTTTATAAATGATGCATTTACCATTTGTAAATATATAATATATATATATATATATAATATATATATATATATATATAATATATATATATATATATATATATTTATATATTATATTATATTATATATAATTATTATTATATTATATATAATGCTTCATAGGGTGCAGTTATTATAAAGTGTTACTGTTTATTTTGGTTTGTCTCTACTATTTGGTCGTGTTAGAGGCAGCAGTGGCCGAGAGAAGTCTCTCTCTGGTCCTGTGGCTCGGTAACACTTTATAGTAACTGCACGCTATGAAGCATTATACAATGCTTCATTTACAAATGGTAAATCCATCATTAATAAAGTGCGGAACAATGCTTTATAAATGATGAATTAAGTGTTTACTCATACTTAACTAATGCAGTTATTATAAAGTGTTAGCGAGCCACAGGACCAGAAAGAGACTTCTCTCGGCCACTAAAAAGCATGGAAAATATTCATTGTAATATGTGTACATTTTTTAAAGATTAGCTGTGTGTAGTTTTATTCTTCAGAAATAGCTTTCATGGGAAAGACTATTTCCAAACAGAGGCCATTCAACGACTATATCCTGTTTTGTTTCAGGACTTTTTGACCTCAGCTGTTACAGACCGCGGAGAGCCTGGGATGTGAGTGTCACAACAGGATTTGTAGTTCAGCATCTGTCCATGGCATGCCGCCATCATCGATTATGTAGTAAGAGCTGTGTTTAGAGATTGATTGATGTATCACCCTACATAACCAAATATATGTAGATATAGTTTGTTATTATTAATAAGGTTTGCACGCTCTAATGTCGCAGACTCTGAATTTCCCAAAGGTGTAAATGTGAATCTCAGATTGATGTACTGAGTATGATGTACTGGCAACAAGGTATCTAATCCTCTCATCCAATGCATCATGGCAGAGACATATGCCCCTAAAGCCTGAATAACAATAATTGGATGCTAAATTCTTCCCATTCCCAGTTTTTGTGTCATTTTTCCCATCCAATTAACCATCCAAGAGTCAAAAAATGTTTGGCCATTTCTTTAGGCAATGCAATATTCAAACTGTAAATAAAACCGCTTTTTTGTCACTTATAAATGAGGCTAACTGTTGCTTAAAGATAGGGTAATCATACAGCAAGATGAATATCTGTGCAGCAAGATGAAACTTGTTGGATGGCCAAAAATAGTGCATTTCCTAAAGTTCCTTTTACTGTAGAGGAAATACAGGAATAACAAAAAAACACAACAGACCTTTAGTAAAATAAGCTGAACATTGTCAGCAATGGCAAACTCAAAATATATTTAAATCTAACATAAGACCTACTTTGAGGACACTGTGTTACCTCAATATTTAATTGTGCAGCTGTCTTCCTGTGCTTCACTACTTCCTGTACTGTGCTGCGGCCTCTTTAAGTCCTTCTGTGAGCTCTGATGAAAACTGTGACGCTGTGCTTGAAATCGCCCCCGCGTTCATATTTACATGTGCAGCAGAAGCAAGAACTTATGAATCAGAGGAGGATGCACACTTCCTGTTAAAGCAGGCGGTTCAACATTCTTCAGCCTTGACACCTCTGACCGTATTCATGTCACTTTCCCTCCTCTTATTCAATGAAATGCAATTTCGATTATCCTATAACACCTGAGGCTCATTTAAAAAACTGGAGGGTATCAATACCTACATTGCATTTACTTCTGTGCTGCTGTTTCCTGCTTCATGCTCCTGTTGAATAATCTATTTTAAGATGTCATTCCTCTCCCACTCCCTCTGTCATTAAATTTGGCAAAAGATGGAAATGAAATGTGTGGTTTTTACACATTCTTGCTACAGAGACGTACACAGGTGTGTGAAAAAACTACACATTCACACATAAAGTGGTTGTGCAAGCCAAGGCACATTCACAGAGACATTCCCACACAAGTGTGAATAATCAGCATACGCCTCGCAGAATTATTGGAGTATTCCAGAAATGTGGTCATGTAGGTAATAAGTGTTTAGTTTTCACAGAATTTTTTATTTATTTTTTGTTTTCACCAGTGAACCAGTGGTACTCAGACAAAGCTCCCTGCATTGATTTGTATTTGTAATGACTCTGAACTGGCAATGGGCTGCAGCCTTCATGTGATCTACGGTAATCAGGGAGCAATTCCGGTGCTGCTTGACAGGAGAGACCACAGCTTCCTGCACACCTTTTCAAATCCAGATGTCCAGATTTTCTACTGCAGAGGTGGATGTTCCCGTCCCAGAGTAAGTTCCCTGGCTCTCACCTAATCACCCTGAGGGTGAGGCTTCCTCCGATCTTGTTGTGGGCGAAGCTTTACCAGCCTGTGTGTTCATGGGATCCCATCGATGATTCACCAAACTTGCTTGCTCTCGAGCGAGATATAACCCTCTCCCTCTCCCCCTCTCTCTCCCCCTCTCTCTCTCTCTCTCTCTCTGTCTCTCTCTCTCTCTCTCTCTAAGTGAGTCACAAACGGATCATATAGATGTCCTGTGTGGGTGGATGGTGCCCCCCGTGCTCAACTGCAGTTATTGCAACTATGAAGCTAATCCAGCCTCCTTTAGAGACTATGAAAAAAGAAAACTCCCCCACATTGTCCTCATTTTAACTGCCATATGTTTAATATGAATTGTCTGAAATATGCAGTTGTGATGTTCTCCATTGTTTGTCAATAAACAAGTTATTATTTTGGAATCACCACACACCAATGCATCTCTTTAACAACATGTCCCGGTCCTTGGACTATTACAGCTAGTGAATTCAGACTGTGTTACATAAGATTACGCTTATGTGAGAATTTTATATAGCTGGTAACAATATTGAGGTGACACTTTGTCTGAGAGGTAATTTGCTTTTAAAATGATCAATCATCTCCTGTTACCTTCTGCTCGCATACTTTTTTCCCAAATCTGACCAAATGTATTCACTTTAATAGAACAAATACATCACAAAAAGAAGCCCTT
The DNA here is from genome assembly GCF_009769545.1 of Cyclopterus lumpus. NCBI lineage: Eukaryota > Metazoa > Chordata > Actinopteri > Perciformes > Cyclopteridae > Cyclopterus > Cyclopterus lumpus. Next base: position 20,436,768 of record NC_046974.1, read on the forward strand.
TTTGCTCAGATTATAGATGTTTGAACTGCAACAAAGACACTCTCTAAGAGCACAATGGTTTACTGAATTTTCCAATTTAACCAGAGACCAAGGTAATCAAAAGACTATTCACTTTTCTGTTCCATATCACAGAGAAAACTTGCCTCAAGGTATTTAATATTCCTCAAGCATGCCTTCCAAAAAGAAGAAGTGCCTTTAAAGTGCAAATAAAGCTCTCACATTCCTGCAATTAATGAGACTTCCTCTCCATGTTCTTTGTTTTACCCTCCCAGGAAGATGGCTTCCTCTCTTCAACCATCCATATGCTTCCTTTAAGGAAGGATGCCATCACACCTCCTCCACTCTGAAGGTTCCACCCTTTCCTCACTTTAAACTCATCTCCCAGTCAAGTTCAACTGTGAAGATTGGGTGTGCAGTATTTATGCTCTGTTTCGTACATCAAGACCTCCGTGTGGAGTACAAAGGGGCTCATGTGCACATTATGGGTGTGTGCACCTATATATTTATTGTGTGTATGGATAGTGTACATGTTTTGTGTGTACAAGGGACTGTGGAAAGAGTAAAGGGACTTTAGAATTATTAATTGTAATCAATCACACAAACTAATATCCAGCTGAGGGTTCTACATATAGTTACATTATAAATGTTCTTTAGGTATATGCACTATAACATTGAATCCCCTATTTGCTAATATAGATACATTGGTTTCTACAGCTTTTCCCTAGAACGAGAGTAATCCTACATATTATTCAAGGAAAGAATAATGCCAGTGTTACTTAACATTAAAAATATATGAAATTTAATTTAATTAAAACGATGTACGAATCAAATGTAAAATATCTCATGCTTCTCCACGCGTTTTCATGGGTTCCCATCGAATCTTTCAGTTTCCTCCCACACACAAGATTTGCAGTGTAAATTGCCCACAGGTAAATGAGAGGGCGTATGTTCGGCCTAATGGACTCCCACCAAGCCCAGGGTATTTCCCTGCCTCTCACCCAATGTTTTCAGAGACAAGCTGCAGTCACCTGCGACCTTGGGAAAAATGGGCCAAATGACGACCAATTGCGGTGCAATCATCAATATGACATTCAAGCATGGAAATGTGTTCCACTCGGCTCCATCCCACTGTGAGCAATTTCCAACTGACTTGTTGCTGGAGTGCACGTTACATGAGTGATAATATGCAGCAGATGGGCAATGGGTGGTATGTTGAGCATTCAATCTGCTCAAGAGTCTGGAAGCCCTTTTCTATCCCTGCACAAAGGTCCAGGGATTATGAGAATCACTGCACTGACACAAAAACCGGCAAGAGGGCCACCATAGATAAGATGTCTAGACCAATTGTATTATCTGTGATGTAATTGTTGCTGCCCAAAGAATATCAACATCCATTGTCAAGAATATGCCGACATGAGGGCATCACTCTCTCAATTGGAGTGGGGTCATTCTCACGGTTGTGTAATTGCCTTCACATGAAGATCTGTGAGCGAGAATCACAGATTTGCTTACATTCCCACAACATTATGTGAGCAACAAAGACAAGGCTACCGGCGTGAAAAGATTGGTAGTGATCTTGACAAGGTGCAGGATAAATTACACGTTGACGCAACCGAAGAAAATCGACAAACCCTGAAAATGATTTTGTCCGATTAGTACAAGAATGTGTTTCATGTTAAATCTATTCTGTTATATTACAGTGGCAGCAGATATTTCTCGTGCTTGAGCCTGTACAAAATTACCTGTGTGTTGCAATATCCTTGAACACTTTTTGCACACGTGAATCTCACGTACGTCTTTGTCTTGGAAAGGAAGGCAGACGTGCTCTCGGCTTCTTCCCATCATCCCTGGGGGTCATCTTCACATCAGAGAGGGGCATCCTGAACTCAGGCTGAGGGAAAGCATGAAGGAAGAGGATGTGTGCATATTGTGTGTGTGTGTGTGTGTGTGTGTGTGTGTGTGTGTGTGTCGGTGCGTGTGTGTGTGTGTGTTTAGGTCACAGCACTGGGAACAGCTGCAGGCAGGACTTCCTTTCCTGCACAGGAAACAAAATGGCGGAGTATGGGAGGTCTGGAACAATGCTGTGAAAGTCAGCCACCACCCAGGTTAGGGAGCGAGGTGCTTGTGAATCAGAGGGCAGAGAGGTGAGCGAAGCACGTCCCGTTACTGCTGCAGGAACCACATGTTGGAACACTTTCCCTCAAACGGCCTTTGTGTGGAACTTAAAGCTACGGCAGGGTTATACATGATGTTTGAACATGAGCGAGTCAAACCATGTTCACGACATTATGTGAATGTAAAGATTGTTTTTTGCTTGGTTATTTAGATCCTCATCTGCAGGTGCAATAGATGCTGACAATATTGATGTGTAGTCGAATATGCTATTGCATATATCCTGGTTTACTGTCTAAAGCAGGGTTATAAGATTTAATCAAAGCAAAACGTTGCTGGAAAGAACAAAAACAAATTACAGTCAACAAAATGATGAAGCAAACAGAAAACAATCAAACATTTCAAAACTGATCAGAATAACAAGGAGGATGGAAGTTTTGCAGCTACGTCTTTGGTTTCAGGATGTCACACAGGCACTATATTTAGTCTGTTGTGGATATAATAATGTGCTTTGTGCCTGTTTTGTATCCTTTGTGGATGAGGAACTGCCTCTCCTATCTGCCTCTTTTCTGTGGCTGCTGGAGCCTAGTTCTCAAATAAATGGGAATGATTTTTCCTGGAAAAACAGCCATTTCAAACATAATTGTATTCTCTATTTGGTAGAAAGGAGATGGGGATAGTGTCGAATTTTAGGCAATGGAAATATGTAGGCCAAGTTACTGCACAGCTTCGAAAACTGAGCTATTACGTAATGTAACACTAAATGCTACTCCACCAGAGATTTCCATACGCCTATTTCCTTTTCTTATCAAACCACCTGCGCTCTCCCAATGGTGCCCTCAAAAATAGAGCGATGATAAAGCCAGGATTAGAAAACTCAGGAGGAGGTCACACATTTTGAACATTGTGTAACATTGTAACTACAAAGTCTCCATTCTAGAGAGTTATCAATGAGTTGCCTCTTTTAAAAATAGAATAGCGTTGCTGGATATGTTTTCTCAATTGGCTCCTTGGTATGTTCTCTTGGTTCTCCACAGTCTGAATTGTTCAGAGATACTCACTGGTTATATTCTCACACATTTGGAGCCGCTGTCCTGGGAGTTAATGTTTTAGAAAAAAACATTCCTTTGTAATTTCTTTCCGTTGTCTTCCTCTTTGCAGTTTTATAAATTTTAAAATACAAACTCTTTTAAAAGGTGACAAAGAAGTGGAGATATTTTGTCATATAACAGTCTGATATCTGCACTGTATAATCGTACCCCCATCCGACATCTCTGTGAGTGAAACAATGAAAGAAGACGATCTCCCCCAGCTGAGAGGCACAGGGGATAACCGCTTGGCTTTCATCCTTTAATCATAACTTAATTTACAAAGAGATGCCGAACCAGATAGCCAGGCATCAAAGGTTACTGTCAACCGGCACTCATCATATTCTCAGTTCAACTCCCTCCTAAATTATTTGAATCTAATTTGTCAGTGTACTCTCATTAGCCTGTGAGCATGCATATATAGAACAGCACACACATACAAAAGCTTTATGTGGAAACATTTTTATTTCATACACATGGCAGTCCCGGTTTATTCAAGTAACTTCCTTTTTTTTGTTTTTTTTGTCAAAATTGTTGACGAGCATGAGATAAGTAGCAGGATGCACTAAACAGAAAAATAGGATATATTGAATGAATAGAACTGCAAACAGAAACATATTTAATGAATCTGGCCAATATTTGTGTTTGCTGCTTGTAAAGCAAACTTTTCTGTAAAGAAAAATCTCCCTCTTTGAAATTGTAATTGTAGGAATACGTCCTGGGGGAGTGATACAAGTACAGCACTTCAAAGTCGTGCAAGACGGTCCGCACAGGTTCCTCTGTTCTCTGCCCTTAACTTGGGTTGAGCCGCATGGTGCTAACAGTCGTTCTGATGTCACTGCTAGTACATTCACAGTCCTATATTATATGACTAACTTAAGGAATTGAACACAATGTTCAAATTATGCTGCTTCCATTAAAGACAATAACTGTTTTGATAACAAATATTTTTCTTTCAAGGACCAAATCCTATTCTGTAAATGATCACTTTATGTTCTCGTTTTGACCAAATACCAAAAAAAGGAACCTAAAGGCCGTAGATGAGCTGGACGATTCCTAAAGAGCTCTGCAGAGCTGAGGGGAACTGCAGCACCGGGTGAACATGCCCTGTGAGTTCATCACTAAAAGTCATTGTCAGACCTCATTTCTTTCATTAGTAAATTAGTTAGTTAGTTCTCTTCATCTCCACAAATTCACAACTCCCAGGCTGAGTCAGAAGACAGGACTTCGACCAAACAAGAATGAAAATGTCTGTGGATGATGTACAGATTTTACATTTTAAAAACTAAAGACATCAGCAATGACACACTTTACAAGTCTTGTTCAGCCAATGTTCTGTATGACATTTAATCATTTGATCTCGTCGACTCTGACAATTAAACAAGAGATGATTGGCAATTTGTGATGCAGTAACTGTTGCATCACTTATTAATAGAAACACCATCCTCTTTTGCTTTCATTATTTTGAGAGCCAATGTGTAGGAGGTCAAGATGGAAAGCGGTCCATTGTACAGAGAATGTCTCTGTAAGAAAGGGGCGTCGGATGTGTGACATCCAAATTCATGTGTGCTCATAAAATGTGAGAATTTCCCAAGTTTTCAGCCTCTACGTCTCCTGTTCTCTGTTCCTGTGGTAGAATATAGGTTACCATGGAGACAGAATCACCCACATGTCTCGTCACGAGGAGCCTCTTATCCATGACAACACAGCTGTTTCCTCTATCCTTCACATTTGGTACGTTGCTCACCACTTTGCATATTCTGCACAATAATTAAAATCAAAGGCGCTTTGGAGCAGCACTTCCTGCCTAAACTTAAGACCTTTACTTATGCTGTTGCGATAAATGGCTCTGAGAATTGCCACCAGTGTTGAGTAATGTTTGAGTGATGTTACTACATTCTCACAGGCTTTGGTAGCGTCTCATGTGGGGGATATGATTTAGAAAATATGCATCGGAAGGAATACTTTCAAGTAGTCCCGTAAAAAAGAGACATCATATAGATTTGTTACTGCTGGAAACAAACCCCTCTGGATCTCAGTACGTTGCGTACTGAGATCCAGTATCTTAGCCCATTCATACAAGTATTGGAAATTCTTACAAAACACCTTTAAAGTGTTTACTCTGCGTCATCTTCACAAATATGGGCATTTCCACAGCTGCTGTTGAAAGCAAGTCATTCCAAGAGGTAATCTCGTATAAAATATGTGAGACCACTTCATGACGCAAGTGACGGATATATACAAACACCTACACGACTAGATAGTGCGTCTGACTACAGAAAGAGAGGAAATTGCAGTGCCCACTCACTGTTACTCCGCCTTGAAGTGAACTCTCACTGCTCAGTGTTTCGAGCTTAACTGCCAAGTTTTCACTGCAGGATTTGTGCAACATTTCCAACCTTTTAAACCGTCTGTGTACGGATAAACAGTGTAGTAGGCTGGCTTAAAACCTACTATACCTAAAATATCGATAAATACATTGATATGTTCTATTCATCTATCTGTCTGTCTGCCCATCCCTTCTTCTGTCTCATTAAGTCACACATCAGTTAAAGGTGGACTCTGCTGTGCTGTGAAGTAGAGCTCAGTGGGGGCCGGGGAGAGAGGGAGCACTGCTAATACACAGAGTCTTGGTTATTGCATGGCCCTGAACTCACCCACCGCTGCAGCACCTGAGGAGACATGACAGATCCCCAACAGCCTGAAGAATTTTACCAGCTCATAATGGCTGCATTCGATTAAAGTAATGTCGATGGCTGATTTGATCAATAATCCCTCAATCATGTTACGCTCTGGGATAGTGTACTTAGAGTCTGAAGGATGTCATTGTAAGTTCATTCCAGGCTCACAGGAAAGTTTTAGGTTATGTATCACCTGTCCCTGATTACTCTATAAACTCTATATGATGGTGGCCTACAGCTGCTCGACTAACTACATTTTGGATGTATATAATCAGAGCCACAAAGAAGCCCAGGGGACTAATGCCCTGTATAACCTCGACTTCACATAACCTGTCCGCCTGTCTGTAAAAGGAGTACTCCATTCGATTGCAAGATGCACAACACACAAATATGACACGCACACAGACCATCACAAGACAAGCCTTAGACATTTAACACAAATGTCAACGGTGCACAATTGTTATAATGTAAAAAGTGGTATTTTTGTATGCTGCAAAACAGTTATTTGGTTATAATGTGTAGCTTTGAGGGTATGCTAAAGAGGGTGTGCTTTAGTCCCCCCAACCCCATTGGTCCCCATAGGCCTGCTACCAGGTGAATAGTCATTCAATTTTCAAAATAATGTTTGTTAATTATTTAGTGAGCCTGTGTGATGATTAATAATACTGTGACAGTAGGTCAGTGGCCGGCATTCAGTATTATTTAATAAACATCTTCAAATCTTGCAGAAACAGTGTGGCACATGTTGTTATTTTACAGCCGCACTGACCTGGAATTCATAGTCAATACCTTTTCTGACTGTAACACCCTTATAGATTTTACGTGTAATGCACAATCACTATGGCTTTTAATGTCTCTGCCCAATTTGATCAATATGCGCAACACAGTACATTTGCTCACCGTGTTAGGTTTATTATGTAACACACCATATTTCATGCTTCTCTCGTCGCTGACCAGACAATTATATGATCTCATATTCATAGATTATCTATAAGTAAATACATTAATGTCTGAGTTGGGAGGAGTTTAAACCTATCAATATTAATAATACTAATAATGTACTCTTTGTTAATATATAATAATATAATATATAAACTGTAACTTACATTATCAAAGATCTGCTAATGATAAGATGATGTGATTTAATTCACTATTGCAGACACTTATCATGCAAAAGCCCCTCCCTTCATTCTTCCTTAAAAGATTGAAATGTATAGATGCATAGCATAGATGTATAGCTTTTGAGCATTTGCAGAAATTCCCATGAAGTGTAGCAGCCTGTATTTGGTGGTCATCATCAATGTAAACTCAAACCTGAAATTATTGTTGACGGAGCGGATTTTGTAGCTGCCAATTGTTTAGTTGCATCTCTAGTCGCTACATGTCATAATATTATCCGTAGTATCATCTTACAGAACGTGCAAAAGCTTGTTTCTATTACTCATCAATCGTATAAACTTTAAACCGGCAAAGTCCTTCAGAAAGGTCTGTTGACACTGCAAGGCTCGATCCGCAGCTGCTGACTGTTTAGTGACCTGCATGTGCGGATAAACACTTTCCTCATAAACAGACACAAATCTATGTCACTGCACATGTTGGAGTTTTACATGATTCACCCTAGAATATCAACGCAACAGGCAGTTGGCGTTCACACAGTCATTGTTGCAGCCTGACTGAGGGTGTTTGGCGCCCAGGGTGAATGGAAAATGCTAAAGCTGAGTCATGAAGAACCCACAGCTGTCACACATTGCCACCTGGTGGATTGAGTACTTTATAGTGGCTTCCAAATTTGTGAAGCACACAGCAAACACTCCATAATGCACTGTTGTTGCATGTGGTTTACCATGCTTTATTGAATTATCATACCAGCGTGGCTATTTAACATGAAATCTGAAGTTTAGTTTTATATATTGAAACGTCTGATTACGCTCTGTGATTACTGAAGCAAAGTGTGTGCATACATTCACTCCACCTGTGTTTGCATTATATTAGACAGATGTGTTATGAATGTGCATTGGATTACATACATTTTTATTTTTTGTTAAAAATATATATAATTTGATTGTTGAAGTTTTTGATCCGATGCCCAACATCATATAACTGTGTATGATCCCTTTTTCCAACCAGTCTTAGTGTGCAGAAAAACAGCGAATACCACTCTACAGAAAAGAGTTGTTAAACAAAGGCCTTTCCACGCCGTTGTTTGTGCAGTGATGCAGGATTAATTATCCTCAACATATAACAATAAATCAAAAAACAAATGTTTTCAAGGCCTGCAGTTCATTAAGTGCAATATTCTGAGATGACGTATCCTACAAATTAGAATTAATAATATGCAACTGATGTGTCCATTTGAGCTGAAATATAATTGATAATTATGAAGAGTTTAGTAGTTTTATTAAAATAGGTTTCCCTCTAATGGCACATCAGCTGAGTGGGCAGTTGCTGGACAATCGCAAAACTGGAGTAGGTGTGGACCAGTGTTAATCAGCCACATCCGTTTCACACTGTAACAATGGATCGTGACCCTCTGTCACCCTCTTCTCCATAATCTACGTCAGAGGATAACTTGTTGACCTGGCAGCTTCGCTCATGATGAGGACCCACGTTTTCCTGATTACATTGTTCTATTAAAGTAAGCTTTTAATGGGCTTTCAAAAGACTTTGGTAATCATAATTCAGCTGCAGATGAGAGACAGGTCGTAATAACTGCTCTTGTTAGAAGAAGAACAACTACTTTTGTTTGGGTACTTTTAATCTAATTCATCCCAGGTAATAAGTTAACAGATGTGTGGCTGGATGTGCCTCTGAACTGTCTGAACTCAGTGACGCATTTGTTTGCAGAATGATCCAAACGAAGCCCACGCGGTCCTTCCTACGCCTTACGGGGGATTCTGTTTCCCAAACACAGAAGTGTTTACATGTTGCGACAAGTTTAGAGAGAAATATGATCCCAATGACAAATTGAATGGGACAAATAAGTAAACAACAACAGCCTTGACTCTTTGATGTAGTTTAACAGACACCCACAACACATGAGTCAGCATAGCAGATAGTTATACATTCTGTCTCGTCTCCATCACAACATAAAGATGTGTTCACGGAAGAGGAGCAAACTGATTCAGCAGGATCACTTGCAATGTTATTGTGCGCAAGCAGGTAGACGAGCAGGAATGACAATGTGACTTGATTAATTAATAATAATAATTGATTAATAATAATAAATGGTTTTGAAAAAGATTAACAACCTTTAATGTATGCATTTGTGTTGTTGTATATGAGACATCATCATTCCTCATCTAGCAACAGGACTCACCTCATTTAACAGTGAGCTGAATGCCCAAACTGGACCAACAGAAAATATTGTGTAATGCCTTTTTAAAAGACAGACCAGAATGGTGCTCCCTGTGCACAATAAAAAGCCTTCAGCTGCCTGTCACACATGTAACTTAATAGACAGGACAAGTTCAAAACAAATGTGGGGTAAAAGATATGCGAAGCAGAAGGCTGAGCAGAGGATGCTCTACCTGAGGCAGCTGAAGAAGTTCAACCTGCCAAAGAACAATGATGGTGCACTTCTACACCGCCATCATTGAGTCCACCCTCTGCTCCTCCATCAGCGTCTGGTACGCTGCAGCCACCGCCGAGGACAAGGGCAAACTGCAGGGCATCATCCGCTCTGCTCAGAGGGTGATTGGCTGCAATCTGCCTTCCCTCCATGACCTGTTCGCCTCCAGCTCAAACTGTTCGAGTCCCTTCCCTCTGGCAGCAGGCTGCGGTCCATCAGGACCAAGACCTCACGACACAAGAACCGTTTCTTTCCAGTTGCAGTCGGGTTCATCAACAAAGCCCGAGACCCCCACTGACTCTTACATCCCCAGGACAACTTCCTCCAACGCCCTTGCACATCTTTTCTTTTCTTATGAAAATACACTTGCCACTTTTATTATATACTATTTACTTGTTCTAAAGTACTGTTATCTGTTTGTTATTTACCATATTTATCCATATTGCACTATGTTTATTGTTTGTATTCTATTTGTATTTTATATTATTTTATGGTTTTATTCTATGTTTGTTGTTATGCACCTTTCACCGAGTCAAATTCCTTGTATGTGCAACGTACTTGGACAATAAATGAATGTCATTCTGATTCTGTCCTTTACCGTTGCCTGTTTTTATGTTATATGATCAAATATGTTGAGGATTCACAGTCATTCAAAACAGGCAAGGAAGGAAGAGGAAGGAAAGATGGAGCGGATCTCAATAAAGTAGTCACACAAAGGGTTCTTTTGCCCTCTGCTGGCCTGTTCACCAAACAACACTATTTTTCAAATTTACTTCTGAAAAAGATCACTGTACATCATTTTATTTCGTCCAAATTATTATTTGATATAAAAACCCTTGCCTTAAAGAGAGTACAAATATTATTAAATGGACATTTTTGAGTACTCTGGTGGACAGAACTTTTAGTAGAAAAAGGTTCACAACAATATTAGAAAACCTTGGCCACTGTGTTTGAACAAGAGAGATGATGAGACTGTATGGTGTGTGTGTGTGTGTGTGTGTGTGTGTGTGTGTGTGTGTCTGTGTGTGTGTGTGTGAAAATGACAGCTTTATGTGAAATAGTCTATATGTGAAACAAACATGATGCAACAGAAACATTACAATATGCACTAATATAACTAAAAACATCACGAGTTCAATTTAAGGGCACTGTGGGCACAATTAAAAGCTCTTACGGTTATATGCAAAGTCAAATATATAATGATTATAAAACCGATCTTTTTAAATGCCATAGCTGCCATTAACAATATTGAGGCGAGCAGGAAATCAGCTGGGATGTCCAGGGAACATCCTTGGAATGATGTGGTAATGTGTCATTGTGTGAGAGGCTCAACAACACAATACGATTTATGTTGTTCCGTTGGCAATTACATTTTGCATTTGTGTTTCTTATTTTTAACCCTACGTTACCGTTTATAAACGATTGCCGTTATTCTGATCAGTGGTCAGTTTGAACGTCGTCACGACTAGAACGGTCACCTGGACCTCTGATTGGTTCAGAGCGCTGATCCGGGTACTGCGCTAGAACGAGCCCATTAGCTAAAGGTACCAATATGGCGGAGGTAAGAGGGAAAACAGGGGAGAAGCGATCGATCTTAAATCGATATTTCTAAGTCTTGTCTGTTGTATTTTTAATTTATATGTTATCGATTGAAGACATACTAGTTTTTTCCTTCTGTACGGCGTGTTTCATGTCATAATTGTCATTTTTATTCCTCTATAAAATGCTTGAATGTCTGGACTGATCCTTCACTACAAGGCCGCTGCGCCTCGCTCGCTCAGCTGCTCCGGTGTAGCGGCTGTGTAAATTGATACGTAAATTTTACGTTAGCTTGCTAGTTAAAGAAAATAACAGATTATATCGTGTTTGTTGTGAATGGAAATGTGTTTCTTCCGGTCGTGCTAAATTAGCAGAATAAATACTGTAGATATCATCTCACTCTGTCGAGTGACAGTTCAAAGCAAACGGAATTAGTGTTTACATTTCTCGGTGCATAACGTGAACGGAAATCTTTACGGTTAGCTCGCTGGCTAGCGGACTGTAACTGTAGCAGACATTGCGTACCCCTCAAGATATCCCTCTATTTATTTTGTATACTTCGACCGTCTCTTCCCAAAGGCGTCGTTTTAATTCCAGGGTTTTAAGATGCGTTTCGCTCGCAGTTGTCCCCGGTTTTGAGCGTTCAACCACGGCTAACGTTTTATTAGCAATCTTTTTTGAGGGAACGACATCGTTAGCGGTAACTATTCTCGGTGGTCGTCATACAAATTATTAAAGGCCTTGTTTCCTTCAGCTTGTTGTTTGGTTAAAGTGCCGGCATCTCAGTTGAACCCATGTGTCAACTGTTTCACTCATTTAAAGTATGCTCTGGTTTTTTTTTTTATTCTGCAGGCTTCCCTAGGGAGTTCGAGTCCAGGTAAGAAGATGACCAATATACACATACTATGATCTACTTAATTGAATGTATCTATTTGAATGACACATATTTGCATAACTTAATTGTCAAGTTTAAGTTTTATTAGTCATATATTTTGTCAGATCAAATGGACTAAATGCATTGCTTTTCTCATTGCAATATCGTAACTATGTGAATGTATCTACAAGTGTGCATCTTCAACGTGTAGAGTTAAAATAAAGTTAATTTGTTCTCTTAAGATTTGAAACATTTAGGATTCTCTTTCTCACTCAGTTGGCTCTTTATCGTCGGAGGACCATGACTTTGACCCAACAGCAGAAATGTTAGTTCATGAGTATGATGACGAGAGGACTCTTGAGGAGGAAGAGTCTCAGGAGGGAGGCAGGAATTTCAGCTCGGAGATTGCAGATCTAGAAAAGGTAAACTAATATGTGCACAAATTATGTCCTTAATCCAGCAGGGCTACACATGTTGACCCTGTATTGTCACTGATCATAGCTTGTTACCTTTATGCTGATCAGGGGAAGCCGTTACAGTTAATAAAGGTCAACTAAGATCTACATGTATATGCACATTTTAATAATTGCATTAATAAGTTGTCTCTTGGTGAATGTCTAAGAGTCTATTTTTTATATTTATTTTTTTACACATTTTGCATCTGTTTTTGTAGGAGGGAAACATGCCTTTGGAGGAACTTTTGGCCATCTATCGCTACGAGGCCTCAGCAGGCTCCAGTATAGACAGCTCCTCTGGAGATCTGACTGATGAGCTGCCTGACATGACTCTGGACAAGGTAAATAACTGCTGTTATGTAGTGAATAGATATCTGGGGGGCGGGGGAGGGATAATATATAAATTACATTTTCTTTAATATGTAATTAAAAATATCCCTGTTGGTCTGCCCCAGTATACAATATATTATTCGTTCTTTCTTTGAAGGAGGAAATAGCTAAAGACCTGCTTTCTGGAGACTATGAGGAGGAGACCCAGTCCTCAGCTGATGATCTGACCCCTTCAGTCACCTCCCATGAAGCTACAGATTTCTTCCCTAGAACACTTCGATGTAAGTGGCTCACGCCAGAAAAAGTATTTCCTGTCTGTAGCTTTGCAGGTTTAAAGCTCATACAGTGCCATGTAATAATTAGAAAAAAAGCTACCTTTTGCAGATTCAGGACATTAGGTTTGCAACAATTATTGATTGAATAATTAATAATATATTAATTCCTCCCTATTTTCACAAATCTATTAATGGTTTGGTCTTTTAAATGTCAGATTATAGTGACGTTTCCAATCACAATTAAAATCTTGTCTGATCAACAATCATTACTAAAGTTATTCCGTTTTCTTTCACATAAGACCAATATTTGCCGTAAATCTCATTAATCAGAAGCTGCGATTAGTGAACGGTTGGCATATTTGCTTGAAAAATGACCTAAACATGAATAAACTATTAAACTGAACTGATGATTGTTGTCGATGGACTACTCGTTTTAGCTCGACAAGACAAAAAATTAAATAAGAATCCACTGCACTCAAAGAAGATAGCGTGCCTTTTCTTAAAGATTTGCAGAGTACTACATTAGGAACACTTGTTGTATTATTATCGATTAACAGGGTCCCTGCGGATCCTTCGTCGCATTATAAATTGTGTTATTGTTTTAGTTTAGTCCAGAGTTGTATGAGGGGAGGCATTTCATTTGGATCTGGGTCTGCAGGGTTTGTATTGTTCGGTGCCCCTGTAGGCCTCTGGCCGCTCGGGCCTCAACCTTGCTTTCCCCTGTTGCTCTGTCCTTGGTACTTCCAGACAGGGATTCCCAAAGGCGCTAGCAGCCTTTGTCACTTGGGCCTCTCGTTACCTGCCCCCGTCAGGGATGGTTGGCGGCTGCGATCGCCGCGTTTCAACCAACCCCCTGGGCCTTGTCCCGATTCATAATTTAGCAGAGTTTAGTTTGGTAGGTAATGCATTGGACCGAGGAAAACAGGACGTGTCTTTTCAATTCTGTACATCAATTCAAGTTATTTATATGTCATTTATCATTTTGTCAGCCAACGCTATCTCTGATGGTGATAAAGAGTCAGAGTGTGATGAAGATGGCCCAAGCCCAGAAGACTCCAGAAAGGTAACTGGAACATTTTGGAACACATTAAAAGAGGGAGAAATGTTTTAAGTTGAGTCGCCACTGGTTTGCTAACCTGCTCTGTTTTGTGTTTTGATTTCTATCATAGGAAATAATGGTGGGATCACAGTATCAAGCCGAGGTTCCTTCTGGTCTCTGTCACTACAAAGATGGGGAGAAAGGTGACCTGTTTTTTCAGCATGTGATTCTGACATGTTCTTTTAATGTGATTGCTTTCAATGTTTCTATAAAGACAAGATACTAGGGATGCACCAATACATCTTATTTCAGACCAATTACAAGTACTTGCATTTTAGTATATTGCAACTGAGTAGCTTTTCAGGCTCAACTGACGAGAGGTTAACGTCACATTACCATCAAGTTATCGTGCAGTGGTATCATGGTAGTAGTAGAAGAATTGGAGTAAACGATATCGCACCCAGAATTGGTATTCATACATCCCTCTAATATACATAAGGTGACTAATCTTATTATTTTGCAGTTTATGAGGATGAAGACGAGTTATTATGGAGCCCAAGTAAATTGCCAGAAAACAAGGTTAGGACTTTCCTGTGTGACGTGTTGTCACGGACTACAAATGAAAAGACGGGATGTGACAAACCATGGATGCATGTTCGAGATAATGAGCAGGTATGTCATGTATTTATTTATCAATCCTTTCATGTTGATGACCAATGTACATCATTGGTCATTTACCATTCTAGGGGTGTCACAATTTGATTTGACTTTCAATTTGAAGGTTTTTCATCACTGAAGGCGTTGCCATTGTTAAACTATCGTGTCTTCACTCGTAAAGATCAACACATAGTTTTTTGTGCCTGTCTTTTACTTTTTAAGAACTCAACAGCATGAGTTTCCTCACCTGCAGCAAGCCAGCAGATCCTGGGGCAGTTGAGTCAGTCAAATCTTTTGGTTTATGATGCTCCGATTATGTCCTGCCACATTTGTCATGTAGGATGGGGTTGCCTATGGTGTAGAATTGCCTACAAACTCGTTTTTCTCTCAATGACTTGTTGGGAATTCCCAGCTCTGTTCCTCATTCATCTCTGACAGGTAAGATACTCGGTGTCATCTATGAAGGGTTGTTTGATTCAGACGTGTGCAAGTAGGCAGGGGTGGAGGGGAACATAAATACTCTGAGAATTACCAGCCCTATTTTTGACTGGTTAGGTTTAAATCGAAAGCTCATTTCAATCAACTTTTAATTGTAATTGTGGCACCCCTATTGTATACTGTGGCAATTGTGATGTGAATTCTTCAGATTGTTTCTAAGTTGCATGTGCTTAATTTAGCCAATAGTCCATTCTTGACCAATCCACTCTTTCCACTCAGGCTTTGTATGAGCTTGACAAGTGCAACTACAACATCCGCGAAGCACTTGAGAGACACTGCATCCGTGTAAAGTCCTCAAAAGGTAAGCACGGGAAACCGTTGTCTAGTGGACGCACGTACAACCTGTGATTTATGACATGACAATGTAATTGGTATGTTGGCGGTACTTAATTTTGTTATGGGCACAGTCAAAAATATTTTTTTGTTTTAGCTGTTGCATAACTTTGCACTCATTCTGTCAAACTTGGCTCCCTGCATGTCTTTGCCAAAATGGTGTATTTTAATTGCCTGATGCTGCGATCACACCAAAAGCTTTACTCGCCCGACAAGTTGTGGTTTATTCGTTTCAATCGCGCCTTAGAGGGTGCATGGCTTATCTCTGTGGCTTTACTCCATGGAAACGGTTATCATTTCCGCCATGGAAGAAATAACCACTAGTTCTGCTTTGTACTTGTTTTGGTTCCACAAACGTCGGAACATCTAACGCCCTGTCTGGGTTCATAACATCACCTGTGGGCTCACACAGCTCGGTGAATGTCACCGACTACGTCTGAATAACTGCCGCTTCCAGCGCTACTAGAGCAGCAGCATCCCGTTAGATTCACCAACGGCACGACGTCGGTGACGACGGGCGGAGCGTCTCAACGCTGATTGGCTTTCGTGAACTTGGCTTCGGGCGAATTTTTCATGTTGTAAACGTGGCAAGAATTTCAATATTTGATAACTTTGATAATCTTTGGAGTGATGCAAGGTTCAGTCCTGTGCTTAACATTTTCGTGGTTGGTCTACCTTTTCGTGGTTGTCTACCTTTTTCGTTTACATTTTGTAATTGTGCAACAAAAATATATTTTTTCTGCTTTCATTTCAGAAAAGTCACCTCCGTGGTCAGAGGAGGAATGCAAGAACTTTGAGCACGCACTACAGATGTATGACAAGAATTTTCACCTCATACAGAAACATAAAGTGAGTCTTATTTCATGATTAAAAGAAAATGTTTTATACAATGAAAATGTACATGCACATAATTAATGAATGACTCCCCACCCCACACTCAGGTCACAACACGAACAGTAGCTGAATGTGTGGCATTTTACTACATGTGGAAAAAGTCGGAGCGCTTTGACTTCTTTGTGCAGCAGAATAGATTTGGGAAGAAAAAGTACAGCAGCTATCCTGGTGTAACGTAAGTGGCAGAAGAAAAATCTTTTTTTCCCTTCTTTTTGATTATACTTCGTACTGTGAGCTCTGAAAAAATGTAATTTAGAAGAAACCCACAATTGAACATGATTCTCTGTATCCAGTGACCTGATGGACAGGCTGGTGGATGAAGCGGAGGGCCTGGCAGTGGATAGTTCCTCCTCTGTGTGTTCAGGAGCAGGTGGAGGAGGAAGACTGGAGACCACCACAGACCAACAGCTCAGCCTGCTTAACTCCATCACAGCCAGCGACCTCACAGGTCAGTAGTGGGACTTGAGTTCTGCACACTACACTGAATGTTGTTATGACAAACTATAGTATTACATTTTAATGGCATACTATGCTATGACTTTTTGACATATTTCCATGTCACACTATACTTTGACTTTTTTCTGATATGCTATATGTTTTTGTTTTTGAGTTGTCATCTGTCCTATTAATCATTTTAGGAATGAACCGATTTAGAACTTGGCGGTTAAAGATCACTGCGACCACACAAAGGGCCTAGATCTTTAACTGATAGATCTTTGAGATTTATAAAATCTTTACGGTGTGCTTCTGTTTTAACCTGCACAGCTTTTCTAGCCTTACGGCACTCGCTCAGCAGTCCAGGAAATACCAACCGTTGTACACCGGGATGCTACTCAGCCGTGTGTATTCCAATAAGCGTCGCTTTTGACTCGAGTGTGATATATACACACACACACGCACGCACACACACACACGGGAGAGAGACCAACAGTCTGAGAAGTATGTGAGTCAGAGTAGTTATTTCACGTGACGTTTGAATAAATTAGGGAACCGTGGACAGCTTAACCCAGCGTCTTTAGCCAAGAATGGACAAACTCATACATCTTCATCCTTCACACGGACAGTTGAAAACCAGTGTCTCATTTTCAAAGACCGTGGAGATTTAAAAGCAGCGATGTGAAGTGGCACTACTACACAAAGCACACATCTTTTGTCCAAAATGAAGGCACAGAAAAGAGAGCCCAATATGATCAGAAACACACTAATTCACTGTCCAACAATGATTGTAAACGGATGAGAATAGAGCTGAAACGAGTGGTTTCAACAACGACAGTAACGGCACACAAATGTGAATATGATATCGGGACTCTTTTGATTGACATCACTTTGCACCTGAATTAAATCAATTTAAAGATGCAGGACAATTCAGTTAAATTTTTAGTGTATTTAGTATTAATCCAGTTGAATTTGTAGTAATAAGTATTGTTCAGATATTATTCAATTGAACTTTCTTTATTTGTTGACTACATACAGCTGTTGGCTACTTCAATACATATGGGACTAAATCATAGCTTCAAATTAGACAGTATTGTGATGGTCGGGACTGCTGCGTGAGGAAACTGACGTCACTGAATTGTATTTGAATAACCCGGCTATATGGCATGACTTTATGGCATACTATATTAGGACTAGTTTTTTTTTTAGTTTTTTTATGACATTCTTAAAGCACATTCTCATTTTTCCTGGACATACTATGACTTATTTGTTTTAAGCATTTTAATGGCATACTACAATATGACATGTTTAACAGTTTTATGGCACACTTTATAATAGTATTATGACATTTCTAATGGCATATTATTAGGGGTGCAGTGGATCTGTATACCATTAAAAGAAATTGTACATATTTAACTTTGTCATCTATATTCAAAACTATTCTCAATAGTGTAAGGACTGACCAGCATATGATAGAGAGCCTCAATCGGCATGTTTCTTGACCCGAGTCTCTTATTCCCTCCAGTTCTACAATATTTAATGTTCTGTCTCTTTGCAGCTTTGAGTAACACTGTAGCCACGGTGTGCAACCCCACAGATGTTGGTTGCATAGACTCCTACAGTTTTCCGCCACTGGAAAGTCTCCATCGTGGCTCCCTGAACCATGACGACTCCCTCGGTTTCCCTTCCAATGGCGCAGACCCCGACTGCCTCAACATGCTCGACGCCGGCTTCTACCACTCCGATCTTGGCCAGCTCGGAGGGGTGTGCGTCAACAAGGACTGCGAGCGGCCCTCCAAGAGACTCAAGCTGGCCCTGCCTGACTCCTTTATCAATGACGTGTCGGTGGGTAACCTCGGCGTGGACTTCGAAGCACGACGGACAACAACGCACCACCACCGGATCACTGGCGCCAAAATGGCAGTGTCTGTCACAGACTTCGGGAGTTTGGCCGGCAGCGGCGAGCCCAATGGGTTTCTGGGAGCACACGCGCGGCACCACACACAGCACACTGCAGCACTTCAGTCAGAGTGATCTTCCTCATCTCGCGTTCTTCCCTTTTTGAAACCCCTTATCCCACTTGTACAAAAGACTGACCTCACTGGAGAATCCAATTTGTTAAAGAAATATTATATATGTGTATATATATATATATATATATATATTTACTTTTTTTTGTTTGTTTTCAATTTGTTTGTGTACTATGACATCAGTGATGTCTATCATATAGAACTAAAATCTTGATTTCTCTCAAGAGTCTATAGCCATTTATTTTATTCTCGTTTCGCGGTCTTGAGATGTCTAACGTCCATGTACGGAGGGGCCCAGAGGCTGCAGTAGGAGAGTTGTGTATCTTACTTCCTCACATCTTAGAGCTACAGTATGTTATCCTGCCATTCTTTTCATCTGCCAAAAGTGGCTCAATTTTCTGCCTCCTATTCTCAGTATTTAGTTGCTTGTCTTTGTTGTTTTGAAGTGGTACTTTTTACACTTAAAGTTTTGTTTACAGGTACTTTTTAGTAACCCAAATGGCTGCATTAGTCCCCCAAATACACCTTGCTAGAGCTTGTATGAAGAGCAACACTAGCATGGAGATGAGCTTGGAGTGTGGTGGCGTCAGCTGCTGAGGCCTTCCAGTTTAGTGTATCTGGCTTCAAATGTTCTCCTGTGAAAGCTTGTCTTCGGTTGGTCTGCTTGTCTACTTTTTCAAAATAGCTAAACTTAAAAAAAAAAGTTAATTTAGTCAAACCCACTTTTTTAAAATTCTCTGATTCATAGTTTGTAACATTTTTAAACGGCTAATGAAGAATACCTGTGCAGAGTAACATCATGGGTGTCACCGGGTTTTACATTTGGATATCAAGTTCCTGCCGCTCTAAAAAGGGATCGGTCAGAGAAACAAACCACAACAGCAATATTACAATACAGATATTAGTTAAATGAATAGTCATATAAACTTTGACATAAGGGGTTGTAAAGTGTGTATTTATTACATATCCCTTTTTAGTCCGCTTTAGTTTAATCCCTTAAATCATGCTACTCTAATGCAAGATTAGCTGTTTGTGTATGTGTGTGTGTCCTTTTTATTTGTAGTAAAAAATAATGTCCGAATATGCTCTTAAATCAAGTCATGCCATTTTCAGCCCACTTAGCAAGCTGTTAGCAGTATTATATCTTTATTTAAAGCCACTTAGATTATTTTTTTTTTTTCAATCTCTGCCTAACCTGTATTGACTAGAGAATGCCTTGTATAATCTAGTCAACAGTTCCTTGGAGTCTAGTAGCAGAAACGGAGCGGTTGTCTCTTGACTGAAGTCCAGAATTGTGAATTTTTAAAGGTTTTGCGGGTCGATAGGATGCAGTAGTAGTGTTTACTTAATTTATCTATGCATTGTGCTATGAATAATTAGTTTGTTTCAGGGGTACATCATGTTTGTCTTGTCCATAGATGTAGTAATTTACCATTACGTGTGTACAGACCGGATTCATGCTTCGAAACCATCACGTTTTTATCAACTAATTAATTTTCCAAGCCCAGCATCGGAGAAGATATTCACTTCTGCATTTCATGTAAATAATTAGCAAATAGCCTTTAAAAAGTCTATGAACTGACCTCTTACACTTGTGAATCTATGTTGATACAAAGGTTTTAATTTGATTTCTTGTCAAAAGGCAATAATTTGTAGATATGTACAGATATTTGGGGTTTTGCATTTTCAGTTGACTTGGTGTTTGAATTTAGTTTCTCTCTTTGGAAAGTCACGATCCCCTCGGACAGCTGAAACACGCATGCCAGCTGTGTCCGTTCCCCCAGTGGTAACCACTGAAAACGGCTTTACCTGAAGACTTATTGATATTACTCAATGTTGCAATTTTGCCTTCAAAACTTGAAGCCATGTGTAAAAAATGCGCATCCTTCTTTCTTTTTCTTTTTTTTCTTTCATCTTTTTCATATCTATATTTGTCTTGACGCTAAAGGGATGGCTGCTGCCCTAAGTATGTGGAGAGCTAGTGTCTCTTTTTAATGCAATGTGCATAATGCAGTAGGTCCTCAAAGCTCTTCTAGCTTTAGCAGTGCAGTGATATTTATTTCACCTGTGGTTTGTACAAAGACTCAGAAAAACTGTCCGAATGTAAAGGCCATTAAGTAGTAGAAGTAGGTTTTTCACCACCCTGTGAACTCTCGAAAATGTGATATTTTATTGATATCTCCGGTATGAGACGTGTGTGTGTGTGTGCGTTTGCGTGTGTGTGTGTGTGTGTGTGTGTGTGTGTGTGTGTGTGTGTGTGTGTGTGTGTGTGTGTGTGTGTGTGCGCGTGCAAGAAAGCACCAAACAAATTTATTTTATATTTTGTATTGTGTTTTGAAGTTTAAAAAGGAAAAACAAATATAGCAGTTGTGGTTTTGGAAAAGAGAACTCGAGTCCTTTGATGAATACAAAAACACTTTTGTGAATAAAAAAACTTATAAAATGTATATCCAGAAATATAGACAATCAAAAACTTCACTGACAAATGTTCAAAAAGCTATCTTTATTGTTTATAAGAATTGTACATAAGCATTGAGTTTTTTGTTTTTTTGGGGTTAAACATTATTTTGTATTTCTGTTGTACTTTAATACCTTGTGTACAGATCCAGAAATAAAGCTCTGGAAAAGGTGCAGAGATGACCGCATGTTCTTTATCGACACACAGAAGAGGTTAGAAAACTCTTTGGATTCATATCAGATTGGATGAGTACCGAGTTATGTGTTAAGTCTACGAACTTAAAGTAAACGCCAATATGACTGAAACCCGCTACATGATTATTCATACAATTACTTTGGGATCGGATTGAAAGTTTGTATTTCTGTTAAACAATGTCAAAAAGTAAATGTATAGTATGCCATCAAAAATGTTATGGCAAAAGTCATAGTTAAGTGTAGTTAAAAAACATTAATTGATAAGTCATATAACATCAGAAATCAAGAAAGTTATAGCATAAAGTAAAGACCTCTGAGGCAAATTTGTGATTTTGGACTATGCTAAATATTTAATTGAAGTACTGTATGATGAATAAGTCAAATATAAAAAAGTAATATAGTATTTCCTAAAAAAATATATCCAAAAGAAGAAAAAGAAACGTCAGCAGTTTTATATATATATATATATATATATATATATATATATATATATAAATATAATATATATAGTCTGAAAAAAGACCCTTGTGAATAAAAACCTAGAAAACATATCCAGAAATATAGACAATCAAAAATGTAACAATGAGAAATGTTCAAGAAGCAATCTTTATTGTTGTAAGAATTGTACATAAACATTGATTTGTTTGTTAAATCATTAAATACCTTGAGTACAGTAGGTGTTGAACACTACACACCTAAAGAAAACACAAGTAACCTACCACTTTCATTTAGAGACTTTCTACTAAATAAATTAGATTAAAATGTGGTCTTTTTGTTGGGGAACCAATGGAGACCCATTTGGATAATTACCAATCAATGCATTGTTGTATAACAATTAGTATAATGGTCAGTCGTCATGGAATCCGACATAGATGTTCAAACCTTCTAATTGTCGGAGCGACCCTTGAGCTCGACAGTGGATCTGCTGATGGAGGCTGCGTGATGCGGTTGAAAACAACAAAGGGGAGCTTGAGCAGAGGTCGTTTCCGAGGTCAAGAGTGAGCTGCCAAACTCAACTTTACAGTAAAAAGTCATAAAAGTGCTCAGACAGCAACTTTGAACATCTACAGTCCCATTACAAAGTGTGTGAACTCACTCACGCTGATAACGACAGTTGAAAGCTTAGCAGAACTGAGACTGTCAATATAAAAAAAAATGAATTAGTAGTTCATCGCTACGGTCGTCTGAGAGGAATGGGCAGAGTAAGAAAGTCCTCCGCCAACGTCACTTCCACATCACTGTCCTGCAGAGCGTCCTCCGCCTGCCGCTTGAGCTCCGCCACGTCATCCTCGTCCCCGTCCTTCTGCAAGGAGCCGGGTTTGTACCTCTGGCTGAAGTGGGACAGCACCAGCCTCCGTGCGCAGCAGGCCCGGGCCACCGCGGCCGCCATTTCAGGTGTACTGTGTCCGTGGTCCACCGCTTTCTCTCGGTGCTCGTCCCCGAGCGTGGCCTCGTGAACCAGAACGTCCGCTCCACTGCACAGCCTCAGTGGTCCGTCGCCGAGGACGGAGCTGCAGTCTCCGAAGACGCAGACTTTCCGACCCGGAATGGCTTCTTGCAGCACCTCACTGGACAGAACGACGCGGCCACTCTCCAGCGTTACTGGCTTGCCGGCTTTCAGCCGACCATAAAGCGGCCCCGGTTTCAGGCCTGGGGGTGGGGGGTGGGGGGTGGGACACACACAAAATAAGGCCATTTACAATAAGTACCATTTGGAGAGCATTTACTTTCTGAAATGGCATATTGTAACATAAATGTGTCATAATATTGGGTGAGCTATGTGTATTTGGGTGACATAAAAAAAATCTATAGTTCGTAAAGAAAAAGTCATAGTCGGTCATAAACAATGTCACATTACATGGAAGTTATTGCAAAACATTATTTTCCATTAAAATATTTACGACCAATTTTGTTAAAAAATGTAATCATAATGTTCCCGTATATTGGCATGAAGATATTGTAAAGCTATTGGCTTTGTGTTTTGTGTAATATATCGATGATCTTTAACCGTAAACACAGTTTTAGTAGAGACTCCACGACACAGAGATTTATGCATCTCGTCCCTGCAGTCCGCATCACACAGCGGCGTTGTGGCTAAATCAATGTGGAATCATTCAAAATATGTAAAACGTGTACTGGAAGGCTGTAGATTTACATTTCTCAGTCATCTTTCACTGCAGCTGTTCCAAGCAAACAAAAAAAGAGTAACATTAAAGATGTACCAAGTTCCTTCAGGAGCTCAGTCTTTAGTCTTCCGGGACGATCATGCTCCTTGATGCAAAAGCCAAAGGAGGGGACGCGGTGAAACAACCTGAAGGCCTTGACCACGAACCTCTTGTCCTCAAAGAGGAGGTAACTGTCACTGGAGGCATCCAGGAAGATGGTCCGGCCCGGCTGCTCCTGTGGGTGCAGAGGACCGCACTCCGCAGTCATCTGAAGAGACACAACACTGAACATTAAAGGACGACGTGCTGCCGCGTGGGTGAAGAACACCGTGACCACCGTCTCATGGGCTGAGGGAACACTTTCAAACAAGCTAACATTAATTAATGGGAGTCACGCTACAAATAAGGCGAATTTACTTAGTTGACATTTGGACACCTACGTTTTGCAAAATAATGCTAAGGTATGACAGGTTGATGCCCATGACATACTTTGAGTTTGGTGAAATAAAATAAAAGTGATTTGAATATGTGGTAGATCAAAACTATGAGAGCAAATTTCTTAACATAACATGAAAATCAGTCACTTACCTGCAGGCTGAGCTGTCCCTCTTCTGGACTCTGGTCAGCTGTGGGCTCCAGCTCATGGACTACACACATCATGTAGATGAGATGAGAGCACAATACAACCATTTAAATGATTACATGTATAATTATAAAGTAAATAAGGCTGGAGGTGGAACATGTATTTGCTGTGTAAAGTACAGCAAATAAATGGGGCTGAAAATATGTCGTAGTTTCCATACAATAATTCCACACAATGTAAACATGAATAGCGTAGCTGTGATTCGCTACTGACGAGCGAAAACCTGATGAAGTTGTGAAAAAATTTATTCTTTATTGCAACGGCTACATGTTATATAAATAAAATAAACAAATGGGTGTTCAAGATATATGTCAAGCCAAATTTGTCTTGGTATGGGTAGAAATCCATTGTGTATCATCCGCACTCGACTCAGGGTGAGTTTGCTTTGTTGCAAAAACTATACTATACATTGTTGCTACCATAAAAAAAAGTTGTATATATATATATATATACACATTTTTACATAAAAGTGACTAAACTGATGAACTAGTTTGTAAAACAAATATCGGAATGAACCGTACTATCTCCTCCTGAAGGTTGCAGATGAACTCCCAAATGCAAAGTGCGTAAACATGTCCGATCAGAATGTGCAACCCATAGTTTACATTGGTTCTAACAGATGGACGCATCGGAGGCTGTACATCCAGGAACCTGCCTGCATAAGGGAAGAGCAGCTGGGACCCCGTGAGGCCGAGGGTCACCCGTAAAAAGTGGCGGAGCCCCCGCGGCCCGTAGATCTCCACACAACTCAGGTTCTGCTGCTCGGGGTTGGTGTTGAGGCTCACGGTGCAGAGGAGGCCGGGCAGACCGAACAGGTGGTCCCCGTGCAAGTGAGAGATGAACACCTTGGTGATCCGACCTGAGGGGGACAACACAACGTCAGTCAACAGGCGGCATGATGGGAATGAGGCGAGTTTGAAACACTGCAGTAATCTCACTCACGCACACTGACTGACTGTGTCTGTCTGTCTGTTTCTCTCTCTCTCGCTCTCTGGCTCCATTCATATGGATAATAATAATGTGTGTGTGTGTGTGTGTGTGTGTGTGTGTGTGTGTGTGTGTGTGTTAGTCACTCACTGTCCCTCAGGCTGTGGCATGACAGGACATATGGTGCAACAAGCGCTATATAAATTAAATGCATCATTATTATTATTATTAACAAGGTGGGCTGTTTTTCCTTCTCCTAGCAGGATTCTTAGTTGAGAAGATTCTCCCAATTCTCTGAATCCAATAAAGTTCGTCTTGTTTCTGTATACTTATCACACTTTAGGAAGTGCATCTCTCTCTCTCTCTCTTACCAGCTCGTAGTTGGCTCTTCATCAGCTGGGTCTGGGTTCCCTCCCCGCAGTCGAACAGCCAGCACTCCCCTTCTGTCCGCAGCACCAGCGCCGAGGCCCCGCGGTGAGGAGACGGGTAGGCCGAGCCGGTCCCGAGGAACGTCACATCCATGGTCATCCTCCCGAAGTTACGGGAGTGCAAGGCTCACTGTAAACAGTCACATTGTGATGACGTGTCGCGAGCGACGGTGCGGCGTTTACGTACAGTCGGTTTTTCGAGAAGTATGTACATGTGTATAATACTGTGGCATAACACAGTATATTGATTTAAAATCCTCGTGAAACTCATCTTCTAGTGGTGTCATCTCTCTTTTTGCAGGCATAGTGATTTAAGAAGGGCACAAATAAGAACTTTTATTTTCAACTCCATTTTCAGACCCGTTTCCTGCTTTATTGCAGTGAAACTTCTCAAAGCTTAAATTAAAATGAATTAAAATACACAAAGACTAGCACTTGGTTTACAGTTCCAATTTAAAATCTGCAGCCAAAAGGAGGTTAAACTGTTTATTCTGCACATTGGTATTCTCTCTGCGTACAAACACTACGAAAATATTATTGTGTGACAAAAATAAATTTCAGAAAACACAACTCAAAAGCGTCAGCAGGGATGACAAGAATCACGGCAGCAAAAACAATCACAAAATTCCTACACGAGAAAGTAAAAAAAAAAAAACCTGGGCGATGAGTCAGTAACAACAACAACAACAACTGGTTAGACACGCGAATGTGCACAAAACCTTGTGTTCACAGTCTATCAGAAGAAAACTGCACATTGTATCCTGAGATGAACATTTAGAGGCCGAGTATAGAATTATAGAATGACTAGATTTACAGTGTCTACAGCAATACTATGAATTAAGTAGATTAATTGGTAGTTTTAATGGTTTTCAGACTTAAAACTTGTACATTTTAGCTGCAAAGGTGTGTGCATGTGTGTGTACAGTATATATGGTCAGGGTTTCACATTAAACATTCCTTATCTTTGGATCACCCGCTGTAATATACTGCAGCATTCTGAGCAAATATGAAGATCTTACAGATACAAGTACAGTACACTCTATTGACATTAACAGATGTGGGATATTAGGAAACCGGAATATAGTGAATACAATATCCTACTTTGAGAAATGCATGTCATGACCTCGAGGAAGTCGTCATCTGCTAGAACTACAATGACTGAACGGCATACTCACTGGATTTGATACAACACGTCCAACAGAAATGCTCGAACAAATGTCAACAGAAAAATATTTTTCTAGTTACACTTCAGATAGTTAACGTTGACTTAATAACATTACTTTGTTTCTTCCTCAGAAATATGTGTTGTCAGTAACAATCTATATGATCATCTTGTATGCACCGCTACCCTTTAGCATCGAGTACTGTACATTACAAATGCCAGTAAGGACTTGAACATCACCAGAAACGGTCATTTTCAGAATGAAGTGAACCTGTTGAAAAGGCCCAGAAGGGCCATTTGGTCACTACACTTTGTCAATAACAGTTTTTGAATAGCCCCCAGACAATAAGTATAATGCATCAAACGTCACATACGTGGAACAGACTTAATTACTGTTTGCAACCGCCTTGTATTAAACTTATTTATTCACATCTTACACATCACTGTTATCTGTTTTATTTTATTGAAGGTTTATTTCATCTTCTATTTCCTTTTTTTAATCAAAGGGGTAATTTCTAGGGATGGATTATTCTTACCACACCTCATTAAACGGGCTGTTGATGAGAGACTTTCTAATGAATATACAGCTGAAGGGCAACACATCTAAATACACCCATCAAGCTAAATAAAATAAATTCAGAGAAATACATACAATGTGACAAAAGCATTCAAACAAATAAAATGCTGGAGTGGATGTTGGTCTCACGAGTGTTTTTAGATATCATTTTCATTCAACTTCCCTTCATAAAATTTCATATACTTTCTTTATATCTTCCCTCCATTTCTCTCCTGAGTAACAATATTTCCCGTCGTTCTCTCCTAGTTTGAATACAAAGGCCGAGTACTTTAACCCTCTGCTTTACTCAACCTTCTCTGATAAGCAATGTTGCCCGATTTAAGCACAGGAGTCAAGGAGTCTTTCACCATACCTGTTATACCGGTGTATACTGGTATATTGGTTGCATTATCGAAGCCATCAGAGGCCCGCCTGATGTGAAAAAAAGGCAATGTGAATGATTGAACTGCATATTAATGAGTGCAGTGAAGTTTGGCATCAGGAGTGTCTCTTTAGCATTAGATTATAGTCATCATTTTATTAAATATGGAGTGACTACCTTTTGAAATAGGTGCAAAATATATTTTTTTCCGTGGCATTTTCTAACGAAAAGGTAACTTAGTCTCTGGTTATTTATGACTAACAAGAAAGATCGTAGATGATGACACAAACACACAACACATCATCTCTAGTTCCTTGTAATAAAAACATCTTGGCCTTGAGCAGAGACAAAGTGTTTGTTTTACTACTCAATGCAATCTAATAGACCGTTCAGATTTGACTTTTTGAATTGGATGCAAGTGTGGTATTTTGTTTTCTGCTTAGTATATGACAATCACATGTAATAACTGTAATATACCGCATTATTATCTATATCTATATATTTTTTAACAGCATAGATAATTACAATGCATCTCAAGGTTGCAACAATGAAACCAGATTTCCACACTGCCTTTTACCCACCACCAGGGGGCCCTCCAGGTGCCATGCAGGTAACTGGGATGTGAAGGGAAAGTGTCCATTCACATTTAAATTTCCTCTTTAAAAATCCTCTTTCCTCTCTACCCTTTCACTGGTATAATAAGACTTGTTTAGTGCAAATGGAGTCAGGTGGCAGCAATAAGGGGCTTCTACTGACGGATTTATAGGAGCAGATGTTTGCACTAGGGTAATTATGATCATCTCAAATTAGGAGGTCAGCGGAAAACAAAGAGCACAGAGAGGGTCTGGTCTACTTTTGGTCAGTCTTGGGGCTGAAGCTGACACCTGGCCAGTCGTAGGTATCTGGCTCGAAGGAGTCGTAGTGGGTGTCCCACACAGTTGCGCGTACAAAGCTGTCCTTGTCCGTAGGCTCAGGGTAGCGAAACGCCATACCGTTAGCGTAGACGAACTCCACCACCTAGAGCAAAAGGAAGTTTGGCATTGATAAATACTGAGAGGCAGATACAAATAGAAAATACAGACACAAGAACGCAGACAAAGAGCAAGGGGAAGATCAACTGACCAAACGTTACTGCACAACTACAGCCAAAAAAGACTGGAACGCAATACTGTGTCATCAAAATGTCATCTTAAGTGGTCCAAGTTGCTACATTTAGGCAGGAACAGTTGAGGTGTGGACCGACAATGGCCGGTTCATCAACAGCCAGAGAAGTGATCATTTTCAGGAGACTTGCCTTAACAGCCATCTGGATGGAGACCTCTCTGATGTTGGAGAGAGGAGGATAGAGTCTGCCTTCTTCCAGCTCTTTATCTGTCAGCTGCTCTGCAAGGGTCTAGAAAGAGTTTAAAAATACTTTGAGAGTAAAGATGAATTTTTGGGGTCCAAAATAACAGAGACATAAAAACTAGTACTATTGCCAACAGCGCATTTCTCTGCCGTTTACCACCTACATAAGAGTTAAGTCATAAAAACAATCTGTGCTTTTTAATTAAAAAAACAAGACAGGATATTTTTTTTTCAAACAAGAGCAAACCACTAGTGCTCATATTACAAAACATGAAAGGGACAGTGTCCTCTTAATGCGAAATATTTCAATATTGAACAAAGAATGCTGGCAAGATATCATCTTGTGATGTATATCATTGATCAATGTAATCAAATCAAATACTAAAGAGGAAAAAACATAGATGGAAGAAGCATCAGCCGTTAGTCTAGAGAGGGGACAGGAGACATCGAAGGGTTAATTAAAGATGGTAAATGGACCTGTACTTGTATCGCACTTTTCTATTCTTCCGACCACTCAAAGCACTTTAACACAACATGACATCATTCACCCATTCACACCCATTCATACACTGATGGGAGGAGTCACCTGCCCATCAGGACTAACTAACATTCACACACCGGAGGCCACTGAGCCACAGTCGCAGTAAAGAGGATTTCTATGACCAGATACAGCATATGTACACATGACGAGTCAGCAAGAAAGTGCAGGATGGTGTGGGGAAAATGTACAAATGAACTTCAGAAAGTTTAAAGAAGAGATAGACAGAGAAACACTTAGTTATGACTTCAGACCTTGGCCGCCTCTAAGAATACTTTGTCACTGATGTGTCTCACTCCGCTCAGGATCACAGCCAGGGCCACACCTGCAAAGCACAGACATCATGTGTTCTGAACAGACTGCATCATCATCTCATCATTTTCAACAGAGTGGCAACATTGTATAAACACTCAGGTTATTTATTAACAATCTATGTTATTCACAGTCATTTTTTTTAATGTCCATGGAATCGGTAGATAATCCATACTCTCTTGTGGTCATTATGATTATTCATTTAAATGTTTCTTTCACCAGGGAAGATGTACGCGTTGTTCCCTTGTCCAGGGGTGTAGATGCGGCCATTCAGAGTCACTGGACCAAATGGACTGCCGCTGGCAAAGAGACATCTACCCTGTGGGACAAAGAAACAAAAGCGTGATGATGGGAGGAAAAAAAAGAAAAGGACAATAGCAAGAAGAGCGATTTGACAGCACAGGAACTTTTAATGCTTAATTTTCGGAGTTAGTCAAAAAGAAACATAGGAAAGGAAAGAACTGCGTACATCAGTGAGTGTGTAGGCGTCCTCTGCTGTGCACTCGGCTTTATTGGTCGGGTTACTCAGGGCAAAGATAATTGGTCTTTCGTTCAGGGTTCCCATGGACTTGATGACGTCATGGGTGAACAGACGTCCAGCTCCTGACACACCTGGAGGTAGGAAAGAGAAATGTTGATCAGACTGCGTTTGTGATCCATCAATATCGAAAAAAACGGAGCCTCGACAGGATGATTTAATGAGCACATAAATCATAAATAGCCTAAATATAAAATAAAGATATTCAATTTGACCTGATCTGGATGAAATAAAATAGATCCTAACAACAAGAGCATATTCATTATTTTGTCTCAGTGCATTTTCAGTGGCGACTGTGGGTCGATCCCCTTGTTGATGTGTCCTCGAGCAAGACACTTAACCCTGAATTGCTCCCCGTAGCTGTGTGTATGATAGTAAGTCGCTTTGGATAAAAGTAATAATGTAATGTAATATTCCAAACTGTACTGCAAGGCTTTAAAGACACAATTACAGAAAATAAGAAGTTCCTCACCAATGATAGCTGTGGGTTTGATGGTGTTGACGGCATCTAGGAAGCTCTCTACAGTCCCCGGACTGTCATGAAGAAATGCCTCCTGGTTAGAGTCAGTTTCCTGCAGTCTTCCCTGGAATCACAGACAGTATATTGGTGGCAACAAAAATATCAAACATAAATATAGTGAAATCTCTGCATCAAAAAGACAGTGAGCCAGGCAGGATGCCAGTAAGATGTCTTACTAACCTTTACTAGTAAGCCATCTTTATCGTACAGCCAGATCTTATTTCTGGCCTCAGCTTGGGTCATTCCTCTCTCCATCATGGCCATGACAATCAGATTGGCAATACCAAGGGCAGCCTAGGGAGGAAAAAATCACTTAAAGTTACACTTAAAAGGGCTTCGACAGTGTATCCTTAATACAAATTAACCCTTATTTTCTAATAAGAAAATGCCTACAGTATGTAAATCAACCCTTTTCTTTCTGATCAATGTTGAATTCTTTTAATTCATAACATAAGTAATGTTGGATAATCATTTATTTTTGGCATTACCAGCTGTGGTCAGTAGGGGGCAGTATGGCGTCTAGAAAATATTTTTGATATATGGGACTTTTCAAATTAGATAGAAAAAAAAGAGCAAAAAGGCAAAAAACATCAAAGCAAAACCAAGAGAAGTTGAATTGACAAAGATGATCTTACCTCTCCAGCTCCCAGGAAAAGCACCCGGTGTTCAGTGATGGGTTTGCCGAGGGCTCTCTGAGCTGCTAACAGACCAGCAAGGGCGACAGCCGCAGTGCCTGGAAACATGCAGAAGAACACAACAGTAAACAATAAACAGATACATCCCTATTTGTTTAGATAGGAGGATCCCCCGAATGATTTAGTTATGTTGCGCTTGTTGCCTTTCAGACAACATGAACGCGTTGTGTTGTGTTTCAACACCCGATCTCAGCCGACCTAAACACAGGCGAGTTTTCAAAGAGGTTCCTGCTTTTGCATTTCCTAATGTGAATAAAGTTCACAATCTATTTCATTCAAGCAACTAGATTTTCATTGTGAAATGAAAAGAAGGCAAATCAATCTTAAAAAAGCAAATCAAATCAATCTAAAAAATATGGTTCTTTAACAAACACCAACTGAACTTTTCTGAACGTAATCCGTGTAAACATCATGGCATACGATGTGTGAAGGGTTAAATGGGCACCTTGGATATCATCGTTGAAGGTGCAGTACTTCTCCCTGTACTTCCTGAGGAAGCGGAAGGCGTTGTGGTTCCCAAAGTCCTCAAATTGGATCAGTGTGTCCTGCCCGTATTTTTCCACCACAGCCTCCATGAACTCATCAATCAGATCATCGTAAGCTTGAGAGCGATCTCGCTCCTGGTACAGGCCCATGTACAGCGGATCCTGGAGGAGAGTCTAATTGGAGGGAAAGGACAAATGTATGAAGTATAATGCATGTGCACCGTATACAACAAGCATACACGTAACCATCCTACCTGATTGTTTGTGCCAACATCTATTGCCACAGGCAGACATCTCTCAGGTCTAATGCCAGCACAGGCAGTGTACAGGCAAAGCTTTCCGACAGGGATGCCCATTCCGTATACACCCAGGTCCCCTAATCCTAAAATACGCTCTCCATCTGTTACGACTACTGCCTAAAGAAAAAGGGGAGATGGAAACAAATTGGACATTTGACAAGCACACAACTGTGAACAACTGGACGAGCCAGGTGAATGTAGAAACTCTACAGCTCAGTGCTGGGTTTAATTACAAATACTTCCCTAGACTTACTGTGAAAAGTAGAACTGATTTTGATCGATTTTTATAGTTGTTTAACCATATCTGCATATTCACTGCTCATTTGTAAATGAAAAAAAGTCAGTCAATGGGTTTGAGAGGGATGAACGGCCCAAGTAGACTCTTGTATAGGTGGTGTTACTGTGATGAGCACTTCAGGTACTCACTGCAACATTAGTCTCTGGCCAATTGTCCAGGATGGAACGAATGTGTCCTTTGTCCCGAATAGAGATGAACAAGCCTCTGGTGAGAGAAGCAAGGGGACGGGATGAGAACAAGGACAGATTCTAAACATTACAAACTACAGGAAAACACAACCAAAAACATATCTCCACTACATATATTGTGCCCATATTTAGGTTCATATTCACATATCTCTGTATTCACCTTCTGGCTGAAACACTCCGTTTTAGCGCCTGTGTTTTAGCTATTTTTGTATCCTTTGTTTGGTTAGTTGTGCTTTGGCTTTGTGTTGGCTGGTTGTGATTAGTTTTTTTGGTTACGTTTTGGTTTGTTGGTTGGTTGTATTTTGGTTGTGTGCTGGTTGATTGGTTGATTGTGTATTTTGGTTGGCTGGCTGTGTTTTGGTTTTGTTATTGTTAGATGAGCTTTGGTTGTGTGTCGGTTGGTTGTTGTTGGTTTTGGTTTAGGTTGTGTGTTGGTTGGTTGATAGTGTTTAGGTTCTATGTTAGTTGTGTGATGGTTGGTTGATAGTGTTTAGGTTCTATGTTAGTTGTGTGGTGGTTGGTTGGTTGGTTGGTTGATAGTGTTTAGGTTGTGTGTTGGTTGTGTGTTGGTTGGTTGATAGTGTTTAGGTTCTATGTTAGTTGTGTGTTGGTTGGTTGGTTGGTTGGTTGATAGTGTTTAGGTTGTGTGTTGGTTGGTTGATAGTGTTTAGGTTCTATGATAGTTGTCTGATGGTTGGTTGGTTGCGTTTTGTTGTGTCTTTGTGGTATTTTGGTTGGTGGGTGTTTTTTGTGTTTGGTTATGTTTAGGTTGTGTATTGGTTGCTTATTGTATTTCAGATAGGAGTTGATTTACATCCTTTACAATGCAAAGGTAGTTATGGCTCCATAGCATGTAAGCGTAAATAACACTGCTGGTTTGAATGTTTGTGATAAAGCAGGTCTGTCTATCAGTAACGTGTTATAGGAAGTCAAATGTGTGAGAGGCATTGTTATACGTATTCAAATTCCTCTCACATGTTATTTTTACAATCTGGCGTCAATTTAACACCTCACCATCTGCATTGCCAATATTCCCAGTCTCTATAATGTGTGTACGTCTGTGTCAGAGTTTCTGTACAGATGCGGATATTCTTCGGTGAAGTTGTTTTTTATTGATCACAAGTTTTACGTGGGAAGTGGCATATGCCTCTTTCGGAACCGCTTTGTGCGTACGCAAGGATTATAAATGAGACCCCAGGACTTATATTACATTGTTTTCCCTTTTACTTCTTGATTGTCGATAGTTTTACTGCATGCTTACTTGGGTCTTCTAAAGATGTGCCCATAATGTGTGCAGGCCAGGCCGACAGTGGGAGTGTAGACAATTGGCATCAATTCTTCTATGTCTTCCATTAACACCCTGTAGAAAAGCCTCTCATTCCTCTCCTGGATGCCCATCAAGTAGATGTACCTGGGCGAAAAAGTAGGGGAGAGAGAGACAGAGAGAGAGAGAGAGAGACAGAGGGAGAGGGAGAGAGAGTCAGAGAGAGAGAGAGAGAGGAAAGTTATAAGGAGATATTTCAGATATACATATGATTAATAATGAATGCTAAAATGCAAAACAGAGAAACTCATACTGTGACTTAACGTTCCAATGCTTTAAGCAAAATATGTCCTTACTTCTGCAGGGGGTCGGTCATGTTCTTGAGATTATTCTGAAAGCGCATCGCCTGAATGTCCTGAGTCTCCACCTTGGGAGGCAACAGACCATGTATCCCTAAAATCTGTCGCTCTGGTAGAGAGAAGGCCATGCCCTGGAGGAAAACACAAAGAGTGAGGGAATGGGTAGGGAGACAAAGAGAATGAACTCTGATCGAAGATAAGTGTGCCATCCTACTACATTTATTTGGGTATTAAATAGCTACAGACTGTCAAGAGAAGTACAACAAGAATTGTAGGATGTATACATATTATAGACATCATCTCCCATTTGTCTGAGTAATAAAGCTTAATCATCACCTCTCTGGGCCACAGGGTGTTCTACTTTTAATGTGCATACTTTGCATTACTGAATCCCCCCTCATAACAAGTACTGTTATGTGGGGGGATTCAGAAAACGTTCACATGCTATGATGTCTTTTGGTCACCAGAGGGCGCATTGTATCATCTATGCACTGACCTATTGCTGACCTATTGCCACTTAACAGGAGACGGACAGCTGGGTTAAAGGTGGAGACCACATTGAAGCAATTTTACAGTTGGTAATAGAAAGAAAAAGGGAATAAGAAAGGGGAGGAGCCTCAAGGAAGCCAATAAGGAGGACTCTGTGCAGAAACTCCCTATGAATAGAAGAGAAAGGGGGGGTGGGGGATGAGGGGTACAAGGTGTTTTGATGATCAGTATGCAAGAGTGTATGTCGGTTTCTTGAAACCGTTTCTGAAAGAAATATGGACACAACAGATGGAAAGCATAATGTCTGTGGCTCGGGAAAGGGCTGATTATTCTGTGATAGTGATGGATGCTTGGGGCTCCCCGGGCAAACTGCCGAGTCATGCTAATGGGGCATTTCACTCCTCTCAACGCAACATGCTGCAAACCTCTGAAATCTAGTTGTCGTTTTCTCATTCTACGTGGAATTAAATGCTTAAATGTGTCTTGGTTTGTTCAAATGATTTTGTGTATATTGTGTGATTCACTCAAGGGCATTATCTATCAAATAAATAATTATGAATTTATATTATTTTTGTAGTACTGTTTGTATATGTATTTCTGAAATATATTTTTCTGTATATCCTATGATTTGTTTGTTGAAACTGAACACTTAATAGAAGCTAACTTAATTTCAATTTCAAAATTATTTAATTTACTACAGATAGTAAGTTATCTTTTAAGTTCATCATTCATAATGTGATAATAACATTTCCCAAATCCGATCATCCATCAGGCTTACAAATTTGAATTTAGTTGGCATCCACATGATGAAAATGTGTATTGTACAACTATTAAAGATAGCAATGTGGCCGAGGATTGTGGGAACACAGTCTGTCTGTCTTGCTGACAGTTGAATATCATCAACAATGCATTTATGCAACACTCTGAGCTTAAGTCATGATGAGTCATGAGATTTATGAAGATTCAGTCTCCTGATGCGAGTCTCATCCGCTCTGGCAAATACAGAAATGTTATGAGTAACAAGCATGCTGTTGTTTGTGTCTTGCTTGATACAGTTTTAAGGGTTTTTATGGCCACAGTGAACTTTTAAATGCTGGAATCAATTCAAAAGTTGAACTTCCGTTTAAATATAAATCACAACCAGATACCGCTCACAGAAGAAGAGCATTAAAACGTCTTCTTCACAAAGTTGTTTCACACAATAAATTTCTAAACTAGACCCAAAGAGATCAAATAAACAATGAGGAACCAGGCACAAAGTGCAATGTGAAATGTAGTTACTGTGTGTAATGTATTTCTAGGACTATCAGCCAGCTCCTGACCAGTTTACATGTAGGTTGGAATTTCTATATTTAGCACAACTTGGCTAAATTAAGCATAACCTGCAAAAAGTGAGATCCTGTCACCTCGAGCAGCTACAGCCTCATGTTTCAAATGTCATTCGTAGCTTTCGGCAGTCGGGAAACACCGGACAATAAACCTCCCAGGCAAACGGCTCCGAGCACACACCAACCATGTCAAACGCAAGGCATCAAACAATGTGATTCGTCTCATTCGAGGTATTGAATTAAAGAGCAAGTTAAAATGGCAGGGAAAAGGAATATCAAAAGCAGAATGAAACCAAAAAGGCAGATGAGACAAAGAGGTACAAAAATCAAATTTGCAGCACAGAAAAAACTAACTTAAGAAGCCGTAGTTGCACAAAGAAAGGTGGCGACCATTTAACCGACATTCATCACCACGCCCAACAGTGATGCTGGGTGTGCTCACATATCCAACATACTTGAGGATTTTATCAGACCATTTTTTAATCCCAGATTATTTGATTTTGCACAAGATGCCAAATGTTCGGATGGGGACTTTTGGAAGAAGATTATTTAAGGATTTCTCAGCAATTCTTCTAAAGAAAAAAAAAAATCATCTTAGGTGCATAGTCAATAATTAAGACATTAGATAGGGAGCTATTTGGAAATAGGAGTATGTGTTCTTAGTTGTACTCAATAAACAAGTACAGCGGCTTTGTATAGATTCAAATTGTGTGATAACTAATGAAGGTGCTCTGCTAATATGGCTGCAGCCACCAACCAGCTTCTGGAAAACCATCGACACTGATGGGCAAGTTTTTCTAGTTTTCAGCAGAACAAATCACGGGATTAACTGTTGCCGCATCTGACTGTACTTTATAATGCCATGCTGTCCTGTGTGACTGCGTGTGCTTGCATGAGAGGCGCTTTTTAAGTAACTGTGTTAGTTGATCATTACATGCAAAAGATTAATGATCAATTAAAGTTTCTAGCAGGAATTATATGTTTGTTCATTAAGAAATAGAAAAACCTCGTTGAGCGAAAGAAAGTCTGTCAACAATTTCAGAACCTACAAGTCAATTACTGTCTTTTACAACAACACACCTCTCCACTAGTCTTATCCAGGCAGTACAGACATATTGACAACCACTACAAGATGGAGGAGTGTCAGAAGGATTGAAAGGATAAAAAAACACACACACACTCACTCACTCACTCACTCACTCACTCACTCACACACTCACACACTCACTTTGTTGGTGCGAGGGTTGAGCATGAGGGGCTTGCCCTTCTCTTTGGTGTGTGCCCATCTGCACGCAGAGACACAGGGCCTCAGGGACCAGGTCGTCTTCAACCTGGACAACATGGTGGCCAGTCACTGGTCGAGGAGGTACACTGGTGGAAAGCTGCCGAGGAAGGAAAGAGAAACAAAGTTGACAAAATAACCCTATTGTTTTGAGGAGGCGTGGCTAATCCGTTTCCATCTTCATCTTCCTGCTTGGGAGAACTATTGAAATAATTGAAAGTTGTCCGTTCTGGGATGCTGAATATCGGTGTACAGTAGTTTCTATTAACATGGGCCATTACAGTTCACGTCTCATAAGATTCAAAAGACCCCAAAAAAATGTTTATGATGCGAATGCAATTGAAACAATTCTTTAGTGTCAAAGGGTTGTAAACAGTTATTGCTTTATGGTTCAGCTCTTCTTGTTCCCAACAGTCAAGACCTGAAGTCTACCGCTGCCACAACCTTTGATCATGTGACATCATCATACCCTTATCGCACCGTGGTATGACACTAGCTGTCTGCGATGAAGACCGTCCGCCTACTGACACACGCGTAATCATGGAATGCCTCCTGAATGCACTTGTCCCACGCTCGAGGATTACAGACGCTGAGAGCAGCGGCTCGTCATTAATCTGGATGCGGACAGAAGTGATTTAGTGTGATCTGGGGTAACAAAGCTTGGAAAGATTGTCATAATCCTTTTCCCAACAAGCTCCACATGGAGGCAGAGAACAAGGGAAATCAGTCGACGGACAGAAAAGATCGGAAGACTGGCAGATAACACGTAGCCCATCGCATGCTGGAGGGAAGACTCCAACTAACGATCACACGCATCGTACTATGTGGCGTCTGCAGAGCATACCCGGAGGAAGAAAATAAAGCAAGCTAATCAATAAATACACAAAACCAAATCTAATTTCCTTTCAACAATTTCACACCAACAACCACGACTTCATACTTGCTTTACTTGAGCGCCTCAATCTGAGTGGCAGCTGTTGTTGCTGGTGGCCGAGAATAGACCCATCATTGTGAGAGCTATGTTGCGCATGTGACCTGTGATGTGAAGCTATAGGGTGCTGTAGTTATGGTCGGTACAGAAAGTGGCCACTTAAAGTGACTCTGATGAACCTTTATAAGTTATAGACAATTAAGTGCAGCTTCAGCCTCATGATAATTATTGTAGCAATTATTGCTTTCCCACCGTACTGGACTAAAAGAACAACCTAAAATGTCCACATATGATTTAGATATAATGCTAACTATATCAACAATTATAACAATGCGCAACTATTTGGTGCTTTAGGTGAGTGTCAATAAATTAAAAGGCAGATTGCACAAGAACCCCTATATTACAAAGTAGACCACGAGGGAAATGTAGCCAGAAGATTTTCTCAATTGAACTATTACACACGGTAATTTCTGCTCTGGTTTCAAATGACTTCTATTGTCCAGCCCAAACGCCTTTTGGCCTTCCTTAAAGTCAAGACCTGACCCAGAGGAAATGCAACTGGACCTGTAAGCAAGTTATGTGGGGAACAACAACGTGACCTTTGTCGCATGCAGTTTCTAATTTAATTCCCTGTAGTTTAGTGGCCGAGACGAGGAGAATGCCAAAATACATATTACTTTGAAATACATATACATGAGGAAACGGCAATCAACTGTTGTCAGCTATACCATATATACTTGAAACACCTTTTAATGATATAATGGCCTTGAACAACGTGCAGCTGAGCTCAGTTCATGTAACAAACAGCACTCGGTCAATCTCCGTGTTGAATCACAATGCTGCTTTACTTTGATTAGCAACGTAGTTCATACGTTTGTACTGACATCAAAGAGTTCTTAGCAAACCATGAATGTGATTTTCCATTCGCCTGAACTTGGGAAAGAATAGTTTAAGAGGCCACAATGTGGTTTGATCGTGCACCAACTTTTTTTTGACAAGAATCTCTGATGAAAGAAATTACAAAGCAGAGCCAGCTGGCAGAGTCTTGGCTTACAAAACTACATCTCCAGGACACGCTGCCTAGAAAGCTGTGCCAAAGTGTAAGACCGTATGAATTATGAACAGCGCCAACAATCAACTAATTGTAATGCTGTTGATTTGATATGAGAGGGGGGAGGCCTTAATGCAGCGTCTATGAATCCTTGTGTCATACACTGTAAAAGAACATTTTATTTAACGTCTACTTCAGCTTCCCTCTCGTTTCTAGAACACACAGAGCCTGAATGTTATCAGTATGTCAGTTCTAAGGAAGCAAACATGCTCACATTCTCTGAGCTTCTTTTTAAACAATTATTATTAAAATAATTCTGGCACAGAAACCGTGATGAGCCAGCTTTGTTTCATTGTAGGAAGTCTGAATTCACTACTTGGACTGGAGATACTTAAGGAATGAAAATACAAGCACGTCTCATATGCCTATTAGTTACTAGTAAATATTTTAATACTCATCACATGAGGAAAACAGGATACAATCTAGCCAGACAATTAGTCGTAGTATTGCATTACGGTTCTGGAAGTACTCTTAATATAGAAATAATGTGTGCAAACAGTGTCTGCATTTAAAGAAGTAGGCATAATGTAATAAGAGGTTTCATTCCGGAAATGACTCACCAACAGAAAGCCATTGCTCTTGTACTACTACAGTCTAGCAATCAATCACATCAACACACACCTTCTCTGGTCTATGAGGGGGGGGGGGGACACTGTGAACAGCTTCAGTACTGGAGTGCAAGTGTAGTTATGCTCCCTCAAGGAGACAGTGGGTACAGCTTCACTCACAGGTGTTTCCTTCTCCCTTTCTCTGACACAAGGACTTGTCCATCTATTTGTTTATCTCATTATTAACAGGGTTAAGTACCAACGCCCATAGTGCAGCAGTTAGATTCAGGCAACACCTGCCATGCTGCATACGAACATCCGGTGTGCTGTAAATGTGTCAATAACCAGGACAGTAAACCCGTTGGTCTTATCAGTTATGTCTCATGTCCATGTTCTCAACTCAAAGGGATTAAAGAGATATGTATATATGTAGTATGGAGATGCTGGTGGGGGGGGGGGGGGGGGGGGGGGGGGTGTTACAACTCACTACGTACCTTAAACGCAACAACAACAACAAATGTAAGCTAGCCTGGTCAACAACTGGCCCCTGCTAAACGACGCTAGCTTACAACTAAAACGGACGGAGCCGTGTCGTTATCGGAGCCCCGGTTCAGGTCCTCGGTAACGTTACTCCGGGTGACGCGAGCCTGATGATGGACGTGCTGTCATTCATCCCGGGACCTCCCCTCACCCAGTCACGTTCACTGTCCGCTCAGAAACGGAAAGTTCCGAGATGACACACACACTTTGACTTGTCAGCTTACCTGCTCGTAGGTGGTATAATACTGCAGTTACTCCCGTGGTATATAGGTTTCTGTTAATAAAGCATGTTTCTCCAGGGGGCTGGCGGAATAAATGCTGTCGTGTGACCGCTGCCACAGACGCAGCAGGGTGGTAATGAGGAGACTCGCAGTGTCGAGGAACTCGGCCGCTCGACCAATCACATGCTGGGATGTTCTTCCTGGTTACCGTAAAGACTGACACGAGAGCCGCTGTCGTAACTACTGTAAAAGACGGTCGTCTCATTTCGAGGACATGTGTGTTTTCAGGATGTTTTCTTGTAAGATATAAATCATGGTTTGTCTTGTTGCGTGTTTTTCTGTTTATCTGTCTGATGTTTAGTTTTTCAGTGAAAAAAACAACAACTTATTCAGCAGTATTTTTTATATGGTTGAGATATGGGTTGAAATGACAAATTAACATGTATTAGCATCCCATCTGTAAAACATGTGGGCTTTCCCCTCCCCCTCACAACCTATATTAAGATGTTGTGCCTGTTTGCTGTTTTATTTGTGCAAAACAAGCAAAAAAGACCAGAGAAGAGTGGAGCAAGATTATATAATTATTTGCTGTATAGGAGAAGGCAATCAAGGTCAGGTTTTAATTGGTCACCTCACCTCAGATTTCACAATGCATTGGACTAATGGTGCCCCAAATTGGCTCCCAGACCTATTCTCCGTGTTAAGTTGGTTTTGTGGTAATTTGGTTTATCACTGTTGTTCGGGAATATAACCAAGTACAATATCACGTATGATGAGGGTCTTAAGGCTAATGAGTATTGTGTTACGGATCATTTCCAACTCAAGCGTAAACAGTTTTTATAGAGGAATCAAAAAATAGAGGGATCAAGAAATTGCTCTGCGGTCATGGATGACAGAGTCATTTTTGTTGGGTTAATGTATTTTATTTTTATTTTTATTTGTGCCGTGTGCTGTTTTGTATGTGTTTATGTCTTTCTGTTGAGTTGTGTGTAGGCCATTGTATAAGAGCATTGCAAGCGTTGGCTTTAAACACTGCGGCGGGGCAGAATAAATCATAATTGAATATCTACATTAATCAAATACAAAATAACCTTGACAAATTATAACAGCAATATATTTTATCTGAATTGGCAATAGAAAACGTGAAGTCAAATAATTGTTTGAGTCATGTTTTAATAATTCTTCAGCAAAAACAGAAACTGCAAAAAGAGATATTATATATCAATATTGAGCATCTAAAAACCTCAAAGCTTTTCTTAAGAAAAAAGCAGAGGGGTCTCTGGGGTACAAAATAGATA
Organism: Cyclopterus lumpus; assembly: GCF_009769545.1. Lineage (NCBI taxonomy): Eukaryota > Metazoa > Chordata > Actinopteri > Perciformes > Cyclopteridae > Cyclopterus > Cyclopterus lumpus. Next base: position 20,479,082 of record NC_046974.1, read on the forward strand.
AAAGCCCACATAAATATGAATCCTAAAAGGTGACACATTACAAAAACAACAAAGTTTAAGCTATTTGAATAGTTGTGAAAGCCATGCAGAGGGGTGAGGCTATGTTACATTCAGCAAGCTGGAAGCATCAAGGTGAACTGAGGCACATGTTCTACATTTCTTCAAACACTTAGGCTCAGTAACCACATGTGTTACAGTATGCTTGTGTTTTTTGTCAATAATGTTATTGCTGGCTTAGGTTACCTGGAGAGGAAACAGTATAATGCAAAAAGTGATAATTAAACATGTACAAGTACAAACTATAGACTCCTTTTTATTAGTTTGACTGCAGCACAGCTTATATCTATCCATTTCTATAAATAGATAAATGTATCAGTTAGTTTAGCAGTGCAGCTAAGTATGATTAGTACCTTGAAGTACATTCTTAATAAACAACATTGAAGTTTCAGCTGTCACTGAGGAAAAACTGTATTTCTGAATGTGCTAGTAACTCTAATGTGCTTGATGTTTATTGTGAATATAAAAGAATATACTTGGCTTTTCTATATTGTAGCTTTTCCTATTATCACAACCGGTATGGCTCATACTATAGGTTGTGATGATCTGCTAGCAACCGGTGTATGTTCCCTCCAGTGAAGGTGCCAATATTGTGGGCGTCAACCGTTTTAGAGCAACTTTGCATGAAGAATAATAGTTAACAGCTTGTAGTGACAGAGAACGAGATACATGTCCTGCTGCATTGTGGGAAAGTGAATATCTTCTTGACTTAAGCTGTCAGCTCTTAGCTCTTGCCACAGAATCGCTGCCCTTCTGTGTGGAGATTGAATGATGTGGATTGAGGATAAAATGAACAGAGGGTAAGAGGATATGAAAGTCAGTCAGAAGGGGTATCAAATTCTGGACTGAAAGATAAAACGTGTCTTATTCTGAGATGTTGTAGCTGTGCTGGCAGTGTGTTATATGCATCTCTGTATTGTGCCTCTGGCATTCCCAACAGCGGGACCCTTTTGGTGCAAACATGGACCGTATACATGTACACCCACATGTCAGTGAAACCAGGGGTGGTGGAAGCCTTTTTCTTCAAGGTTACAGAATATGGGACACCTGCATATACGTAACTGTATTTCTTTTAGGCGCAAGAGCAGCAATCAATCAATCTGAATCATTTTAATGCCGTTTCCATATCCTCACTATCAGCTTTTTAGTTTGAGGAGTGACGTGAAAGTCAGATGCGCTTGACTGAGAAAGCCCGATGCACAAGCCTACAGCCTACATCTGCTCATCACTCTGTATCTTCTACCTGATAATTTTACCTTGAAGGGGAGACAACGCATGTCAGAATAAATACCATTCTGAGGGTCTGCTGTCTTCCACGCTAAATAGAAAAAATTATTTCAAAATACATGTTTTGGTTATTTCTTCTACCATATATTAATATAGGGTAACCAGGCAGCATTGAGGAGTTTTGAGTACAAATCATTTCGTAGAAAGGTTGTGAAGCATCTATTTTCTTCAAAATATAGGCTACTGTTGTTAGCGTTATAGTTTTTTGTGGCTAACAATTAAGTGAGCCAAATAGTGACAGCCATCTGCAGAGAGGGTAGTATCTTTTCACCAAGTGTAAAGCAGATGATGACTGTGGTGCATCAGGCCGACAGGATATGAAACCATTTTAAGTAAGCAAGAGCATAAACTATTACAATAGAGCATTCCACATTTACACAAAATACAACTCACTCCAAATAAACAGAACTTGTATTCTAACATTCAGCAAAGAATAATTAAACACAATACCATTATTCATTTGGGAATTATACTATATTATTAAATATGACTACATTGTATACAAGTTTACAAGGCATGTAGCAGTGATGGAGCTCATTAAGTCACTGCACGACTGGTAAAATAGCAACATATAAAATCCTCATGGTTCACTACGTCGCATAATTGTACTGATTGTTTTCGTTTTACATATTCAGAGAAATTTTGAAAAAGCATTTTTCCGGGTCATAATCACTATTCAGTGAACATCACCATTGGAAGACTGTCTGACATTTAGAAAGATTTACTGACTGACTGACAGCAAGGGAACTTTAGAAACACAAATCTAACGCAAACTTAAAACAAGCCAAGTGATCTCTCACCATTAGTTACCATTATCTGGTCTAAAATAGCCTTTATATAACTATTGTGATAGTCAGATATTTGTGTCACAGAATGAGCAGCTATCGAGTCACGGTCTGACCCATCTTCAACGTGCCAAATGACCGCAAACCCTTCATACCACAACCATTAACTAGAAAGGTATTTCTAAATATTCGAACAAATCCTAGGTATTTGCAATGCTAAGCATGGTTAATTATTTTAAATCCAAATGCTTTCTGACCTTGTATTGCAAAGCTACCGGATTCTTGGTTTAGTCACAGTAAACCCGAGACTGCTAACACTACGGTCTAATGTTGAAGCAGCATATTCAACCATGACAACCCCTAATGCACTATGAGCACATGGAAGTGCTACCCATTATGAACGCCATACTGTGGTGGACCTTAGGTTGAACATCAAGAGTTGGGAGTCTGTGGTGGTGGAGTCCTGTGCTCTGGAAGCCTGGCAACCATTCGATTAATATTCGGCTGTTTGCTTTCTTCCCTCCATCCTCCCTCCTTTCCTCTCTTGCCCTCTGCTTTCCCCTTATTCTGCCTGCACAGTTTCAGCGCTCGGGATATGAACACGTCCAGGTCGAACAGACGCTCTTTTTGTTTGACAGGAAGTGACTCCAAGGAGTCGTCATTTACAGCCTGAGAAATGGAGGAAGTCGAGGAAAGGGGTTGAGACTCTGGGGAAGGAAAAAGTGGCGAGTTGGGGGGAGACACTGTTTGAGGTGACGGAGGAGGAAGCGGAGAGGTGGGAGATGTGGGCAGAAGGGAGGGAAGGGGATGACAGGAAGACACCACAGGCTGAAGTGGGCTCAGTCGGTCTTCATCATATTCATCTGACGGTTGCCGCACAACTTCCGTGTCGTGGAAGCCTGGAGTTAGGAGGTCAGTTGGGGAGAGAGGGAGAGGGGGAGAGGAGGTGAAGCAAGAACGTGGCTCTAAAGAAGGACTGGGACTGGGTGAATGCAGGCGAGACTGGGTGCTCTCAACCCAGCGAGAGATCTCCTGGAATAAATCCCCTGTGTCCTCCTCTTCCTCCTCTTCTATTTCCTTCTCATTCATCTCTCCCAGGTCCTCCACGCTGCTACCAATAGGCTCAGCAGGCACAGGGAGGCTGCCAGTGTTACGCTTCCATTGAGAGAGATCCAGGATCAGCTTAGGCTCTGAGTAGTGTTGAGGCTTGCCCTCCCTCCAGGCAATTTTGTCCAGATACGAAGGAGAGCCCACTTTGTAGTCACAGGAGCGGCCACAATCCAGTTCCCCGTACGCCAAACCACAGGCCCGTTCCAGAGAGGAGTGAGAGTTTTCCATGAAGCGTTCTGCTGAGCTGCTGTGGGAATACTTACGTGGGTCGACCTGTATAAGATAGATGGTGAGAAGCAAGTGGGGATGGAGAAGGGGATAAAAAGTTGTGTGTTTAAGTGCTTTGGCTCGATCTAATTTGTTAGTAGTATACAATAAGTATTCTTTATATTAAAACAGGATAATGGTTACATAAATCAATCGGTATGGGGGGAAATGACAAAGCTTATCCAACCTGTGCCTCCTCTAACAGTGAGGTGGAACTGGCCCGGGGGTCTCTCTGCACCTCCTCATCCTCTGTGGTGTCTCCCAGGTCAGAAGTCATGCGGCCAGGCGGCATGCAGTGGCACCTCCCGCCTGACTGCTGCCAGGACACATCTGTTGATAAGCTGTTCTCGTACCTGCAGATGGGCAGAAATGAAGTATTTATATTAGTCTTATAATAACTTGGCTGTGCAGTTTATTCAGTCTGACATGCTGATGTCGGAATCTTTCTTGTGTCTCATTATGCTTTGCGAGACTTTTCTGTTCCAGCACACAACACAAATCTACACACCTCTCCCAATGGATGCTGGAGGCCTGGCTGTTGCTGTTGCTGAGGCTCTGCTCGGTGACGAGGCTGTCCTCCAGTTCGTCCTCGATGCGGAAGGGATGCGATGAGGTGGGTTCGTCCTCCGGACAGGAGTACTGCTGGAGGAACGGGTGGGATAGCGCCGCTTCAGCTGTCAGCCGATCCATGGGGTTAAAGGTCAAGATACGCTCAAGGAAGTCCACAGCTGAGAAGAGAAGGAAAAGGGATCAGTGAGGGAGAATGAGGAAGAGAAATAATATGTAGTGTCCATGAAGTGTGCACTTCTTGTAAAAAAATAATTAGCATGCACCGTCTTCTCTCAGGGCTAAATTATATGTGTTAGACCTCCAAACCACTCCAGCCTACCCTATCATCTCTTCATTGTTCACAGCTCAGAGGAGCTGCTGTCGTCTGTATCTTTTTCACTCTTATTCGTCCCTGTTCTATTTCATACTGCTTGAAATTACTCTTCTTACCACTACTCAATTCCCTCTGCTCACCCTGAGCATCCACTTCAGGAAGCAATTCAGAAAAGGCTTTCTTGACTTTCCATCCATGACTGACATATGAAGGCATCACCTGGGAAAAGAATGACAGTGGGTTTGAAATATGTGCAGAATTCTGCTGCGGTTATTTCTTTTTGTACATTTCAAAACCCTCCACTATACGTTAACTGGAATATGCTCACTATAAAGCATATTCTAGTTGAAAGCAAAACACAGAAAGTGTCCCTAATGGAACACATGTAGTGTATCTGACACTGAAAACATTACATGACAATGACATCCTGCTCCATATTTAAATAATTAGTTTGCAGATATGGCAAGCAGCAGCCAATGAGGCATCACCTGTAGCAGGTCCTGCCTGTCCTCTTCTCTCAACACCGGCACTGTATCGAGAATCAGCTGCATCTGCTCCAGCTCGTGAGCTCCTGGGAGAGGGAACCGGCCAATCAGAGGCAAGTAGAGAGGAGACTCAGTTACATAAGGTGACCAATTAGAGTCAAACACAGGAATAACTAAAGAGGGTGAGCCGCCGAGTGAAAGAATAGCATGGAATACTCTGGATGGAATACCCTGATAGGATGGAATACTCTGGACGGAATACTGTGCATAGGATGGAATACTCTGGACAGAATACTGTGCATAGGATGGAATACTCTGGACAGAATACTGTGCATAGGATGGAATGCTGTGCATAGGATGGAATACTCTGGACAGAATACTGTGCATAGGATGGAATGCTCTGGACAGAATACTGTGCATAGGATGGAATGCTCTGGACAGAATACTGTGCATAGGATGGAATGCTGTGCATAGGATGGAATACTCTGGACAGAATACTGTGCATAGGATGGAATACTGTGCATAGGATGGAATACTCTGGACGGAATACTGTGCATAGGATGGAATACTCTGGACAGAATACTGTGCATAGGATGGAATGCTGTGCATAGGATGGAATACTCTGGACGGAATACTGTGCATAGGATGGAATACTGTGCATAGGATGGAATACTCTGGACGGAATACTGTGCATAGAATGGAATACTGTGCATAGGATGGAATACTGTGCATAGGATGGAATGCTCTGGACAGAATACTGTGCATAGGATGGAATGCTCTGGACAGAATACTGTGCATAGGATGGAATACTCTGTATTGGATGGAATACTCTGGATAGAATACTGTGCATAGGATGGTTTTCAATTTAAAATGTGTCTAGAAATCCCCACTCTAAGAGCCATTATAGCAGCAATTTACATTTTAATTCTAGTGCTTGAAATCCCATAAATAGTCCCATCTTGCATCTTAATTTGTTTCTCCTCCCTTTCACCATTGATCCGTTGAAACGGTAATCCCCACTGAATAAAATACTGGTAGAATATCAAAGGTTGAAAATTCCGACATTTCTTTCTGGCCACACCCTATGCAACACGTTCAAACTTTTGCACTCAGAGCCGAGCAGAGCGACATTTTACACTCATTTGATAGAGTGATGAATTTTCCCTTTAAATGTTTCATTCAAGCCACCGGTGACCAGCAGGTGGTGCTATATCAACACATTCACCACTCAGCAACAAGCAAACAGCAGTAGTGTATTTTGATGAAAATGCATTGCTTCTGCCATGGAAAGCAAAACTAGCTGTGACATGTAATCTCTGGTGGTTAAGTGAACAGCACGGCAAAGCTCTCTAACAATCCACGAATCCATGAATTCTAGCGGAGACACCAGGGAACAGATGACGCTACTGAGTCTCTCCTGTGGTGGAGAGGGCTGCTGGAGGTCAAATAAGCCTGTCAGGAAGGACGACATCTGCTTCAGACAGCGACAATTTCTCTTTCATCATTGTTATTCTGGTCAGGCAAAGAAGTAGCCTGCAGAAAGAAACCAAAGTACCTTTGGTGGAGGACACTCTGGTCAGAAAAACTCTCCTTAGCTCTCACTTGATGCCACCTTATCCTGAAGCACTGTTTTTTTGCGAGTATATGAACTTTACACAAAAGACTCACAGGATGTGTTTGAATACCACTGATATAAGAAGCCTGATTAAAATGCTCTATCTCATTTAGGTTAGTGTTTATTGTTGCTAAGATGGTAAAGAAACACCATGCGTAAGATGTTTCTGCTGAATACCAATGACGTGATCATATTTTCAATATTGCATCAAATAAATGATGAGCAAAATCATGACGGTACCGCAGGACATCGAGGCCATGGGTGTTTCAGTGGACAGCGTGTCACAAACAGTGGAGGTATACCTGCAAACAGCATGCGTCCGGTGAGCATCTCAGCCAGGATGCAGCCAGCGGCCCACATGTCAATGGCCTTGGTATAGTTGTTGGGGGACAGGAGCAGACGGGGGGAGCAATACCACTTAGTCACCAGACCCTCGGACAGATAGCCCTGGAGAGGGAGGCGAGGGTGTGAGAGATAGAGGAAGTTGGGTGAAAGCGGGATGTTAAAAGACAGAGCGACAGAATGATATTGGCTTACTGTGGTTGCAGTATAGCTTAGTGATGAGCATGCAGCAGATTGGCTTGTTAGCAGTTCTTAAGCAGTGCAAACGTAAGCATGCACGCACTTGACTGACAGTTTGTTCAGTCATTTTGTAACAGCGCAAGAATAAGAATCAGAATCATATCAATGGCCAAGTATCTGTAAGAGCTATAGCGACAGGGACAACAAAGCTGCTACAAGGTAAAATAAATATTATATAAATGTTTAAAATAACCCCAAAAGACATCATCATTTCACATGAGATATGGAAATTGGCTTCTAGATAGAGTAGAAAACATCCCCCTGAATCTCATCCTGCAGTCACTGAGCTTCACCGAGCCTTTGATGCTCTGCTGTTCAACAACACGCATCCTCTCATTAAGGCCGCTCCGACAAGCCTTTTACTTTTGTCAATGTCCACCTGGTGCACAACACTGAGCACCGAGACGAGCCACAGGAAAGTGTATTCACATACAAACCAGACGTTTTTTGCCTGCCGCTACTATTAATGCTTTCGTCGGCTCTTATGACTCCATTTCTCACTTCCTCTAATCTCTCCACTCAAACCTTACAAGATCTCAAACCCTCTGCATTTACAACATGATATTTCTAGTTTTTTTACTGGCCTTGTAACTGCTAAAAGTAATGGCATTGAATCACTATAGCCTGCACAACTTCACTTTTCATGCTCATAATGAATGTCAGAAATGGCTGAGTGAGTTTCTTGGGCCATCTCGGGTCACCTCTAACACCAGCATGTCATCCCACGATGCAGGACATAGCCCCGGGGATGATTGCATTTGAGGTCTGGCCCAAAATGGTTTTACATTTCATTTGACAGTTGAAAAGCTAGTTCCCTCTTCATATTTGAAGATGGTAAAAATAACTTGAGGGAGTTTTGTCTCAGTCACCGGATGCAAGACACGAGTCAGAGCCGCCCCTCCTTGTGGGCCACCCACGCCGATGTTCCCTCTTACACATCACTTCCAGCAATGTGCCCCGTCATTACATTCAGCCTGGCCAAAGTATTAGTCAAAAACGTCCCTTTTGAGCACTGAATTGAACGCCTGCCACCTCTCCTCTCTGATCATTCCTTTCCTCTTTTCCCCTCCATCACATGTACCCTGCTTATCAACTGAACCCCACACCGAGCCTTAGTTACTGCCTCCCTCCATGGCCTCCCTCACCGCCTGAGTGCCAGCAAATGACAGAGCAGAAACCGATGCCGAGTGCTCAAAGATGGTCTGACGAACACACGCTCACCTTGTCTTCTATCCGTCGGCCCCTGTTTGCTGATAAGCTTCTACATCTGAGCTCTACTGTCCAGCTGCGTAGCTCTGTTTTGTGTCAAAAGGACAACATCTTAAGGATGGAAAACGGCTTTGGAAACAGAAAAATACACATATTTAGGTCTCAAAATGATTTCATGTTCTGACTATTCACAGCTATTCACCATTATGAGATGCTTGTTGACTTTCTTCACTCCTTTCCCTTCCTCTCAACCCCCCCCCCCCCCCCCCCCCCCCCCGTTTTCACTTTCCTCTCCATCCGTTCCGTTAATCTCACCTCAGTGTTTTTCCATGTCACCTTCAGCTGTGACTGTCTCCCCTCCCTCTCCTCTTTCTTCACGCGTCACCCCATCTCTCTCTTTTTGCCACCCAGCTTGCTTCACCTCCTTTCTCACCTGTTTCATCCCTCGTTCTCTTCTTGTAAGGTACGTTCTCCACTCTGCTTATCTACTATACCTGTCTACTCCAACTCCCTTCTCCGTCACTCCCTTTCCTTCTTTTCTCTTTATTTTCCAATAATCTTTCCTCCTCTCCACCTCTCCTCTCCTTTTCTTCTCCTTCTTCCAGCTCATGAATAATTTCTGGACAGATCCAGCGCTGCCCCAGCAAGTGACATTCACACATACACACTCCAAGTTCCGACTGCTGTTGACAACATCACAAATAAAGTTTTATCTTCTCTCTCTCTCTCTCTACTATCGACCTTTCTGTCATCTCTTTTTGCCTGAGTAAATGTTTGACCGTGTAGTCAGAGGCGCACATCTAGGCCGCCTCACTTTCACGACTAACTACAGAGTCACAGTGTGAGAACGGCTGGAGTCATTTCTTTGGAGTCATTTTGGCTCATTGAAAAGAGGCCGTTTAATCAAAACTAGCCAATCTGACTGCTTTAAATATATATATAATATTATAAATATACACATACACAAACATGTATATATATATATATATATATATATATATATATATATATATATATATATGGACCCTATTGGAAAGCAATACTAGCGAGACATCAAATCTGAGCCACCAATCTGGTTTCATGTCCAAATATGAAAGATCACACTATCTGTGAATTTCCCATCACAGCTGAAGTCCACGTCCATTACCGCATTTCTTTTTGAAAAAGTAGCGCTTTGGTTCTGCATTATTAAATTAGAGAGAGGATGCTAGCACATTCACTGCAGGCATCTGCTTTGGTGTCAACACTGCATCACAAATAGGCCAGCATCATCTTACACACACACACACACACACACACACACACACACACACACACCAGTAATACAATCTTAACGCTAATGAACAATGACAAACTGATGTCTTCCAGATACATCAGCTGGGACAGACTCCTGACTGACTTCCAATGTACAACGCAGAACAATTCAAACCATGTCAGCACTTTAAAATTAGAATGTAATGGGCAGCCAGCTGTCTTATTGGTTATTAATGCATCCCCATTATCAAAGCTTTGAGGCTGACGTCTGGAAAAGGAAGAGGTTGATACTGCAGCACCAGACAAGAGAGAAATACTATCTGAATGAGCTGAGAGGCAGTACTTGTTGTGGCATTACATCTTCAATAAATCAACAATGGCTTCAAGGGAATTGTGCATGTTTAGGAATAAAATATGCACAATAGACACTCACATTTTAACATTAAAAATCTATCTATCTATCTATCTATCTATATATATATATATATATATATATATATATATATATATATATATATATATATATATGTATATATATATAGATATATAGATATATCTATATATATATATATATATCTGTCTGTCTATCTATATATATACTGTATATATCTATATATATACCTATATCTATATCTATCTATATATATATATATATATGTATATATCTCTATATATATCTCTCTCTCTCAATATATCTATATATATATATATCTATCTATCTATCTATATACATATATATATATATATATATATATATATATATATATATACTGTATATATATATATATCTGTTTATCTAATTATCTATCTTTCTATATATCTATCTATCCATCTATTTATCTCTTACTTTGCAACAGTGCAGTAGTCTGAACATTGTGTTCTCTGACAGGCAGTTTCTGTTGGTACACAATGTGAGAGCAAACACACACACACACACACACACACACACACACACACACACACACTGGGGAACCGAGTGAGATAGAAGTAAATCTTGTTCCTGTATGACCCAAACTACCTTTGCCTCTCTCACTTTTTCTCTGTTTGATCTCTTTCTTTCCCCCCACCTTTTGCTCTCCCTTCTTCTCTCTCTCTTTGTACTTTTCACCTCCCCTTACTTCACCCTTCCAAGACTTAATATTTCCCACCCTTGCTCATCATCTGTTCTCCACACCCCCTCCCACCCCCCCCCTCCGAACACCCCCGTGTCTGTATCCAGCTGATCCCCAGTCCCGTGTTCTGAGCTGACAAAGATCGCCTTTCACAAGAGCTCCTCCACGTGCAAAGACACACACACACACGCACACACACACACACACACACCCTGCCCTGCTAGTGTTACCCTATTTCTGTGGGATCTTTGTGCATAATAAAGCACAATGGAGCAATAAATTGTCACAATAATCTCTCAGAAGCCTTTATGTATACAGACAGGCTAATCACTGGCTGATACCAGGTATGTGAAGAAGATGTTACTGTAAAAGACAGGTCGGCAACATCAGACACAGCGGTGTGTAATCGGAGAGACATAGAAGAAGAGACGTTGAGCTGTACTGCGATCGCAACATAATCCATCTAAGAGGTGAAGGAGTTCCTCCTCAAAGACTTTTCAGTCTCAATTTGCAGATTTGGTTCTTCTGGCTGTATTTAGTGACGGTTTGTCAGAATCAGGCTGATGATGTCTTAGATGTTACCTCAAGCCACAGTGAGAAGACACCGAGCTCACATTATTATTAATAATAATAATAATTATTATTATTATTATTATTCCACATTTCAATTGTGTTGAGGACAACATTTCTTTGCAAGCTTACTGATTTTCTTTAGGTGGATTCTTCGGCCATAGTATCCCACCCTACATTGTTTCGATTGCTGAAGGACACGGATTGGTGCACTGCTGTGTGATAACCACACAGGGCCAGAGCCCAAGGAGTTGCTCTCCCTTCCCTTATAACAGCTCGACCTCAATGAGAGGGAGTACTCTCCCACAGATTCATCCGTCAGCAGAGGAACGGCCCACACTGCTTCAGACTGCAATTTGGAGAATCGAACATCCTCCAAACTGTATCAACTTTCTGGCTTGAATATTGAAAATATGATTCATTTTTGCAAGAAAAGTGTCAGAAAGTACCAAAAAACCCAAAAAAATGCAGCCATATGATTAACATAAATGAATATACAACTTGTGAAGAGAGCACGAGCCTGAAGAAAATAATGATCACAGGCCTTTGTTGGCCTCCGGTAAAAAGAACACTTGGCATATTTCGCACAAAAAGATTTTTAGATTAAGGTTGGAAATGTTAGTACAAGTTATTTTGAACGTGTATGTCGTGTTTGGTAATCAGTCAAAGTCTTTTCACTTTAAGAAACAAGACATTCACCTACTAATATAATGCCAAGGCAACCATCGGGATGTCTGTATGTGTGAGTGTGAATCTCCTTTGTGGTATGTGTGTGTGTGTGGGGGGGGGGGGGGGGGGGTCCCTCTTACCTTATGAGAATAATGAGGGTCGACTATCCTGGCCAGACCGAAGTCTCCAATCTTGAGCAGCAGTTGATCTGTGTTGATGAATATGTTGGCAGGCTTCAGATCTCGGTGCAAGACGTTGGCCGAGTGGATGAACTTCAGTCCCCTCAGCAGCTGGTAGAACAGCAGGGTGGCGTGACCTGTTGAAGGACAACAATTTGATGTCAGCAGCGCTTCTATTCTCACTCGAGTAATTACCAGGACGATGCTCATTCCTAACTCAGTCATTTGTCACACAACAGGAACGAGAGAAGGAAAGAGCCAGTGCAAGAGCACGTTGTGGGTAACGACTTGAGGAATTGGGCCAAACTGTTATGGCACATATGTCAAAATGATGGTTTGTATGATTCCAAGCATTTGTTTATGAAAAACGAGTTGAATTAATTAATGAATCAACACATTTGGGGTAAAATCGTGATGTGCTTTTCAAATGTGTGAATTGTGGATAAAGTTCTGTCTCGGTAAGAGAGGGTCTCAGAAGGACTGCCACGCAATCCAATAGATCACAGTGTAAACAAAGCCAGCCGTGCAGCAACAAAACAGTAGTGTTTCAACATGAAGCGCCACACTGTAGTGTCAATAAAACAGGATTTTAACGCTACAAATTCAAAGAAAATAATACCGTGGCTTTGTTTCCCATACCTGTGGTTAGTGGCCCCTGTTCCAGCAGCCGAGCCAGGTCTGTCTCCATGCATTCCTGGAAGATGTACAGGGCACTCAGCTGGGTCGGGTCTCTGGGCAGTGGTCGTCCATACGGCGCCAAAACCTCATGGACCCTCACCACATTTTCGTGGTGCAGCCGGCGGGTGATTTTGACCTCGCGCATGGCGTGCTTCACCGTCACAGCGTCCCGCATCACCAGCTTTTTGATTGCCACGCGCTGTCCGGTGCGCTGGTCCACAGCTGAGAGAACCAAGCCCGTAACACCCGTGCCAAGAGGTCGAGGGTCAACAAAGTGACCACCAAGGTCAAAGCCATGGAGGAAGAAGGGGGTGTCCTGTCTGGCCATGGTAGCTCACTCTGAAAGTGTTCGGGGCAGATGAGAGATAGATACCTCAAGCTTGATGGATCCCCACAATATCTAGATTAAATGTGCTTTGTAATTGTCTGATGCAACTGAGGTTACATCTTTCTGGAGAGCCTAGAAACCCTAACTAAAGACCTGATTTTCTCTTGATAGTGCACATAGATGTCGGTTGTCATATAGACAAGACCCTAGTTCTCTACCACAATTTAGCCGGTGGGAGGTGGTGGCAGTTTTAGGGAACCGCAAAAAGTTCCAGTAGGATTATTTTATCCAGATTTGGGGCAGGTTAAAAAAAGAACGTACTTCCTTCAAGCCTAGGTAGTGTCTTTGTGCATCATCTTCACCTCCACTTCCTGTCCTTCGTGGGCGTGGGTAGATTCTTATTAAATGAACCAGCTGAGGATCACGTAACAACATTTGAAGTGTTTCGGACAAGGGGTTTAAAGCATCCACAGAACATGTTCAACAATAACAGTTTTTTCCATCAACATTTTTCCTCTTGACACATGATGATGATGATGATGTCTTTCTCTGCTCCGAAGATGTTCTTTGATGCTGTCGTACTTTCTTCACGCGCAAGAGATAGACAGGTTATTAGTGAGTCTTATTACTGTAATACTACCCAGATCAGGGGTATCCATAGAAACAGCCTCCTGTGTGGCTGATCCTGCTCTTACATGTGTATATGCATCATGGGACAAGAGGCGGACGGTCGGCTCTGCACTCCTCTCTCTCTCTCTCTCTCTCTCTAGGCTGTGTTTGTTTTAAATCGGTAATCCTCATCGACCAGTCAAAGCCTTTGATGGTGAGGCAGTAAAAAGGAAATAATCAATGAGACGCTTCCTCCATGACACCAGAGTCAGTCAGTCAGACAAGTTCATTCAGTGTGAGATCCACAGTTGGACAGCGGGCAAATCCCGGGACTGTGACGCTCCCTGTGAGTGCACAAATAAATGTGCATGTGTTTAATCCCCTCAGTAATCTGCTTCCTGTTGCCTTCTCATGAATGTAGGGATTTCCGCATCAGGTGGTGATCAGCGTGGAAAGATGCTGACGTGTAGCCGAGCTGCTCAACACATTTGCTGCCGCCGCCGCCGCCGCTGCTGCTGCTGGAGAAGAAGAGAGGAACTGGGGTGAATAGGAGCGACGATAAAGATGAAAGTTACACAGCCACCGAGCCAGTGTGTTAAGAGAGTCTGTCGCTGGAGAGTTACCGTTACATAACACTGAATGGCTGTGAAACCTAATCTACACCAGCAATTTAATGCACAATCACATCAGTTCAACACTTTTCTCAACTGCTATATAACGCTTATGACTTTTCCAAGTACGGGGGACTATTTGATGGGATGGAGTGGCATATGGAGTATCATAGCAGCATCGTTTTCAATGAAAAACACTTTTCTTGTTGTATTTTCTGTTTGCATCACACAACGTAACTTTAATTTTGTCTGAATAAAAAGGAATAAATCTACCTGATATTATCTCCCCCCCCCCCCCCTTGTAGGTAGAAAACAAACGCATTTACTTTCTCGCATAGCTTCCTGGGCGAGAAGAACTCAAACAATCCATCAATCCATAAAACAAATCTCTTTGCTGTCAAAGGCCTGAGGGCAAACTTGAGTATTCTCTCTCTCTCTCTTTTTAGAAACAGGGGAAGTGCTTTCAATAACTGCTTTTTAACAGCCTTCAGAAATATGTACAAACACACTCTATGTTCATGTTAACCTCTGCCGGGCTGGCTGTCAGAGGCTGAAAGAGTGGGAGATGAGAACTGAGAGACTGAGAGAGAGGAAGCACCGACAGTGTTGCTGGGTGGGAGGCGCAGCACTGGGCTAACTTTATATATAATGCATAACCACTGGAGATGGTGCTTGGTGTTCGCTCTGTTCATCTATTTTCCATATTTCTTCAGGTTATGCAATGCGTGTTACATTTTGCAGTTCCTCGATGCAGCGCACTACAATGTATTACTTTGCAATTGTGAAGCAACATTTTTGGAAATATCACACTAGCTAAAAAATAACCTTTAATATATGTTATATGTTGTAATAACAATACAACTGTGTTCTGAGCCAATGAGAGTAGATGGGAACAGAGAGTGCTCCATCATATGGCATTGTGCAGCTGCTTCATGTGTCCCTATACTGTTTTCCTTTTTTAATTCTATTTACTTCCCAACAGGGGTCCAAACATGTTGGTGAAGATGGGAAACGCTGCATCCTCTGCACACTGGCTTCATGCGGCTGCCTTTGTGTGTCTGCACTCCAGTGACGCCCCTCTGACAGAACAAAAACAGAGGTTGAAGTGCATCTAATAAAACATAAAGCCCCATTTCCTCAAAGAAAGAAAAAAAAATAAAGAATGCCAACGACAAAAACAGATCCGTGCTCCTTTCCCCTCTCGGCCAGCTGCGCGGTGTCTTATCTATGCGTATCGGGACATGTTCGGTGTGGAATAACGAGAGGAAGAAGAAAGAACAAGATAACGACAGCCAGCAAGCCGTCCGTGGAGCTACTCACCGGAACATTAGGCAGCTGCAGCCCGCCGTCCACATACAACGATCCGGGGGGAAAGATGCCAGAGAAACGTCTCCTTAGAAGCAAAGAAAGTGAAACACGGCCGCATCTCTCTCTCTCTCTCTTTCTCTGTTGGGTCTGTGAGATGTAGATGATACACCGGGGGCGGTCCGACGAGATGAGATAAGCCGGAGGCTGCTCTGGAGCCGGTTATTGTGGGCGACTCTGTCCGCTCTCTGTCAGAGCACTGATCTGAGGGCGGGAGGAGAGAGGGATCACCCCGATACAGATACATCTGCCATACCTGAGTGGCTTCACACACACTCACACACACACACACAGACGCACACACACACGCACGCACACACGCACACGCACGCACACACACACACACTGCACCATGGATGATTAAGTATCTCTCTCTCTCGATGATGATGATGATGAAATAGAGCAACAACATATGAAAGTTAAAGAGGTCATTAAAAAAAAAAAAAACTCTATTTAAGGACAGTCCCCTGTCTTATTCTCACTGGATTATAATAGCTCGGTCATTAGTCGTCTACCATCCTGACATGCACGTGCAGGGTGTGTGTTTGAGTTTCCCCCAGAGAGAAAGCTAGAGAGGATCATTTGTTCATAGAGAAATATTATTCTTTTTGTTTCAGCAGCAAGGACGCCCTTACATGTCAAGGACCCCCAATGAGAGATAAAGGTGTGTTCAAGTTGTACAAGAGATATGTAGAAAATGTAAACTGTTGGGGGGGGGGGGGGGGGGGGGGGGGGGGGGGGGATACATACATATAAATTAATGTAGAGATAACATGCTAATATCTAAAAAAACAAAACATGGATTACACTGTAAATTCACGTGGTAAAATATGTCACTTTTTTATTACCATAAAAAGAAAACAACAAATAATTGTTGTTTTCCTTTTGGTGTTGTCTGGGATTCTTATTATGATCTCTGCCAGGGTCGTGAAAGGGGGTCCATGCGCGGGTCTGTGAGTTAGTGAGTGTTCACCTCGGTGTCTGTCCGCAGCTAATCTCCAGTTGCGCTGCAGAAAACTGCATCATATTTTAGTGCTGAGTAATGTCTGTATGCTCAAGGACCTCTCGAGGTTGCGGTGACTCATGCTTTCTCAAAAACACCTTTTATTGCCCGTTTCATACGGCCATTGAGGGAGACAGTTAACTGTGTGTTTGACTGCAGCTAACATAACTTGTTGTGCATGCGTACTGCTGAGTACCTCACAGCTACTGCTCTGCAGCGCACTTATTGTTTTGGACGGCGTGTTCGGCTATACCGCGAACCTGCCGCAACTGCTGCTAAGCAAGCAGAAAGCTCGGTGGGTTATTATTGTTTTTGGCAAGATTGAATGACGTGTAATATAAGACAACTTCGAGCCGATTGCCTGCATACATCGCCGCTTGTTATTGAGATTGCATTCAGTGTGTTTTACGCTGCTTTACAGCCCATACGATGAGTACATCACTGGTTGTTAGTTGGCTCCCTTTTATTCTTTTGTACTTTGTGATTAGCGAACCGTTTGTTTTTTGGCAATATGTTATGAAATGACTTCATGATGATTAAACAATTTCACACGTAATTGGCCAAAGTGCTTGCTCCACAAAACTCCATTAGTAAAGGTATTTTTTCAGGTCAATTATCAAAATGTCTCTTAAAATTGGATATATCCTTGATCTAGCATATTCCATATTGAGTTCAAAGAGTGAGTTTGTGCTGAATTGTTTAAATTCAGTTATTGATTTCTTACTTCTCCAGAAACTTCCTACAACCCCCATACAATTGATGCACTGCGTGGGTGCGAGGCCCTCGTGAAGATGGAGAGAGCATAACAGAAGCATGAGAAACAGAAGCGTCTCCAATGTTTGCCGATTCCGTACGCTGTATTGTATAACAGTCCGTTGACTTACAAAGTCACACCGCTTGTTGTTAGTAGAGGGTGAATAGGTTAAAAAAGAGTCGTTCTACATCCCAAGGGTGTAGCTTATGAATAGAAACATCCTCTAAATATAAAACATCGTCCGATGGAGATATTAAAAGGACGCAGGTCGCCCTTCCTTTTCAGTATGTCATTTGTGTGGTGTCCCCTCCAGGTTGTGACCTGGCTCAATCCTGATTAGCTTTTTCTCGGGTTCTTATGAGAGTCCGGAAAGTGAGAGAAACAGAAAGCTAGAGAAGGCAGGTCATGGAGGGCGTAATACCGATGATGCAGAGGTGCTTCAGGATTAACAGAGAGGAGTGAGACTGTAGACGAGACCCACGAGGAAGCGAATGTAATGAATCAGTGTAAAGAGACACCTTGATCGTATGGCTCCATCAATGAGCAGAGCAGAGGAACAGGGTTCTGGTGTGCTATTTCGGCTTCATTACATTCAAATGTGAAAATGAAAACAGAATGGAAGACATCCAAGGTCAAGGGGAATCCACAGCATCCCGTGACCTCGACAGTAGAGTTAAAGGTGTCTCTCAAAATCATTCACCAACCTGGTGACGTCACTGTCTTTCTTAACTTGTTATTTCATTGGACACTTCTGGTTCACTTTTAAAAGTTACGCAGAAATCTGATGAATAATTTACTAAATACAAGCAATTAAATGATGGCTCAGTGGTTCAATTGTTATTCCAGAGGGGAGGTTGTAATCAGAGAGCATGGTGCTGTTGGTAAAATGAAAGAGACAGTAATGCTCACCCCTTCCCAAACAACAACTGTGACGCTTTCAAAGAGACGTGACATCTTCCAGGTGTGTATGTGCACCTTTTCCTGTGTGTCGGCCAGTTAAGACGGGCTTACAAGTGGAATGTGGTGAGGAGGAAATTGTCAAATTCCTTTGTTGCAGTTGCGTCAGAGCGAAGTCTTTTTTTTAATTTATCTTTTTAATGGTTGACAGCAAAGCCGTCAGAAAATGTAACAAAGACCATTTAGCATTAAAAGAGATCAAATCTTTTTTGTTCCGCTTTCAAAATCGCACATTGGGCTTGAAATCACAAACCACTGGCTAGTCATCATATATTTACATCACAACCAGCTCAAATCAAAGTATCGCTGTTAACCAATCAGTCATCTTGTTGTGATATCCCTCTGTCACGGATGGGCCTTACAGTGGTGCAACACAAAAGGCACGAAACAATACTTTCTACTGTCTCATGTGAGCATTTTTCCATTTTACTGCTCTGGCACAGCTTCTGAAGCACTGCAACATCACAAGTTATTTCCAAGATGAGATGGCAGCAAATAAAACAATGCTCGGATGTACCAGCCAAGGTGAACATTACAAAAATAACATCTTAGCATTTTTCTTTTAAAGTAATTTGAGGCATCTCTGATTTAAATTCCCTGGAACTATTTCCAGGGGTGTAGTAACACAGGTTCTTTTAAAACAAATACTTAAATAGAATTGCTGGAGATAGGAGGGGAAGTCGTTAGCCACTGGAGGTCAGCCCAAAACTAGATTAAAATCACTGGCATCTTTTAAATAACTCTGGTCCTGAGAAACACTGAAGAGAACCAGAAAAAATACAAGTAGGAAGAAAAGAAGAGGCAGCAGTAGACAAGCTACTTAAAGGCTGCATTTCTGCCCTATCTAATTAACAATGACACCATGTGACAAATGGAGACATCGGGACCTGCTCCTGGCCGTGATAATGTGCGATTACATTTTGTGAGTGTGCTCTAAAAAGAAAGGTGGAATCATGTCTGTTTGTATTAATGTCTCATAAAAAGGAGGAATCGTCCACATTATCTGCCATGTGCTCCACTTCCAAAGCAAACTGGAACTGGAAGCAGGGTTCTTTGCTACTTGCAGATGTGGAACAAAACAAATCCAGAAAATGCATTTAGTTTAGACATGTTATAGTCATGAAGGGATTCACTGGACGCCGTCACAGAGAAACTGCCTGTTGCTCAGTGAGCAGCATTATTGTGTATGTGTCCTCCTCAGATTACCTTCCTCCAACAGATCCCTGTCTAAGTAGGAAAGGAAATAAATAAATTAGGGGTCAGGCTGAAGTTTCCATGTGACAACATCTGGCTTAGTGCACGTGCTCTCTGCATGAGGAATCTTTTTTCCAGTGATGTGCCAGACAGACAAGGGGATGAGGGCACATTTGTAGGTGAGCAATGAGAACTCATAAGGGAATCGCAAATGCTATAATAGCAAATCATAAACACAAGCAGCTCTTACCCCATGGCAATGCAACTCCTTTCAGTCGTGTTGTTGTCTTTAAGGTGACAGACAGTGAAGGCATAACATAGTGGTTTCTTTAAAACAGGGATGAAAATCGGATTCACACCTCATGATATCCCATTATTTTTATTTGAAGGACTAAAAATCAGATAAATATACGCTGCATTGATTATATATATATATATAAAGTCCAGTTTACTTGCTCGATGTTGCATATGCTTAAAAGTGTAAAGCATACACCTGATTATGACATTAGGGTTATTTCAGAGTTGGTTTGAAACTTTACATGTTTAACAGAAAACTGATCGTGTGTGGATTTTCTGAACAATATGGGCATTTAGGAGGAAGGGTCCCCCAAGTTTATAGAGGTCCAAAACTAAATCACTGGAAAACCCCTTTAATTAAAGGGGAAGAGGACAGCACAATGCATAAGCTTTCTCTTGCAGGCTTGGTTTACTTTCTTCTGTCTTTTGACAACCTTAGTGATAACTTCTATACAAATATATTAAATCAAGGAGAACATGAAAACACAATCCTACATCAAAACATCCACCCAGATCTACACCTCAATTATAATACAAATACAATTAGAAAAAACAATTTTAAAAATGCCAACAGAGAAAAGTACTTTTCTCTATCTTTTATTGTCAGAACCCCCAAGTAAGCGTTCACCTTACTGGCCCATATAGAGCAAGTAAAATAAATTAATAATCAATGCGTTATTTACTGATAATTAACTTCAAAAGACAGATTATTATTAACGATACACAGCAATAATTAGAACAAGCACAATCTTCCTTGCTAAACCAACTGATGCGAGTAAAACACTTGAGATACTACAGAGCGAGGGAAGTAAGGAAAAAAACTAATAAGAAAAAAACCCCAACAAGAACACAGAACACACACTTGGTTGGAATATAAAGAAGCAAATAACACCCCAATTGAAAAAAAGATAGTGAAAGATGCATGAACAGAGAGAAACGGTGAGCTGAGAATCGGACACACAGAGATAAACGGACACGACAGTGAAAGACAGACAGGCCAGACGGCTTAAGGAAGGAGGGAGCCGACAAGGTTATCTTGTCCTGTGTGTGCCAACAGTCCCCTCTGAAAAAAGGACGGGCCTGTCTAAATGTCAACACGGCCCGGAGCAGCAACGATAGGCACTGAATAAGATATGCAGTCGAGCGATACGAGAAGGGACAGCGTGAGGCAGGGCAGCGGGGTCGTTCAGTGACCTCAGCGGAGGTCATTCATATAGCAGCATGTGCAAGCATGCGCACACACACAAACTCATGAAATGTGTTTTTAAATAATGAAGTAGATTAATTATTGCGTGGCTTGTCAAGCTTTGAAATATCTGCAAATCATAGATGTAGTATTGTTTGAAAACAGACTTCCTGCATGCATTTGTCCTTAAATATACATCCATCCATCCATTTTCAATACCGCTTATCCTCATTAGGGTCGCGGGGCGCTGGAGCCTATCCCAGCTGACATAGGGCGAAGGCAGGGGACACCCTGGACAGGCCGCCAGTCCATCAAGGGCACCTTAAATATACAAACAATACCTAATTCATCTTCCACCTCTGTATAGATTTGTTGTCTTTAAGGCTCCTTCACCGGCACAAATACTGGTTTAGACTCTAAACTCAGAGCAGGTTCTTTAACACCACCTGCAGGATTTCCTTTGTTACTGACACTACACATACAACAGCAACACAATGCATGATAAAGTGTTGCAGTCGATGCCAATGGATATTTATTTACTTTAAAAAAGGGATCAGGACAGGCAAATGGGGAGATAATAATGTTGATACATAGCTAGTTTGAATCCATCATCAATACAAAAAAACTTTAGATGGGAAGCAGCAGACTCACTAGATCTGCTACAAGAGGTGATTGTGTCATTTCATATAGGTCGAGCTCATTTAGCAAGTCTACATTCTCAGTGAAGGCAGGTCACTCGTGGAATGCTCTGCCACCACACATACGTGCACACAACACGTACAACACGTTCAAGCATAACCTGAAGGAATGGCTTGTTGCCAATCAGGTGTGCAGTCATTGATGTGCTGTCTGTCCTGATGCTTGTTTCGGCTATATGTGCATTTGTTTTTTATGTGTATGTTGTATTGTAGCTGGGTTTGTTCTGCCTGATTCATGCTGCAGCCCGTTATGTCTCTGGTCTATTGCTGTACCCTTTCTTTTTGCTGTGTATTGGTTTTGTTTATATGTTGTTGTCAGTTTGTCTATGAATTTTATTTCCATTTTTATTTTGAGATTTTGTTATTTTAGGCTGCCTTAAAACATCTGGCCAGGGACAGCGGATGGAAATTAGCCTCTCTGGCTAACTCTGGCTCACTTACAGTCCTACTGTTGATTAGTGTGCATTGTCCCTGCAAAATAAATGAATAAATAAAAATAAATAAACTAATTGTTTGAATCAGTTGACTCCACAGCTTCATCAACAGGTGACCCATCCATTAATCTGAGCTCTGCGATGATTGAAGACTATAATGAGCATCGACATGAGTTTGTATTCTCATTAATATTTCTGAACATGACAAAGCCCAAGCACCATCATCCGTGTGTATGGCACTAAGGCCTTCTTCATCAGCAAAGTCGAGAGGTAAAGGCCAGGAAATGACACAAACATGACGACAGGATTAGACACAGCCGTTTCCTCCCTAATTTCAGAATTACACATACTGTAAAACATGTGTTCAACTGCCAGTTTGGCCCATCTATAAAGACTGGTGGAATATTATAAAAACACTGAAGGAAGGGCAACAATACAATGATGAGAGACAACTGCGCCAAACTTATTGTGAAATGTTCACCCTATTTAATTTAGAAACATAATAAACACAACCAAAGTCTTGCTATGTAGAATTGTCAATACAGTTAACTGACCATAAAACGTGTGTGTGTGTGTGTGCATGCATATATATATATATATATATATATATTAAATTAGAGTCATTCAGTTGGCTATACATACCCTAAATAAAACATTAAACTGCTGTCCTTTTGTTCACAATCCCAAAAAGCTTAAAATGTATTTTGAGGCCCTTCATCAAAGAATAATACAGTAGCTGGGCTGAAACAGTACGGACCTTGGGCCCCTCAACCATATGGCACATCTCCAAAAGGGGATCATTTAGACAATAACTGAAAACCACATTCAGCAAAGTGATTGACCTAGTCAGAGGAACACTCGCGCTGCTTTCATATGCGGAGGAATGATCTGGCAAGATCCCCTTGCGTGTACTTTTTATGCCATTATTTAAATAAAATTTAAGATTTGTACAGTGATCGGCTCGGATGTGTCACTGCTGAGTGAGTGGTCAGCAAAACTCGTCAAGCTAAATGAAGGGGTTGTAGGTGGTTGCATGAAGCGGTTCAGGCATACAGAGGCTGGTAGCCGATCCTCCGGCTGCCGGCTTTACAGGTGATCACACACACGCTCAGCATCCCAAAGAACTGCAATGGAACAGATTAAAAAAAAAAGGTCAATCAGACTCTCAGGCTCTTAAAATCCATTTTCTGGAGGTTCCTGTGATATGTCACGGGACCATCTCCAGTGCTTTAATGTGATATATCTGAATGGATTATTCAACATATGACACATATAGTGCAAGGTAAGGAGATCGATGCACGTGGAAGCTACAACGTGGCACAGTGAGGAGAATGTGTAGGCATTCCTAATTGGTACACGGTCTACTGCACTGATTGTTATCACAATACAGAGAGAGAGACACTTCAGAGTGGGAATTACAGCCACGCTCATTCACAGCTGCTGAACTGGACGTGACCGTCTTTACCTTGATGATGGCGAAGCCCAGAATGACCAGCATGGCGTAGCCCAACACACCCTGTAGGAGGCGATCCAGCTTCACCTCACAACCCTAAAAAGACATGCACAAGTACAGTCAGTGAACAATGTCTGTCTGACGTGTGGCTCTTGCTTTAATGCCTCAGTGGTGGGAGATCGTTTGATTTTGTAGACTTTATATATTGTGTCCGAAAAGCATTCAATGAAAAATAAATCAAAGTCTTCTCCGAGTCGCAGCATTTCTAAAGCGATGCCCAACAAACAGCTCAATGTAACCACATGTACACACGGTATTTGTGTCAAATAGAGGAACGTGTGCTTCCGTATTATTCACCTGCATGTTAAGCTGGTCCGGTTGGTCCAGTCTGCGAGTGCACTGAGTGCTGTTTTTACAGCAGGACACAGGCACGGTGTTGTTGTTGCTTCTAAACCAGGTGGTGTTGGCCCAGCTGGTGTAATTCATGACACCACAGCACTCCAACTGCACAACGACAAAGAGAGGACAGACAGGAGTGAATATAACTAAAAGACAGTCAAAAAGAGAAAAGGAAAGACTGACACTATAAGAAAGTCTGCAACGTCAACCTGTAATGTGGATGTGTGATTTATTAGTCATTCTTTTTACCCTCACACTTGACCTGCTTAATCATCTACTACTCCCAGAATGGCCTGAGGTGACACTCAGGTGTCAGCTTGGTGCATTAAGAACACACAGAAGTTGTTTGTTGTTGTCTGTATGTATTGTGGAAGACTTTTCTCTGACAGGCCACCCACACACACACACGCACGCACGCACGCACGCACGAAAAATAGACTTAGGAGTAAAATAAAAGCACAAAAGTAGGAAATGAAAGCATGAGAGAGAGAATGAAAGTACGGCGAAACCAAAAGCTTTTTATAGAGAGTGGAATATGGCACCAGCCTGAGTCTGCAGGTAGTCAACAGCTTTGGTCTCAGAGCCCTGTTCGTCATACTTCATGAAGACATCATTCATTGAGCGCTCCAGGTCTGCGTTTATCTGGACGGACATAAGAGTACAACAAAGTTGGCAACCGTGTACAAATGTGCCGGTCGATTTTAAACAATGGAGATTAAATTCATAACATCCAGACAGTTGATCCTAATCAAGTAGACACCTGACAGGGTCGAGGCGCCGCGGAAGCAGAGCTACTAAAAGGTACTTTAGTAGTGTCAGTAGTGGAGATAAAGTAAAAGTGCATAATGCTTTGTAAAATACAGTGCATTACTATAAGCAGATGACTATTTTCTTTATCTCTAATTGACATTTGTATAGAGTAATGAAATGGACCCCTTTGCCATTTACTGAATTGTATTGACTGTTTCAAATGCTTTTCAAATGACTAACCATTAAATTACTGCACTGTGGATAATTAAAGTGTCTACATTTTAAGTCGATATATAAACTACATAATTGATTGTAGTTAAAATAATAATTAAGCTAAAGCCTCAGTGTATTGTGCTGATATACAGTTAGGTGGGAAGAGCAAATAGGCTAATAAGTCCCAGCCTGGCGGTGGTTTTAGTGCTTTTGTAAATTCAATATTTTCTATATGTTGTCATGTATGAAAAGACCTAAAATGAACACTGTAAGCAGCTACTTTAAAGTGAATTATTTAAACAATTTGATATTTCTGTCCAAAGCTTTTTGATCCGTAACCGTGATTTCTATAAATGGTAATGAAAATAATCCTAACAAATAATATGTCCTATATTGTACAACTTTAGAAAATGCAATAACGATTCTTTTGCACAAACTTGTGTAAGAACCACATTTCTAAATAAGAACACCACGAGTGAATGTCATAAGTTAGGGTTCGTGGGGCGTTTTGTGTGTGAGCTCCACGTGAGTGGGTTTCAAAAAGAGATTTGGTGAATGAGGCCCATTGTATGACAGAAAACACGCATCTGCGACTCACCTTGCCTTGATAGATGAAGCTAAACACCAGAGCTGCCACTTCAGCTGCAAAGATCCCCATGATGATCAAAAAGAACTGCAGCGAGAGAAAACAGGAGAAATAAGTGTGCAAAATACACACAAAAAAAAAAAAGGGACAACCAAAAGCTTATGAACACTGGCGCAGACACACTTACGAAGCTGAGGCCGACTTTGGACTCCCGCAGTGTGGCGCAGCATCCCACCAGACCAAAGATGAACATCACCACGCTGACGCCAATGATGATGGCTGCTGGGACCAGTGTGTACTTGTCCTGAATGAAACTGTCAAAGTTGTCATAGCTCTTGATCACATAGGCACCGACGTAGGCCAACGCCGCTCCTGCACCCTGCGGGGAGGAGAACATATGTGTTACGCATCAAGGTGCCAACTCAGTTGACGATGTAGCAACATGGTTAGGGTTCAACACGTCTGCACCCAGATCAGAAGCTGAGAGGGAAATGTGTTTTCTTTAATCATCAATAGAAGACATTCGTTTTCCTATTGTTTGACATATGTGAATAATCAAACTTCAGTGCACTTAATCTTTGCATTTAACAAAGAAATCCACATTGATTGCCCTGAAGGAGATTTTGTCACATGATCTGGGTTTGTATCTCTGTGCTGTAGCTGAAAACGTCATGTTCATATTCCGTGATAGCAAATAGCCAACATCTGAACGAAAAGAGATGTTTTTAAATCTTCCAATTATGATTACATTGCTTGTCATTTAGCCAACGCTTTTATCCAAAGCGACTTACAATAAGTGCATTAAACCATGAGTACAAACTCAAAGCAACAAGAATCGAGAAAGTACAATTTCTTCAATAAATTAAACTACAAAGTGCTATCAGTAAGAGATATTTAAGTGCTGCTACGGCGCTACCTTTCCTATTCAAGGTATAGTTGAAAAAGATGTGTTTTTAGTTTGCGACGGAAGATGTAGAGAATAAGATTCAGTTTGGTCAGTTTAGTCTTGTTCTTCTTAAAGTAAGGAGCATAGCCTCGATCAGCTGTTTGTTTAAAGACGGTTAGAGAAAGCACAAAGAGATTTCTTCCCACTCTGTTATCTGCTGTGATCCCATGTGATGAACACAGGCTGTGAAGGTCACTGATGCTCATTCAGATGTGGATTAGGCAATAACTTATGCTTTTCATACTTCAGCAGTGAGCTCACCAATCACAAGACTGTGTGCTTGTTGGCCAATTCCGTGCGTACGTAACAGACTGGAATCACAGGGGCCGTTTGGAAACGCTCATTTCATTGTAAATAGACGCACTCGTCAAACACGGTCAAAGCTACAGACACGAGTGTTCAGAAAACCACTGCAATTAAGTATTTATCCCATCAACAGACTTCCTTTTGCCCCTTGAAACTCAAGTATGTGATAAAAGAGCCACGCACTCAACATTCATTAATATATCATTGTTAGCAGGTTCAATATGGAAGATGAGTTATGCCTGTGATTCCTTGGAGGTTTTCTGTCCTCGTCTGATTGTCCGTATAGTTGGTCAAATAAATAAATAAAAATACATAACAGCATACGGTTGTGTATTTTTGTTGATGTGTTATGTTGTCTAGTTTGAGGTAAAGCTTAACTTGTATAAACTTAAAATAAATTGATTGAAAGAAAAAAAAAGCACAGGAGGGTGGAAAAACAGAGCAAAAACTAAATCAACTGCAAATGAGAATTCCCTCTATACTATACAATGTGTGTGTGAATCCTGCTTTCATATTCAGCTAGAATATGAGAATATGTGTGGCAAAAGGACGAGGCTGCTATCGTTTCATACTTAGTCAGAAATCCCCCTTTGTGAGTCTGGGCACTGTCAAGCCAGTATCACTTCCCCTGTGCGAGTTATGGATTGTGCGCTCGTCTTTGCTCCCGTGGGTGTTGTGTAACAATCATTCATCCTCCACTTCGGCCTCATGACTCACTTCTCTTAATCACTCCACAGTCACAGGATCCCAGTGGGGTTGTTCCTCTACACCCCCCCCCACCCATAATCTTTCCAGAAATTCTGATCCTGTGCCTAAGAAGCAGCACAAAGAGGCTTACACAACACACAGCGCCACCTCTCTGGAATGTGAGAAACCTCTGAGGCGATGTCCCTGGATGGTTTTAGCGGGACCCGCCTGCATGAAAGATGTACACGTACGCCATCTTAGACCAAGTTCCATGGGGGAGAAAGCAGGACATTATATTTCTGCTCATGTGTTTCCGAGCATTCATAACACATTTTATGGATTTCACCTTTGAACTTGTGATCTTAGCCTTAAAAAAAAAAAATCACCCAATTTAAAAAAGGAAGATAAAAGCAATTTTTCTGAGACAATCACATCGAATTAAAATATTCTCAATGTTAAGTGGAGCTTTTAAAAAAAGGGGGGGGGGGGGTTGTTCAACAATGTTAAGCTGCCAGATATGATTTAGTGAGCAAGGCAGGGTCTAGAGTGAAAGGATAATTATATATAAAAAACTCTCAATAAGTCCCATGCCCAAATGACAGTTAACCTTTCAAAATGTGTGCTTTCTCACAGCGTAGACCATAAACTGCTGCTTGATATCTTTGATTCAGTATGAAAGTCAGTAATGATGGTGATGCGGACTGAAAAAATTATGTCAAAACAAAAAAAGCCACCGTAGCGACAGATTGGAAATAATTCTGAGAATGAGGAAGTATTTAAAGTGAAGCAGGTTCTCCCTTGCTTACAGTAATCACACTACACACCAGCCTCGGAAGAACGGTTTGGCACCTTTAAAAAAAAAAGACAACTGGGGAGAAGATCTGGTGAATTGACAAAAAAAAAAAGCAAACACACAAAACCAGATAATGAACTCAGGTCAAACTTCGCTAATGGAGTCAGAGTTCAGGCTGACTGGCCTGATCGATGCAACAGACACATCCATTCAGCCCCCGAGCTCAGCTGGCCTTAATGCACATTATTGGGAAATGTTGCTCATTGACGCAGATCTGAACTATACATCAACAGTCAACATGAGGAAGTACAGTGAAGTGACACAGGGGAAGATGGTCATCAGGTCATAACTCTTTGAGTTTTAAACTTAGAGCGCACGGAAACCGCGGACGCGTGACAGAAATACCGGCACGGCTGAAGCCATTTCAGTCAAATCCCTGCCCGGTGGAGGGACACCACCGCGCCTTACCCAGAACACCAGGCTGAGGAAGAGGAGGACGGTCTTGGACGTGAAAATCCCGCAGTCCATGTCGTCTGGTGGAGATGAGGAGGCCGGAGCTCTGTTGCGTGTGCGCTGCTGCTGCTGCTGCTGCTGCTGCTGCTGAGTCGGGTCACAAGTGTTTTCCGTCCGTCTCTGACTGACTGTGATCACATGGTCACATGCTTTGGGGAGGAGATGTAGCAGAGCGTGTTCTACAAGCGCTCAGCTGCTATGCCTACGCACGCGCACGCACATACGCGCACGCACATACACGCACGCACACACACGCACGCACACGTCAAATGAATCCAAAGACTGGAAAGGGAAAAGGCGGTTCTGTTGTGCAAATATTTTAATCTGCGTCCAGCACGGTAAACATTGAGCCATGGAAATACGTTTAATTTAATTTAATTTAATGTGCTTTGTGATCCACTTTGATTTGACTTTTGATGATTGCATTTTACAGGAATCTGTGGATTTATTTAAAAACAACAGTCCACTCCAGTAAATAACACAAATCTCCTGATCTCCTTTAACAAAAACACAATAGGACGATGGGAATAAATCACAGGGGACATTTACTACTAAACAATTGTTTGTATTACTTCTGGCCTCTCCACTGTGTTAGTTCATTCAGCTCATTTCCCTAAATCAGTTCAACTAAAGTGGGTGTACTTGAAATATCAAGTTCAACTTTGCCTAACTAATCACTACAGTTGGAATAGTTTAAGCAACACAGATTTCCTAGCTGACTCAACTGTGTAGTCCCTGCAAAAGCCCATAGGCAACCCCACACAGGCAGATGGACTGGGGTTGGTGGCTTGCCCCTGCAAAAGCCCATAGGCAACCCCACACAGGCAGATGGACTGGGGTTGGTGGCTTGCCCCTGCAAAAGCCCATAGGCAACCCCACACAGGTAGATGGACTGGGGTTGGTGGCTTGACCCTGCAAACGCATTGGCTACTAGAGTGACATGTGTTTAAAGAAAATTCCTTTTTGGATCAGGTGTTTCCAAGGTAAGAATATAAATCTGCTTGTATTCATCGAAATATGTTGAATAGGAAAAATGTATACATTTGACACACGGTTTGCAAAGTAAACCTTGCAGCAAAGTTTTTTAATGACATTAAAGACATTGTTTATGGCAAAGTTTAGCTAGCAGTAGTAACACTAGCTAGCTGTTGTAGTTTACAATGCTAAACTACAGATTTAGCGTGTTATGTTTTCCCTATTACTGATGTGATTACTGTGATTTTAAATGGCAGTTTAACATTAGATAGTTCGTACAGTAGAGAACGGGGGAAGGGCGACTCATATTTTGATTAACTGTAAACACATATCACATATTCACAGACTTTTTTTTTTTAGATTACAGGTCAGTCTTCAGATATAGCACAATTTACATGCGTCGTTTAGTTATTTTACTTGTATATTGTTGACATGCCAGTATCTAAGTGCCTTAACTGTTACACTAAGAAATATGGAGCTCTAACTAGAGAGAGCTCATTCTGAGTTTCTTTTCTTTTCTTCAGAGCTGGAGGCTGGAGTTTTTTGGAGAAACCTGTCCTGTGAGTCACATGAATTGGTTCTGCAAGTTCTGCACATTTATTTCAGCTAACCAACGCAACATAATAAGGCATTACAAACTAAAACACGGACACATAATAGGCCTTGCATCTATAATGACTGTGTGTGCTCTTTTAAGACACAAGTTCCTCCTTCTGTTGCTCTCCTGAAGGTTTCTTCCCTTTTTTCCCTGTGAAAGGTTATTTTTGGGGAGTTGTTCCTGATCCGATGTGAGGTCCTGGGACAGGGATGTCGTATGTGTACAGATTGTAAAGCCCTCTGAGGCAAATTTTTAAATTTGTGATATTGGGCTATACAAAATCAACTGAATTGAATTGAATTGAAGTTGCTCAGAGAAATCATTTATTGAAACATGAGTCAGTGGGTAATCAGTCTCAGCCAGCTGTTGTGCATCGATCTCAGTCCAATGTGTTAACTTATCGACTGCTGTGTGATTTATGAAATTTTTCTGGAGCCATGTACTCCGAAGCAATACTTTCTTCATTTGGGAAAAGTAAGGAAACTGTCAGCTGTCCTTTTGAGCACTGTCAATGTAAGTCTATAGTCCACCTTTTACTGGGCACAAAAGAAGATATCACTGTGAATCTGAAAAAAAAGACTTGGAACTAATTTGTGATTACAGTCCAGCAGAAACCAAACTGACCAGGGAGATGTGGGTTCAGTAGATTCTGATAACCCTCCAGTTGATGACAATGATAATGGAGAATCAATTAGGCATCGACTTGCATCTTTATTCCTGCGTATGCAAACAATTGTACATGTGTCCAAGTCAGCTACACAGGAACTAGTTAGTGAACTGTATGATATAGGTGTTTTAGCAGGAGAGTTTAGCTATAGTGTAATTGAGCTTGCTACTGGAACATCATTGCAACACTGACAACACAGTTTTAACGGTGGTAAGGGAAACACTTCAGGAAACCAATCCTTTTTTTTTTACTTTCAAAGACGGGACCTTTTGGCACTGATTACAAGAGGTCAGTGTTTTTCCAAAAACAATTTTTCTGTCATTGGAGCCAGTAGAATATATTTTGGATAATACTACCAGGAAGAAGACATTTGTATATGTCCCCATTGTAAGTGTTTTAACAGAGTTACTCAATAGAAATGATATTTTAGAAAAAGTATTAATTGAAGAATCAATTACCAAGCAGTCTGGTCATTTTAAAACCTTGTAGCGGCTTATTCTTCAAAGACAATCCATTGCTATCCAGAGAGGAGCTATCTATTTCTGTTGGACTGTACTCTGATGACTTTGAAATATGCAATCCTTTCGGTACATCTAGAAAAAAACATAAGGTTTTTGCTGTGTATTGGGTTATAGCCAATTTGCCTATCAAATATCGGTCATCCATACAATCTCTATATCTTGCAGTGCTGTGTAACAGTAATGATGTTAAAACATTTGGATATGGGAAAATTCTTGAGCCACTTTTAAAAGACATACAGGTACTTGAGAATCAAGGTGTATTCATCCAGAGGTTAGGCGCAAGCATCAAAGGAACAGTGCTGTCTGTCTCTGCTGATAACTTAGCAGCTCATTCACTTGCAGGCTTTCAAGAATCATTCAATGTTGATAAATGTTGCAGATTTTGTTCAGCCAGTCGTTGCGGCATTCAGACAACTGAAGTAAAGAGTGGGTTATTTCAACTCAGGACAAAAGGGACATATGAGGCAAATGCTTTGGAGGTTGAACTAAATCCAAATTTAAAGAATGTAAATGGTGTGAAAAGAGATTCTGTTTTGAACAAGTTGAGCTCCTTTCACACAGTTCCTGGGTTCCCACCAGATTTTCTGCATGACCTCCTCGGGAATAGTGCCGGTTGAACTAAGCTTGTGCCTGAACAAGTTCATCTCAAATAAGTACTTCACATTTGATGAATTCAATTCTGTTATTCAGAATTTCCCATACTTATTCTCTGATAAGACCTCCCGTCCTAACAGAATACCCCCAAGTTTCAAAGGCAATGGATCAATTGGTGAAAATAGACACGTGAACTGGACTTTGTTAAAGACTGCTGCCATTGATCATAGGTAAATGAATCCCAGAGAATGACACAACACTGGATGTGCTTCTTGAGTTCCTCTTTTACCAATCAATCAATCAATCTGATATTTGGAAGATGGCATATCAGCCCACAGGCTATTGCTCCTCGAGGCCTTCCCTGACAACAAACTGAGACCAAAACACAATTTCATAGAACACTATCCTTACCTCATCAGTTGCTTTGTACCTTTGCTGGAGTTAGACAATTCGCTTTGAAGCAAAGCACAGCTTTTTCAAAAAAGTTGTGCATGATTTGAACAATTTAAAAAACATTCTGTTTACATTAGCCACAAGGAATTAAAGACTATACTCAAGAGCAAGCTCAATCTAGAGGATGATATTATTATCCAGGTTCAAGATCCAGAGTTCAACAATGAGCTCTGCAACTTGACTGACATGTCCGAGCTACCCACAGAGAGATCAAGGCTTAAGATAATACTAAAGGCACCACCCAATGCACCCCCCTCTGCATCCTCATCAGACACTGGTTGTTCTGCCAGTTGTTTCTCAGCATCATCAGGGAGTTCTCCATCAAACATTCTTATTGTCGTCGGCATCCTCATTGCACAGGTCGGTAAACGGTATAACGGTACAACCTTTGTGCATCCTACTCTGTGTTGCTTTTGTTGTTTTAAACGCATGTGCGTTACATGTGTCTGTGTCGACTTCATGTGTTTGGAATGGAGGCAATCATGGGCAACGACGACTTGTGGCCGCTCCTTCTGGGTGTCACCTTCTTCCCCGCGATGATACAGTGCATCCTGCTGCCTCTCTGCCCCAAGAGTCACCGTTTCCTGCTCATCAACAGAGAACAAGACCAAAGGCGGTGACACACACGCACACACACACACAACTGTTGTAACCTTGCAAAAGCTGTAACTTTTTTATTTATTTTGTTGTATCTAATAGTGCAGTGTTTTTACAGAAATTGCGTAGGAAAGTGAACACAGAGGTATTTCTAACCTAAAATCCTAACAAAACTCCCAGATTCCAATGGGCTTCTAAAATGTCAATCAAAACGTCAAATGTCAAAGAACAATGACACTGAGCTGGGGGAAAAAAAGTGCAGCTTGTAGAGTTAACGGCCTGCTTTCACATGTCAGTGTTGAAGAAGCTCAGAGGCACCACAGAGGTGAGCTCCGACATGCAGGAGATGAAGGAGGAGAGCCGGCAGATGATGAGGGAGAAGACTGTGACCATCCTGGAGCTTTTCCGCTCGCCACTCTACCGCCAGCCCCTCCTGATCGCCGTCGTCCTGCAGCTCTACCAGCAGTGTCTACACTTAGACCTTGTCCCCACTGTTCGCTGCGAGGACCGCCATCGTGATTCTGAAGAAAACGCTCAGGAACCACAGAGAAACGTCACTTTTTCCACGACCTCAGAGCTACATTCGATAATGGAAGAAGATATACAGAACATGTGTCAACTCTGGAAATAAAATGAGACTCCCTCATATTAAATCTGTGTTTGTCTTGCTTGCCAGGTATTCTACTACTCCACTCGTATCTTTGAGAAAGCCGGAGTTGAGCAGCCTGTCTATGCCACCATTGGAGCCGGTGTCGTGAACACAGCTTTCACTGTGGTGTCGGTGAGTACAGTTAACATTTCTCAGGTTATCGAAAGGGAAATCCTCATTACAGTACAGATCAATAAAGGCGCTAAAAGGATTAAAGAGGCAGTGTGTAGGATTTCATCGAAGCGGGTGAGCTAAAAACGTCTCCCTTTCCAAGGCTGCATTGACGCAAAGCCGTCGCGTGCAAACAAAACACGTTCGCTCACGTTGCTGCAGTTTTTCAAGCGTGTCGGGGAACTACGGTGGCCTTCAAGGACATTAAAAATTCAAAAGGCCCTCTTCAGTGTCAGAGTTTGGTTTTGTCTGCAACACAGCGGACTCCATGAAGAGCTCCTTATGGAGTAATGAAGGGCTCTTTTAAGATTTCATGGATGAAAACCTAGTCATTAATATTATATTCCACTTCTGTTCAGAGATCGTCCTAAACGCTACACTCTGTCCCTTTTTAAGTTATAGAGAGTAAACTCAAGTCATTTTCAAGATCCTTTATTGTTGTTTGTGGACATACATGAGGTGTAAGATGGTCATTGTGTTTACAAAGTAAAGTAGTTTTGCCAAAACTATCAGTTTGTTGTCGAGCATGCGGGACGCAGGTCTCTGCACCTGCTGGGGCTGCTGGGAATGGCCGGATCTGCCGTCTTGATGACGATTGCCTTGGCTCTGTTGGTAGGTTTCTCTTTTGTTGTTTCTCAGGATTCCCTCCTAGTAAATACCAGTATGTAACCTCCCTCTGGCCCTCTGTTCTTGCAGGACCAGCTCAAATGGATGTTGTATTTGAGCATCGTGGCCATCTTCTCCTTCGTGGCATTCTTTGAGATGGGACGGGGTCCCATCCCCTGGTTCATCGTGGCAGAGTTGTTCTCGCAGGGACCGAGGCCCTCTGCCTTCGCTGTGGCTGGTTTCTCCAACTGGACTGCTAACTTCACAAAATGTGCCAGGGAAAGTCT